>NW_017617471.1:190000-907500 GCF_001879475.1 Ipomoea nil
AAATGGTCAGACCGTCCAAACAATAGTATAAGTAAACTGGAAAAAAAAATTGTTAATTAGAAAAATAATTTATTGAGATTGAAGATAGCACGGAATGTATAAATTGTAGTATAATATTTTTTTTTTAAAAAAAAAAGATCCTTATATTGACCATGTCAAAAAGGAAATGGATTAACTATAGTATATGTAAAATCGAAAAACTATATGTTATTAAAAATTTATTGGAAATATTAAAAAATTATTATTATTAATTAACTAATTAATATGTATTCAAAAAGTTATTAACTGAGAATAAAAAATGACATGCAAATTAGGTCAATTGAAAAAAAATGATAGTTAATACTTGATTAACCTTTTAAAAAATGGCACAAGATCTATAATTTTCAAATATATAATGACAATTATATTAATAGTTATAGTATAAATTAATTGATATGTATTAAAAAAATATTTAATTGAGAATACAAATGGCATGAAAATTTGGCTAATTAGAAAAGGAAATTATTATTAATACTTGATTTAAAATTAAAAATAATTCCAAATTGACTCAAATGAAAAAAAAAAAAAAATTTTGCAACTCCGCCTAAAGAATAGTATATATAAATTGAAAAAGAAATCTATTAATTGAATAAATAATTGACTGAGATTAAAAATGACACGAAATATACAAATTATGGTCTAATATTTTTTTTAAAAAAAATCTCCAAATTAACAATGTCGAAAAGGAAACGAATTAACAATAGTATATCGAAATTGGAAAAGGGTATCTGTTATTAATAATTTACTGAAAATAAAAAAAAATTATATTAATAATTATCTAATTAATATGTATTAAAAAAATTATTGCCTGGTAATAAAAATGACATGAAAATTAAGTCAATTGGAAAATGAAATGCTAATTAATACTTGATTAAAATGGATCAGAATATATTACTGGAAATAAAGAAATATGTTATTAATAAATGACTAATTAATATGTCTACATATAATTAAAAGTAAAATCATCCTAGCCAAATTTTCTCGCCCCCCCAAAACTTACAGGCATTTCTGTAATATTTGTGTATATATAATTAGTCTATATATAATTCATAAATATTCCGTATGTGACTAAGTAGTTATGGAAAGAATATTATGCTAATTAATTAATTAGTTTATAAAATTTATTCCGTGTGAAGTTTAGTTGACTAAAATTTAATTAATTATAAAAATTATATATTAATATCTGTGTATATATAAGTATAAGTAGTCTATATATATTTCAGAAATATTCCATATGTGACTAATTAGTTATGGAAAGAATATTATGGTAATTAATTAATTAGTTTATAAAATTTATTCTGTGTGAAGTTTAATTGACTAAAATTTAATTAATTATAAAATTTATATATTCATGTAGTCTTTTTTGGTAAGCAAATGTTAATAGAAATTAATTAAATATATAAATAAATGTAGTTTACGCTCTTATTATCATATACTCAAATATTTTATATTTTTTTGCTCAATTATTTAACATTTTGACTAGGAGTTGACGGAGAATGGAGAATCCCCGTCCCCACCTAATTCTCCGCTAGGACGGGAATGAGGAATATTTTCAATTCCTCGCGGGGGACGGGGACGGGAACGGGGTCGCAGTGACGGGGACGGGGAGTATACTCCCCGCCCGCCTCGCCCCGTTGCCATTCCAGAATATGTACTTAAAAATGAAAAATGGTTACCAAATTCTAAAAATAAGTAACCATTATAATTATGAGAATAATGGAAACAAATTCTGCGTAATAAATGAGAAAATTCTTTTAAAATTTTGCATAATTTTATAAGAAAATAATAATTTATTAATTATTATTTACAACAATCTATACTATTAATAAAATACAAATTATCCTCTTTAAATTTTCCACCCAAACTAATAAAAAATATTAATTAATTTGTAAAAAAAATTAATAAAGCTTAATTGGTAACAAAATTTTATATGGAAATTAACTAATATCTAATGAATTATTACCCTAAATTAAAGTCAATATGTACTTAAAAATGAAAAATAGTTAAAAAATTTTGTGAATAATTAAACCATTATAATTGTGAGAATAATTAAAACAAATTCTGCGTAATAAATGAAAAAATTCCTTGAAAATATTGTACTACCATCATTATTCAACTCAGGGTGAAAAGAATTATACTACCATCATCATTCGCATGCGGAGCTAGGTATATGATTCAAAACCATCAAGATGAAATGGAATATGCAGGCACATCGGTTATCCTCATCTGTTCATAACATTCACATGCAACCCGAAGTGGACTGAGATTGAGTGGTATGTTGCATAACGTGGACTTAAAACAGAGGATAGACTCGATATTGTTTATCGCGTGTTTAAGATGAAACTTGATGCTATGATTGAAGATATCAAGACATAAAAGTTGTTTGGCTACATATGTGGAGGTATTTGATTATCATACATACTTTAATGTGCCTTAATTAAATTTAAATTTCATGTATAAAACTACTTTTTTTAATTTTAATTTTCTACACAGTTATCTACACAATTGAATTTAAAAAAAGATGACTCCCTCACGCGCACATATTGCTATTTGCCAAAAGAATGAATCAGGCACATTCCACATCGGAAGTTGATGCCTTGATTTCTGCTGAAATTCCAGACCAAGATGCGGACAATAAGTACAATGACGTAGTTAGCGAATTTATGTTGCACGGACCGTGTGGACAACTCCGGAAGAATTCGCCATGCATGGTAGATGGTAAATGTTCAAAGTATTTCCCCAAAAAATATGTTAGTCAGACGATTCTGGATAAAGCTGGTTACCTAATCTACATAAGGCGTGACAATGGACGCACAAAATAATATTGAAGTGTGGACCTGATCCAATTGCAACTATAGTTGAAAGCATCTTCCCAACCGCGAAGTATGGAATGCTAGAAGAGTCGCACCTAGAAGGACGAGCGATCCTCTCACCGACTTTAGATGTTGTTTATCAAATTAATCAGTATATGTGTGACATGAACACTGCAGAAGGTCAGACGTATTTAAACTGTGACTCTTTGTGTAAGGTAGAATCAGATAGATGGTGATAATTTCTCGCAAGTACACACTCTTGGTGCACCTATTATGTTACTGCGAAACATAGACCAATCTCTTGGTCTTTGCAACGGTACGCGCCTCATTGTTACAAGATTGGCGGGTCATATTGTCGAAGCAAGAATAGTTAATGGAACGCAGCAAGGAAACAAAGTTCTTATACCACAAATGTCTCTTACCCCTTCTGATACGAGATTGTCATTCAAGTTCCAGCGTAAACAATTCCCGTTGATGCTAGCATATGCAATGACTATCAACAAAAGTCAGGGTTAAACACTAACTCACGTTGTCTTATTGTTGAAAAAATCAGTCTTTAATCACGGTCAATTGTATGTGACTTTTTCCCGAGTCACTCATCCTGATGGCCTTAAGGTTTTAACTCTAGACGAGGATGGACAAACTTCTGTTAGTACTACTAATGTCGTCTACAAAGAGGTTTTCAACAATGTCTAATTCAAAACAGTTATATTATGTATACTTCTTGCACAAATATAACAAAATTGTTACATATCTACATATTACGTATATATTCCGTTACAAAAATTTCTATAGCTAAGTTACTACACATAAAGATAATGAGACCAATTAATTTAATTCCGAAACATTCATACAAACCTTTCAACGTTAAAATTTGCACTATCGGATATGAAGCAAATTATAATTCATATATTATAACGAATATATTCCGTGCATCGCACGGGTGCAAATACTAGTATATATAAAAGTAAAATCCTCCTAGCCAAGTTTTCCCCCCAAAACTTAGGGATATTTTTGTAATATTATAATAATAATAATAATAATAATAATAATAATAATAATAATAATAATAATAATGTTATTACCTTAAATAAATAAATTATTATTCTTTCCTTTTGAATTAGTATTTTATACCTATAAATACAAATTAGTATTTTCTACCTATAAATTATTATTCTTTCCTTTTGAATTAGTATTTTATACCTATAAATACAAATTAGTATTTTATATTTATTTCCATATTCCTAATTACCCAATTATATACCCTGATCATTAGCTATTATATCTCTTGTGTCTCTCCACCTCTCACGCGTCTCTCTTTATAGCTATAAATACAAGACGAAACCCAGTCAGCCACCACCACCAATTTTCACCTCTCTCTATTGTTATACGTACCTATATACTTCTCTCTCGCGGGTGAGCTTTTCTCGTAGTGATTGGTGGCCGACGGTGTTGTTGGTTTTGGCATAAGAATGAAGGGTTTTGGCGTAAGAATGAAGAAGGAAATGACGTAGAGATGGGGTTGCTGACTGAAAATTGAAGATGATTATGGTAAGCTTATGATAATGGTTAATAATATAATATGTGGGTTAGCATGATCATAATGGCTTACTGATGATGATTATTATTATTATATTATTGACTATTACGGATTATGGATTGTTGGATTGATGATTAAGTTTGTGGTTAGTTGGTGATAATTATGAGCTTATATAATGATGATTATGATGCTGAATTATTTTGAAAATATAAAAATTCAGGCCATTATTTTACGGTGTGGAGTGAAACTTATTTAGCTTATGTTAATTTTTGTCTACACTTTGTTTTTGTGTCAAATTATTTATACAGGTGAAGATGGATAGTAAATCGGGATGGATTCAAGTTGAGATGGAATAATTTGCTATTTTGAGGAAAATATTGTTGTATAGTGATTTCAGTTTTATGTATTAAGTTGATTTTGATATATTATTTGATGTTGTAAAATTTTGCCTTAGCACTTATTAGGTTGTTGGTTGTCTAAGTGTGGCGGTAACACTCATTTTCTTTTTGTTAGTTAATGTTTCGCTATGATTTTAGTTAAATTTCAATTGTGAAAGAAAAATATTGTAATGAAATTTGGTTATGAAAAATGGGGGTTTTACATGTCATTCAAGTTTCTATGCCTAATGAATTAGTTTTTACGGAAGATTATAGAGATGCGATCGACAGTAATTTTGATAATTTTGTAAGATTTTCTGAAAGTTAGAGTTAGTATGTTGACTTTGAGATTTGTACATGTCATTCAAGTTTTTATGTTTTTTTTTAACAAACAGCGTTAATGGTTTACGTGGTTCGCCAGACAAAACAACAATTAAACAAAAGCTAAATCGAATTGAGAGTTGAGGACGTTGTAGATCCTTCTCATCCTACTTTGCATTTTTCTAGAGAGAGTGGGAATGTGATGCTGAGGAAAGAAAGAAAAAAAAAGGACATGGAGAGATTTTTTATTTTAGACAGAAGTTTATATGTTTTTCTTATATAAATTTAATAATTTATAATTGTATATTTATATTAATAAATAATTATTATTAAGACAAGTATAATTTATTTTATATTATGGACACATTATTTTTAATAAATTTGATTTAATAATATTATTATACCTTAATTATAAAAAATCTACCTAATAATTTTAGTATTAAATGTCATACAATAATTACCATAAACAATGTTTAATAATTGACAAATTTTATTAGGCAATAAAAATAACTATTATAGAATATTTAGTAATATGTACACATTATTTTTAATTATTTCAGTTTAATAATATTATATCTTATTTATAAAAATTCGAAATAATACTTTTAGTACTATTGAATATTGATTGACTAAAAATTATCTTAATTATTAAGACAATTAATAGGTATTTAGCTTTAAAAAATTTTAAAATATATGAATTATACATAGTAGCATGGAATCAATTAGTAGGACAATTATATTAGGTAATCTAATTAATAATTTACTTTTTAAATTATATCTCCTTTTTAATAATGAATATTTTCTTAAAGTATATACACAAACTATGCTTATCAATATACAATTAAAAGTGTGTGTGTGTGTGTGTGTGTGTGTGTGTGTGTATATATATATATATATATATATATATATATATATATATATATATATATATATATATATATATATACTTGATGTATAATATTATTAGTACAAAATCAATTATACTTGCCTTAATAATTAATTATTAATATTATTTCCTAATAATTATATATTGTCACATTTTTCGGTGTAATTATTATTGTAATTTATATACATATATATTTTTATACTTAATGTATAATATTATTGGCACACAATAAGTTATACTTACCTTAATATATAGATTATTTTTTAATATAATTTCCTAATTTTTATTAAAGGTAATTATTCTCATAATTTTTCTTTCCTTCTTTTGGGTAATTATTATGGTAATTTAATGGTAATGTATTTAAATATTGGAAGAGAACAAATGTTATAATTAATATAATTAAGGAATAAGGTTCAAATTGGCCACTGAACGTAATCTGAAAATGCAATTAGGCCACTGACGAAAAAAAGATGCAATTTGACCACTGAACACCCAAAAAGTGCAATTAGGCCACTGAACACTCCAAATGTATGCAATTTCATTGGATAGCAGGTTAGTATAATTTTAGCAGGTTACCTGCTTACGTGGCAGTTGAGTTGGCATTTTTAATAATTTTTAATAACTTTTAATTAAAAAATTTTAAAAAAATTGCGAAAAAAAAAATTTTAAAAAATTAAATTTGTTTTAGATAATTTTTTTTTAAAAAAACTTTATTGTTAAATTTTATTAAAAATTACTAAAAATGCCAACTCAGCTGCCACGTAAGCAGGTAACCTGCTAAAATTAATGGTAACCTGTTATCAGGTGAAATTGCAATATTTGGTAATTATAATTAATATAATTAATAAAATAGAGAAATATAAGATTTCTTCGGTAAAAATATTTGTGACAATTTTATAAGAATTATAATTAATAAAATATGAAATATAATTAAAGAAATAAAATTATAAAATTTACAAAACACAAAAATATTTTTTTAAATATACATACATACACTTTTTAAATTTCGAAATATACTTTTTTAAGTATAAATCTATCAATATAAATTATAATTAATGAAATTATATTATAGAATTTTCCTATATACATATTAATAAATATTATGTGTATATACAATGTATTATACAATCATATAATGATATGCGGCCGATTAGAATTTATGTTTATTCATCGAAAATTATATTATAGAATTTTTTTATATACATATTAATACCTCACAGTCAAAATATTACATAATGTAGCAAAATATAGAATAATTAGTTATGATAATATTGTTATGGTACCTCACGGTCAAAATAAATATTAATAATTGACTGAAAAGTAAAATGATTCATAATTGACTAAAATGGAAAAGAAAATGGTCAGATCATTGCATTTTAATTTTTCACAATAATATTACACACTATAATACATCAAATCACAATTATGTCATAAATCTTTCACAATTTTAAACAATGGAACGAAAAATAAATATAGAATAAAAATATTTCAATAATAATATTCAACATCATCAAGTAAAAGGTAAATCTATATCTATATCATAATAAAAAGTAAAATCCTCCTAACCAAATTTCTCTCCCCAAACTTAGGGACATTTCTGTAATATCATCCATTATTTATATATAGATATTATATACAATATATATATATATATATATATATATATATATATATATATATATATATATATATATATATATATATATATATATATATATATATATATATATATATAGAAGAGCGCTCATATGCGGCGGGGTCTTACGGTGCGGCGGTGCGGTAAAATTCCAGAATACACCAACAGTGTTAACAATATGCACCAACAGTGTAATAAAAACACACCCCAATGAAATGTAATAAAATATCACACAATACACCACAGACTCAAAAAAACACACCATATAACTCATCACCCCCAATGGTGTATTTCCGAACAATGTATGGTGTTTTTACTCACACCTAATGGTGTGTGTTTGGTGATGCAGGGCTCTGTTTACTCTGTTTTGTGTGGTGTATTTTCTAACGTTGATGGTGCATATTTGGTGAACTATTGGTGTTGCCGCACCGTAAGAAATAACCGCACCGTAAGATACTGCCGCACCTGAACCCGCCTATATATATATATATATATATATATATATTGGAAGAAGAATATTATTATTTGTAGTAAAGCATATTTGGTAAGTAAATGTCAAATGGAAATTAAATAAAATCTATTAATTGGTAATATTGCATAATTGGTAATATTATATATGATATTATATTCTATAATATAATATAATTGATAATATTATTGTTCAAGAATAATAAATATCATATGTAATAATGTAACAATAATAAAATAAAATTAAAATTAAAATAATAACAATAACAATATATAACAATAATAGCAACAACAACAACAATAACAAATAATAATAATAATAATAATATAATAATAATAATAATAATAATAATAATAATTAATAATAATAATAATAATAATAATAATAATAATAATTAATAATAATAATAACAACAACAACAACAACAACAATAATAATAATAATAATAATAATAATAATAATAATAATAATAATAATAATAATAATAATAATAATAATAATAATCCAAACAAAACTATATACAAAATAAAATTAAAATTAAAAAAATAAGAAGAAGACGAAGGTGGCTCCCTTTTGTAAATGATGTGGGATTATTTTGATCCCACATTGAAAATGTTTGGAAAGAGGAGCTCTTAAGCTCCTCTATATAATTGCTTGCCCATTAATGTGGGCAAGTATTGAGAAGTCCAAATGTTTTTTTTAAGTAGTATTGACCCGACAAATTGGCTATGGAACTGTGTCCACCTTGCAAGGTAGACACGGTTCAAAAATTATTCATAATTATGAATATATAGTTCAAAAATTATGAACATATAGTTCTATAATTATGAACATAGTGTTGTGAACATAATTATGAACATATAGTTATGTAATTATGAATATAGAGATTCAATAATTGTGAATATGAAGTTCAAAAATTATGAATATATATCTTTATAATTATGACCATATAGTTTAGTAACTTTGAACATAGAGTTTTGTAATTAAGAATATAGAGTTCAATAATTATGAATATGAAGTCCAAAGATTATGAATATATAGCTTTATAATAATTAACATATAGTTCAGTAATTATGAACATAGAACTGTGTCCACCTTGCAAGGTGGACACAGTTCCACAGCATAACTATTCGATCCTATTGAAGCCCACGTGTCAAAAGGCTCTTATTTAAGAAACCTTTATCTTAATGGAGCAAATTGCTAAGTGTTTAAATAATAATTTTGGTGCTTTGATTAAATATAAAATGTTAAACTGGAGAATTTCTTAAAATTTTGGCAAATTTGTCAAATAAACAAATTACAACAACAACAACAATAACAATAATAATAATCCAAACAAAGCTATATATAAAATAAATTTAAAATTCAAAAAAAAAAAAAAAAAAAAAAAAAAAAAAAAAAAGAGGAGGGCTCCCTTTGTAAATGATGTGGGGTCATTTTGATCCTACATTGAAAATGTTTGAAAAGAAAGAGCTCCGATCATTTGCTCCTCTTACAAACATAATTTCTTGCCCATCAATGTCAGCAAGTATTGAGAAGTCAAAATGTTCTTATTTAAGAAGACTTATCTTTGTCTTCTTATTTTAGTTTTGTTTGTTTATTTATTTATTTATTATTAGTGGGGTTTGTGAAAGACTAACCCAAAATGTATGTGTTGTATTAGTTTTTAACAGTTTGGAGCAAATTACTGAGTTATTATATAATATGTTAAAATGACGAATTTATTAAAATTTTGACGAATTTATCAATAATCAACAACAACAACAACAACAATAACAACAATAATATTAATAATAATAATCCAAACAAAACAATATACAAAATAAATTAAAAAAATAAGAAGAAGACAAAAGGGAGCCACAGCTCCCTTTGTAAATGATGTAGGATCATTTTGATCTCACATTGAAAATTTGGAAAGAGGAACTCTCCTCTATATAAGAGGAGCATTTGCTCCTCTTACAAACATAATTGTTTTTTTTTTTTTTTTTTTTTTTTTTTTTTTTTTTGTTTTTTTTTTAGAAGTAAAGGAAAATTAAAGATGGAAAGGAAATATTTCAATAATAATATTTTACATAATCTAATAGTAAATGCATAGTTTTAAAAATAGTAAAGGTAAATTCAAATGGAAAGAAAATCTTTCATTAATAATATTCTACATCATCAAATTAAAATGGACGTAGATTAGGTAAAAATATCAATGCATCTATATTCTAATTAACTGAAAATAAAAAAGAATAATTGACTGAAAATGAATATAAGATAACTAATTGACTGAAAATATAAAAGGAAATGAATATTAATAATTGACTGCAAATAAAAATGATCCATAATTGACTAAAAACAAAAAAGAAACTGGACAGATCATTGCATTATTAAAAATGGAATGAAAATTAAAAATTGGAGGAAAATATTTCAATAATAATATTCTACATTATCAATAATAAAAGCATATTTTAAACAATAGTAGAGGTAAATTAAAAATGGAACGTAAATATTTCAATAATAATATATATATCATCAATTAAAAATGGAACGAAAATTAGGTAAAAATATCACTGCATTTGATATTCTAATTGACTGAAAATAAAATAAAAAGAATAATTAGATGAAAATGAATGCGTTATTTCCAAGGTTGCAAAAATCGCGCCTAATCGGCGCCTAGGCGCTAGGCGGTAGGAGGCCGCCGCAAGGAATGGCCTCGGCGGCCTCCTCCGCGGCCGGCCGCCTAGCCGCTAGGCGGTCTACCGGCGGTTAGGCGATTTTTTTTTTTTTTTTTTTTTGAAAATGTCGAAAAACTTTCGGAAGGCATAACTTTTGACTCAATTGTCCGATTTGGACAATTTTTTTTTTCAAATCGCGTATTTTTTCGAGATCTACCGCAAGCCGCCCCGCCAAAGGCGGTTTGGTCCACTAATTTCTCAAAAAAATGCTTCTTTAGCTCTTAATTTTAGTTTTTTTTTATGTATTTAGATGGTTTCAACAATCTTTTGAACAATTTTACAACCACTTTTGTAAATAGTTTATAAGAAATAACTATGGAAACCTTATATTTTAGTACTAAATTTTGAAAATTTTTAATTTTAATTTTTTTTTAATTAAAAAAAATAAAAATAAAAAATAAAAAATCGGCGCCTAGGCGCTAGGCGCCCCCTTGGCGCCTAGGGGGTGCCTAGCGTTTTTTGCAACATTGGTTATTACTAATTGTCTGAAAATATAAAAGGATAACTAATTGAGTGATATTTTACCATTATAAATTTTCATCGAAGTAACCTGTCCTGATGGATTGAATGTGTTAGCTCTAGACGAAGATGAATAAGATTGTGTTGCCACTACCAATGTCGTCTACAAAGAGGTTTCAATAATGTGTAAATATAATCGGTGATATTAAGTTTTTTTTAAATGAAAAAATTCTTATATATCTAGACAAAAACTATGTCTTCCATACAAATGAATAAGGATAGCAATTCATTTCTATAACTGAGTTGTTAGAGAACGACCACATTTGCCTAATTTATGAAAATACTAAACAATGATAAATAAAATCTTCAAAGTTATAGCACCGCATGCGTACATCTAGACATTAGCTATTAATTTGAGCAATTATTTGCACAAATTTAAACAATGATAACATCAAAATATATAAACGATCCAAACCATATCTTTAATTGCACTATATAATATTTGATGTTATAATTTAAACAATTATACATCAATTCATATATTCTTAATGTATTACAACAAATTCATTCCGTGCATCGCACGGGTGCAAATACTAGTATAACATAATAAGACATTCTCTCATGAGTTAATTGAGTGATAAATTAGTAATTTAATCAAGAAAAAAAAATCACATTTTTTTAGTATGTACAAGGTCACAGTTGGGGTTCATTGGTAAAGTAGTTGAAAAATTATGCGAGTAGAATAAAATAATAATAATAATGATAATAAGTCAGCCTTCATCAGCTTTTAACTTGTACGATGTACATCCGCCTCCCTACTTTATTCCTGCAATAGAATCTGCGATCAATCAGCAATCGTGTTTTAACAAGTAACATGCGCCACCAATTATTCCAGGATCCAATGCCTAATCACGACGCGACAACGTTAGCCGCCGCCCATTATCTTACAAATCATACTAGGTTTAATAATTAACTAACTAACATAATGCTTCACCGTGCAATCAACCCAACTCTATATATGTTTACATTCTCAATTTATTATTTGACAAATTTTAACCACTCCGATCCGATCATTCAATTAATCTATTATATAAAAATCTCAACTCATTGATTATTAAGGGTGTGTTTGATTCACACATAGGAATTGGAATTGGAATGGGTATCAAATACTTGGTAATAGTAATGGGTTTTGGTGAAAGTATTTAACATGTTTGGTAGTAAGGTGGAATGGGAATGATTACTAATAGTAGTGCTTGAGAATAAATAAGGGAATGAAACCCTTATTGTATTTGGGTATGGGTTTTTTAATTGATGGGGTATTCGAAACCCATAGTAGTGTTTTAAAAATCTATCAACCAAACAACAACAATCACTTTCATACCCATTCCTATGGGCAAAACCCATCAACCAAACACACCCTAAGTTTTTATGGCCTTTGATCACAGTCTACTAATTATTTTTTTTTTAAAAAAAAACTAAAAACACTAGCTTTAGATTTGTAATTTGTTACATGAATTTACATCCGATCCCATATATAGTGCTAGTGTTATGTTACTTCGTATAGTGGGTGACTAGGTATTATGCTAACACCTAGTCACCCCCTATATGAACTAAAAACACTAGCATTAGATCTGTAATTTGTTAACAACTGATTACGATCATTAATCAACCACTTATTGAGCTAAATAGCTCACTAGGGACCGTGGTTCATCACAGAAAAGGCATAAATGATATATATATATATATATATATATATATATATATATATATATATATATATATATATATATATATATATATATAAAAGATGATTAATAATGTTGGCTTTGGTTTCCCTTGCTATTAAAAGAAGAAGAAGAATATTTTGTGGTTCAATAATTACTTCCCATCAATAATCCCTTTTTTTGTTTGTTGGTATTTTATCTGTGTTTATAAAAATATATAATTAATAGAATAAAGAGACTTTTGGTAAAAGAAAATCTAGATCAAGACATAACTAATTAACAGCTAATGATTAAGTTTGATGCACAAAATTTAATTGCCAAGTCGTATAAGCTAAGGTTTCATGTTCAACTAGTTTAAAATGCCAATACATACCTAGAATTAGTTTAGTATATGCGTTATATTTTTTTTGAAAACAAAGTATATATATGAATTATATTAAAATCAAATATTGATAAAATAATAAATCAACGACTTACTAAGAAAAAGGAGTCGAAAGAGCAAATTAAACTAAAATCGCATTTGTGGGGATGATAGATTCTTGGTAGCTGGCTTAATCGGGAATTTAGTATGTACTTGTCGAGGCTTTTCATGATCCAGCCTAGCATTAGCAACAAATTAAAGTAATTTAAAACTCATGACAAGAAAGCAGTACAACATAAAATAAAATAAAATGATAGTGGATCACAAATTCAAAGTAATTACCTTACCTGGCCAATTGGCCATGAGTACGTAACAATGATATGAACCTCGTACCGAATACCAAAATGATTTAAAGCCGTTTATTGCTAATGCAGCATCATCAAGATTCTCATTACACAGCATTAAATTGCGAATTCCACTGTTAGTTTATATTATTATATATGCATATATAAACGTACGTACAGTGGGATAAGTGCAATTAACATGTGAATCTTGAAAATGCTGCATTTGCAAACAACGACCGACCGCATACGAAGATTCCCACGAAGAGATTATTGTTAACATACAAAATCTCTAAATAGATCGAATCCACTCAAGTACCAAAGTTATTTGGTTGCAAAAATAACAGTTTAGGAACAGAAAAATCAGTAATTACTACCCAGTTGAGATTAGGGTAAACAACAGTGTACTCTGATATATAACAAACATAAACTCATACTAAAAAAAAAAAAAAAAAAAAAAAAAAGAAGAAGAAGAAGAAGAGAATTGAAATGAATTGAGAATCCAGATCAGAGCCTAAAAAGAAACAACAAAAATATTCATGATTCAATTAGTTCATATCAAAACAAACAAATACGGATCGGAGTAGATAAATATATAAAATGAAACAACTGGGGTGTGATCTTCATGAATTATGATCAGATTCAAGCTATAAAAACATAAGAAATGGAAATATCTATGACCCACAAAAAAAAAAAAAAAAAAAAAAAAAAAAAAAAAAAAAAGATTCTAATCTGTTTCGGATCGATTAAGGAATCAGATGAAAGGAGATGGAAGAAAATTTAAAGGGAAACTTGTGGAAGCTAGCAAAGGTGAAGATGAGAGATGGAGTTATGTACTGCCACAGATCTGAGCTTCTGAGCATGTACGTAGGCAGAGAGAAAGAGGAAGACGACACATCGAGAGAATATCGGAATACAGTGTGGATCGGAGTGGACCACGCCGCCAACACAGCTACGTAGCCTGCCAGTATATACCTTCCATACGCGATAGTGCGATACCTTGTTTATTGGAAATATTAAGGTTTACATATCAAACCCTAGGTACAACCTACCCAAGATAAATACACTTGACCACAAAACCCATCCCACAATTTTATTTTATTTTAAATAAATCTTTTACGGCCCAATTTTGGTCGAAAATGGTTCTTACTCCGGTAAGAAATTGACAAAAAATAGGTCTGAAGGATTATTTTTACAGAAAAAACGATAGTTGTGAATCGAGATTGCAAAGTTTGAAAATTGTTGATCAATCCTGATAGTGTCACTATAGTCGTTGGACCAAAAGTACGAAAAACTCTAATATATTTCATCAGTGATACCAGCTGTTGAACAATCCTGATAGTTAATACCTCCAATGGCCCTCCGAGCATTAGCAATTTACCAGCTGTGGTCATTCGAGTTTTAAATGACCTCCAATAGTCCTCTATGTTCTAAAAAATAACTATCTGTGGTCCTTTTAAGACGTCTCGTGGTCATTTTAAACTCGAATTTTTTAAAGATTTAGGACTACGAGTGATTATTTTTTAAAACATTGAGGACCATTGGAGGTCATTTAAAACTCGGATGACCACAACTGGTAAATCACTAATACTCGGGAAATCATTGAAGGTATTAACTCGCACTAATAATAAGATCTATACATTTATTCAAATTTTAAAAACGGAATAGTATGTTCACTATTGTTCAATCTGTTCTATACATTCCGACTTCCAAAATGATTTTTAAAAAATGATCTCTTGACTACCTATATCGATTTGATTGATTTAGTCCTTTAATTATCATTTATTTAACCAATTTAATCCTCGTATTGTCAAATGTGAGGACCAAATTGGTTAAATAAATGATAGTCAAATGGTTCAATAGTGATGTGACCATTATATCCCTCAAAGTAAGTTGTCTTATGCGTCTCAAGATCAAATTGGTTAAAGAAATGATAATCAAATGACTAAATTAAAGTTCTAAAAAAAAAAAGAAGACGACTAAATTAAACAATTTTTAAACATGGCGACTAAATCAGTCAAATCGATATACTCAAGAGACCATTTTATTAATTTACTCTATTGATTATGATAATCAACCAGTCATAACCTCACCTATATATACGTTATAAATTGCCTGCATGGATAGCTCAGTTGGTCACATAGGTAAAGTTTTGGAACAATGACCTGGGATCAAGTTCTCTAAAAGTGAGGGGACTCTTTGTGCGCAGTAAGTAAAGGTCTACCCTTTATGTTCAGCTGAGTTACCATGATTTACATCTGATGATTTGTCGGTTGAAGCATGGGGCCCTTAAATTAACACTATCTTCATCATTAATATTTTGAATAATAATAAATGTTTTAAAGCAAAACAAGATTCAAAATCCTACTTATATGATTTTGAATAAGAGATTTTAAGTTATAAATTTTGTTTTAGTGATGCTAAGCATGCGTTCTTATGTTAAATATTTTGTTGAACGTTTGAAACCATGCTTTTCACAGAAAAAAAATAAATAAATAAAAAATGCACGACTCTCCTTACAATAAATTACCTTAATAAAACAAGATTACAGAAATATTATCTTGAACCTAGCTAGTTTCCTGGTATTTTTGTTTGGTAGTTAAGTCGTATTAAATTCTTTTGGCCTTCTATTTTTCTTGGGCATTTAATGTAGCATTTAAAAATGAAGTGTCTATTTCCATGGTGCGTGGGGTGGGACCTAATACATGCCGCATGCTTCCCACCTACCATGTTTCTTATGCTGTTGTAGGTGTAGCTCTTTTGGTCATGGCCTTATTCAAACTTTTTTTTTTTTTTTTCTAAAAAAAAAAAAAAAAAAAAAAAAAAAAAAAAAAAAAAAACTTATTCAATACGCCAAAAATCCAAATTAAACCTTTTGAGCACCATACTGAATTATTCTTCAAATAATAAATTTAGTATCCATGAATAACATTTAGATATTTTTAAAGTATTTTTAAAATGTATTAAAACTAATTATTTCTTCAGTTTAAAAATTCAAATTTTTGTATTCCACTAGAATTTCAATTAAAAATTTAAATTTCTATAAAAATATGTGTGATTGAATAATGGTATCTGACGGATTACATTGAAGAGTATCCGACCCAATTATTTGAAAAGTCCAAAACTCCACAAAGCCCAACAAAATTAGCCTAGCAACTTAGAACTCAATAGTTATTGCATGACCACGGTCCAAAAACAATATTGTTTTGTGTAATTTTATTTTCACGCGATCTATTGCAACATATATTTTATAATTTATAATGTATATTATTCTAAAGCATAATGTACATTAATTATTCTAACTTATAAAGTATATTATCTTACCATAGAAGCTAAGCTTCAATTCATTATTCTAACACATAATGTACATTATTCAAACACATAAAGTACATTATTTTAAGTCATAATTTACATTATTCTAACTCATAAAATTCAACGACGTCGTTTTGCACCGTGATCCACACAATAAATTGCCTATATATTTGGAGTTGTAACAATTCCTAAGACCTTTCTTGATTGGGATGAGTTCAAACCTAAGACTTTCCTTAAGAAATCAATGAGTAAATTAAGAATAATAAATAATTAACAAAATATTTTATTACTAAAGTTTACACTGACGGAAAGCTGTGATATTCAGGGGATAATAATAATAATAATAATAATAATAATAATAATAATAATAATAATAATAATAATAATAATAATAATAATAATAATAATAATAATAATAAAGGGTAAAGTAGGAAAATCGTAAGAAAATATTAAAACAAAAATAATATGAACCATTCATTTAAACAAATAATTACACCAATATTTTTTATCCGAGCCTAATTTTATTGACTCTTATTATATTTATTTAGTATGTTAGTAGATAAAAAGACTAAGGGGTGTTTGGTAAATAGTTGTTAGCTGTTAGCAGTTAGCTAATTGAGTTAGTGAGTTTGATTAGTTGATAACATTAGTTAATTGTAGAAAGATGTTTAGTAAATTATCTATTAGCTAATAGCTTATTGCATGCAAAATGACTTTCTTAAAAAGTTTATCGAAAAAATTACATTGAGCAGTTTTTTTTGAATTTTAGCATTTTGGTATAATAATCTGTAACAAAAAGTTAATTAATCAAACACTTATATTGAATGTTTAATCAAGTCAAGCAATAAATAATGATCAAATAAGTCAAAATTGACTGATAAACTATGCTTACTATGTTATCAAATATAACCTAAATATTTTATATGAAGGGACATAACAAGTTTTTTGGAGACAAGTATTAGTCCATATATCTTACGAGATGGAATTTAATTGGTTTACACTTGTGCATGATTTGGATTGGGCCAAAAGCTGAGAAGATGTATCTCTGAGACATTGCCCACAAAGAATTGTTACAACTCCAAATATATTGGCAAATTATTGTGTGTGGACAACGGTCTAAAACGACATCATTAAATTTTATGAGTTAGAATAATATACATTAGAGTTAAAATAATGTATTTTATGTATTAGAATAATATACTTTATGTGTTAGAATAATGTGCTAAAATAATTAAACTTCTAAGATAAGATAATGTACTTTATAATTTAGAATAATGTACATTATAAATTATAAAAATGTATATTGCAGTGAGTCACGTGAAAAAAAAAAATTACACAATACGACATCGTTTTTCGAATGTGGTCTGCACAACGCAATAACTATTGAAATATATTAACAACGTAAGACAACCTTTTAAGTGGTAACACCTTAATTCCAAAAGCTTTAATTTCATCAACGCTAGCTTTTAATTGTGGAAAATACAAAAAGCTTTAATTTTATCAACGCTAGCTTCTAATTTGGTATGTTGTGGATCATAGGCTAAGTTCCTTGCATGTGGATGGAATATGCCGCTGAAATCCTATCCTCTAAAATTATATATCGATCAACTCCAACTCAAGTAGTTGATATATTCTGTAACAACCAAATGGAGGCTGCAACTCTATGTCATAATGTTACATGATGAACCAAACATTATTTTTACTTATCTGCCATGGATTAAAATAAAATAATTAAGCTGCCTACATGCCAATTATCATTTTCGTTACTATTTAAGTTGCGACACGAATTTTTTTTTTTTCTCAAAAAACATCAATTTATTAAAACAAAATTCAGTATGTGCAAAGTCAAGTGGAGAACGCCTCAAGCCCGGCCAAGAGAAGCTACCCATAATCAACAAGCTAGTGTACGTCTAAGTAAGAAATATAAAATTTTACCAACACTCAAAGATAAAATAAGCATAATAAACTCCTAGGCTTAAAGTAACATAAACCTAGTGTCCTAGTCTAACAAAAAAAAAAAAAAAAGGACTTTCCCAAGCCGAAACCACAAAATAGCTATCAATTAACATAAGTATAAGGCCACACACACCGTCAGGCGAGATAAACTAATTAAGAACACCCCAATTTTATCAAAAGTTCAGCAATATAACGGCAGCTCTCAGAGTATGCCAAAATGACTGAAGCGACTCAAAGGTCAAGTAATTAGCTGTAAAGAGGCACACATGCCCACAAATTAGCTAGAACCAAAGAGGAATGGAGTGGTGTACAAGTCTAAAGTAAAAACAATGACACAAGACCTAAAAGCAAACACAATGACACATAGGCTTAAAATAAAAACAATGGCACACAGGCCGGACTCAATTAAATACATTGACACAAGCCAAAACTTATAAACATATGAAGGCAAAATAATACCAAGTGAAGAAGGGCTATAGTCTGTACCATCAATGTCCCTAGCTATGAATTAGTGGCAATTATCTTATTAATTCGTTCTAAAAAAACAGTACATATAGTTGACGTTTAATATTCTTGAAAATATGCATCAAATAAAATAGTAAAGTTATACTATTTTAATATATATGAAGATGAAAATTAAATGTGGTAACATTGTAGCAAGAATTTTGATAATTGTTCTTATATTATTGCGTGCCCTCTGCTAGCTTCAATATAATTCCCATTCGGCAAAGGTGCATGCAGCTATTAGGATAAATTTAAGTAAAAGAAGACAAATTTTCAATAAATACCTTAGATTATTACTAAAAACCTTTTAGAGCACACCAAAGGGTGAAAAAGGGGGTCCATTAATTTATTATAACACTGGAAATGGAAACAAACAAATAAACAAAAACAAAATAAATAATAAATAATCAGTGTAATTCAACTTTTTGTATAAATTTCTACTAGAATGTACGCAGTAAAATATGTGGCATAAATGACTTTCACCAATTGGATTGTACATTTGTACAAGTGGGATGTTGGATTTTGACTGTAAATATAACATAATATTTCGTGGCTATTCTTATTAATATTTTATATATTTAATTTAGTTGAGAGGAATTGAATATATATTTAAAAAATCAAGGACTTTATAGTCTAATGGTACCACATTGCTTCTGGGAGGTGATAGATTTAAGTCTTAGTGGAGGCATTTGATGTATTAGGGTGTCCCCAGTTCCTATATATAAATATTAAAACAGAAGATATTTTTATTTTCTTTTGAGTACCTGGCCTGTTCATTATTACTTTTTTAACCTCCGAATCACAAAGACTCAGTATCACCTTCATTAGCGATCGAACCCATGACCTCTCACAAGTAGACCATAAGGTTAAGGGACAAAATTACATATAAGAATACAAAATTGAAAATTCCAGCAGCATATAATTGGTATGTATCTAAGTATATATCTATAAATAATCCATCCATCCTGAGCAATTAATTGAGAGAAACCCGAAAATTAAAATACCAAAAGTTTAGGCATGGCTGGGATGGAAGATCCAAATTCTCCATCACCAGGAAGCTCTATGCATGGCGTCACCGGAAAAGAACAGACCTTCGCCTTCTCCGTCGGCGAAGACCCCTCGGTCCCCACAGACACTAGTGCCAAGTTTTCATTGCCCGTTGACTCAGAACACAAAGCCAAGTCTTTTAAGATCTTCTCGTTTGCCAATCCGCACATGAGAACTTTCCATCTTTCTTGGATATCCTTCTTCACGTGTTTCATCTCCACGTTCGCCGCCGCCCCTCTCGTTCCGATCATCCGGGACAACCTCAACCTGAAGAAATCCGACATCGGAAATGCGGGTATAGCCTCAGTTTCCGGCAGCATTTTCTCTAGGCTAGTCATGGGCGCGGTCTGTGATTTACTAGGGCCGCGTTACGGCTGCGCTTTCTTGCTAATGCTGTCCGCTCCCACCGTGTTTTGCATGCCGTTGGTGTCATCTGCCGGCGGCTACGTGGCGGTCAGGTTCATGATCGGTTTTTCGTTGGCAACCTTCGTGTCGTGCCAGTACTGGATGAGTACCATGTTCAACGGAAAGATCATTGGGGTGGTGAACGGCACAGCCGCGGGATGGGGAAATATGGGAGGCGGAGTTACTCAGCTGCTTATGCCGCTGCTATACGAGCTGATCCGCCGTGCCGGAGCCACCCCTTTCACGGCGTGGCGTATAGCGTTTTTTATCCCGGGGTGGTTGCATGTTACGATGGGGATTCTCGTTTTGGTGTTAGGTCAAGATTTACCCGACGGCAATCTAGATATGCTACAAAAGAAAGGTGACGTTCCCAAAGATAAATTTTCAAAGGTAGGTAATAGTATGATAAAATTAACCTTGGAGATCAGATTGAGTAAATTAAACTAGATTAATTACAATATTAAATTTTGATTTGATTTGATTGTGAACTGAACCAGGTGTTGTGGTATGGTGTGACCAACTACAGAACATGGATTTTTGTTCTTCTTTATGGGATGTCTTTAGGCGTGGAATTAACAACAGATAATGTTATTGCGGAATACTTTTTCGACAGGTACGTACATATACAATAATATATTATTGTTGGTAATACTTGAATTGTGACGAGTCCCGATCTTTGATCTATTAATCAAATATTCCTCTGGACTCAATCCTTGAGACCGGTACGGTGAAACGGTGTTATACAAATTTTTGTTATTATTGTTTGATACAGTGAAATAAAATTGATTTTTGATGAATTAATAATATTTGGTGGGGCCTGGTTCAACTTAAATATACATGCATATTGTGGAAACTAGGTTTGATCTGAAGCTTCATACGGCCGGCACAATAGCGGCGACATTTGGGATGGCCAACATAGTTGCGAGACCATGGGGCGGACTGATGTCGGACATAGCGGCACGGCGGTTCGGCATGAGGGGCCGCCTGTGGAACCTATGGATCCTCCAGACCCTCGGCGGTGTCTTCTGCATATGCCTCGGCCGAGCCGACACTCTCCCCATATCCATCCTCACCATGATCCTCTTCTCCATCGGCGCTCAGGCTGCTTGCGGCGCCACTTTCGGCATCATCCCTTTCATTTCCCGGCGATCACTCGGCGTCATCTCAGGCCTAACTGGGGCCGGAGGGAATTTCGGCTCGGGACTCACTCAGCTTCTGTTTTTCACTCACTCAAGTTATTCAACCGCCACGGGGTTATCGTATATGGGGATTATGATCGTGGTTTGTACACTTCCTACGGCGTTGGTGCATTTTCCACAATGGGGAAGCATGCTGTTGCCGCCTTCTAAAAATGTTTATAAATATAATGAAGTGTATTACTACGGTTTGGAGTGGGACGAGGAGGAGAAGTCCCGAGGATTGCACCATGGCAGCCTCAAGTTCGCCGAGAACAGCCAGTCGGAGAGAGGCAGGCGGGTCGCTTCTTCTGCGTCGCCTCTGCCGGCGTAGACGTACTATACGGACGAGTATATCAGTCCATGCAAATTAAATTAAATTAAATTAATGAAAGGCCGGGAATTCACTTGAATAATACTACGGATTGGACTACATCATTAATATTAACGTTTCCGGCCATGTAATATATATATATATGTTGTATAAGCAGGGCTAATTCGTTGATATCAAAAGGAAATCGAATAACCTTTGTTTACAATTTGGCCTGGGTATATATGGACATTGTTATGTGAATTTGTTGTACGTGAATTATATATTCAAATTATAACTAATTGTTATGAATATATAGTTGATTATTAGTTGCAAAACCTGTAGCCTTTGATATCACTTAGTAAAAAGAAAAAAGGTTCCAAATAACATTTTTCTTCAGTTGCAAACAAGCACTAATATATACTATATCGCTTAAAGAACTGGAAGATGATTTGAAATTAGATTCGTAAATATTGCAATTAATCTATACCTTAGACGTGCATGATGTAACTTAGGGTATGTTTGAAAATCATGAAAATGTTTTATGGAAAATAAGTCATTTTTGAGAAACATTTTTATTCCTTTGTTTGAATGCATGCATTACAGAAAACTGTCTTAGTGTGTTTGATTCATATTTTAAAAAATGAGCAGATCAGAAATAATTAAACATTTTATTTGTTTTGTTTAGAATATAACAACATTTATAATAATAATAATAATAATAATAATAATAATAATAATAATAATAATAATAATAATAATAATAATAATAATAAATAAATAAATAAATAAGTGGTTGTAGTGGTATAGTGGTGATAGTGTGGTAGTGGTGGTGTTGTTATTGGTGGGGGTGGTGATGGTAGTGGTTGTAGTGGTAGTGGCAGTGGTGGTGATGGCGGTGGTGGAGGCCAAGTGTGGTGGTGGTGTTAGTGGTGGTAGTGGTGGCGGTGGTGACAGTGGCAATAATAGCAATGGCAGTGGTGGAGGGTGGTGTGGAGGTGTCCAGGTAAAACATGCGGGTTAATGATAGCCATTGATTTTGCCAAAATCAACCATCCATATTGAGCTAACACTGATTTTTTTAAAAAAAATGTGGTGGCATTATGGTAATTTTGCGTATTGTTGAAAGCTTAAGGTGCATATATATTTTCAAAGCTTAAGGTGCGTCAGTTTTACACTTGAGAACTTAAGGTGCGTTATTGTTGAAACTTAAGGTGCATCATTCTAATTTCTAAAGCTTAAGGTACGTCATTTAAACACTTAAAGTGCATCTTTTTAACACTTAAGGTGCATCATTTTAACACTGAAGGTACGTCATTTTAACACTTAAGCTGCGTCATTTTAACATTAATTAAAGTGTGCAACTTTAACATGCATCATTTTTAAGTTTTAACACTCAGATCTCACCGCATGTTTTACCTGGAGAACTCTTCGCACCAAATCTCATTCATTCATATATATATATATATATATATATATATATATATATATATATATATATATATACACGTCAGATTTTATATTTTAAATTTTAATACGACGTTTTATTAGTTATTCGCGATATGATCACGATCACTAATATTATATACGTTATGATTGATAATAAACTTTTTATAATTAACTAATTAATTAATATTATGATATGAAATAAAGAGCATTTGATTTTTTATTATAATATAATGTAATGTAATATAATATAAACTACTTTTTCAGAGCATGAACTTAGCAGGTCAACATAATCGGAAAAAGTTAACTCCACCCCCCTTTATCTTTTTACAAGCCATATCATGAACTCATGTGCCGGAGCTAGCTGCTTTTATATTATATATTATATATGTTGTACTACGTACCAAAATTATCTCAGTAATTTTGGTTTTACAATGGTAAAAACAAAAATAGCTGAATCTAGCTACTTAATAATTGCTTGAAAAAGAAAAGAAAAGAAAAAAAAAAAAAAAAAAAAAAAGTCTCAGCACCAATATAAATAAAGTGCCCACCACCTCTCTTCCTCTAGGCTCTACTTTGCCTGGCTTAATTTGTTCTCCCTGCAATTCTTCTTCAATTATTCTCCGATAGTTCCACTGAAACAAACAACAATACACTACATATATATACAACATATAATTGGCTGTACATGGCAGCGGAAGAGAACGGCAGCGGCGACGGGAGGTGTTGTAACGGGAAGAACCGGCAGGGGGATTGCCGGCGCTCGTTCGGAGAGAAGTGCAGTCATCTGGCAAAGAAGCAGCGGGCGAAGTTTTACATTCTCCGGCGTTGCATAGCCATGCTGGTTTGCTGGCGCGAGAGGAACGACCATTGATATATATACATATATATAATGAGGTAGCTGGCTAGCTAGCTTTGTATTAGTGTGGCGTGGCGACCTATATATAAAGTATTAATTCATTTACTCAGTATTTTTAAATGGATTTTCTGTATGTAGAATATAGAATTTACTTTTATTTTATTTGTCGATATATCATCATATATATTTAGATATTGTTTCTCTTTTTAGTAAATTAAAAGTTGCCGCATGATATATACAGATTCCATGTTATATGCATTCCCAAATTAAACTCTGCAACAATTCCCTGTACGTTATACGAAGGTTTTTGTTTTGCGTGTGGATGGGTTCCTTAATACGCCGGAAAATATATGCATTCCGGCGTTTCTGTTTGTATTGGCCTCATAATTTTTTCTATGTAGAGTTAATTTGATGTTTTTGTCTTTTTTTTTTTTTCTTTCTTTTTAAGATTATATTTAAAAAATGTACGAATTCAAAATTGTTCTTCTTACTATTTTTAGATATTCTTGTACGAGATAATATTTAATGTTTTTTTATAAGTTAAATTATAATAACACCTTCCCTTTTAAATTATACTATTAAAGTTACATTATTGTGGGAATGAATAATCAAATTAAATGAATGTTAACAGTTAAGCAGATAGAGCCGAAAAGCTTTTATATATATGACAATATAATATGAATCTTTAATTTTAATAATATATCTTAACTCGATTTATACCATAATTTGTTATTTCATTTAATTTTTTGTTAACATAAATAACATCAATAATCGTGCATTATATTTGAGGTTTTATATATTTTCCTTTTCAGTGTTAATTAAATCCTGAAAGAAAATGATTTTAAAAAAATAGAAGATTGGTGAGAAATTTAGCAATATATAATGAGGGTTTAATTAAAAATGAATGAAATGATGCTCCCCAAAACAGGAAAGGGTAAATGCTGTGTCATTTCGGACAATCTTATCAGTGAAGCTTATGCTACCACGACCTTAGACAGTCCCAGCTTTCATTTTCTAATTATTTCTGCTACAATTGTCCTATACGGGTCTATCATATATCATTGTGATTTATTTATATATATGAAAGATAAGAAAAGGTGATGACAAAAATGAGTAAATAATGATCGATCTGAGAAATGAAATTGGAGGGTACAGTACAGCTACTATACCTTAGCCGACCGGAAGAATCTTATTCTTAAAAAAATCGTGTGCGACCGGTACCGAGTTGCTGATCCTGTACTGTGTAGCAGAGACTGAGGACTGAAGCCTCCCACTCGTGCGGCCCCGGCCCTCTTTTTACCGTTCTGACCTCTTTTAGGGGTTTTGGCCCCATTCATGTTAATTGCTCATGTACTCCATCTCTGCTTTAATTTCTTTCTGCCAATTCGAAACTTCATTTAATTTACCCATCTCCGATCCATGCCAGTCCAAAAAAAAAAAAAAAAAAAAAACTCGTAATGAGTAAGATTCCAATCATGTATCTTAATTTTATGAATGGAAGCAAACGAAAGAAACATAAGCCAGGAATATTCACAGTATTACTCCCATCCACAACTTTAATTTCTCCCCGGTCATCACATTACACTTATTCAAGTATGCAACAGTGCATACAAGCACATATTTACTTCATTAATTCACTCATACATAACGAATCAAGTGTTTATGATTGAAAAAAAAAAAATGTTTTTCTTTAATCCCTGCACAAATTTTGTCTCGAGTAAAATGATGTAAAAATTCTTTTATTTTAACCATAGCAACATTTTAAACGAGATTTATGTGTAGGGCAGGGTGATTCAAAGTCCATATATGTATATAAAACTATTACCTTGTGATGATCTGAGTAGTAATGAATTGAATTATTGGTTTTTGTTGGGAAGCCATCGTGGTTTTTGTGGTCTGTTAATTTTGAAGCAGAAGGTCAAGGGAGATGGTGAAAATAGTGTATAAAATGCACGTGCAGGCCTGACAGGACTCAGAATTGGTTTTATACATTGGTGGCTCTTTTAGAAAAACTGCCACCAGTAGGGACACCAATACAGAAAAAGAATATTTTAATTTATTTTCAAACTATCTAGTATAGTATATTATATGTAATCTCTGATCAGATCATTATTTAATTTGGGTATGTATACAGTGTGTGGTCAGCCGCTGATACCGATGCAGATTTTATTGATCGATTTGGTAAGAATATAAATGTTGCACTAGTTTTTTTTTTTTTTTTTTTTTCTCCCTCTCCTTGATTTATATAAAAATAGGTAGTTGTTATTTAAGGGTATATTCTGAATGAAACTCGCATTGATCCTGACCAGTAAAAAATCACAATGAGTTAAATTAATTTAAATTGTCCATAATTAAAATTAACAAACTTAACCATTGTGATAAACAAGTTGATTGATGTTGTCCTCAATCTTACACTATATTTTTGATAATAATACAAAAACTTGTGTGGTAGACTAGCAGTGTGTGATTGCATAGCATATATATGCATGCATGGAGATACTCATCAAATTAACCTCACTTGTGCTTTAATTTTTTGAGATTAACGTAACGTACTTGTTTATATATGCCTATTCAGATCCTATTGCAGTAGCCCACTTTATTAATTATTACAATGAATGATGATAATGATTAGCGTTAATCATGCTTTTCAACTTTAGATCATTGACTTGTAATTATTTGCATATATGTCTAGCTCAATCCATCCTGGCTGGTCAAGTATACCTACAGAAATATATAATATGTGCGAATGGTATTTACTATTATGGTAATAATGTTGAATGATTTGATGTGATGTATTTGAGTGGTGCTATAGTAGGTGTAGGCATGCTTTTGGAGATGGAATGCAATTCAGGTGGCCCACGTTGCAGTATTATATTTTTCAAAGTAGGGAGGAATGGGTGTTTGATTGGAGTGGACAAAGATAGATGATGATGAGGTGAGCATGCAACAATATAAATATATATATATTATTAATAACCTAAAAAGAATTGATCTTGAGAATTCCGTCATCTATGATCTTGTCTTAAAATTTTAATAAGATTGATAACCGGTATTCATTAATGGATGTATACCTCTTTTGTTAGTGTAACTAAGCTAATATATAGTTTGAAAATCCTAACAGGTTACGTTGGTAACATGTGTTCGATTATTATATTGCATACATGTTTTGATGGTGTAACTAAGTTAATATGCTGAGTTATGTGCAGTGGGATATACAAAGAATTGAAATATAATTAATAAAGTAGATAGGATGATATATATATAGGGAGCTAGGTCTAATTATTTAAGTGGTTGTTAGAATGTGAAAATTGATTGAATTAATTAGGAAATTAAGCATGAATAATATATGTTGAGCATGCACATAATTAATCATGGAGGTGGCAAACTCTGTTTGTTTGAATAATAAATCAACAAAGTCGGGCATTAGTAAGTAGTAGATAGCTACCCGGGCCTTCACATGTGTGCATGCCCCAGGCCGGCCATTTTGAGAAACATATATGACTACTCGTCTACTCACAGCTCCTTCCACCACTGCTATATATCTATCTTCATGTCTTTTCAACATTATATATATTATATTACACTACGCGTACACATGCATATATGTATGCAAAAATTGAGATTGGGTGTTGTGGTATTGATCACAAATTATCATCGGATCATATCATATATATATATATATATATTAATTAAGTAAGCAAGAGAGTGACGAGCTGATGAGAAGAATCTATTGCAGAAATAATCTGTATATATGTATGTGTTGTTTTAGTCTTGGGAAGATTATTTTAGCGAAAGCTAGAGTATTATATTGTTAGTTCATTCCTAAATTAAAGTAGGTGTATGTGTGTATGTATGTTTTACATCATACTCCGTGATTAATATAATGAACTAATTAGCTGCATGCATGCTGCAGTATCATAGTTTAATTTACAGGCCGGCCGGCCAGGGAATTGGAACATGATAGAAATTAATATAATGTAGCCAATTATTATATTAATTAATTGCGGGCGCGCGGCAACCATAAGTATATATACCGTACCGGTCAATCTTCAACATATATATATCCTCCATCAGCTCAGCTCTTCCGATCCATGGCATGGCCTCCGGATTCTCCCACCGCATATATATGCACCTTCTCCATCCTGCAAATTAATTAAGAACGTATATATGTAACCCATCCAATAAAACGGAGTACTAGCTAGCTTTCAATATTCAACAATATAATATAGGCCCTGTTTGGTAAAAAATTTGCCTATAGGCCAATTTTGGCTTATTTGACCACTATTAATTGTTTGATTTAGTTAAAATATCAATATAAATGTTTGGTTAATTAGCTTTTTGCAACTCCAAAAGGCTAAAATTAAAAAAGCTACTCCTAGCAACTTTTTCAATTAGCTTTTTGAGAAAAGAAATTATACCTAACAGCTAATTTACCAAACACTTTTCTACAATCAGCTAATGTTATCAACTATTTATACCCTTTAATTAACACAATCAGCTAACAGCCATTTTACCAAACAGGGCCGTAATATAATGTCGTGGTCGGGCCAATGATATGATATGATATATATATATATATATATATATATATATATATATATATATATATATATATATATATATATATATATATATATATATATATATATGATGTTCGTGTTTTTTTTTTTGGGTGTACTGTACTGTAGTATGTCATTCAATTCCATTATCCATATATTTCCGTGAAGATCAGATCAGAGTTACGTTGGTTCATCATATCGATCAGTTAGCAGCTCCGATATGATCCACCTGTACCTACTGCACAATAAATATATATATATATATATATATATATATATATATATATATATATATATATATATATATGCAGCTTCCTCTGATCTCTCTCTGCAAAAGCACCACAAAAGCCTGCACATCAAATTAAAGTACGTAGAAAGGAACAAAAAGAAGAGAACAGAAGATCAGATGACATTATATGTTAATTATTATCATTCCAATTAACTGCATATTTTCATTTTATCCGCCCTAACATGCATTATATATATTAATTAACCAACATTCTCTAACAACTCCACAGCTACCTACCTCTGCTCTTCCAAGTTCCAACATCAACTTTTCTAAGTTTTTAGATTCACATACACGATAAATTTGATTAATTAAGCCAACAACAACCCTATGAATGTAGTATATAGATTCTAATTCCTATTATTTCGCACTGATGATTGATTGAACTTGGCTTTGATTTTCTCCACAAACTTGTCAACATTCTTTACTGATGATCCGTTGCTGCCCAAAGCATTTTCAAGATTCTTCCTCACATCCTTAATCGCCTTCCTCAACTCAATCGAACTTTCCGCCTTCATCAAAAACTTAACCTTGGATGCAACTTCCTCCTTGCTGATTGATTTGTCGTCGTCATTACACAGATTAATCCCAATCTTCCACTCATCCACCACTAACTTACGGTTAGTGGGTTGATCAACAATTAACGGGTAACATATCATTGGAACACTGCACCATATACTTTCCAGAATCGAATTCCATCCGCAGTGTGTTATGAAACCTCCTACTGCCGGATGTGAAATCACTGCAGGTTGATGGCACCATGGCACGATCAACCCACGATCTCTGACGCACTCTTGAAATCCATCCATGGAGAAATCCATTTCGTCTGTAATGGCCATACCAGGACGGAGAACCCAAATGAAGTTCACCTCACTTAGCATTAGCCCACGCCCCAACTCCATGATGTGTTCTTTGGTTAAATGAGCAAGGCTCCCGAATGAAGCATATAGAACAGAACCAGGCGGCTTTGAGTCCAGCCATTTGCAGCAATCTGACTCGGGCAACAGGCTCCTGAAAGCTGTTTGCTCGGTGAAGCTTTGTGGAAAAAGGGGACCAATGGCATAGAAAGGTTGTTTTTCTTCAAGGGCTGATATGGTTTGTGGTTCAAGTTCTTGGACAGTGTTACATATGACAATATCAGCTTTCTTGGCATCCTCAAAACCTTTGTACACTGTCAAGTAGACCGCTGAGGTTGTGTTGTTTTCTTGCTGCAAGTACAGTGGCAGGTCTCTTGGTTCAATAGCCTCCACTCCCGGTATATAATCTATTGAATCCTTGCGACAATCTGGTGAACAATAAATTAAAAGAATAATGTTAGGTTAGTTGAGCATGATGGTTTTGATCCAATTCAATATAATTTTTCTTACAGCCTGCACTGACCTTTACAGCCAAAATGGCCATTTTCTTTGAGGAGGTCCAAATGAGAGTCAATGGCAAAAACAAGCGCCGGTTCGGTAAAGAATGAAACATTCACAAGGTTATACTTGCTGGCAATAATGGACGGCCATGCGTAGAAACTGTCGGCAATCAGACATGTGGGCGGAGGCTCCAAACCCGCCAGCTTCTTGACAAGCTCATCGACGTGAGCTGAAAAAACGTACATCATACCCATCATGAAGCCATAGGCATCTGTGGTCCGATCAAAGCCGAGGGGAAAGCCATCACTGATGGTTGTGTATCGTATGTCAAGGCCTGAATTTCGGGCTTGGGTGAAGATATCATCTGTAGGAGCTGTGGTGGTGCCTCTGCGGGCTTTGATGATCAGAGAATCAATCAATTCTGTGTTGACAAAGGTGACGGTGAAGCCTCGGGAAGCAAGGTTGATGGAAAGATGGATGGCTGGATTTATATGGCCTTGGTATGGCATTGGAAGCACTATGGCATGATGCTTTTGGTTATTTTCTACCATTTTCCTGAAACTCACGAGCTTCTCTTCTCTTTGATCTGGAATGGCTTCAAACTTAGCTTGAATGAATTGAAGGAGATCAGAGAATAAGTGCAAGCTAATAAAGGAATTGAAGAATCTACAATATAATTAATGATTTTAATTTGTCGTTAGCATTTATCATATTAGTATTATCTAGATAGGAATATATGATCTTAAAAACAAAATTATGGATGGCACTGATACTGATGAACAAATAAAACTTAATTAATTAGAAGCAAAAAGACATGTTCACTTTTAATGATTGTGCCGGCTGATGGAGATATGTGCTAGCTGTTTAGCCGGCCCATGCATATATATATATATATATATATATATATATATGCTGACATGCAACTTGCTATTTCTGTGATGCATCCTGACATTTTGACATCACAAGAAAACAATTAAGAACAAGACAACATATATATACCAAGAGCTCATGATGTTGTAATTTCTTGAATCTTGATTAAGAAAGATCACAGTTAAAAATAGCATTACAAAAATATCATGAGCTCATGATCACAGTTAAAAAGCTCATTTAATTTGCTCAAGTTTTCATAAACCAACTTTCACCACTCTTCTTCTACCTTTACCATTGAATTGGTTGTATGCATTTCATGAATTGGGAGCCAATTAAGCATTCATCCCATGCATCTATTCAGTAACTGAGATCCCATACATACCACAAAAAGTTTTTATCTCTGGAGCTACTTAATAAGAGAGAATATTATGATAGAATACTGGTTGACTATGCATGATGCTTCACCATAAAAATATAATTATGGTAATAAAGCGGTTTTAACGGAACATTTACCTTTGAGAATGATTGATATCCAACCCATTGAAAATGAGGTTCATGTGAATGGTATCCACGTGGATGAGGTTCACTGCTTTCTGATTTGGACAGACACAACCTGTACATGGGGTCTCCTCGATCTAGAACATGCTGCTCCCAATCTGATCGAATGCCAAATGGATTTTCCTTAAGCCAACCGCCTTGGTGAATTGCAGCTTTATCCAAATTTTCAACTTCAAGCTTTCCCTTTCCATATTTTGAAAATTCTTCTTTCATTCTAATAGCAACTTCTTCTATGTCAGATTGGAGAAATACCTGTCTTTCAAAAAACATAACTATAATTACCTAATTTCCCTTGCAGGATAAAAGAACAAATTAAAACAAAAAGTTGGATCACGTCCTTTCTGCATCTAGAAGGCTATTATGGAAATACAGAATAAGTCTTATGTGTTTCCATATTGCATTGCATTTGATAATCAAGTAAAACAGAGTGTAGGACGACTAGGACATCGTACGTACATACAATGAAAAGTTGTCATTACATAATTAATTACCTTCCCTCCAGAGGCAAGCAAGTCGGCTATTGCTTCAACCAATGACTTCTGCAACATCCTCCACCGGTGTCCTGGTTTGTTGAAATCAGGATTTGGACACTGCATTATGAAGAAATCTCAGCTGTAAATGATTTACAGTCAGTCTCAACTCTCAATCATTATTGTTACCATCAATGTTGAATATTACTCTGCATTAAAGTATTCTTGACTCGGTAGTCAAAATCAGCAGAACCACAACCAAACTCATTTAAGCTTTAACCCTAACTAGTTAAGGTTAGCTAAAATTATAAATAAAAGACACAATAGCATTTATACCTGAATTGATACAAGAACCAGCCTTCCAGGGTAACTGGAAATAATGGACCGAAATGTTGATGTTGCATTTGTTGCAACAAAGTGTCTATCAATCAGAAGATAGATAAATTATAAATACATTGGCCAGATCAATAGAAGCAAGCCCTAAATTAGCTTCTCAGTTCAGGATAATAAGCTGTTTAAAAGGGGAGGATAGTACATACACATTCTTCATAACAGATTGAGAAACATGGTCCAGACAACGTTTCACCAACTGGAAAGCAAGTTGAATGAAAAGATTTATTAGGTTTGAGAAAAAGCATGGGAATGAAAAATACTTAGGCAGACGAGCTCCACCTTCCTATTTATCTCGAGGCCAAGAAAATTGAAATCCTTCCTCCTTGCCATTCCAAAAAGAAACAAGCCATTCCCTATAGAGTTAAGACATAAGGAGCTTAAGGTCCAATTTCTTCTTTTTCAGGTCTACATCATCCAAGACTTTGGAGTTAACGGGCCAATAGCTAAGAAAATTGAAAAAGCAACTGAAAACAATTTACTGTAATATTGAAAACATAATGTTTCTGAAGAGTTGACACCATTTAATCCAGCAGGGTAGGAGTATGATTTTTAGATTATCAGATTAAATTGTAGCTCAGTTATGATTTCTGAAAAGATCACTCCATTTTCTCCAGTTGGAGACCAGGTAGCTTTGGCTGACATTTAAATGAGAAGTTTAGAATTGATTATTACAGATGGAACAATTAGGAGATAAAGAGAGTTACCACTTCCAATATCAACAACAAGAGGCCTGTCGGGATCATTATATATACATTTCCAATCCATCTCAAAAGGGTATGCCTGCATAAATATTAGCATGGTTGCTGTTATGATCATATTGGTAGTTAACCTTATTTTCACAACTAGTGATGGAACTATCCGGGGCTAATCCAAGATAAGTGCAATGACTCACTGATACTGATCTTAAGCAGAACAGATGGCACTAAGTTCTCATCTGAAAACCTCTCTTTCCTTTTATAAGCAGTTCTCATATGACAACCTCTTCAAAGTAGTGTGTTTAATTACAGATTGTAATTGAAATGATTTAGAATACGTACTCTATCTAGTGCCAAGAGCCCGGGAAGATTTCTTCCTTTCAGAAACTCCCACACAACAGAAGCATTTTGAATCATGTTTTCAGCTGTAGCAGAGCTGGAATTCCCATGAAATGCATCACATGCCATTTTCCCAACAATACTTACATCACAATTCCTTTGACTTAGAGCATCAACCATTGCTGCTAACTTGGATGCTCCACCAGCATTGAGGTTTGAGGAGCTGAATTTTACTGGGCCTATCCATATAATTTTCTAAACACATCAGGAGCACACTCGTCAGGGCATTTAATTTCCACAAAATAACTCCTCAAGAAATTAGAGTATACAATTATCTTATTCTTATCATAAAGAACCAATCAGGCAGCATTGCTCTAAACTTAGATTCCTGAAAGCAACTCATGGAAGAAGAAGAATAACTAAATTAATTAAATGTATTGTAACTAATGAGATCTTAGTCATAGGGAGATCACCTTGCATTTTGAAAGAAAGCTAGAAATTTCCTCCAGTGTGCTGGGTCCAAGATCAACAGGTTTCCAACCTACAAAGGAAGTGGCAAATGGAATACACAAGAAACTGTGAATTTATCTTAAGTCGTAAATGACCAATTCAAGAGCAGGTGAAAGATAATTGCATTTTCTAAAGTGCACTATTACATAAGCAATTCGGGCATACAATAATTTTTTAGTAAATCGTCAATGTTATTTGCTAATACTCCATGTATCTTTTCTTTGCATAAATGACTTTGAAGAATCAATCAAAGCTACAACAAAAAGCAGTATCTACACCAAACAAATGAACAATTATGGGTTGTTATTATTATACAATTATTATCATAATTATTGACTCTGGATAATAGGATTTATGCAAGCATCAACTATGGCAGGTGATCCAGTAGAAGATTTTAAAAAATGACAAAATTTTACCATCTAAAATGGAAGAAGCTGAAGATATCTCCATCTGATGTGGGTTACTATAACTTATGCACCAAAAATCTTTTGGTAATACAATTTCTATATTTCTTGCCTTTGCAGCCTCAACTATGGCATGGGCTTGTTTGAGTGCTTTGCGTTCCACCAATTTAATGGGAACAGGCAATCCAAAGGCATGCATTATTTGAAACGCCATTTCTCCAACAAACACCAAAGCATCACAGATAGATGCTAAAAAATGTAAGGCAGCAGCTTTGTCTATGAGATTACCACCACCAATCTGCATTAAAATTTAAGTGTTACTAAATCACATAAACAAAAATCCTACCTCATTTGAAAGAAATACGGAATATTAAAAAAATTGATTCTGAAGAACAATACTATGGCAACATAGGGCTTTTTATCGGTCCTGATGATCTTTTCTAGTTGAGATAGGCCCAGCTGAAAGTGGAACCCCGCAATGCAGGCAGAACAAAAGCAAGCAATACCAACAGTTGAAGCAAGAATTTTATGCACTTCAGAAAATGAATCATTAACAAAAATATCAACACCAAACGATAGCTGTTGGGCAAACTTTTGACAGTTGGACACGTCATCTTTTAACTGAGAAATATTCTCAAGCAGAAGGATGTCAAGTTCTGTTCTTTTTTCAATCCAAGCCATCATCTCTGAAGAACCAAGTTTTGTTGGTATAACTTTGAGTTGTAGAACAGATGAAAGGTATTCTGGAACACAAATTGAAGCATCAATTAGACGGTGCAGAAACTATATCATAGCAGCTCCCAGCAAGTCATGCAAAAGTCTACTCCATTAGATGGCCTCCTAACACCAGTATGCTTCTTTTTTTTTTTGGTATACATTCAATGCAGGTGGGTTGAGGGGATTGAACTCTTAACTCAGAAGTAAGGAGCCCTCCCCTTACCCCATGGCCACTTCACTGGCAACCCACATGGCTGTTACTCCGCATCGTATATATTATTATTATTCATAAACTACATCACATAAAAGCACATATGTGCAACAGGAAACAATTCACTGCTGAAAATATGCTGTCCTAGGTAAACCTATTTCACTTGGAAATCCTTCTTGTAAGACACCACATGATGATTTTATGAAAAATTAACATGCTGATTTGATGTGAGAAAGCATAATATAAAATGAATTTGATCATTAGAAGTTCTTATACCTGCAACAGCTTCTAATGCAAGAGGCTTAGAATTAATTGTTGAACTCCAGCTACCCACTAGAATTACTTTTGCACGAGCTTCACAAAGATACTTAACTGTGGAAGCGGAATGGGGGTCTAGTTTCTTCTTATCCACTGGCAGAATGGTTGAATCAAATCTAACCATGACAACTTTCCCAAATAGTTCTTCCTTTGGAAACTGTCCGAGGGTTTGTACATGAGGGAAGAGACGTAATTCTGACTCATAACAAGCTTCAGCCTTATCCAGAGCAGTTAGTTGGCTCTTGACTGCAATCAAAGATTGGAGCTTTATAATGAAGTAGCTATAAATTTGAAATTTTTAGTAATTTATGCATTTATAGGAATTTACCTGGTGATGAAAATTGAAGCCGCTGAAATTTCTTGATTTTCCGGCAAGTCCTACGCAACTTGTGTTTTGGGGATGCGAGCGAATTTTTCCGACAGACGAGGAAACATTGATTTCTAAACAGAAGAAATGTTTGGAAATTTTCCAGAATTTGACTCATCGTTCCTAGCCTTCTAGGAGTGAGCTGATGAGACAGAAAATGCCTGCAATCTATCCCCACCTCAACCCATTATTCTTATGTATCATATACCAGACTAATTTCTGTTCTCATTTATAATTGATGTTTAATGTTCTTGCCCCAACACAATTCACAAATTGAATTATCGTGTGCTTGCAAAACATTATGATTTATTTGTTATGTTATTGTTGTTTAGTTTCTTATTAGTTCAGTATAATGTTTAGCTCATTGGTCTCTATGTATCGGAGTCTTGCACCCATCTTTCTTAACTAGCTAATGAGTAATGACTATTACCTTCGATTAGATTAGACCATAATTACCTTTTATTCAATCCCGCACAAGCTTTAACTTAGTGGTTCAGTATGTAATATTTGGAAAAAGATCAATGTATGAATATTGGTAGTCACAATATGAGGATTATATACAAAATGGACAAAACCCTTGTACGTATTAGTGAGGTTATTATTTTCATATTATTATTGTATAATGTATAGTCTTGTAGTATGTGGTTAGTATTAGTTAGTCAAGACTACTTCTACTTATCAGGGTTAGTTAGAGTTTTAGTTGTGATATACTGTGTAATCTTTATCTTGTTTCAATTGAATCGAAAATCATTCTCTAATCGTACGCACGTACAAAGCACAAAAAATTTTAAACATTAAAATAACATCGTTTTGAACCGTGATTCACATAACTATTTGAACCACGATCTTTATAATAATTTGTCGAGATTCAACCTTTTGAAAAGAAAAATTACATTTTGTTTATCATAGTCTCTTTGATGGGCTTGAAAATTTATCCAATCCACATGTTGTGTCCTAGGCCCATTGGGCCATTTGGTATTATCCTACAAAATGGGCAAATTATGTTGTGCATCACGGATGCATCATGTATGATGGACACAGATGCAAAAACGACGTCATTTTGATTAAAAACGCGCGTTCTATTTAAAAAAAAAAAATCAGTTTCGATTCCCAGCAATAGCATTATGTTGTTCATTCATTTTAGATTTTTAGTTCATTCATTCTGGATTTTTAGTTATGAAATTATAGATGTGTAGTTATGCAATTCTGGATTTATAGTTATGAAGTTATGGATGTGTAACTATGCATGGTGTAGTTATGCAATTTTGGATTTATAGTTATGAAGTTATGGATGTATAGTTATGCAATTCTGGATGTATAGTTATGAAGTTATAGTCTTATGGATGTGTAGTTATACAATTCTGGATTTATAGTTATGAAGTTATGGATGTGTAGTTATGCAATTCTGGATGTATAGTTATGAAGTTATAGATGTGTATATTGTAGTTATGCATGCAGTTCTGAATTTATAGTTATGAAGTTATGGATGTATAGTTACGCAATTCTGAATGTATAGTTATGAAGTTATGAATGTATAATTATGTAACTCTGCATGTATAATTATGAAGTGATAATTTTTTTTAAAGTCGACGTCGTTTTTGCATCTGTGTGCACCATGCATAGTGCACACGGATGCATAGCATAACGCTCCTACAAAATGAATTTGATATAAGGTATTATAAATAAGAATTTGTTTAGGTTATAACGAGTGATTCAATTTCAAACTCAAGGAGATGGACTTGAGAATGAAGGTTATATTTTTATTTATTTTTGTTTTTCCGTTATGTTATATATATATATATATATATATATATATATATATATATATATTATTTTATAAGAGTTGTACTATATAATATTTTGAACAAACATATCCCCACAATTATAACTAACTTTCGTTATCTTTTTCACTATTGTTATTATACATATGCATCCACCATATATTTATGTATCTTCTTTAATAATAATAAAAATATATCCACATTAGATATTAAAGTTATATGTTAGTAATTTTCTAAAATATAAATTTGAAATTTATAAAAATATTTTACATTATTATTATTATTATTATTAGGAAAAATTGCACTTTTCATCCCAAAGTTATAGGGTAATTGTAGCGTTCGTCCCTAAGTGTTGGTCATGCTCACTTTTTGTCCCTAAGTTATCATTGGCGTTGCACTTTTCGGCCCTGAGTTATAAGGTAATTGTAGGATTCGTCCCTAAGTGTTGGTCATGTTCACTTTCCGTCCCTAAGTTATCATTGACGTTGCACTTTTCGTCCCTGAGTTATACTAAAATTGCAAATTTTGCCCATAATTACTACTACATAAATGGTATAATACGTCACTTTTTAAATAACCGTTGTGTAATATATTGTGTTCTACACTTATACTACGTCACTTAATAGACGACGGTTGTTTAAATAACTACCTATATAGTTGACATACACGGTAGTTTTTTAACCACTGTATATAGTTAATATACACGACGATTTCCAAAACCATTGTAGAAAGTGTATATTTACAACGGCAGTCACTTACACGCGCGACACTTCGAAAACTGTCGTGTATGTGTAAAAAAACCGCCAGTGGTTATTTAAAGTGTATGACGTAAAAAAAAAATTAATTAAGTTATATACGGCGATTATTTAAAAACCCGTTGTCTATTAAATGACGTAGTATAACAAAATATATAAGATGGTGGTTATTTAAAAAACATCCGTCTATTAAGTGACGTAGTATACCATTTATGTAGTAGTGATTAGGGACGAAAATTGCAATTTTAGTATAACTCAGGGACGAAAAGTGCAACGCAAATGATAACTTAGGGACGCAAAGTGAGCATAAACAACACTCGGGGACAAATTCTACAATTACTCTATAACTCAGGGACGAAAAGTGCAACACCAATGATAATTTAGGGACGAAAATTGAGCATGACCAACACTCAGGGACGAATTCTACAATTACCATATAACTTAGGGACGAAAAATGCAATTTTCCCTTATTATTATTATATTGAATATTTATTTTTTATTTTTATAGAAAATGCTAGTAAATCTATAAATAAATAAATCTATAATAAAAGTGAAATAGTTGGTAGCAGGCCGGGAGCTGCATTGACCGTTAATTCAGGTAAACGTAGTTCAGCCAAGCAAATCCTGACACAAAAAATAAAAATAAAAATAAAAAGTGGAATTCACAGCACCACCCAATTGTTTTGAAACCTTTGGCGGACAAGAATTGATTAGTGAACGCATCATATCGATCATATATCATATATGCCGGTACAGCAAATTAAAGAAAGTGAAAAGAGGGCAGATTGACCAGAGAGAGGTCATGATCTGGGGTTCATCAGATCATGATCTTGATCTGTCTCATTCTGAATATCCCTCAAACGCAGCAGCAGCCTCAGCCTCAGTCTCATCATCATCAATGGAGTCCATATCCTTCAGATGTTTCATCGAACAAAATCTGGGCAGATCTGCACTCTTCCTTATATATTCTGTTCTTGAATTTGTGATGATCGTTTTGCTTTTGGTTGATGGCTTCTTGGCCTTCTTTTCCTATGAATTCGCAAAGTTTTTCGAATTGAAAATGCCTTGCTTCTTTTGCACTAGAATAGATCAGGCTTTGGTCCACAGGAACTTGAATTTCTATTACAATGATACCATCTGCGAGTCCCACAAAAGGGACATTTCCTCCCTTTCCTATTGCCATGTCCACAAGAAAATTTCTGACATCAAAACCATGTGCGAGAACTGCCTTCTCTCCTTTGCACCCGACAAGGATTCCTCCGATTACTATGCCGCCGACGATGTTAAATCCGTCAATGTTTTCGCCGACAAGCCCAATTTTCAGAGGTGTTCTTGCTGTATGGAGTTTCTCGGCGGGAAGGGAAAGTACACCCGGAGCATGTCACAGGTGGCGCCGCCTCCCTCCCCGAGGGCCTGGAGAAACAATGAAACCGACCATCCGGATGATAATGAAAATGCCACTAATGGAGGTACGTACATACGTATACTTATATATATTATTTAATTTATATTATATGTTTGTATTAATAATCAATTCAATTGCATCGATCCAATATATACGTACAGACGGCAGGGATGATAATAGATCCCTGGCAGTATCCGAGGAGGAGGAGGAGGAGGGGCTAGAAGATTCTTCATGCAAGACGCCTTGTAATAGAGGAGGAAACAATAAGTTTGTTGGAATCCCATTGTCAGATAGTCCTAGGATGTCCACCAAAAAGACCAGAACCATGTCAATTGATTATTCAGCACTCTCAAGATCAGATCCTAACAACTACGATCTCGTAACCACCACCGGTTTCAACGAAGGCAACGGATCTGCAGGCATCATTCAGCACTTGAAGAGGCAGGTTCTTCTGGAACGCAAGTCTCTGGTGTCTGTGTGTATGGAATTGGACGAAGAGAGGAATGCTTCCGCCATTGCCGCCAACAATGCAATGGCAATGATTACACGGCTGCAGGCTGAGAAGGCTTCCAAGCACATGCAGGCGTCGCAGTACCAGAGAATGATGGAAGAGCAGGCGGAGTATGACAGGGAAGAAAAGCAGATATTGAAGGACATGATTTTGAAGAGAGAGGAGGAAATTGAGGCTTTGGAATCTGATCTGGACGTATATAGAGATAAGTTTGGACCTATAAACTTGGCATGCAGTGAATTCTTCGAGATTGAAGGCGACGATGAATTTCACTCCCTCAAATTCCAATCCTTATCATCCTTTGGTGAAATGTCGTGCCGGAGTCTTACCGATGTACTAGATCATCATGAAGTGTATTTAGATTCTGACAATGATAGATCCCACCATTCGGCCTTGCTGAGAACCATTCCTGAAACCACCAGCGCCACACCTGCAGTACAACTACCTGAAAAAGTTTGTCTGGGAGACCATCCCCAGGATGATGATGATGATGATGATGAATCTCCTCCATCACCTGCTGCAGAACTAAAAGTTTGTCAGGGAGACCCTGAATCTCCTCCATCACCTGTAGAACTACCTGAAAAAGTTTGTCAGGAAGACGATGAAAGTGCGTGCAGTACTGGTACTTACTTCTTCTTGATCCAACTAACTATAAATATATATTTCTATTTCATTATATTATTCCCTTTAATTTTATTTTAATTTCTTCCTCATCTTCAGCTCATTGCTAATTCGATCTTCTGTACATACGTACGTGATGGTTTTGTTTTTGTTCAAATCTTGATTTACTAGTAGGAACTCAGAATAATGTTTTCCTGACAAGAGAAAGCAATTCGTCAATGAAAGAGAGGGAGGAGACAGATGAAGAAGAAGAAGAGAGCTAGTGATGATTATTATATATATATGATGAAGGAAGCTAGCTAGCTAAGATGAGTGGGTGCGTGGCTTCTGATGTACTAAATGCATGCATGCGCACTGCTACGACATTATATTACAGATCGGATCAGATGAGAAGAGGAATTGATGATCGAATTGAATTGAATGAAGCGATAATGGAGCTAATGAATTAAAAGCTTGAGTCTGTGAAACGTACTAGCTTAGCATGCAGTCTACATGATGATTTTCCGACAGATCCCTGGCCTTTTTTGATCGAGGAGATTCCTTTCATAATCTCTCTCTGCAAGGCAATTAAGGGATCGGAGCAAATTATTAAATTAGGTATGTAGGCAGTAGACTGTATGTAGATTGAGCTGCTAGACTGCACCAAAAATTTTGCAAAAATCTAATATATCTCACATTTCTTAGATAACTAACCATGCCTACTCCATCTACTATACGCTTATGCATGCATATATGCTATCTAACATAACCATTATATTCTTTCAACATTTAACTTAATTTATTTGGTTGCCCATCACATTTCTTATCTTTCTTCTTATCACTCCGATCCATCACAAGAAAATTATAGTTTGACAAGATCTAATTTAAATCTAACAAACAGCTTAACTAATCCAAAGTGATCGGTATACAAATTAATTAATTCAAAAAAAAAAAAAATGCTACTCGCCTACTTGTGTCGTCCATTTTTGCATCTATCCAACAACTAACACCTCTAAAAAAAAATTGGAAACTCATCCTTAAAAAATTCGTATCTTCATTTATTTGCCTATCTAGAACCTCCTGGCCTGATTTTGTCAATGCATGCTATGAAACATAATCCAAGCAATAAGATGAAATCATGGCCGGTAGCATGCATATATATATATATATATATATATATATATATATATATATATATATAGATTTCAGTCACATCTTCCCTTTCTGCAATAACCAACTTCAATTCTTTATCCTGACACAAAATAATGTTCGATACTTATATAAATTATTATAGACGCTTACATGCATGCATCTTACATTATATTATTGATGGTATAAGTGTGTCAATCCAACCATCACTATTGGAAATTATTGAATTTTCAACCACCTGAATTAAGTCGAAAGCAACAAGGATTTTTTCGGATACCAAAAGTGGTCGAAACAAGACTTTCAACTTGATTTAAGATCACTTTCAGGTGGTCGGAAATTTCAGAATTTCCAATAGTGAATAACAATAATGCCTGAAAGATGGATTTGAGGCTCATTCCAAGAGGTTAGTTGTTGAACCTATATATTGTTGCAGTTAAAATAGCCATTAGAGCATTATCTATTCTTATATTCTACCATTCATTATTTCACAATGCCTCGATGATGTACATGTAAAGATTTTGAAGGCACTGTACTCATCATGGATATATACTTTTCCGGTAGTAGACTTTAGGCTTTAGGTTTTTGGCTTTAGATTTTAGTCTTTCAATATGCAATATTTGAGAGAAGAGACAAGGTTCATGTGGAGATTATGCCCTTTAATTATGTGCATCCACATTTGACCACGTCTGTCGAGTCATTAAATCACATCATCTCAAAGTCTTTGAAAAAAGAGACGAGTTTGGTGGTAATATTTCCAACCATTTCCCATGCATATTGCTTTTAATTCTTCAATTTTTAAAATTTTATTGTAACAAATTTCACGTTGAGCTGTCTTTTTCTAATTTTTGATTTCTATTTAAATAAACTTTTGTATCTAGAAATTTCATTATTTTTTTTAATTCTGCCATTATTTATCTTTATTTCACCATCCATTACATTATGAATTTACGGAAGAAAGGAACTGTTGGATTCAATCTCTAAATTCTTGAAACATTATTTCACCAAATGAGCTCTCATCACAAACTACCTGCAGACACATTCAAAATTAGAATGCAGTTCTTTTGGTTTGACATAGTTTTAAAAGCCTCTCTATTTTCATGTACCTAGCTATATATACCCATATCACAATCTCATGGTGAGATAGATCGATATATTATTAAGTACTGGTCGACCATATATTATATTCAAGATTGGACGTCTGACTTTTTCTAGACATAGGAAAGCCTACATTATGATTATATATTTAAGATTATTGTTAAATCAATAATGGAATTGATTATTAAGAGAAAAATTGAATTTTACGTATGGGATTATATTGATCAAGAAATCAATTTCTTATTATTTAGGGGTGGACAAAACTGGATAATTCCAATATATAACTGCAATCAACTTAATTAATTGAAGGATCATCGGAGGATATGATATTAAATGAACACGATGATGAATTGGGCCGAATTCGATCATTATATTATATCCCAAAAAAACGCCTACGATGGCTTATATTAATTAGTTTTAACTAGCTACGTACTATAGTCTATAGGTATGAATGATATGATTAATTAGGTAGCTAGCATTTCCGTCCGGGGGTGCAACGACCAAGATGACCCGAATATCTGGCGAGCCTACCAACTTCTTTCCCAGATAGTGGCCTGAGATTGTCACGGTAGCCGTACTTTTCCACCCCTTTGGGATCTCCGGATGGTGTAAAGAAAGCGCCGTTCATGAAGACATCGCCGGAAGACACCCACGTCCATTTCTTCCATGAATCGTCGGGGCAATCCCTGTGGGTCACCTCCTTAAAGAAGTTCTCCCCCGGCTGCGCAATGTAGCGGTTGCCCTGGCTGATGATGGTGGCGCCGGAGGACCCACCCACCGCGTACATTTCCCAGTGAGTGTAGTCGTTGTTGACTATGTGGAAAAGTCCCCACCGGCAACGTGGCATCCTCTGGTGGAGCCTCTTCCCGAAGTGGTTGAATGCCAAGGTGATTTGCATCCTCTTGTCGATGGAGTCCTCGTTGTTGGCTCCGAAGAGCAGAACCTTGTCGTGGTCGGTGAAGTGGCAGTTAGAAACAGTGACGGCGGTGGCGCCGGCCGCAGCGTCGATCAGTCCGTCTTCGCAGTTGTGCATGGAGACGTGGTCGATCCATACATGGTGGGACCCGAAGATGGTGATTCCATCGCCCTCGTCATGAGTCCTCATACCTTTGTGATCAACGCAGTCTCTGATGATGCCGCCGGGAGAAGATTTAATGTCCCCGACTTTAATGTTGTGGATAATGACGTTGTTTACGGACTGGAGCGTCATACCTGCTCCGCCCGCGATATTCACAAACGCCCCGCGCCCGTCGATTGTCTTGTTGCCTTGCACCAGAAGCTCCCCGGACAGCTTGATGGTCATGCTCGCAGCGAACACGATCCACAACGGCTCCTTCTGAATCACCGCATGCCGAAGAGTTCCCGCCTTCGGCTCCTGCACGTCGTCGTCGGATGCATCTTTAACCACGTAGATTCTGCCGCCCTTTCCGCCGGTAGTCCCTTTGGCAAAACCCAGGGCGCAGTCGGCTAACCTGAAACGATTCGGGCCATCACTCCAGTCCGCCCGGCATCTCCAGCACTGATCAATAGGGTTCGTCGCCCTGCACGGCTCCTTGCTTCCCTTCTTACGCCGCAGCTCTCTTCTCGTCACATTATCATTATTATTATTATTGCTGTCGTCGTACAATTCTCTGTTGTTGTACGTCTCATTCAAACCTATGCTAACTCTTTCATTTAATTCTGTTGTAATTTTTTCAGGATTGGGGTGATAGGCTTGGAGAAGACCTCTCCTGGCCTCCGCCTCGCGCTGCTTCCACACGTCATCACTGACATCCGCTGTCGTTGCCGGGATCACGGCGGCGATTGACAACAACGCCAAGTAAACCCACCAAAGTATCTTGGTAGAGGCCGCCATTATATATTTATATATTGGGGGTTTATTATATTAGTAATTAGTAATGATGAAGAGGATGGTCTAGGATTATTATTGTAGCCCGAGCTTTCCTAGACCAACCAAAACGCAAGAACAGGGAAAAACAAAACCCAAACTCTTTACAGATTTTTAGCTGTTAAGGTTGGGTTGGTTTCATCCAATTCTGTTGCCTTTCCTTTCCAAACTTTGGCTTCTTAAATACTGAGATTGTAACCAAACAAATGGTGAGCAAAGTATGGACAGCCATCAGCCATGTAACAAATTTATAAAATTAAAAGTCCTGCCTAGTTAAACGCACAATTTCAAGGGTGAAATACATGAAGTAAAATTATTTGAGCATCCTTATTAGTAGGAATTTTTTTTAATAATTCTTTGCATGTCAAATAAAATTTAGGAGATCATAGAGTAGAGAAAAAAAAAAAAAAAAAAAAAAAGAGAAATTGTATTATTCACGCACCTAGCTGTCTGCGCGCTCACTAGGCGCACTTGGCGTGTTTCAAGCGCACCAAGAAGTTAATTTTTAATGTTTTCTCTTTCCTCTTTGGTTTCACAAAAAATTTTAATTTGTGCAAGTTAAATTTTCTCTCGGCCTTCTTCACCTCACAATCTCTCCTCCAACTTGGCAAAAAAAATAAACAACGCACCTTAAGAATGAAATTCACGCACCTAAAGCTGGTTTAGACCGACACACTTTAAGAAAGAAAACAACGCACTTTAAGAAGGAAAACAACACATCTTAAGAAGGAAAACTGCACGCACCTAAAGCTTTAGACCGACGCACTTAAGTTTCAACAACTGACGCACCTTAATTAAGCACACAACACAAAAACCACGCACCTTAAGCACAAAAAGAAAAAAAAAAAAACGCACCTTAAGAAAGAAAACCACGCATTTTAAATTGGAATAAGGGTCAAATAGGCCATTGAACTGCACACAAAAATGCAATTAGGCCACTGAACCTAAAAAACCTACAATTAGATCCCTAAACTAACCAATTTCATTCAATTTGTCTATTTTTCAAGTTTCTCAAGTTACTAACAGGTTAATCCTCAACCTAGAATGCATATGTGGCATTTTTTTTAAATAATGTATTTTTAAATTAGTTTTTTAATATTTAATAAATAAAAACTAAAATAATTTATTTTTAAATTATTTTTTTAATGTTTAATAAATTAAAACTAAAATAATTTGTTTTTTTTTTTTATAAATAAAATATCGTACAGGGGCTTAGATTTTATTTTCAAAAAAAAAATGTTATTGTAGTTTTTATTTATTAAGCATTAAAAAACTAATTTAAAAATAAATTATTTTAGTTTTTATTTATTAAATATTAAAAAATTAATTTAAAATTTTTGTTTTTTAAATACCACATATGCATCTTAGGTGGAGGGGTAACCTGTTAGCAACTTGAGAAACCTGAAAATGGACAAATTGAATGAAATTGGTTAGTTTAGGGACCCAATTGTAGTTTTTTTTAGGTTCAGTGACCTAATTGCATTCTCGTGTGCAGTTCAGTGGCATATTTGACCCTTATTCCTTTTAAATTTGATCTAGATGCAAAAAGACCAAATTACCATTGTATTTTTTTTAATCGTTGTTAATCTTGAATGTTGATCTTGGCAAAATCAATGACTCTCATCTCATCCCACGTTCGCAAGCACACCATACTCATGTTAAAGTATCTATAAGCATTATTTTTTGTATCCAGCATCCACATCACAAGTATATACAAATTAAGATCATAAGTATATATTTGAATTAAATAATTAAATGGTATGTAGATGATTAAGTATAATAGTATAAAATTATAATTAATAAATCTAGCTGTTGAGGAGAAAAAAGAAAACAAAGTGGTTTCAATCATCAAAAAGTGCATGCTTTTGAAATGAAAGAAAATTGGATTGCTTGCTAGCTTTTGTTCTTATCTCTTGGATCTCATCTCATCACGTACGCTACAAGGAATCAAAATACAAAGAGAATTATATTAGAGAAGTCGTCAAGTATGCCCCGTCGGACCCAACACGTTACAGAAAACGCAATTCTCTGTTTGACTGTTTTTATTTATTTATTTATTTATTATGAAATAAGTATATTAATTAATAAGAAAAGAGTGGTATGAAACAAAGACAAAATGAATGACATTATAAGGCTCATGGAACTCGAAATTGCATTTTTGGAGGGTTTTCTAGAAAAATTTCATCTATTAGTAAGGACTGGTTTTATAGGTGGTACGAGAGCTAAATTTTTGTAGTGTCTTTTTACTTATTCTATTTTTATTTTTATTTTCTCTGTATTTTCTAAATTATATTAGACTACTAATCCGAAGTTTTATTTCAACAACACACCTATCAAATCTTGACCATATCAGATCATAACTATATTTGTTATCCGTGTTTGAAATTATTAACCTCAATTTTTTGATATTTTCATCCAAATGCAAGCCCTGTACACACGTATTGTCTTTTAGGACACAAAGTTTTCAGAAATTCAAAGAATGTAGGCCAATATATGATATAATATTGAGAATTTAATTTTTATAACATGGTAATAAAATATAGTGTTGCAGTTTAAAAATAGTAGCGATATTCAACCAAATTAATAATTAATGTGGAAAAAAAAATCTTCATTTATTTTTTTTTTCAAATACAATGATGCTACATCTTATCCTACAATATTATAGTATTAGTTGTTTGTATTGTCCGCAATTTTTTATTTTATATTTAAACATAGGATTCTATGTATTTGTCAAACACACAATGAAAAATCATAGAGGGCCATTCTTAAATGCTAATCCGGCGACATCCTTAGCCATACAAATGAAATGTGACAAGAAATTATAGTCTCGGCCACTTACTGAATGAGACAATTCATAATTATCCAAAAATAAAAAGATAAAAAGTTATTGGCAGTTGGAAAAGATTTGTGTGCCACGTAGTTTCGTGATTTCTCCGTCTACAATTTATCTGTTATACATCTTCAATAATATGAGCGGGTTCAATTCTACTCATCATCCAAAATAAATAAATGATATATATATATATATATATATATATATATATATATATATATATATATATATATATATATATATATATAGAGAGAGAGAGAGAGAGAGAGAGGGGGGGATGCACTCAGGTGCGAGTAAGTGCCCAAGAAGGAATATGCGAACGAATCAGCACGCGACACGTGTCCAGATCTAATAGCTTAAAAAAAACGCGGCGGCATTTTCATAAATAATTGAACATCAAAGTGCAAGTAAAATCACTTACAAGTGCACCTACTTTCACCTATAAGTGCATGTAATTTTGCCTTGTTAGCATTCTCTTCCCGCAAACATTCATGCACCTGGGTGTGCTTATAACTATAGGTGCAACTATTTATAACTATAGGTGCAACTATTTATAACTATAGGTGCAACTACTTATAACTATAGGTGCACCTACTTTCACTTATAAGTGCATGTAATTTTGTCTTGTTAACATTCATTGATCTGAGTTCAGCGGGTAGAAATACCCCTGAAAACCACTCGCAAACATTAACTACTTATAACTATCTGTGCAACTACTTAGAACTATAGCTGCAACTACTTATAACTATAGGTGCACTTAGTATTGATGCTCAGTGTAAATTTTTTACTTGTACATATAATACATTTTACATGCACTTGTAATACATTTTACTTGCACTTCGATGTTCAATTATTTACGAAAATGCCACCGCGTTTTTTAAAAAAATCAGTATTTCTCATCCATTAGATCTGGACACGTGGACGGACAAAATCCATTCCTATTTCGCTCCTAGGTGCAATTCTATATATATATATATATATATATATATATATATATATATATATATATAACCAATTACTAGCAAATAAATTACCTCTACATTTAAACTCAAAGGCTAGTGGTTAAATAAATAATAATAACACACACACATAAAATAAACTTACAACGTCGGTTCCCGTAAAAATCGACACCGTAGGTTTTTTAAAACAAAATATTTAATGTTGATTTCTAATAAAATTAACGTTGAATATAAAATTTTTAGAATTATTTTATTTATCTTTTACGTCAATTTATCGAAAGTCGATGTAAATTGGATGACGTAATATTCCCATTTTGTAGCAGTGACTCTGATATCTTTACCTGCGATTTGGTTTCACTGTGTATTAATTATCTACGTTCTTATGTCGACAAATACTTGTAGCTAAGAAAGTGGGGGGCTTATGATGAAATAATATTTCATTATTATCAATAATATAATAATCAAAGATGAGAAGATAAATCTAGGGAGTTGTTACAATGACCCATTCGATCGAATATGGAATCCCTTATATAAAGGAGCTTGGGAATCAAACAATGGAGATTGAGAGCAACTTTTTTTCACGTACAATATTTCTTCCTCATTTTTACTCTATGATCATGATTGCTTCTGTATACATACACGTACTATACATACGTATAGTTGATTCTGGTTTGGTTTAGCCTAAAAAGGTTTGCCCTGTATGCAAAGCTTTGGTGCCTCGCATACAATTTATTGTGCTCCGGATTACACTCGTCACTAAGGATACACCCCAAGTGTATTATCGTTACGAGTTATTTGGTCTCACGCATGGATATTGAGCGGCTTTTGTTGGTCTAGACTCTAGATGTATACTCTCCCTCGTTGTCGACTTTTCGCAACTCGGAGAATAGGGGGCTAATGATAGAGATATTAGAACCAATTCAAGATAAATAGAAGATTCAGGCCCAATGAAAAAGACCCAGGGGCCAAGACAAGGGACTCGGATGAGGCTACTCGAGTCAGGTAAATGGTTGGACCCGATGATTCGCTTTGAACAAGTATAGTGGTATTCGAAATAAACAAAAACTAAAGTTTATTTTTTTATCGTCCTCAGGGTTTGGGGGTTTGGTTAGCCAAAGAAGATCTAGGCACAAGCTCTAAACAATTTATGGAAGCTAAGCAAGTAATAACAAGAGTGAGGTAGGTTAGTCAAATATAGGAATAAAAATAATGATAAAAGACTAGGAATTGAAACGGGTGTTATTGGTTTGATGACATGGATCAAGGGATTAAGGGCTAGAAACTTCACCATCAGGTTCAAGACTACTAACTTCAAATTGGTTGACTAACACGTCACTCTTGAGATCTAATGTTAGACCAATTTGGTAAACAAAGGCAGTGCCACTCTTAGCTTGTGAAGCTACCAATCCTCCTCAATAAGCACAAGTAGTCTGGACATTCAACACTCTCTACTCTCGTAAGTGAGCTTGAAGGTCGCGAGATGTGGTCTTAGGAATAATGACGGTTGAGGGACGACTCTAGGGGTGTGATAACCCATTGACTCTTTCCCATTTCACTTGCCAAAATTTCATACTAGACAAGTGTTGATAAGGTAGTGCACAAACCCATCAATACTAACACAAAAAAACATCTTGCTACTCACTAGAACAAGAACCCTATGTTGGGTTTCAATCCTTGGATGAAATAAATATCAAGGATGCACCATACCACAATAAACACCACTATCCAACAAGACAAAGTAAATAAACACAATAATAATTCAAAATATGCAACAGTAACAAAGTTAGAACAAATGAATAACTAAAGAAGATAGAAAATACCCTAAACTGCTACAGTGCTTTATGACGACTCTCTTGCCTCTATTTGTTAAAAGGAGAAAAAGATCTATTTATAGTAACATCCTAGGGTTTCGGTCCACGAGCACCGCACTAGCATGCCACTACTTGTGTAGGTGCACCGGCATGGCACGGGCACTTTATGCTAGTGCGGAAGACAAGCTAAGGCACGCCCTTGTGTTATGCACGGGCGACTCACAGGGGTGCTACTGCCTGTGCATGGTCTTGTCTTCATGCAGCGTCCTTCCTAGATCCGGTCATTTGCGCGTCTTTCCTACGGTTTTGCTTCCATGCTCATTTTTAATGCATTTTAGCTCCAAAGTGATCAACTTTTACTTCCTTTTTCAATTTCCTTCCTCTAAAGTGTATTTGAGTAAAACATTCTTTTTAGTTCAAAAATTCAAATAAACGTACACTTCAAAATAAATGTTAAAAGAAATAAGAATGGAGTTAAAATATGATACAAAATAAGAGTCATCACCCGAGAACAGGGCCCCACCTCCATGTTCGACTATGGGTGATTGTCGTTTTGCCTCGGAGCCATCTCCCGAGCTGAGGCGATCGGATTTGACCCAACCCCGTGGCCCACCATGAAATTAGCTAAATTGGTTGAATTTATCGATCTTGTATAAAGTGTCAGACACCGTGACTAATCCCTCGCGGAATTATAGGCACCTCTATTAGGTGAGACAACTAGTCTGAAAATTTAAAGTTACTCCATATTCAAAACCAAAGATTGAACCCTTAATGCTTTGTTAAGGATAGATGAATTATCCCTTCCACTCAACTACACACTCATTAATTAGTTCCATCAATATATAACATCAATGTATTTTGATACTACAAAGTTTTTTGAAACACGCTAGATATATGCTTAAATAATGAACACTTTTTGTATACATTAATTCTATATTTTGTCTTCAATTTCTATGCTTTATTTACAATTTAATTAGTTGAACTCTCTCCCTCAAGGAAATAGTGCAGGGATGAATGGGGCCGAGTTTTCACATGACAGAGCAGGCGTTTGGATCTTCGTCGCTAAACATATTGGGCGAGGGTGCGTGTACATATGTCGGTGGAGGAGTTGGTGGCACATGCATATACGGCGGTGGCGCGTGTGCATATGGGTATGAGTACCCCATGGCGTAGCCAGTGTGAGAAGAACTTGGATCAGACGTTGCCAAGCCATAATCTTGATTGTAATAACTTTGGTTGTACATTGGTCTGGCATAAAATGTATTTGATTGGTACCCATGATACTCCATCTTGTTTGCTTCCACTTTATTAGACTCACTACCGCCTTCTTTTTCTTTCTTCTCTCCATCGTCGACGACTTTCTTCTTTTCACCACCTCCACCGTCCTTTTTAGAAGGAACAATCTCCACGCCCCGCTTCAATTTTTCTCTTAGGTAGGCTGTTAATTCTTTTACATCCATGGTTCCTTTGACGGTGACCAAATCTTTTGCCAAATCCACATCCACGTCTTTTACACCTGAAAGTTAAAATTTAAATTAAATCATAATCAAATTAATTAACACAATATTGAATGTGATTGACCTACTATTAAAATTAATTAATCAAGTACTGTAATTGATATAAAACAATTGGTCAAACAAATTAATTTATGCATTGATTTGGTCATCTAATTACCATTAATCTTCCTTATGACTCGTTTTACTTTATCTGCACATCCATCGCAATGCAACCGCAGCGTCAACACAACAGTGCTCACTTGAGGCTGAATTGAACAACAAGACAGCAACCAAACCAAACCAAACGTTAGTTACCAACTCGTACGAATTCAAGATCACCACAACATTAAATTAAATATTATAATTAGTTGTGACATGTTAATCATATAATAGATTATCTTAACTGGTCATAATAATCTATCGATTTCAAAAAGTCAAATTTGATAAACTTAACATCAAATTAATTGTGGGTCGCATTTATCTATATATGGTATTTAATTAATTACCTCTTTGGGGTTGTTTTCAGTTTCGTCCTTTTTAGCGGATTTGTCATCGGACTTTTTGTCGGCGCCGGCAGCACCTCCCCCGCCGTCCTTCTTGGGCTGAGGAGAAAGAATCTCCACCTTTTTCTTGATCTTGGTTGCAAGTATGTCACGGAGCCATGCTGGGTCAACGTTCCCTTTCACGGTCAATTTCCCACTTTCCCAATCGGTCTTTACGTCTTCCACACCTTCAATTCATTCACACACAGTTAATTAGCCCAAATAACACTTCCAATTTATTATTAAAGATGATCTTAAGGCCGGCTAAGTAGTAGATGAACAAATATTACCGTCAAAATGCCGAATAGAACGTCTGACTTTCTTGGCACAGCCTTCACAATGCAAATCGGCCTTTAAAACGACGGCGGTTGGCTTCTCCTCCTTCTTAGCGGCGTCGCCGCCGCCGCCCTTTTTCTCCCCACCTTCCTTCTTCGGTTCTTCTTTCTGAAAAAAAAAAAAAACATGATGAATCTAGCTTTGAGCATTGAGCGTCGTATATATGAGGAAATACAATTGCAGATCAGAGATTGATATGAATATGATGGTGAATAAGAATTACCTGACCCATGGCCGGAAACGTTTAAGAGCTGAGAGAAATCTAATTAAACTGCAGGTTGGTAATGTCTAATATGAATGCTTGCACGGAGTGGGCAGAAAATTGTTACGATGTGGAATATATAGATGAGAGAAAAGTAATAAAAATTTTGTAACACGCCTGTCTTGTCTATGAGGTCATCATCTTTGTGTAGTGTGTGTTGTCTTGTGTTTCGACGTCTTCTCCCACGCCCACTGCAATTATTAAGGGCAAACCTGTTTTAGGAAGCGTGTTTCCACCATTATTAATTATCCTTTGTTTTTACTATGTATCATGTATGTATATGTATGGATGTGTATATAATGTTGCCATAATTAGCCGGGTACCTTGTACTAACCGCTGGCTGCTTCAGAAATTCTTTAATTAATTAAACTCTTAACCTTGCAATAACTTTTGAAATTCAAAGAAAAATATCAAATTTACTCCATACTTCTCGTCACAATATGGCAGCTTGGCAATACGCAATAGGAATTGAAGAAAACAAATTAAAAACCATTAGCAATAATTGATTTAATTGAATAGCTTATAATATATAGATCAGAAACTAGACAATTGAATAATATTTTGTCATAATTTAAATAGAATTTAATTGGTCAATTGACATTTAGCAATAAATTATGATAAGATAATTACCATAATTAATAAGGCAATTAATAGTTTAGTAAAGGTGGCAATAACCATAACGTTAACTATTAAGATAATTAATATTCTATATTTTAGAAAACAAGATACAAGTATTACAAGTTTCACCTGTAAAATTATATTAAACGCTCTCAATTAAAATTTATTCTAAAATATTTGAATTCCCTAATTGAGATTAGAGCGGTACATCTAATTAAGCAGGAAATAAAGATGTGGATTAAAATATTGAACAAATGCAGTACAGTACATCTCCAAAGTCCAATGCACCCTGACCTTATATTATGTTGTACTAAAATGATAAGTACGCTACTAAATGTACAATAGTACATCATGCGTATCCTAGCCAGCTAGCAACCCTTGTTCTGTTACAACCTCCATGCAACAGATGAACAATTCAACTTTTCAAAGTGCATAACACATTTGTTAACAAAATGCGAACCAATCACAACGAATTTAGGTAAATTTGATGTATCAACTATTGATTTCACCTAGAAATGAATTAATTATGTAATATATTATGATTTGGTAGCTAAAAGAATTATAAAAATTAATTATTAATCTCATTTTTAATTAAAAAGTTCATATATACATATAATTGAACAAAAGGGGACCGTATAGTAGCAGTATGCCAATGCATAGTTCAGTGATCTCTTGCGCACCAAGAAATTGATGATAGGTATAGCCATGTGTTGTATTGACTGCCATCCACTTTATGTTGTCTACACTCTACACTATAAATTACAATAATATTTTGCAGTGAATTGAAAGGCTTTAATTTTTGTTCACGTGATGGATGCCATGAAATCCTAACATACATTATATTACATAATATTCTAGTTGGGGAACAATCACCTAACGTAGGCAGTGACACAAAACTAACAAAACTTTAAAAATTATAATGAGGATCGGATTGCAGCCTTGAAAAACAAGTAAAGGAATTTGATATATTATTCAACATCTTCTGAACTCCCCGGTGCATGTGAAATTTATCATCACCAATGTTATATATTCAAAGTGTAGATTTTAAATATCTCACAGTTTAAGTGAAACTCGTATTTACTAGGACAATAGTAAGAATCGAATCCGTGACCTTTTGGTACAAAAATAATGTTTCACGCATACAATCATATCTTTAACTTTTTGTTTTTATTTTTTTTTTTTTTACGTCGGATGGAGGGAGACACACGAAAATAGCCCTAAACATGCTCTATATTACCCCTCCACTCTCTGGCCTATTTAATTCACCTAATAATGGATTAAATATATCCATGGAGCTAACGGCATTATGAATCGTATTTCAGCTAGCGTACATACATTATTTCTCCAATGCTATCCTCTACGGGGTTAGCAGCAGGATAAAAAAGCCAAGTAAGGAAAGATGGTTGCAACTTCGGCCACATGCCAGTGGTCCATTCGATACGTTTGACTTTTGCGTCATTTCTGGTAGGTACCCAGCACGGAAAATTAAGGTCAGGTCTCAGGAAGGACTAAGGACACGAGAGAAGAAGTTTCTAGTCATTCAATGATGTTTTGGCAAGAAAAATATGTAACGGATCCAAGAAACTTCGTAATATTCTATGATTAACTTTTTGAGATTATATGCAATCATATCCAAAAGGAAAATCAGTCCAAGGGCTCCATTTTATGAACATGAAAACAAAATTAAAGTTCATAACTGAAATTGGTAAGATCAGATCATCTCATCTTAATCGATCTTAATTGAAAAAAAATGATTCTTTTAGTGCTTTCGTGGTTGTGGCATCTTCAATTCATTCACTCATCTGTTACTTTAATCAATTATCAATACGAAAATCTTCGTCGCTTACATATATACAAGATGAGATTTTTACTCCGACAAGTGATAGACTTTTGTGAGGGACGCAGGCGCCCAGCCGGACGCATTACTGCTTACTTTTTTTTTTTTTTAATTCCGTGTCAGATTATCGACAGTAGTGCTGATGACATCGGCGGCTGGGCAATGTCGGCGCCGGTTCCCTCGGCTGATGTTCACCTCGGTGCATTGGCGTGGACTTGCCGCCATGCTCGCATGGTGGCTTCGGCCATAGCTAGCACCTTTCTTGGAAGTGGTAGGCATGCATCTCATATTGTTCCATTCCGTGCTCTCCATATATGATATAATATTGCAGCTACGTAGATCATTCCATCAGAGTCTAGAACATTTAATATTTCACTAAACTATTCATGAAAAATATTTGTCACCCTCATGGGCAGCTCAATTGGTCACAGATGTGAAAGTTTGGAAGAATGACCAGAGATCAAGATTTACATCCTCCCAAATGCTCTGTCGGGTCGGGGTGTGGAGGCCCCTTAGGGTTGGGTCCAGCCTTTGAAGAATGAAAAATATTTGTCACAATATTTGGGAGTACACAATACCAATGAATGCATAGTGTCCTCATTGATGATCCCACACATGGCACATAATGGATCAACATCTACCCTCTTTATAAGCAAGTTGTTGGTAGTGGAAAAGATATCACTTATAACTGTCTATAGAAAGGTTTTTCATTTGAGTGAAATTTTAAGTTTCCAATAGGGCGAGCCATTTTGTAAAAGCATTATTAATATTATGAATAAGGGTCAAATAGGCCATTGAACTGCACACAATAATACAATTAGGCCACTGAACCTAAAAACACAACAATTAGGTCCCTAAACTAACTAATTAATGCAATTGCATCAATTTATAAGTTTTACAGGTTAGTAACAAGTCACCCAAAATTTAAAATATTTTTTTAAAATAATAATTAATTTTATTTAAAAAAAAAAAAAGTTTCCCGTCTCCGCCGGAGACGAGTTTGAGACGGGAAACATTTTTTTTTTTTAAATTTTATTTTATTATTTTTAAATAATAAATTTTAAAAAAATAATTTAAATATTAGGTGACATGTTACTAAGTTGCAAAACTTGTAAATTAGACTAATTGAATAAAATTGGTTAGTTTAAGGATTTAATTATTGTTATTTTAAGTTCAGTGGCTTAATTCCATTATTATGTACAGTTTCAATGGTCTATTTGACTCTTATTCTTTAATATATTATTTTCATAATCGATGGTGATGCTCTAAATAGCACGAAAATGAGAAATAAAAAATATATTAAAAATAAAACGTGACCAGGACTATGTGTTCTAATGGTATCCGGGTTGGACTTCCATTTGGAAGGTTGTGAGTTCGAGCCTCAGTGGAGGCGTTATTGGCTCTTTGTGTTTCAGAGGGCCATTGTGTTTCAGTAGGTTGAGAAAGTATATGAACAGATACTACAATGTAATAGGGCCAGTAGCATTCAAATATAGTAAAAATATAAATGTGAAACGGATCTAAAATCCCAACATTGTACAGTGTTTTTGAGATTTTTACTTGGTTTTGGGCCTTTAATTTCCATATCCAAAAGTTCAGAGAAAAGTAGTCCAGACTCCAGAGGCCCTCGATTTTGTGAACTCAAAAATAGAAGTCTAGAATAGAATCGAAACGTATGGTCCATTTCATCTTACGCTAACACTGTAACGTAATTAATCTTCTCCCCAGAATGATTCCACTACTGCTTCCTGGCTCTGGCCGTTGATGTGGCTTCAAAATCTATATGAAAATCTTTGTAGTCTACACAGGTTGGTGCCCATATCTCCATTTTCATTTGCTTTTCCCTTCAATTGAATGATCTTTTGGTGTATGTTAATTTTTTTTTTTTTTTTTTTAATGTTTCGCAAATTCTAGAAATCATGAATTCATTGATGCTGCCCCTTCAATTTTCACTTCGTACGCGCCCCTGCTTTAGATCTCAAAATCCGCTATTTGTATTAAAATCTTCGCAGTGTACACAGGTTGGTGCCTATGTCTCTATTTTCAGTTACTTTTCCTTTCAATTGAATGATCTTTTTGGGTGTTTGTTAATTTATTTAGTTCTAATGTTTCACAAATGTTGGGAATCATGGATTCATTGACACTTCCTTTAATTTGCACCTCTTTGATGAATCATGTGCTTTCATGTTTAATTCAGTTGTTTATTTGTCCATGTAAAGATTTGAAATTTACTAAACCACAATCACCCAAACCAACTTTATTTCATTTGATATAAAATGGGTACAAACATAACAAACACATCACTACATTACTTGTTTCCTCCATGTCACACATTCACTTTCATGATTACAGAAAAATTATTACTATTACTTGCAAACAGATGAAGTTCACCAATACAACTCTAGGTAGGGACTTGTGTTCCAACGAAGCTAAATCCAACTGCAAAGAAGGCCAATGCTTGTAGCACTAGGTATATATAAAACAGGTCGTGCCCGAATATGATATCATATGAAGCACATTGTAGCATAAAAAACCCCATCATAATCTCCAGCAAATGGATCCTGTTTGTAAGATTACAATTTAGTGATTATTTCAAGAAAGTTTTCCAAAAGCAATATAATGATTTCTCAGTAGTCATTTGGAATAGATATATTATCTAGTAGAAATTTACACATTTAGAGTTAAATATGTTACCGTTCTCTAAGCCTGCATGTTCTTCTTCTTGGTGCTCTCACAGCTTGCCTTTGCTTAGCTGCATTTCCCAACTTTTCTGTTACAACCCATTCATTGGCTCGATTTGCTTCTAACAATCCTATTATTGCAGCCTTAGTCCGATGTAGAGACATGACATTTTCGAATAATATCCAAACCACAAGAAGATGGAAAGACCTTTTCCAAGCATAGAGAATATTTAGACATTGTTCAATAATTCAATAAAAGTTATTGAAATCAACTCTTAGATTTTTTCTCTTTAGTGGGGTTGCATACCTCTTTGTGCAAGCTGCATTTAGAATTGTTATAGTTGCAGGAAGATATATCGCTATAGGTTTTGTAAGATGTAATTCGGGGATTACAATAGCGAATGGGATCACAACACAGTAGAAGAAAAAGGTCACCCAGTGTGCAATAATCTTCCTCACAAAGAAAAAAGCATAGATCAAGTGAAATTTCTTGTATAGGGATACACGCTGCATTATACATGAGATATCCTGTGTGAGTTTTTTGAATTCTTATTGATACAAAGAAATCATTGTTGAATTTAATTACCTCACTCTTGAGGATTTCTTTGAACATCTTCCTGAAGAGGTTAGCTGGGCCACATGACCAACGATGCTGTTGAAACCTATAAGCCTTGAAGGTGCTTGGGAGTTCATTTTTTACCTAATGAACTATTTTAGTTGCCTGATATATAGAGACATGATCTTCTAACTATTACTATAAATAAATCTGTAAATAATTAAGAGACTTACTTCCAAGTCACCAATATAAAGAAATTTCCATCCTCTTAGGCTAGCTCTGACCGCAAGGTCCATGTCTTCCACTGTTGTTCGGTCTTTCCATCCACCGGCATCATGTAGTGCTTGGAGCCTCCAAACACCAGCAGTCCCTAGAACAATATTTGAAATTGTTAATTACATTTATTAAATATGCTAGAGTGATACTTGATTCAATGTTTACCGTTGAACCCAAAAAATGAGCAAGTTGATGAGCCAACTTCTTGCTCAACAGTAAAGTGGTAGTCTAGTGACATCTCTTGAAGTCGGGTCATTATACATTCATCTGCATTCACTGTTGAAGTTTCACTCAAGTTAATCACATGAATTGGAACTCAAAAGTGATAAAGGATGAAGTTAATGCTAACATTGGCCTTACCAAATTTCCATCTTGCTTGCACTAATGCCAATTCTGGATTTTCTAGAAGATAAGGGATGGTCCTCCAAAGAAAATCATGATCTGGCTGAAAGTCAGCATCAAAGATGGCTACAAATTCACAATCATCAACATATTGCTTTTTTAGACCTTCACGTAAAGCACCAGCCTTGTAACCATTCCTGTTGTTCCTTGTCTCATACTTCACATTAACCCCTCTCCGCATCCACATCTTACATTCATCCTCCACTAGTTTCTGCATACAAATTTCTCAAAGAATTATTGTAAATTCATAAGATTATGAATTATGATAGATCTTTTTTAGTAAATATGTTTTCGAGAGCATACCCTTAGATTATCATTGGTGGAGTCATCAAGGATTTGCACGATAAGCCGATCAGATGGCCATGTAAACCCGCATACAGCTCCGATAGAGAGCTTGTAAACCTGGTGAAAAAAATAGGAGAAAATAATAAGTATGGTTATCTTTTTCATTATGGTAAATATTTGTAAACCTGGTGAAAAAAATAGGCGAAAATAATAAAAGTATGGAAAGTGTTTTCTTGCCTAGTTGCTCAAGAAACCCTTGAGGTAACTTTTTTTAAGTTGGGGTGGCTAATAGTGGTTATCATTGTAAGTTTTTACATTTAATTACTAAATTGAGCATCTTAAGGTTGAGGCTCTTATTATAAGCTGGCCACAATGTTTGTATAATTTCATTATGCATTCACTTGGTATAAAAACATATATGCAACTAATGCAAAGATATTAAAATTGTAATGGGTTGTACCTCTTTTTCATTAAACATGGGAACTTGGACCAAGACCTTTGGGTAGTTTTGGTTTTGTTCTAGGTCTTCTTTCAAGGCATCCAACTTATACCTCGTGTACCTTTTCCGGCCAAAGCACTTAACAACAACTATTACAATTGCCATGTAAATCCTTTCAAGAAAGAGCATAACGGACATCATTATGCAGAAAGACATTGCAATTTTCAGAATTGGCACGAGAATTGGAACTCGTATGCTATCCCATGCATGTTTGAGACTTTCAACTGGTGTGGTATACATTCCATTGCCTGGCTCGCTGAAAACAATTCCCCTCATTCTCACAACTTTAGGTTACTAAACGAATGAACCCGGACTAGAGATGAGAGAGAGAACCTAGGGGATGAATTGAAGGCAATGACCTTAGAGAGAAGGTTTACCTAGCCAAGTTGTGTTGAATAGTTTGGCTATTGTGCTTTAAATAGAGAGATTATGGTGAAGATGTAGTCATGTTGATAAGGAAATCATTTGGGATACGGTGGAGGATGCCGTTTATTGAGAGTTCCATTATAAATAAGGCTCTTCTATGAGAAAGACACACGGTCTACATGCAAGTGATGGTGCCGTAACACATCTCTACTAGCTGGAGTATTGACATTTTTTGCCGAATATAGTTTGAGGTTCCGTCGGCAAATAGTATAGATATGGTTCATTATTTGGTTCTCTCTTCTTTTTATTTTATTTTATTTATTTATTATTTTTACGGTTTATGGTGTCAACATAATTCTTTTCGCTCAAATTCTTCTATACGCTTCTAAACATCTTACCTCATGGCTCTCTTTGCTACCGTGAATTTAGCAACATTTCTCTCCCCTTTTTCGTTAAAAAGTTGTTACTTGTATTACCAATGTACTCAAATTTTAATCTCTGTATCTTGATGACTTTCAAACGACTTAGTTGAGGAAAACGTGAAAGATTTTTCTACTGAATGCGGTTGCCAAACTTTTGTTTGATTCGATTTTTGGAAAATGAGTCACGCATTCATCAACGTTTTAATTATAGAAATACGTGTCGTGAAATCCTTTGTGAATTGTTAGATTATTTTGTGGGCATCTGTATTCAATGTAAATAACATACCTTAAATAGTTCATCTAATTGTCAATTTCAGGCTTCTTGAACTGAATTTTTATTGATACATATCATGATTATTTCCTTTTTTAAGTTGGTTTGCTTAAACATATTACTGATTTTCTAAAGGATGAATTTATAAGGTGCTCAACTGCTCACTGCCCTATGCATAATATTGTCTACTCTAGTTATAAGAATTTTGATTTTTTTGCAAGTATATTTTGTTGAGGGCATATGTTATGTTGGATGAATATTCAGTCTTTAATGGTTTTCATCATTTTCCTATGTGGAAACGGTTGTTATGCTACTCTAACTCTAATAAAGCAATAATTTGTTAACAAATTCATTTTCTAAGCATATGATTCTTGTGTGGATTGTGTTGCCAATACTGTTAATTTTTAAATGTATGGCTGATGGCTATTTGTTAATTACTCTATTTAAGAATTATTTGGTTTTTGAAATTACATATTGCTTGTTCCTGATGAATTAAATGCTTGATTTTGAATTCTGTTTTTGCCATAATGGCTTATTTTGGTAAGTTCATTTATGAAAAGTTTGTATGGATGCTTTTTCATAGTTCTGATGACCTGTGACTCTGTAAGTGATGAACTTTGCATTTCAAGTTGAAAAAATAATCCTATTTATACATAATATTGAAAGTTACGCAACTCTTATGAGCTGTAGAATGACTGCCTTTAAAGTTCCTAGATGTCATGCCATTTTACAGTGGTTAGCTTAACTGATGCCTATTTGAAACCCATTTGTCAATGCATTTTTAAAGGATATATATATTTCAACAATTCAACTTGAGATGCTTCCATTGCATAAGTGAATTATATCTCTTGTTACCTTAATTAGGAGGATAAATGGTTTGCTTGTTAAAATATAGACATTATTTCTTTCTGCCTTGGGTAGTGTAAAAATTTAGGGATTGATAGGCCTAGCTTGTTACGAATAGCTACCATTCACTATTGAGATGGAAACTAATATGTATAAACCAAAGAAATGAAGAATAATGATTATATTAATAATATTATAATGCATACGCTCTAGTAGAAATACACATGCTTATATTGGAATATTATGGGCACATAAATGAATATCCTATAGGCTTAATATTTTTAGCTCTTGGCTCAGCTAAACTAAATTGTAGCCCCATATGTATTTCAATATGATAAGTGTCCTAAACTCTTTTTTTTTCCCCTTACACTTTTTAGTGTTTTCGCTTGTTACTCATTATCCTAATATCCTATTGATCTTATTTTATCACTTATTGAATTATATTATTTGTGTTTAGGTGACTTGACAAGAAAATGATATTTTGAGCCAAACGTTGAGCTATTTGATCAAGTTTTGAAGTCATCACAGCACGGGGATATTTTTGTGAGGTAAAATGAAGCAAAGATCGATACAACACTCCTTTATGTGCTAAATATTGGAATGGTCTTGATGATATATGCAATTCAATGCAAAGCAAAAGAAAGCAAGGTTGTATTTCTCTCCCAAATTGACTTCTTCTTAGTATTTGAATCATTACTTGATGTAGGAAGATAAAATTGGAGTGATTCCAGCGGCATTGGGTTAAAGATCTACAACTTATGTGAAGACTATAAAGGGTAATTCAGATTTTTCTGGGGTGAAAAATAGTTTAGAAGACAAAATAGCTGGATTAAACAGAGGCTTGTATTCTGCCTAGTAGGCACGACTCTGTGCCTCTGTGCATTCTGTGCTTGTTATTTTTTGGCCAGGGGCTTGCCTCAATTTAATCACTTTTTTACCTAATTTTGAGAGGAACACTTCACCCTTTTACTCTTTCAATTTCCTTTTATTTCCTACTTACTTTTAGCATAGTTTAACTTATATGGAGTATTAGTGTAGATTTCTTATTCCTCTTTAGTTCTAAGCCAAAGAACATTGCAATCTTGAATTTGCAATTAAGCATCAATAGATAAGTTGTCTTAATTTAACCTTTATCATTTATTTTCCATTAATGGTTCTATCTACCTCACTTATATTGTGTATTTGTTGTGCTAGGAGTAGCTAAATATCCAGGGTTTGAATTTGGTTTGGCTTCTAACCTTTATCATTTATTTTCCATTAATGTCTATTTGACTTGTATTGTATAAAGGGAATAGTTTGGGTGTTATAGGGTTGGTTGTTTGAGTTGGGTATAAGTTAAAATTGTATATAGTTGTTGGATCTCAATTATATGTTTGGAATAAGGGTCAAATAGGACATCACAGCTACACACCAAAATGTAACTAGGCCATTAAACTCAAAACTAACCAATTTCATGCCATTTTTTAGGTTTCAAGATATACATACATGTGGTGAAAATAAGTGCAAGTTTTTCAATTTAAAATAATAAAATTCATCATATCATAAATGTCGCACTAATTAAGAGGTATTATTACAACGCGGTGCATATTAATTATGAAGGAAAATTACACTTTGTAATTTTTTTTTTTTTTGAATTATGGTGATGTAAGAGCTGAGCCTAAAGGAGCATGAACTAATTAACTGTAGTGCGTTTTTGATTGTATAGTAATAGTATGATGATCACTTTGTATGAAGATAGTGTTCAACTTCATCAGCAATTACGTCAGAAGCAGCTCCAAGCCCAATAGCTGTGGCTATTCCCATAAATATTTTCCCGATGCTAGACGAGGCATGATGTGGTGGAGTAGTGTGAGGTGCAAGTGGCGGAGGAGGATAAAATGCGTGCGGCGAAGGGTATGGGTATGGATATACCAATACCATACCGTTACCGGGTTGTTGTTGAAACGGCGGATGCTGATGTACGGCGTAGGGTGGCGGAGCTGGATACTGATGAGGAGGCACCATAGCGGGTTGGGGTTGATGATACGCTACTTGAGGTGGCGGAGGAGGATACTGATGACAGGCTTGGGGTGGCGGTGGAAACGGTGGTGGGTGACAGTATCCGTGTGGACACTGATAATGCAGAGGAGCTGCAGGCTGCTGCGGCGGCGGAGGATAGGTATACGCCGCCGGATGATAATGCCGCGTTGGCTGTCCATTACTTGATGGCATGGCTTCCATTTTTGAGGTGAGCTAGCTAGCTAGCTAGCGATATGATTTGCAGGCAGATCGAAGACTGACTGATAAGGGAAGACCTTGTGGCCTGGGCTAACTGCCTTTTGTATGTATTTATACCGTAAAGAAATCAGAAATGATAGATAGATAGTATAGGCGTGGAATGATTCAAGGCTTCAAGTCACCGTTTACTCTGATCTGCGGGATGTCACTATTGACTATTCAGTATTCACTCACTAAAAATAACGCGTACGTAGTGTAGGTGTAGGGCTTTTACTCTGCGGGCGGGCATGTGCTGATAGGAATGTGCATTGACTCCGCGAGTTGCCACCCCTTCCGCCTTCACTCTAATGAATGGAAGGTGCATGCATCCTACTTTACTACTGCAAAGACTAGGTCTTCAGTCTTCACACCAGTCGCTACCCGACCAAATTACATAACAATCTCATCATATTACATTTTAACCCCGCCCGACCTCTCTCATGTATAAGAATTCATGAGACGGTCTTATACAAAATTTTGTCATATTATATATAAGTACACATGATATTTATTCAAAAAATTCATTGTGCTTAGTTGTTAGAAATTCTAGTTTTTCACTAATAGGTTTAAAGTTCGAGTCTTTTAATATATGAATAACTAAAGATATTTTAAATTAAAGTAATTAATTAATAAGAAATGGGTTGATTAGCTGCCCGTTTAACCCGCTAGTCCGTGCTTCAATCGTTATATCGTGCACCAAGGGCACAATGTATTGTGCGCTCTGGCCCAAAACGATGTCGTTTTTATAAGTTGTAGTGTGGGGAGTTGACGCAAAGGACACCGTTCCGTCCGTCCAATGCCATTATAATTTTTTATTTTTTTTTTTACATTTGTGTTTATGTGTATTATGTATTATGTTAGATTATGTGTATTATGTTAAAAGTTTATGTGTATTCTACTATATAATTCTGTACATCCGAAACAAAGAATTTGTTTTTATTTTATTTCAGAAATTAACGGCAAAAGCAAGAAACAACATCGTTTTGACCATTGTACGTCCTGGTGCACGATATAATTTGCCCCGTGCTTAGCCGGGTTGGGACCAAAAAAAAAAAAAAAAAAAAAAAGAGTAAATACTGGCAGAGGTCCTCCGACTTTGGTGGCACTGCCAATTTTAGTACTCAACTTTTAAATCAACCACTTTTAGTCCTCTTACTTTTTGTTTCTAGCCACCTATGGTCCTTTCGTTAAACTTGACCATCTAATGCTGTTTTCTAAAAGACAATTAAGTCCTTTCATAATTAATTTATTAATTATTATGTTTAATTTCCGCTTCAGAATAGTCAAACAATGGTTTCCGCAGCTATGGACGTGTACAAAACCAGCTCGTGAATCAAAATGGCGTACAAAAGCTGGTACGAAGGTTGTGCCAAAACGCCGTCGGGATATCTCGGTATGACTCAGCGAACATAATAATTAATAAATTAATTATGAAAGGACTGAATTATTCTTGAGAAAACGGCATTAGATGATCAAGTTTAACGGAAGGACCTTAGATGGCTAGAAACAAAAAGTAAGAGGACTAAGAGTGGTTGATTTAAAAATTTAGGACTAAAAGTGGCAGTGCCACCAAAGTCAGAGGACCTCCGCTGTTATTTACTAAAAAAAAACTAACCCGCGACCTATTTCTTCATCGGCCCATGATGGGTTGGCCCGTTTTGATAGTGTGAACAATCGTTATGCGTTGGACCCGTGTCCAGCATGCTTGCTGGACACGGATAACAGTGCCGTTAGGCACTGTTTTTTTTTTTTTTTTTTTTTTTTAAATTTTTAATTTCAGACCGCTTCGTTATAGGAGTATATGTTCATAATTTTATTACTATATGTTAATAACTGTACATTCATAACTCTATAACTGTACGTTCATAACTCTATAACTGTACATTCATAACTCCATAACTGTACATTCATAATTTTCGAAGCTCTATGTTCACAATTTTAGAGCTCTATGTTCATAATTTTATCACTATATGTTCATAATTGTAAGTTCATAATGTTAGAGCTCTTTGTTCATAATTCGATCAATAACTGTACATTCATAATTCCATACATGTAGATTCATAATCTCATAACTGTAGATTCATAACTCCATAACTGTAGATTCATAACTCTATAACTGTACAATCATAACTCCATAACTGTACATTCATAATCTTCGAAGCTCTATATTCACAATTTTAAAGCTCCATGGTCATAATTTTATCACTATATATGTTCATAATTGTAAGTTCATAATGTTAGAGTTCTGTGTTCATAATTTCATAATTGCATAACTGTACATTCATAACGGCATAACTGTACATTCATAACGGCATAACTGTACATTCATAATCCAAAAAAAAAAAAAAATAACGTTGTTAACGCCGTTAACGGCAAAACACGCACAATTTTTTTTTTTTAAAACTAAATGACACGTTTTTTTTGAAAAACGACGTCGTTTTGGGCCCGTGTCCACAATTCACTGTGGACACGGGTCCGGGGCATAATTTGCCTAGTGTGAAGCATTGGGCCCCTCCAAACTTTAAAGCCCAAAACACTTCAATTACAAAGCCCAAAACCAAACTCGAAAACTCACTACGGTGTCGTATTACTGTTGCCTTTTCGTTTATGATTCATCACATGCCAGAAACCCTAGCTGCAAAATTCGCAGAGGAAGATCAAAGATGGGAGGGAAGTGTCCCCATAGAAGCGTGAAGAAGCGCCGCTACTCTCACAAAACAGCTCGCCGCACTAAATTCCTCCTCAAAGGAGATGACGCAGTTTACCAGGAGCTTAACAAGCCGGACGCGGACGCCCAGACCAAAAACATGCCTGTAGATGAAGACCTCCCAGGCATGGGCCAGTACTACTGTCTTCACTGCGAGTAAGAAAGATTTTAACTTTTGTTTCAGCTCAACATTATATTCTGTTTTTCCACAGTTCTTCGTGGTATAACTTTTGTTTAATTGTGTAAATTTACAGCTGGTTTTTTTTTTTTTTTTTTTTTTTTAAATTGTTAATTTATCACCTTTTTATTGTGGCTGATGTTGTTGCAGTCGATATTTTGCGAATGTTACGGTGAGGGATGAGCATTTCAAGACTAAAAAACACAGGAGGCGGTATGATTTTATTATTATTTTTTTCTACCTTAGTTTTATTTAAAGAATATATATTGATAATTTTCACGAATTTATTGTAATTCTATTTTTGCTCTATTTGATTGCTGATTCTGTGTGTAAAGAGCTTCTTGGGAAGCATGAATATTATTACTATGGATTTGCTTAGCTTGTCGTAAGGTGTTCTCCTTTGCAATAAGAATGTAACTTGGTTGGCTAAGAATGAAAATAAATATTCTATTCACCATATATACTATGGATTGAATGAGCTCACTTTACATTTGGGCTCATCACTAGATGCGATGAAAGATATTAGATATGCCTTTTGGCTTTTGGTTCGCATTGGAGCCTGTAATGCTTACTTGAAATTGTGGACCTAGTGGTGAGAATAGTGTAGTTGCCTAGTTCTTTGAATCGGAAAGCTTTGACCTTATAGCTGTTCGAAACATATGTTGGCCAGACAATGTTGTTGATCTCTAAATGACAGATTGACTTCCTCATGAATTTCATGTTTTTCTTCTTCGATAAAAAGATGTCCTGACTAAAGTAGTAATGGCTACTATATTCTATATATTGAACTACATTAGCAAGAGCCAGAGGCATTACTCTAACTTTCTCAGACCAGTTTTACCTGATTTACAAGGTTTCTATCCCGCAACATCACCAACATGGTTACTACATGAGTTCTAGATAGCATGGGAAAATCCTTGACTTCAATTCTTTAAAGCTTCTAGAATGATTGATTTCTTAATTTGTGGGCTAGAGATGGTATTCATTTTCTATTTCTGTGCACTTCTTTATTGAAATGAAAGCTGCAGAGCACTTGTTAATGCCGATAAAGTGAGGTCTGATGCATTATGAATTTTCATCATGCAGTGTGAAGCTGATGATGGGGCCTGCACCCCACACACAACTCGATGCTGACTTAGCTGCTGGAATGGGCATGCCAGATAACGGCCCGAAGCTCATGTTAATGGGTTGAGCTTTGCCTTTTTGTTTGTTCGATGTGAGCTCTGAGCTGTGACAATGGAGACTTCGTTTTAAGAATCTTTCAATATATTTATGTTTTTATTACAGTATGATACTAGTTAATCAACATTCTCACTGTCAATATAGCTAGCTTCAAATTGTGTTGTCTCTTTTTGTTTACCTTAGTTCATTTGTATCAAGAACAAAAATGTATGAATTACAAGGAACCATGCCATATGTATTGATCGGGAATTCTTCATTACCTTGTTAATCATGAGTCATAGGAAACCACTTGGTCTGGTGCTTGAACTATTGAATTAAAGCTTATCTCCCTCTATGAACAAGATAATAGTTTGATCTTATGATTACTTTGGTACTGTCCAGTCTAGCTGCTGACAGGTCCTGAAGGATGAAACATTGAAGTAATAAATATAGAAGTTGTCTCCAAGTCTATGGCCTCTTCTAATAAGTTGTACCTTATAACTTGTCTTCAAGTGAATGCCCCAATGTGTGCTTTAAACAGGGGCTGTCACCAAAAAAAGCCCTTCAAAATGCCCCATTGGTGCCCACTGGAATCCTACTTGCAACAATTCTGCCATCATTATATATAATGCTTACTTTAAAGTTTAAAGTGAGGTCCATGCATCTACAGCAGAAGATTTATTTAAATTTTTATTGGAGTCACGTCTCTATCAAAGCAAGACAGTATAGCATCATCATCATGTTGAAGCAAGCATGATTTGCTTGTAATTTTCCCAGAATTCTTCCTCCCTTGTCAGTCATGCACTTCAGCTCCCACCAAAAGCAAACCTCCATGATAGCCAAGCTAGGTCGTCTGCCATGTTACAATCATGAATCTTAGCCCCTTCTCTTTTGTCTTGTTTCATGCACCGGGTTCCCCCTTTTGCATGTCAACCACCACGTGAACTCAACTTCAATAATGCTGTTTCCTCACACTTTCGCAATCACCATTGTCATCCATCTTCACACACAAAGATGCTCACACAGGCCCCCCGCATGACTTGCTTAGTTGGTTGATTGATCCTATCAGGCTTCGAATTCCACTGAAACTTGGGGGGTCATTGGGTGACCTTGACATATTAGAAGAGATGAATTGAAGTCCCTTTATGTGTAGAGTGTACAGGCAGGGGCGAGAACCTAGAGACTAAGACTGAGACGGTAATAATCCCAACATCTTATCTTGTTGGAATCCAATACTTGGGATCATTCGGGTTGTATAGCTCATACATATGATTCTTGATTATCAAGATTGGGTATGATAATGGCATTATGATTGAATCAAGTGAGGATATTAATGGAGCTGAAGTGAAAAACATAAATTAGATTAATGCACATAATATACTATGCTATACCATAACAAAACAGTTAAGGAAAGAGTGGCATCCAAAAATAATAGTAGCAGGCTTGCTTGCAGTATACTCCTTACTACTTGGATTTTTCCTCCTGCCCCTAATCAATGTCTTCCTTCTTCTCTCTCAAATCTCAATCTTGATCTTCCCTGGGGCGTCCAGATGTCGAGCTCGTTGCCATGTTCACTGCTTCCCCGTGTGTGAACCGTTGTAACTGTATCATGCGAGCGTAGATGCCATCAGGGTAGTGCTTGAGCAGATGAGAGTGAGAGCCTTGTTCTGCTACTTTTCCATCGTCTATCACTGCAATCACCTGAGCATTTCTGATAGTGGATAGCCTGTGTGCAACCACGATTGTCGTCTTTCCAGCACAGGCGCGCTCCAGCGCTTCTTGCACGCACCTTTCGGACTCAGCATCGAGGGCGCTTGTGGCTTCGTCCAGCAGCATTAGCTCTGCTTTCCTCAGGAAGGCTCGGGCAATTGCGATTCTCTGCTTCTGTCCTCCAGAGAGCTGAACTCCTCTTTCGCCAACGAAGGTTTTGTAGCCATCGGGCAATGCTGAAACGAACTTGTGAGCATTTGCCAACGTTGCTGCTTCGATTATCTCAGCTTCACTTGCTGATTCATGTCCATAAGCAATGTTTTCATATATGGTTGTAGCAAACAGGCAAGGCTCTTGTGGCACCACAGCAACGTGGCGTCTAAGTGACTTGAGATTGTATTTTCGGATATCTTTGCCATCGATCATAACCCGCCCAGATGATGGCTCATAGAACCTCTCTATAAGTGCAATCACCGAGCTCTTCCCACATCCACTCGGGCCAACAAGTGCAAGAGTTTTACCAGCTCTAGCCCGAAGGTTCAAATCCTTGAAAATTGGCACATCAGGCCTGGAAGGATAGGAGAAGTCTACATGCTTGAACTCAACTTCACCACGGATTTTGTCAGGCACGGGGGTGGCATCTGGATCATCGGGCTCGATTTCAGTCTTGCGGTCTAGGAGTTCGAAAACTGACCTCATTGCCCGCCCGCCCTTAATAAAGTCAGGTGCTAAGGTTAGTGTTTCAGCTGCCCCATTAGCAGACACCATGAGGACCATGAACACACGGATTGTCTTCGAGAAGTCAGAGATTCCATGCTTCACAAGCCAAGAAGCGTACCAAAGACCAAGAGCATAGGAAGCATAAAGCAAGAACTGGGCTATTCCATATCCACTTCCAGCAATCTGTCCCTTCCAGAAGCACCTCCTAAGCGGAGTTTGGAGATTGGAACTGAAAAGGCTAACGATTTTCGTTTCTGAATTAAACGCTGCAACCGTTCTTACATTGGCTACAGCTTCACCAGCAAGTTGTGTGCCTTTCGCATGAGCAGCTTCAAGATCTCCCGAGAACCCTTGCAAGAACATTTTCTGTAGATCGAGAATAAAATTCAATAATATGGTGAAGAGTATAATACATGACTTTCATTATAGATAATAAGCACAATAATAATGTGAATATGCATGCATTCATTAATTTCTCCAAAACCAACCTGCAAAACAGTTGCAGCAACAACCACAGGGAAAACAGCAATTAGGACAAGCGATAGACGCCACTGCAATACAAATCCTGCTGTGCATGCAACTAGCATGAGGGCTGAGTTCTGCATAATAACCGAGATTCGATCCCCGATGGCTGACCTCACATTGTTTGCGTCCAACGCAAGCCTTGCTGCAACTCTAGAACTCTCATTTTCTTCCTGATCGAACCAGGCCAATTCATTCTTGAGCACAGCTGCCAACATTTTTTCCCGAACTCTCTTTGTCAAGTTCTCTCCCACAACATCCCAGAAGAAGTGTTGCAATGTGTTGAAAATGAGAGCAGCAGACGAGACACCAATTAAAAGATAACAATATTTCGCGATTTCTCTAATCATGTAAGCATGGTCTGGATTGTAATACACGCTAAGAACAGCACTCAGGACATATGCAAAGAATGCACTAAGAGAACCACAGATGACAGAGCCAATGGAGCCAACTAAAGCGTAAGCCCACTCAGGAGAGTTCATCTTCGCAAGGCGCCAGAAGGAACTAGCTTGGTCCTTGAACGCAAGCTTTTCATGGCGATAATTAGGATATGCAGCATCCAAGGACAGGCTAAAGTCAGAGGTAGAGAAGTCAGATAGGCGACGAGAGTATGGAGATCGCCCATATGACGAGTTTCTTGCTATTATCGGTGAGCTCACAGAGTTCCTAGCACTAGAAGGCCTGCATGCAAAGAGATTAAGAGCGTTGAAGAAGAAGAAGACACTAAATACAGTTCACTAGGCCTTAACTACTAACTAACACACCTGGCACTGCTCTTTCTTGCATTATTCATAGCTGTTTCGTGAGCTGCTTCCTGCATTCTAATAAGTTTAGCATACACACCATGTTCTCCTTTAGAAATGAGCTCATCATGGGACCCGATTTCGGATACACTGCCTTGCTGCAGAACGGCCACGAGGTCAGCCTTGCGGATGGTAGAAAGGCGATGGGCAATGACAAGAGTCGTCCTTCCAATCATGAACCTGTCGAGAGCCTCTTGCACTAGCTTCTCCGATTCGGAATCTAATGCACTTGTCGCCTCATCCAACAGCAGGATTGCAGGGTTCTTAAGCATCGCCCTTGCAATAGCTATTCTTTGCTTCTGTCCACCAGATAATTGTAACCCCCGCTCTCCTACCTGCATTTTAACTTTACTCATCACTCATGCCTAATCATATTATTATTTATTTCAGGCTTGATAAACACATACATTCTGTAACATGTAACTTAAATTTATTTACTGTATAATCTAAATAGACAAATCAGCATTTTATTCTTAAGTTATTTGTGGTTCCAATGTCATATATGTGTCTGTTTGTTGACATTATATTTTCAATGCATTGTTTTATATATTGTTAATGGCAGAGAGTCCCCACGATCTCCTGTGAGCCCCACACAATCTCAAGTTGTTAATTATTTATTCTGTGGGGATTAATCTTGTTATATATTTAATTTGATGAACCCAACATGCCCTTCATTTTCTATTCATAAATATATATATGCTGCACTTCTCCTATGGTAATGTGACCTCGCTTCTGAGTCCTTGTTTTCACATGAATAAGTTCAAGTCATTTATTCCAGCACATGCATTGTTGACTGAAACCCATGTTACCCTTTTCTTAAATGCACATTTGACTTTATAAAAAGATTAGGTTTGTTTGTTGAACAAATGAGTAATTAATTAGTCAGAAATGTCAAAACGAATGAACAAATGAAAAGATTAGCTATGGTATCAGACTTTAGAGTTCGTTACCTGAGTATCAAAACCATCGGGGAGCTTGATAATGAAGGAATGAGCATTTGCAACTCTGGCAGCCTCTTCGACCTCATTAGAACTGGCATCTGGTCGACCCAATAGTATGTTTTCTTTGATCGTGGTGGCAAATAGTGCTGGCTCTTGGCTTACAAGCCCGATTTGTTGCCTTAGCCATCTAAGCTTTAATGTCTTGATATCATGTCCATCCAGTACGACTTGTCCTGCAAAAAACTATTTATTAACACACATTTCCATCCAAACTAAACTTTAATTTGCTTCAGCTGATTGGCATTCATCATAACATTTGCACGATATATTGCAACTTATTGAAAGATTTATTGATCCATGTAGAGTAATAATACCTGAGGTGGGATCATAGAACCTCTCAATAAGGGAGACCACAGTGCTTTTCCCAGAACCACTACTTCCAACCAAGGCAATTGTCTTCCCAGCAGGGACAAGGAGGGAAAAGTTGTTGAGAATTTGAATATCAGGCCTTGAAGGGTAGCAGAATTCTACATTCTTCAGCTCTAATTGTCCAGTAACACAATCTAATTCCAACCCGCTTTCGCTATTCCTCTCAACACTCGGTTTGTGATCGATTATACGGTATATTCTGGCAGCTGAAACTCTAGCCTTCACAAATGCAGTCATGCTAGGGGCAGATTGCCCCAATGCCCTGATGAAAACCAAAGATAAGGGAAAAACAGAAACACAAAAGAGGAATTGAAGAAGAAGAAGAAGAAAATGAATCAAGTGTTAGTACTTACAGTCCACCGATCATGACAGCGAACATTGTGGCCAGTGCAAGTCCTCCATTTGTGGTATGATGCCTAACCAAATAGCCTCCATACCACAGTAAAAGGGCATAACAGCAGAAAACAGTGAAATATGTAGCTCCCAGTCCCAGGCCTTTAGATAAGCCACTCTTGTAACCAAGTTTCTGGGCAACCTTCAATGCAGCAGAATAGGCTTGTAATGCTTTTGTCTCACCAACAAAGGCAAATACTGTTCGGATTTGAACCACTGTCTGCAATTTTGGATTGAAATTAGTAAAACCCAGATTGAGAAAGAAGGAAAAAGACAGGATATTCGTTAAATTATGCCAAAATTGAGGAATTTTCTTCACCTGTTCCACAATGTTTCCTGCTTTTGAAAGCGCTTCTTGGCTCTTCCCAGAAAGCTTGGCTAATGTCATGGTGTGAATGGCCCCAATCACAGCTATGAGAGGAACCACAGCAAGAGTGACCAAAGCTAACTGCCAAACTGCCGTGAAACCAACCACAAACCCAGACACAAATGTTGCCATGTAGTGAAGGAAGTTTCCCAACTGAAAACAACATTAAAAACTCCAAACTGCATAAAATTTCTCAAGAAATTAAGAAGAAAAAAGAAAAAAAGGCCCATCTGTGTTCTTCATTCTTCTTCACCTTCTCACTGATGGCATCCTGGACCATCACTGCATCAGTGTTGATGGTAAACACAACATCTGATGTCCGAACCTCAGTATCAAAGAATTGAATATCTTGATTCAGAGCAGCCTCTAAGTACTTGATCCTCATTTTAGCTGATTGCCTCTCCCCAGTCCACATCCAACATGAAATCTCTGCAACCATTCCATCTATTCCAATCAAGAAACCAGAGAAAAAAAATAATAATAATAAAGTCATAATCTTGATGAAGCTTTACCTGCCCATGAAGATGCCCATATTGCAGCTCCAACTACAAGAAAATAAAATGCATACTGGAAAAACAAAAACAACATAATAATGTCATGAATTCAAGAATCAAAAGCTGCAACAGGAAGAGTGAAAATTAACACGGTGGTGTGAGGAATTGAAGCCCATACATACATACCTTCAAAACTTCTTGAGTCATCTTATCAACATCATTAGCATAGGAACCAAAAGAATTAACAAGATCAGCAAAGAATCTAAGGAACAGGGGGAGTGAAGAGCCATGGACAATGGCACCCAGGCTCCCAATTCCCATGAGAACATAGTCCAAACCATCCGCAAATCTGAAAAGCTCCCCAAACCCAACCGCAGGCGGAGGGGAACTGGGCTTCTCTCCATCTCCAGTAGCAGTAGCAGTAGCGGCGCCGCCTCCTGTGTTCCCTTCAGAACCATCCATATCTCCTTCTTCTCTCTCTTTCCCAGTCTGTGTATTAGTGAGAGTAGCAGTTAATGGTGTAGGGATAATAGAGGAGGGAGAGTTGTTGGGTTTAAAAGAGGAGGAGTCTTCTGCTGACACAACAAGTTCAAGGCCTTGCATTTCAGACCATTTCCACTGCTCAATGCTCTTTATCTCCTCCGACTCTTGTGACATTATTTCCTCTCCGCAATTAAAACCAAACCCACTCCTTTTTTTCAACACACTTCCCTCTTACTCTTCCCCTCTCTCTCTCTATCTCTCTATCTTTTATTATTATTTCTTGTTTCACACTTCAGTTCGTCGTACCACTCCTATTTTACTACCATTTCTCCTCCTTCAAACATGGTTAGGATTGTAAACCTTTCTTTTATTAACTGTTTTTGGGGGTCCTCACCAAGTTGCTTCTTCTGTTAAAAAAGAGAGAAAAAAAAACAGCATAAAATTAAATTGACTGATGATGCTATGATGAGAACAGCCTAGACAGAGAGAGAGAAAGAGAGATAAAGAAGTGACATTGTACACCCCCGACAAGGAATACTGTATGTGCAGTGTAAACTTGAGATTGGACTTTTGACCAAAACCAAATGTGAAACTTGGCAGCTCAAACTTTAATTACTTATTTATAATTGCTGGCTCAGTAAATTTTATTTTTTGTAATTAAAAATTCTCTAGAGGTTGATATTGCATTACTGTGCATGAAAAATCATAATATTATCTTTTTCAGAGAGAAATTCATAATCATTATTTAAGTGTGTACGCCAGATAAATTTAATTTTACTGTAGGATAATTATTGAAATCATATTTTACATGCTTGATCACTCGTTTAAGATATATTATTTTTAAAAAAAATGATTAAGACAGTGGGTATTATTAAAGAAAGGGTAGTAGTTAATTACATACATCCCATCCTCACCAACACAATTGTAGTTAGTACGGAGTACTATTTATTGACTTTTAGAAGTTTGGGTTTTTAATTCTGAAGATTTTGGCTTCTTATGCAAGTTACAATTTCTGCAAGAAATTTCATGTTCTTGCCATGCCTCTCTGTCTCTTTCAGATCTGTGATTGATTTTCTCTTCCAGTAATTCTCATTTTATATTCATTTTTTACTACAGTTTGTTTTTTTTATTTGTCAAATATTTATTTTATAACTTGAAAGAAAGTATTAGTAAGGAAATTCATATGTTTAAAAAAAAAATTAAAAGAATTTTTTATCTTAAAAGTAACATAAATTCATGCAAATTGATGCATACATTGAATAAATGTCTACAAATAGTAAGGATAATCGAATTATTGATTTACTATATAAAAAAAAAACAAATTAAATAATATACTCAATAATATTATTAATTATACTTTTTTGTAATACCAATCAATCATAACATATAGGATTGGGATGTAGATCCAATATCCACTACATTTTGTCCACATCCACATCTTTTAAAGCTTAGTTTGTCAGTTAATCACAAGCATCATGTACTAGATTCCACCAAATTAAACACAATATAATCATATTAATGCTCTTGCAAAACCTATAAAGCATGGTCTTGGTTTTAGTACAATGTTCCACTACATTGGCAATCGCTACTAATTCGTCAGATTAATCTCCAAAATATCTGCAGATTCTTATGGAAAACCAAAAAATGACAGAAAATAAAAATGATTTTCTTTAATTTTTTTGAATAAACAGTACTGTACCTTATAGGATTAGTTAAATGAAGTACACTTTAATGGGTTGTTATCTTTGAGATTTGAGCATAACACAAAAGTTTTTTTTTTTTAAACCCCCTTTAATCAGGCTTTTGCTTTTTTCTTTTTTCTTGAAATTTCATTTTCGGATTAGTCTGATGAGTAAAGCAAAACTGGGGATTTGACTGGGGTCTGACATTCTTGCAAAAAAATTGCAGGGTTATGTCTGTCAGGTTGTATTTAGAAAATTCTAAATACGTATGTAAAGTAAAGTATATGATGGTGATTTAGAATGTCATTTTAATTTAATTTTTTTTTTTTTTGATAAATTGCACAAAAAAAAAAGTAAAAAAATATAATTTTTATGGGGTTTCCTTAAAGAACCCGAAAATTAAAGGAGAAAAAGAAATAGAGGAATTTATGTTTAGTAATTTGATGAAGCAAAGGTTGTGTTGTTTTTTGCAGGCTTTTATGCGTAAGTCCTTCACAACAAAGGTTTCTATTGTTTCGGATGCTCACTCGCATTTGTCGCTGTCTTGTAATGGCTTTACAACATCAAAATTGACTCCACACTTTAGGTCAATTTGTACATACCTAATAAGTTTCAATTCTTTATTAATATTACAACTTTTACATACAGTAACTCAACTATTTCCTTCTTCGTCATAATCATTTATATATCTCTTTAATTTTTTTGTGTCCTAAAAATTTTATTTATATATCTCTTTGTATTCTAGAAAATTAAAGTAAGAAACCTTAAAATATATATGGATAATCTCACTAGATAAGAAATAAATCTTATTTATTTTTTAACGATTTTTTACTATATAAGAAATTGAACTCTAATTATGATTCACGAAAGTTGTTTTACTTTTGTGATTTTTTTTTTATTATATAAGGGAATAAATTTTTTAAACATAATTATATATTGTGATAAACGTACTAAAAGTGTACATATATAATTTTTCTCCTTTAGGTTGAAATGGGGAGGAAGTGATAAAGGTTGAAGGTTGGAGTGTGAATAAAGGAAAGATGGGGGAAAGTGAGATGATGAGAAGTAGGAACATCAATCGTTGTTCATGGTGTTTGGTACGGTGTTGGACATACATACAAATGAAAAAGGTACATACCACGTAATTTTATTTAATTAATGATCAAATAAAGGAATAGTATCTACGTATTTATCTGCCAAACATCAAACATGTATACTTACTTGTTAAGCCACGAGTATATCTACTAAATTTGTAGATGATAAGAGAAACATGCATGCACTCATATATGAAAGTATACACAAGGTAACTTCTGTTCCTGTTGAAAATCAACGACAATATCAAACTATAAACTTGCTTTTAAGAATACGATCCATCGATGATATTCATGCAGTCCAATTCAAGTATGGCTAAAACTATTTTGCTAACTACTTAGGTATGTTGTTAATAAATAATAATATATATATTTTTTAGAATAACTATATTGCATACAAATTCTAACGTTAAACGCCATATATATATATATCCAATTAGTACATAAATTTGTTTCCTTATGGACTAGTCTCATCATATAGCTCCAAACTCGTCCGAAGTGTACCCTAAAATTGGTTGAATGATATGAAAATGGAGCTAGGCCCCTACCAATCCCCTGGATAGCCTTTTGCAATTGTAACCTACAACAACGTAACACATCTATAGCTTCTTTCCCAGTTCAAACCAAGACTATAATAAATTGTCCAAATCTCAACAATCAAACTGAATGATTACCAATAATCTTCTTCAACTTGTCCCTTAGCATTTTATCTTCAATCCACGGCGCTCCAAGACTGGAATTGTCGACACAATCAAGTCTGAATCCATATAATATATATAATACAAATGAAATTTAGCATTAATCGGAGTAATCTAAGTGAGAGAGCTGGGGACCTCAACATAGTACTGTTTAGCGTGCTATCCTGGTATAGCTAAAGTGCTAATTCTGGAAGAAGATAAAAATGGCAGAAAAAGGTTGTGAAGAGTCATCCCTGTGTTTAAAGACATGCACGTACCAGGAGGCAGGAACATATATACATTTTCCACACGTAGTATGTTGTACGTACGCACTCCCACTCACTTCCTTGCTATCTTCGTCATCACTCATCAATCAATGTTCCTGCACACAATAATACACACCACTCAGATAACCCCAACTAAAATAACTAAAAATACAAATTTGTAACCATAAGATCACGAGTTCAAATCCCAACTTCTTGATTTGAATCGATCAACTATGGACAACCTAAATTAGTTTATCTCCTTGTGATCTTTTGTCAAATAAGATCACCAAATCATATTTGCTCAATATACATCTTCAGATAGTGACTACAAGTTTTCCTTGCCAGGCCAACTAAATTATATTGCCATATTTTTTGCTTATTTTATTTAGTTTTATTTTTCTAGAAATAAATTAGTTGTATTTGCTAGAAATAAAAGTTCTGAAATATATAAATTGAAAAAAGAAAAAATTAATAATGTATTGAAGCAAATGGGGTAGTCGGTGGCCCATTCCCCAAAAGGTAGCAGATTTTCCAACCCCCCAAATAATCAATAATTATTAGTTATTTGTTAATTTGAATATGAATTTATCAGTTAATCAGCATAATTTGGGGAAGAGAGACACCACCTTGAACAAGTCAAAAAGAGGTGCACTAATTTCCTTTCTCACTCTTACATAGCCATCATTGTTTGACCCAAATACTACTTAGAAGCTAGGAATTAATTATTCCCTAAATATTATATCTATTTTATTTATTTAATAATAATCCATTTGTTTCTTCACTAAAAATAGGATAACGTACTCATAATCAAATTAATCAATTCTTAAGTAGTGATATATAATAATGATTTCTAAAGCTGGATATATAGTATAATTTAATTTCGTGTAATTTCTATAATTAGATAACAACATTGATATATATACTCTTTAATAGGGATATATCACTCTTGCGTAAAACCTTCAAACCACAAAAGAAGTAAACCAAACTAGGTATAATTCATGCAATAAACTCAACCAATAGGACATTAACAATAATCGAACTCATAACTTTAGAAATATACTAGAATTATGTTGCACCGACTTAATCACTCCTTTCTGAACAAATATTCATCATTTTCATATTCATATTCAATTCGTTGAATTTAAATTAAATTTTAGTGTTTTTATTTACCATAATATTATTCATTTAATTAAAAGCCATGCCGATTATTCAAATAGTACATTCTCACTTCCAATATAAAGGGGGATTAATTTAAGAATTGATTATTTTAATGTAATGATTAAAATATTATAAAGAATTGAAGCACTAATTATCATATGGCTACTCAATTACTTGTGAAAAAGTGAGGCATGTGACGCTTATTATGCCACTCTATTGTCTTGCTTGTGGGTTAGTGTGCTTTAGTTTATAGGAGGAAAAGCTTAGTACCTGAAACAACGTCATTAATTAAAGTTAAATCGTAATTAGAAAGCATTAATGATTCCAGGCATTGATATAGATGGACTGGATGGAAGGTGCTGATTAGCCGTCGCATTCCATCCATTGAAGTTTGGGATAAGCTAGTTAACAACAAAGATGTCAATAAATCTGCAAATTAAATTAAAAAAAAAAAAAAAAAAAAAAACTCCTGACTAAACATTCCTCTGAGTAAATTAAAAAAAAAAAACACACACACACAACTCAAATAAAATCCAATTTAATTCAACAGTTTAATATACAATCCATAAAGGAATTAATTAATACATATGTAAAGTTAGGAAACTTTGAACTAGACCTCTCCAAATTAAGTAAGAATCAAAATTTTAAAAATATAATTTAAGTCGAATTCAGAATATTATCTCACCTAACAGGGCGTTTGGTTGGACGGGGAGAATTATGTGGGAAAGAAATTGTAATTCTATGGGAGTTGAATTACTAGGAATAAAGTGGGAATTTAAATTCCAGTGTTTGGTTGACAGGAATAGAATTACTGGGAATTTCAATTTCAATGTTTGGTATACATGAGAATTGAAAGGGAATAAGTAGTATAAAGTCCAAAATGCTCATTGTTGTTGTTAAAAGGAAATATCAGACATTCATTTTAGGTTAAAAAAGAGAAGGGTAATTTTGTCTCATCAATATTTTTTTTCTTCCTAAAATCCCAGGAATTAAAATACTAGGGGGGGACATGGGATTTTAATTCCATGAAAATGGGGGAATTGCAATTCCATGGGATTGCAATTCCCTCCAACCAAACTACGGAATTTAATGGCCTTTGGAATTATGTGGGAAGGGAATTTAAAATCCCTCCAACCAAACGCCATTCATATATTGTTAAAAGTAAAATGTGTTGACACATTGGGAGCAAACATGTGATTGTGCTAAGAATTATTATTATTATTATTTTCTTTCTTCCAGATTAATCACATCTATTCAATCACAGTTTGACTGAGATTAGCCTGGACTAATCCAATCGACCGTCCACTAATATATATGATTATAAATTAAAAAGTACCTAATGTCAAATGATGTAGGCTTCACCTATGGATTAAGACAATGATGTTTGATTCCCAAGCATAATTTGTACTGCCTATAAGATACTAAGTAATTAAAGTATATAGGTGCTACCTAGCATAGGTGGGTCATATATATGCTTTTCTCTTCTTCTTCTTCTTCTTCTTCTTCTTTTTTTTTTTTTTGTTAATATGTTTTTTAAATAGTATTCCTAAGGGCAATATTAGTGATTGTTAGATTTGATTATGTGAAATTTCTATAACATCGATTGTTTAGTATGGTGTCAAATTTTAAAAATTGTAAACTTATTTAGATTATTAATTAATTCAATTTTGACAAACTAACCAAAAAAAAGAACAATTATTAGCATTTAATATATGTGTATACTATGTTGTAATTCATTTTATCTAATTATTTATATTTTTAATAGATGTATGGCATATAATATATGCTATATATTTTTTCAATGATTATTGTTATGGTTATATATTTGGATAATCCCAATAACTTAATATATCATCAATCCACTTATCGTTATTATAGGAGAGTTCAATGACCTAGCAACATAATCTACAAAGACAAGAACCAATAACTATGAAGAAGTTAGAGTGCATAGGAATTGTGAGTACAAAGGCATAGAATTGCAAAATTTGTACCTTACGCACAACGTCAGACAACAACCTCTTCTTCACTAGTTGGTTATAACTAAAGTACAAAATACATATGTGCATAAATATCAATATATCTTATATACATTTGGAAACTTTTGTACTATTTGTCTTTTTGAAATGATGTTTTTTCTTATTCCGAACTTCCTCTTCTTAACGGGAGGGAAGCACTCCTTTTAGATTGTAGCGAAGCTCTCTAGCTAGTAACTTTATACTAGTGATAGTTCTCAAATCTTTGACACATTTACCAAATAATATTCACAACACTACATTCTCACCCTATAAAATTGTAACAGTACAGTTTCATTACTCATTGAGCACCATGGATTTGGACATGGCGATTAGTACCCAATTCCACAACCCAACAATTATATTACTATGCTAACCTTAGCTTCTATAGATAGCAATAAATTATAAATAAATGAACATATAATTAACCTAAAAGCATTAGGTTTTTAGGAAACACTCGAAAGTGGAAAATCTTTGAAGTGGATATGAATCAAAGAACAATTTGATACCTATGTAGGATTGCTTTGTATCTAGCATAACATGGTCTCGAAAAGAAAGGTTAATAAAGAGGTTAAACTAGGACTAAAATAGGGTAAAAACCAAGCTTTCAAGTTCTATGTCTCTCATTGCTAAGACAACTTTCTTCCAAGATGGCCTACTAATTTTATTTTCTCACAAGGCATATTTAATTGCCAATTTATTTATATTAATTACAACACTAATCAATAACATAATTTTAAAATTATAAGTATTGATCATTCTGATTTTTTAAAAAACGTCATGTCAATTATTAAAAAATAAATACATATATTCACTTATAGTATTCTATTGTAATTTTTTTTTTTTGAATGCTACTAGCTCTATTACATTGTAGTATCTGTTCATATACTTTCTCAACCTACTGAAACACAAAGAGCCAATAACGCCTCCACTGAGGCTTAAACTCACAACCTTCCAAATGGAAGTCCAACCCGGGTACTATTGTAAATAGTATAACTAATATTCAATTCTGATATTTATTTTTTAGAAGTGAAATTAGTAGGCAGGGTTTGAGATGGTTCCAAGGACAACTCTTGCAAGCTTTTTCCATGGACTTAAATCAATTAGCATATATTCATTTTTTTTTTTTTTGAAAACATTAGCATATATTCATGATCTTTCTTTAATTTGCACTTGGAATTTATTCTCTTATTATATAAAAAATAAAATAAATAGGTGGAAAAAGAAAAGGGAAAGGTGTTCAATAATAGGAATTGAAAATGCTCAACCAATTGCAACAGATGCACATTATTAGCAACTCATTTCATTCGAAGAATTTGTCTGGATCCACTGTTACATATTAGATATGCATGCCCTTAATTAGAAGCAAATATATATTCTCCATATCAATCATCCACTCTAACTTGAGTATTAGAAATGAGCTACTTTAAAACCCGTGATAGAATGTTTTATCACCTTTTAAGATTCTATGTGTCACGACTCACGAATATGATTAGTCTGAGTGTGAAATTTTGTGTTAAAAATTAAACATATTTTGAAAGATTTTTTTTTTTCGTCTTTCAATATATTTAACCATGCATGCATGGTCACGCTCTAATTGAATATAATATTAATGGCAATGTATTTCCACTATTTGTGGATGTATTTGTGATTATATGGACATCTAACAAGATGAGTAATCTGTTACCAACCCCTGGCCAACATATTAAATATTGTGAATTAGAGTAACTTATTTAAAATTTTAGCAATAATAATCATCCTTGATTCTTGAGTTGTGATAGTGGGAATCCTAGCTACTAGCAGTCTAGCAAGAATCGGAGAAAAGGTTAGCTAGACAAGTACTATATTGTTTTATACTTTTGTATAATTTAAGGTTATTTATTTATTTATTTATTTAATATATATATATAGTATATCCTTAACGGTGGCAAACTACATTATGCAGCCAATCCTTAAATAATGTGACATCTGCATTCTTAATTGTGATTTCCTGAAAATCCTTGCATGCGTTCCTTAGTTGGAGCTTTTGAGTTAACGTTAATTAATCACCTAAGCACATGCTTAGGAATCTTATTAACTGATATAATTTGCTCCGATAAATTTATTTATTTGAGCTGAATGTAAATTAAATGAAATTAAATCTAACTACATTAGGTGGTGTAATTATACTTAAATGTTAATTCGACTATAAAAACATTTTAGCTCAACTAAATCTTTTCAATAAGGTTAAGTTAGATTGAAAGTATAATTAATTTTGGAATGATATATAATACCGTATGTCCGTATATAATATTAAAAATAAATAAGTCACTATATACGGTGATTTCAACCACCATATATAATATTTATTAAAAAAAAAAAAAACCTATATACGGTAGTTTCAGTTGATAACGTACTGCCGTATATAGTATTTATAAATTAAAAAAAAAAAAAAGGTTCAATGTGATTCATTACCAAACAAAGTGATTCATTCTACTTAGACCTATTACCATTATCAAGTATTTGATTTCCGTAACCATTTTGATTCCAATGTTTGAACCAAAATGCAGCCTAAGTATAGGGTAATAGGAAGTGAGGAATGTGAGATAGGGGCATACAAAATTGATGAAAGTTGACCTAAATAATTTAGAGAGCAAATGACAAAAAGGGTAATGTCATGTGTATAGGATTTGAATGATGAGTGATGAGAGATGAATGGTGAATGATTACAGTGTGGGGGATTGGTTTCCATGTGTGCATGTTAGTGATCATATGCATCTCTTCTTTATACACACACCTTTCTTTCTTTCTTTCTTTCTTTTTCTTTTGCACCTTCCATGAAGATCATCAAGGTTGGTCCATGCCCTTTTTGTCCTTTTCATTATCCTTTTTATTTCCGAGGATTTTACCCTTTCAATGCCTATGTCCCATATATTTTTTTTTTCTTTATACTTTTTTTTTAAATAATTTTCAAAATTCAAAATTACAATAATATTTTACGAAAAAAAGACTTTTAAAGGGTCTATTTACTAATTAGAGAAACGACCTTAGAAATTAAAAAAAAAAATTAAAAAATTGAGAATAAGTTTACTTGTCTTTTCTCCATATCAATTTTAAAAATTAGATATATGTTCTTCACTTTTTTAAATTTTTGAATATGGAGAAGTAGAGAGATGATATGGTTGAGTAGACTTACTATCAAATCTTGGCATATAACATTTTCAATTTATTTTTATCACCCTTTCTCTTCTTTAGCCTCTCTCTTCTACCGACTTTCCCCAACTTTCTCTCCGGCCATTGCTAGGGCCTTTTGCCCGGCTATTGTCCCCGACTTTATCTTCATCAACTTTCTCTTTAACCATTGACTACTATCTTTAACTTTCTCTCATCATTTGAATATGTGTTTATAATTTTTGAAAATTATTTTAAAAAAATTAAAATAGAAAAAATGAGTAAACACGCCCTAAACATTCATCATCAAACTTTAAAGTTATATATATATATATAGAATATCATTTACATTAAATTAAATCAAATACCAAAAAAAAAAAATTGTCATCTCAAATCTCTAAGGTAGGCGTGCACGCAAAATTGTCCTTGACAAAATTGTAGTAGGACATTTGGTAGCCAAATTGATTTGTAGGGATGGGTGAGAGGTAGTCACTAGCCAGCCAGCCCATTTGTCATGAAGCTTGGGCCAACCATAATGCTTATATATCCATGGCCCCTCCTCTCCTCTCGTGCCTACCAGAAACCAAGGCTTCGCTGCTTCGCTTTCCTGCAGCCTGCGCATCATTAACCTAACTTCAACTCAATTCGTTATCCTAAATTATTGACGACCAACAATTAATGCATGTTACATCGTTGGTGGTTAGATAATGCAGTTTAAGGTAGACAACACCCGCGTAAAATATACCATAGATAACGGAACCGATAAAGAATCTAAACACTGCTACAGTTAAGTTACTTCAAATTTGTCACATCAAATGATGGATATTCCAAGAAAAAAAAGAATGCTACCTTATGTTTATATATGTGTCATGTGTGTATGGAAAGCTAAGATAGTTTTTGATAATATGGGCATATCGCTATCTCTGCAGTATTGTATACAAATTCTATGAATTGCAACTGGGCGGGCGCAATATAGGGCCCTTGGCATGTGATGTGCACGTTTTTAGTGGCCTATTTACCATCCATAAAGTTGGTGAAATTTTTTCCACACAACAAAATAAAATTTCAGTTCAACAAATTAAATAATGCTTTTTCTTGCCCAAGAACCTAACCAATGAAAATGATGTGTTCGATAGCAATGCAACCTATCACCTATGTAAATAAAAGACCAGATAATGGGTTCATGATTTTTTCAAGTAGGCCGGCCAGTTAGGTTGTTGTGACAATAATAAGAGGACTTAGTTTCTTAATATTCAAGTCCGTGAAGGTTTTACATAGAAGGACTTGAGATTTTTAAATTTAGTGAGAATAATAATTTTAATTTAGGCGAGATATATATTGTAATCTGATTATTAATTATATAAGGGATAGATATTTAATCCTCATTAATTATTTCATTAGGGGTTTTGTACTGTCCAAGACAAATTATTATAAATAATAAGCATGTTGGATGAGGAGATGAGATTAAAAGTAAGTGCAGTACATCTGAATTATCATGCATTGAAATGTGGCCTTTTTTCTAAAATCCAAATGCATGCATGGTAGTTATACATATTGATGAAAGGGAAGTCTCTAATTTAATTTGCTGCTACCATACTTTACGCAACTCAATTTTCCTTGCAGGACCACACACCTGCAGCTGCCCACAACCATTTGCACCATTCTCATCACTCCATGAAGACCTTGAATTGCACCACGAACTTAATCTAGAAAGTGTTGACAAGAACTTTTAAGTATGAAAATTGCTTCCAAGAGTAAATTTTTCTTGTTGTGTTTAATCAAGATATGTAAAGAAAAGCCGCCAAGGCATTGGTTTAATTAATGAATGAGAAATCTCATTTAAGACTTGCTTTCAGCGACATGGTAAGGGTTAATTAGGGTTCGATTCTTACCACAAACATGAAAATTGGATTAAGGTTGGGCTTCGTGTCTACAAAAGTGGACAATTTGGTATTGAGTAAGTACGTCTTGAAGTTAGATTGGTTTGCAAAGTAATTATGAATTGAAGTTGGTGTAGGTGTATGCAGTAAGAATCATGCATGCCAAGGGGGAGAAAAGGTACGGTCAAAACTTTGGGTTGATTACTTTGTGTTTGTTGAAATGTAAAATCAAGGTGGACACAAGTGTTGTAAGTTATTAAAAGCTGAAATTAAAGACTGGTTCATGGGGTATATATGGAATTATATATATATATATATATATATATATATATATATATATATATATATATTTCCAATTCTTTTCGGATCATGGTTGAATTAAAAATTATAAATATACAAAAAATCTAAAATTATTTTGTCAAATTACTATTATAATATATGTATATATAGAGAGAAATATTCAAATATAGAATCAATCATTTCAAAATAATTTTTTTAAAATCTTTCTAATGAAATCTTATATAAGAAAACTCTTTCAACGTCGTATGTTTGACTATAAAACAAGTTGATTTAATATACTGCTCCGTAATAAATAAAAAAATAAATAAAGCAATGAATATTGTGCCTGTATGTTTAATTTTGATTCTATAACCAAGTTTGAAGTGGTTGGACGTACAGTTTTATAGTTGTATTAAATGTAAAGAATTTAAGATTATATTTTGTGGTACTATATGTAGCTACCTGCATTATTGAAGTATGGAAGAAATGGGTATGTAACTGCTACATATCCATGTCCACTTCAGACAGTGACTTCCCACACTAAAATGTGAACCCTGTACCTTAGGACCCAGGAAGACAACCATCCTTAGCTTTCTTTTTCTTCTTTGGAGCCTATACTAACGTGTGATAAATGACAAGTGTTCAATAATTTTCTTTTTAGATGATTACTATGATTCTTAAAATATCTTAGAAAAAAATGTCATGACGTTCTAATTTAAAAATAGAAAGTAATTTGTGCTATTAAAGAGTGATCGAGATAAATATATGTAGGTTAGAGAGGCCGGGTTTGTATGTACTTGTTATTGATTTAAGTACAATTAAGGCACTATAAGAACGAGTACAATGGGATAAAAAAAATGGTCGATCAAGTGAGATGGATAACTCCGATCCAATTAGAGAATAATAAGTTAGAACAAACAATGAGATATAAGAATATCATATGATTCGATACATATATATATAAGTTTGAGGAGTTATTTATACAAAACTTAAGCTGTCTACGTCATAACGATATATTGCAAGTGAGTTAATATAACATTCCCAAATTGGCTGCTGTGATTGGCCAATCAAGCGGCGGAACAATGTTCTCAAAGAGTTATGGACTTATGGTAGCCTATGTCAACTGACGTTGTAAGTGTAGGTATGCACTTGAACTAACCAACATATTTCCCAATAGTTATACCATGAATGAGGGTCCATCTTATATTTTGAATGCGGGTTCAAAATAACATCAAGATTATATGTTTGCATTTAAATTATTATATTATGTACTTTTAGTTAATAATGATGTGTCTAATATAATTAACATTAACATATTATGTATATGCGATTAATATATTATGTGTCTGTAGATTGTAGTTACTAAATTATGTATTTGTAATTAACATGGCACATATTCACAGAATATACATGTAATCTGAATATTATTTTGAATCAGGATTCAAAATACAATATGAACCTTGATCTATAAAATAATTTGCGTATGTTTCATAACTAACCGAAGGCAATTTATATCCTGCACCACGGCGTGCGTTGCATTGTGCGCCCAGATGCAAAACAACGTCGTTTCAATTTTTTATTTATTTTTTTGAAATTTCTCGCCCCAGTGTTTGGCAGTTAATTTTTCTTAAAAAAAAAAAAAAACTCATGTTCAAAAATATACATAATGTTATACTAGAATACACATAATTGTATACATGAATGTACATAATTATATAACAAAATATACATACTCTTTTTTAAAAGATAATACACATAATCTAACATAATACATAATAAACATAAACTTTTAACATAATACACATCAACTCTTAACATAATACACAAAAATTTCCTGATTCGGATGTACATAATTGTATAAAAAGAATATACATAATTGTATAAAAAATGTACATAATTGTATGAACAAATATACATAATTGTATGAACAAATATACATAATCACAACAACTTTCTACCGCGCTTCCCAAAACGACATCGTTTTGGGAGGCGCGCCGCGCACAGTGTTACGTGCGCCGTGATGTAGGGTATAACGATTGAACTCAAATCCTTTTTAAGTAGTTGTATAGCCCACAAAGCCTTTGAGAATTGCAACGTTTGAGGCTGGTTTTCCTATGTACTTCTACGTTGGGCTGGGGCATGCCCTGATACATAAATGAAACATCACCATACCGGATAATGTTGGGTTAACCGGCCGGAGATGATGTTGGGCCCGAGTATCCCAAATCTCTAGTCCATAGGATAGGAGAACAGCCCAATAAAATCGGAGAGGTTAGAAGGCAAATTATTCTGTGGACTTGGGTACACCTTGTAAAGTGAATTCGAGGATAAAGTATATAATTTACATATTATATTTTTACAATTTACTTTTTTTGTGATAATTTTATATTCATAAATTTTTAAAACTTAAAAACACAATTTATATTCTAAAAGGTTCACAATTGTAATATTAAAAATATATAATTTAAAATCAGAGTCCACCTTACACGGTGTACAGGTCATGGTATATCAAATGATGTTAGAAGAAGATTATTATGGGTTTTGCCGGGAAAGAAACAAAGAAGAGGGAGGAATAGAGCTATGACCAACCGTTTCAACCAGCCACCACATACGTAAATCAACTGTCTACTTGTCCACGTGTCAGCCGCACCCTGTGGCGTCTAACTCTTCTCCTTTCTCTTTCCCTTTTCAATTTTTCTTTCACAGCTTCTTTACTTTGGTTTCTTCTCTCCCGGAAGGAATCCCTCAATATTCCATCGTCTATCCACAAACAACAATGCCTGATACCTCTGCTCTATGTTTCTCCACCTTCTCTTCAATCCTGCCCTCTAAAGAACTCATACCCTCTTCTTCATTCGCTTCCTTTTCTTTTCTCCCGCTCCTAAAATGCCCGGGTCAACCGCCGACCCGTTCGGTCCGATTCACCGCCGCTAAGGCTTCCGGTTCCAGCCATTTCCTCGGCGACGATGCATTCGGGAACTATCCTTGGGAACCCTCTGATCCTTCCGACTCCTGTATGTTATATTAATTTATCATTCAGTTCCTTGTCAGAAATTTTGTGAATAAAAATACTTTCTTTTCGTGCTTTTTGGTCTTTTTTCCTAGCTTGATCTTGAAGCTGCCCTTGTTGATTAGTCTTAGTGTTGCTATCGTTTTGTGTGTGGTTAAAGTTGGAAGCTTTAGGCTTATGAATTATGATGATCATTGTGTGATTGCGCTTGTAATTTAAGTTCAGTTTATTCAGCCATTGGAGTGGAGAATTGATCGAATCCCGTAAAAGAAATAAAATTAATTTTTAAAAGGCAACTCCTTTTTATATGTTAGTCCTTTAATTGTACTTTATGCATGCTTTTCTTTGATTCATAATTTGATGCCAGGCTTTTGAATTTGGTCAATTGTTTATGGTGTAGAGAGCTTTACTTCACATAGATAACCCCAATAGTGATAGTCTGTGCTTCGAATTCATGGGTTGTTATCAGTTATACTACTATTGTTCTTCCATGCCCTAGATTGCAGCTCTTGCAGTTGCTATTTGGGTTGATGAAACTTATAGGAACTTTGTGAACGATGTTATCATCAGCTTAAGTAAATTCTCCATATTGTAATTATGCTTTGAGCCTTTGATTGTGGAAGGAGGAGATACACTGACCAGGTTCATTTTGTTCTCTCTTTTATTTAGTTGAAGCTCCTTTTCTAGATTTGGTATCTGTTAGTGGAACCAGGTGATGCAATACTTCTTGTAGATGTGCCATAGTGTTAGATCCAAGAGGCATACCTCCAGTTGATTAAGTATGCTACTCGGAAGAGCAATAAGCTACCTGATTATGAATTTTATGATTCTATGCATTTAACCCCTCCAGTGTATATTTACGATGTAACCCACTAATCCATACTATTGCAGTAAAAATGATTTGTGGTTACGGTAGAGAAGTATAATACATTCAGCTGTCATGTTCTAGCAAACCCAAATATTGATATATTGGGTAGAATGAAAAAACAAGTAATGCCTGTTCTTCAGTAGTGATAGAGGTAGCAACAGTGAGTAACTTTTCATGGAATGGGGGCAACTCTTAGGCAATTTTGTTGCTTTTGTGGGTATGACCGTAAAAAGGGGTAAAGATTTGGGATGAAAAAGGGGAAACCCCTTTTACATGCAATAATTGATTGTGGACTGTCTTCAAGTTTTCTTTTTCAAAGAGAAATCTTTTGTTGCTCTCTGTTGGTCTATAGGTAAGTTGTGTTGCTGTAGCCTGTAGATTTAGTTTTGGAGCACCGACCACATGGTAATCCAGGTACTTAACTTTAGAGTCTTGAATGTTGACGTTATGTTTCTTTCTCCCTTTTATATGTAGCTGTGCAGTGGGTACAAGAGGACAAAATCACCCTGTTCACTGCTGATGGGTTGATACAAATTGGAGGGAATTTGGTTCCACAAGGTGTCTCTTCCTCTGATGTATGTCAGCTCTCTCTTGGCACAAATTTGTATTCACAGTTCCTTCATTTTTATCCCTGACGAGATGTCAATATGATTCTATTATTCTTATTTTTTTCCTCTCTCTCTTTTTAATAAGTCATAGATGCTTTTTGCAGTGCTCTTACTAATAATTACTGTGTAAATGGGTATAATTTGTGTGCAGAAGAAGCAAGGAAAAGTAAAAATGTCTCCAAGATTACAACGGTACCAAGAGAGTGATTACATGGATCCAGCTCAAGGCCTATGTTTGGGTGCACTTTTTGATATTGCAGCAACAAATGTAAACGATATTTATTTAATTTACTTGAAGCATTGGTCTTTCAAAATTTTTTTCTCTCCCCGATATATTGAAATGAAAAATGCCAATATCAGGGTCTTGACATGGGTAGAAAGCTATGTATTCTGGGATTTTGCCGTTCTGTTGAGATGTTGAGTGATGTTGTGGAAGATATTGTAGTGGAACACGGTGGTGAGGTAGATACTTCTCCGTGTTACTCATTGCTTTACTTTTTTCTCCGTGTTTCTGATCATATGCACGTAACCTTCCTGAATCATCAACATATGATATTTAATGGTGATTTCTTTGTCCATCAAATAATTATTATGTACTTGCAGGTTGTCTCTGCAGAAAAAGCAAGCAAAGGCGGCATGCATGAAAAGCTAACCATGACAGTTTCAGTTCCTCTTCTCTGGGGGATCCCGCCTGCATCTGAAACACTCCATCTTGCTGTTCGAAGTGGTGGAGGCATTGTGGAGAAGGTCTATTGGCGATGGGATTTCCTGTAAATGATTTAACTAAGATTCCTGTGCATATTGTGTATAGTATTCTTGTGCTACTATGTACAAAATTGAACTAACTGGTTAACTCTTACACTCATCAATGTATTCACATTCACTTCATCGTTCTCATCCGTACTTAAACTTTCAATAGCAGCTGCCCTCATATCATATCCTCTGACTGGGTTTGCATTCCCATTAAACCTCTCCATTCAATTCAGTTGAACCATTCCTTTGACTCCGTACTATAACGAGGATGACAGCAGTTTTCTAGGAAAATGTTTTGTTTTGCTATGAAGACACAGGGCGACTATTGGATCATTGTTATCTGGTTTCAAAGTTTACAAGTTTCAAACTTGCACCTAACATTGAAGACACTCTAAACTCATCCATCTTTGACAGCTATATCCCCCTTCCACATTTCAACAGAAAAGAAGACTTTCTTCCATCATGGCTTATGAATTTTGTTGACTGCAACTTCCATATTCTAGTTTCTTATCTGTTCACATGTTACCTTGCCTAGCTAGACCTTCATAGGGATAACGAAAGGATGACACTTGCCCACTTCTCTTTGACATTTGCCAACTTCAACTTTAATCTTCTTCTGCCAATGGCAACTTTAGCCAAGTTAGTCTGACAAAATTTCAAGTTCGACTTCCAGTAGGAGCGGTTGGTGGGGTTTAAGACGAGACTTAGAAGATGTTGACTAAGCTAGCTTGTTACAAGGGACAATCCGCACACAGTTTTGTGATTTTACAAAGGGGGAAACCAGTTTTGAGGGTGTAAACTTTCTTAATTGCTTTTAGAAAAAAAGTGTGGAATTTGATTGTACTTTGTAAGAGACTTTACTTGGAAATGTTGGACCTGATGAGATGCAGGTTTTACCACGGCATGTGTTCATGCCCTAGTGACAAGCCAAGTTGATGGAGCTGTGCTTGCTTCCAGAACCTCCATGGACGACAATGACACATTTTTTGTTATTTCACATTCACCAATATCTGTATCTCTTAAGATCAGACTAATTCAAATTAGTCTGGGTCGGTTCCATTTGAGTTGAGAGCAACCCTCTCAACACTGTTATTGTATACACATGAGTTTGAACTTCCGATTTTATTCCTAGTGACTTAGATCCCTTCCATTAACACCAAACATGGGAACAAAACCTATGCCTATATCCAGTGAAGCTATAGATACACCAAATGGAGACAAGCAGGTTTATCTGTTAATAAATGATTATTGTTCTCTTTGTATATACAGATCGAAACATGGGAAACACACAGACACACACTCTATATATCACTTAGAAGACTTTACAGAAAAGGTGACTTTCCCCCTTCAAAATCTTGATTGATCATTAGGTGTAACACCTTTTGACCTTTTGCACTCCACTAGAAAAGACATTCCTGAACAACAACCTTTTCCCCAGAGATTTTGAGGCATAAAATCCTTAAAATATTTGCCCCCCCAGCTGGCTGGCTGCCTGGCAAACCCCATCTCATTTATCTCTTATTTTATGTTCTTATCACATACAGATACAAACAAAATGAGGTGAAGAGGTCAATGCATTCATTTTCCAATATATCCCATTTTCTTAATCCCCCTTTAATTAATTCTACTGTTGATAATGATGTTATTCATCATCATTATATTATTATTATGAAATCTATTTACAACCTTTATTTGATAATAATAAATATTAATTAGGAAATTAATTAATATGTTATTCATTTTAATTAATTTGTTCAAACAATACAGTGAACCAACCTCATAGCTAGCTTTGACAAGAATCTGCCATGGCATCATGTGCTGAGATATGTTCACAGTATATGTTTTGGTACTTTTGGACTGTCCCCTATAAGGATTCTCTTTCACTAGCTTCTAAGATGACTTCAATTCCCAGTTTTTTTATACCACCATGCTCCCCGAGTGGCCTTTTTAAAAACAATTTATTTTATTTTCGTTCTAATCAAGCCAGTTTATGGACCAACCATTAATATAATTTTTTTTTTTTTTTTTTTTTTTTTACCTACAGCACTATAACCCAAAAAACCAATACCTTTTATGTACGTGTTACAATCACAACATGAATAATGTAAGACGATGATGACGACATTACAGAAAAACTAAATCAAATGAAATTTGAGTATTTGAGTGATTCAATCATTGAAATTGTCAACCCAACACAGATTTTTTAAATAAATATATCAAGCATCTCGCCAACGCAGTCTGAATTTTGAGCAAAGAAAAAGATGGAAAATTATGATGAAATAATTGTGTGTTTAGTATTGTTTAATCCAACGTTGTCGTGATCAGCGGCGTCTGGCTGACCGGAAACCATGGAAGCCAGGCGGCGTGAATCACTCCAATTTTTTTTTTTTTTTTTTTCTGTGAAAAACAAGATCTCAAAATGTAGTCGATTCTGTGGATGAGATGTCCATTTTAGATTCAAGCACCAATCTGTCATTTTATTTAAAAAATTAGTTGTCGGAGGTGACTGAGATACTTGTAAGGATTAACGTTAAATCCCATAATTTTTTTAAAGAAAAAACTTGTTGAAACCACAAAAATCCAAGGCCTGACAGGCTTCAGATTTAAACTAATAAAAATCATATCATGCATGTTACATTCATAATACAATAATACTAATAATTATTACTCCGTATAATTTAACGTTTCAGCCTTGAAGTTTGGTTCTGGAACTAATTAATATTGCTATGATAGACGAGTCCCATATTTTATGTATTAAATTCATGAATATTTAATTGATGTGATGCGATATGACATTTTGCACCATATTTAATGTAAAATAAAATTTGGAGTAAAAATTCAATACAATATTTTCTTCTAGAACGAAAATAAAGATGGAGACATCTCTATTCTTTAATTTTCAAGAAATTTACTACTATTGTTAATACATCACTAAGTCGTCATTTCCAAGAAATAAATGCACAAAAAAAAGTCTACTTTTTATGATCATGATAACATGTACTCTGATGAAGAAGGTAAAAAAAAAAAAAAAAAAAATCACCAAATTTAAGAATTCCCAGGAAGCAAGTCTAGTTGAAAGAGAATCTGCATAGGAAACATGTTCCCAGGAAATCTTGTTTCTGACTTAGTACTGGCAACAGTGGAGGCATGAGAGAGAGAGAGAGATCAGTAGTACAAGACCACATTTTCTGGTGTCTTGTTTTCATCAACAAAGAAGTTGTTACACATGTTATTAGTGCTAATCAGCTGCTTAATCTCCTCCAAACTGCTATAATCTAAAGGGTTATTGCCAGCAGCGTAGCATCCTCCACTCTCAACAACACTGGGCTTCACATCACCATTATCATACACAAAGCTCTGCAACCCTCCATAGGTTTCACTATAGTCAAACTCCACCACCTGATTATTGTCTTTGCCGCCATGGGTGATCTGGTTATTCACTGTGCAGCTCCCATCAGAGGAACTGCAGCTAGCAGCACCAAAATTCAGGACTCTGTCTGTCATCACCATGTGATGGGGCTGGTTCTGGATGGGGCCCACATAAGCACTGTGCTGTGGTGGGATGGAAAGGGCAACAGCAGCAGCTTGAAAATCTTGAAAAGTGGGGGATGGGAAGTAATTGTTGCATTTGATTAATGGTGGTGGGGATGAGATTGTGGATGGAGATGAATATGGGGAAGAGGAGACTATTGATGGTGGTGGATATGCAGGTGTCTGGTGATGAGGTCTGCAGGTTTTCTGAGAAGTAGTAGTAGAAGAAGAAGAAGAAGAAGAAAAAGTGACCAATCCCATTAGCTTCTTCTTCAGCTTGGTGTTCCAGTAGTTCTTAATGTCATTGTCTGTCCTGCCTGGCAACTGAGCTGCTATTATTGACCACCTGCACTCCACCAATATACATACCCATATATGTTTAATTCAATTCCCAACTATTGTATATATCACCCAAAAATTAAACTTGCAGATTCTGATCTCAAAGAGTTTTTCAGAAAGAAACATATAATATATACCTGCTTCCAATGCTAGCATAGAGGCTGCAAATTACTCTATCTTCTTCATCTGAAAATTCTCCATGTTTAATGTTGGGTCTCAGATAGTTAAGCCATCTTAATCTGCAGCTTTTCCCACACCTTCTCAGCCCTAATGCAACAAAAAAAGATTTAGATCAGTAGACAACAACAACAACAGGCCTGAATTCAAGAAAATTAAATTTTCTTCATATAAGATCAGATCAGATGACTAGTAAATAACATACCAGCCTTTTGAGGAAGAGCTATCCAGTTCCCACCAGTGCCTTGCTTCTCTATGTAGTCTTTGAGCTTTGCATCTTCTTCTGGTGACCATGGCCCTTTCTTCACATTTGCCTTATCACAGCACGGAGCTCTTCCCATCTTTCTCTCTGATCTCCACCCTTCTTTTGATGATTTCAAATATGGTGTCTGTATGTAGAAGGTTATGGTTTTCTTTTGTTTTCTTGGAAGACTGGCGTTTGGACAGCCCAAATATATATATTTATTGGGGAAGGTACACAAGTCAAACTACACACTCCACAATTTCAATTATCATTTATCATTATCTATCAGTTGTCTAACACTCCTTACTGATTAGCCAACACAACTTTCACAAATAAAATATTCATCTCCAATAGTTACACTGTAACAGAAACCTTTCCATAGCTACTTTAACACATGTACATCCACGTACTACTCCATAAATCTTTAATATTATTAAGCCAACTATTATTTTTACCCTTCAATTTGTTATAATATTTTAAGAATATTTGGATCTATCGATATCCAATAATATAATTTTTTTTAGAAAAATTATATAAATTATAACAACAAATATTATATAGTGCAATTGATGAAATGGGTTGGATCGATTATGTTTTTTAATATTATCCTTACTGGAATTCAAGTAAATAATTGTCGAATTACCCGTATAATACATGTGCGATGAACGGATGAAATTTTTATTATATATTTAAATAATAAAATTAAAGATGAAATTATAACAAATCTATTTTTTTTTTTTTTTTTTGGTTTCAACTAAATGATTAAACCATTAACAGATATACTCATATTAATTTATTATTTTGTATTTATCCCAAACAAAATATCTCGTGGAAATTAATAAATGTTGCATGGCTACACATTTACTAAGTCTTTCTTTTAGTTTCAGCCTCAATTCAATGAGCATCTAAAGTCTGCTCAAGAAATGGCATAAAATTCACCAATTCAATGTGATTGGGTTATAGTTTCCAGAGATAGGCCAAGTCATAAGTTCACTATTATATTATTATCAAATCACTAGACCTTCTAACAAGTAAGTAGTACTGCTAAAAGTCTTCTTGCTTCTATCCATATACAATACTTGTGATTGTAGTTTTATATTATATTGCAGGAAATATTATATGTTTAAACACATGGTCACAGGCTAATTAGTCTTATTATATCTAATTAATTATTCATTACAATTTAAAAGCTGGTGTCTTCATCCTAGCATCTAATCTGGGCATTGTATCCACATGTGTCTATACATGTATTGGTGCTGTATATATAGAATAATATATATTGTGTTTCTTGATAATATTATCCTTTTATACTCGTAGGATTTTATCTTAGTTTAAATATAATGGATTTTTCTACTGTATCGATAGCACTAAGAACTATTGGAATTAGTGTAAATGTATAGTATCCAGTACACTAAGTATGGTATACTTTTTTTGGATGACAAGGAAAATCTGTAACTATTATTCAAGGGTGTGAAATGAGTAAACCTTACTCTTATGTAATAGTCCACAAGTCACATAGAGGAGGTAAATCACACTAAGAAAACTTTGTATATCCGCGAGCTCGATCGAGTAAATGTTGCCAAGAATCAAAATCGTCGCATTCTAGTACAATAATCATGCTCCACCCGTGGGTGTCAATTGCAAGGTGAGCTGAAGCCCACGGGCCAGCCCTAAACCGCCCTGCGACAGGGCGAGTTAGGGCCTAGAATTTTCATAGGCCTCACATGGGGTATATATATATATATATATATATATATATATATATATATATATATATATAAACACGAAAAATATTATTTAGGTTAAATTATTTGAATATAAAATAATAAAATAATAATTTTTTAATTTTTGAAGTTAGGCTCCCGAGACCCGTGAGCCCTCATGAGACGAGTTACGGTTGCATAATCCTAGTCAGTGGGCCGACCCGTAAAGACTCGTGGTGTGATGGGCTGACCCGCATTGACACCCCTATAACCTCCACCCGGCCACTTAGCTTGATCACTCTTTTCAGGACAAGTATGTATACTAGATTATAATCATTATTACCTGCACCAATGGCTATATGTTACCCTAAATTATCTGCATGCAAGCCAAGTCTAAATATATATAATGTTAATGGAAACTACTGTTAAAAGTGTGGAATAGAAATTAATTAGAAGAAATGTCTTAGTCTTAAAATCTGAAACAAATCATGATATATGATAAAGTAAATAATTATAGGTTTTAAGCGGTCTGCCACCAGCCAAATTGCAAGATATAAACAATCTTCAAGTAGCAATTTTTAAAAGACCTTGACCTTGACAATGGCATTAAGATTGCCAAGTAATAGCCAATCAAAATCAAATTGCAGTGAGACCCCTAGCATTTAAGAATATTTCACTTTGTCCAGCGAATTGAACCTCCCCTTTCCTGGTTAAGGATGTTGTACCTGGTCAATCTTTACCTCAATTGCATCACTCCTCCTTTATTTGGCTTCCTTTTCCTCATTAAAGATGTTGTACCTCGTCATCCTTGATTTTGTTGACCACACCCGCCCTACATGCATTATATATGTAGTCCATCTTCTGATTGATCAAGTTGAGAAGATATGATGATTTCAAGAATTAAAGCTAAGGGGAGAAATTTAATTTGTTGTTGAAACGGCCATGGCCATCTATTATCTATCTCCAATTAACTTTAATTTCATATATACGATGCTGCTAGCTATGATGGTTCCATTAAGATGAGGTAGGTAGGGGCCTGCCCAAATCAAAGAAATTGCAACAATTTGTACGTTTGTAGTGTTGGAGAAGAAACGCATAGGCATAGCATCCTTAGCTTTGAAGGACGAGACCAATTCATAATGCACATAAATGGCTATTCATATGTAAAATAATAGCACTCAAAAAGGCTTGACCCTTTTTTTTTTTGGTAGTACTGACACTGCAGTTATAATGCAGTAGATCTTATATTTGTTCTCAACATACTGAAACACAATGCCTCCTTTAAAGCACAAATAATCCATAACACCTAACGCCTCCACCTAGGCTCGAACCCACAATTTCCCATATGAGAGAACAACTTGGTGTCACCAGACCACAAGGTCGTTGGCAGGCTTGACGGATACTACACAAGTTAGTTTGAGAGTCTTGGATTGATTTGAAAATCCTCTTGCCAATTACGGTGACAGTATTGAAGTGACTTGACTATGTTTTGTTTATTTTATATTACTAGATAGTCACTATATATATCATCACTGAACAAAATTTAATTTGTTCCAACTTATTATTGGTCAAGCTTAATAATTCCTTCATGCCAACACAAAACTTTATATCAATACTCAGACCCAGTTTCATCTTAGGGCATTCATAGCAATTGATGATGCAAAGACTAGCTAAAATCCAAATGACTTTATTAGGTGCAACAATATTTTGTTGGCATTAATTTATATATACATTGCCATATACAAACATATTAACAGTACAAGTCATGTAATATATATATTGTTGGAAATCTTAATGTAAACGTTTGAAACCTTGGACATCTGTCATGAATTCAACTTCATGCAAAGCATATGATATTCATCCCTTGTTTTGCGTCCCCATATAAGAGGAAAACAGTTGTTACATGCTACTTGTGTCATGTCCTTTTTGAAAATAGGAATTAGTCAAAACCATGGTAGGTCGCAACGTTTCAAATTATACTATCTATTTCCCCATCTTCTTATTGCCTGTTCAACAACAGTGTTTTCTCTGTTACAACTTTACAAACTTATACACTATTGAAAATTATGGAATTTCCGACCACTTGAAAGTGATCTTAAATCAAGTCGAAAGTAAAAGTGATTGGAAATAGCAATAAAGGTTTTTCCGAATACCAAAAGTGGTCGGAACAAGGCTTTCGACTTGAACTTTTTTTTTTTTTTTTTGCCTTTCGACTTGATTTAAGATCGCTTTCAGGTGGTCGGAAATTCCATAATTTCCAGTAGTGATATTACCAACAAATATTTAAAATGATAGACAAACATTTTAAGCAATTAGATTTTTTTTGACAACTATGACTAATTCTTTTTTGAAAAAAAAAAAAAAAAAAAGATCGACAACTCTCTTACCACCACTTTGATTGATGATTAGTAATACCAAAAAAATAATTTTACTAACAAAAAAAGTAGTGTTCAAATTGAAATCTTCGATTTTTGACCACTTTTGAATTGTTAGAAATCAAAGAATTTCTAATCATGTTACAACATGAGAAATACACCATTATTTACTACTATAAATAAATAAAATATAACGAGAATTTTCATATAAATAATTATATATCATTTTATTCATAAAAATATTATCGTCTATTTCTATTTATAATAATAAGCATACTATAAATATATACACAACCAAAAGTCATACACATGATTTGCAGGCTGCAGTGATGGCCACAAGTTTAATTGAAGATGGATTATATATTTTAATCTCATCTCATTTCTTATTAATTAGTTTGTACGAAAAAAAAAAAAAGCTGGCCTCGGTCATCAGTGAATTATATAATAAGTTAATTAATTAGAGGCTGCTAATATAAATGAAAGCTACCTACAATAAAGTTGTGTTATGTCGTAATATTATTATTTTTTGTTTTGTTTTTTTTTTTTTGGTGTTGTTTTTTGGGCACTATCTATAGCATTGCAAGCCTACCTCCAATAGTCAATGGTTTTACTATATATATTTTTTTAAAGCTGTAAAGTCGAATATTATTAATGAATATGCGAAACAATAAACTCAGGGGGGACATCATCCCATAACATAGTAGAATCCTGGTCAGTGACCCTAGATGCTAATGTATGAGCAATAGTATTTAAACGCCTAGGAATAAAACGTAAATAACATGTAATAAACTGAGCCATAATGGTCTGACACTCACAGACAATAACACTAACATACGATCTAGGATGCAGATCAACTTTGGAGAGATAGGACTTCAACACCGAACAATCCGTGAATAGTGAAGTAATCTAGCGGCCCCTAAGTCAAGATAAAGCCTCTTTACAAGCCAGTGCTTCAGCCGTGATAGTATTCTCACATGACGGCAATGATTTTACTATATATTTTGCTATTATATAACTAATTGATTAAACAAAAATGAGTTAAATTGCCTCAAAATGAGTGATCAAATAGGTACCAAAATGTTAATAGTTTGATTTTTGTCAACATCTTCTCGATCGAATCTGTTGGACAAAGTCTTTTTAACGCGATTTACATTATTTTTTTATGGGGTTATTACACAAGAATAAAATTTGATTTAGTCAGTGGGCACCTTCGAATAATAGTTGTAGATTTTCCTCGCCACAAAATAAATAAATAAATAAGAGTTGAATTTATTTAAAATTAATGGGTAGAGTCAACTTTTTCACAGCTAAAATTTGATTAAGTGAATAGGCATTATTATAATGTAGCCATCTAATAATGTATATTTTTACTGATCCTACTATTTGGAACTTTCTGTAGAGTCATCGTACCACATATATATTATTTTGTTCCATCATGAGATATTTTTTCATTTTTTCTTTTAAGTGAGAAATGAAATTTCATTAATCAACCAAATTCAACCTCAAAAACTCAATAATAACAACCGGAGAAGTAGATAGCCATTTAGTATAGTCAGACGAAGAAACAAGTTGCTTAACAAGAAATTGGGTAGCCCAATGTCCTGAATATACCATTTAACAAATAAATACAAATGAAGAAAAATTCTTGATTTTTTTTTTTATGTCTATTATTTTATTTGTAAGATCACTTTATTCATTTTTGTACACAAATTAAACCTCTACTATACGCCTATACGGAGTATATAATTAACCTAGAAGGAGACAAACTGTAAATACTATAATTAATCAAATTCTTGAACAACTGAAAAAAAATGCAATAATAATTAAAGACTTGGAAGTAAAGCAAATAGAAAATGGGACCCCAGAGACCATTATTAAATATATATATTGCTAGCTTGGGACCATTTATTTTGAATTACTTGTAACGCTAAGAATAATTTAATGAAAAGTATAAATAAATAATTAATAACTTTACCAGGACTATGTGGTCTAATGGTACCCGGATTGGACTTCCGTTTGGAAGGTTGTGAGTTCAAGCCTCAGTGGAGGCGTTATTAGCTCTTTGTGTTTCAGTAGGTTGAGAAAGTATATGAACAGATATTACAATGTAATAGAGCTAGTAACATTCAAAAAAAATAATTAATAACTTTGGGTTGGATTTTTAAAATTTTTACGCAAACGATTTGCATGGGTTGCCAGTTGCGCCCCCACCCCCCGACTTGCTCAAAAGCTATATATGGTCGGTCCATCCACACAAAAATACATAATATATAACTTTTCAGTTTTCACACACAATCTTCATAATCTAATAATTTTTTTTTTTTTTTTTTTACATCACCTGTTGAAGAAATTAAGAGGCAAAATAATGAAATATAATCGTTTTTTTTATAAAAAAAAAATATTCCTATTTTCAGTTTCACGTACTATTAAATATGTACATTTTATTTTATATATTTTCACTGTAAATTAATGTATATTATAAAGAGGAAAGCAGAAAAGTAGCTAGTCATCAATTAAGGAGGGCAGTAATAACTTTAATTTGTTGAATGTGTACATTTGAAAGCAAGTATATTATTGGTGGTTCCAATCCTCTTTGACCAAATACTTGGTCTTACAAAAAGCTTAAAGATTATATTGTCAATATTGATCGTACTTCAATTTTATTGCTAATTAATTCACTCTGAAATAAGATTAATTACCACCTTTGAATTGAATGTATCCCTCAAAATGGCTTCAAATCTTTTATCCTTATGTATGTGTATGTGTATACATCTTTCAAAGGAAACAAAAAAAAAAAAAAAAAAAAAACATAAAATTCGATTCACAAAATCTATTTATATATTTTATATTTACGTTACGTGACCACATACATAAAGGTGTGATATGTGTAAAGCTCACCTTATAACCCTAGCCGGTAAAGAATCACAATGAGGTAAACTAGTCTAGGTTGTCCATAGTTGATTGACTCAAAAACGAGAAAGGAATCTTTAATATATATATATATATATAGAAGTGTATTCAAATGAGGACAACTATATTATAGAGGACTGTGAGGACAGATGTAGTCGTGTGCCATTAGTCTGTATGTCGTGTGCATGACCGAATGTAGATGTGTGTCATAATTTGTATGTCGTGTGCATATGTTTGTTAATTAATAGAGCCTAGGTTCGAAACTTAATGTTTACATAAATGCTAGTGTGCCATTCTGTATTAAATTGTGTGTATGATACTAATTTGTCGTGTGCACATTATCTGCGCGGCGCACAGTCCTTTATATATTGTTGTCCTTATGTGAACGCAACCCTATATATATATATATATATATATATATATATATATATATATATATATATATATATATATATTTATTTATTTATTTATTTATTTATTTATTTGTGTGTGTGTTCATACATGCAAGGAATTATTATTATGCATGCATGTCGGAGTTGTAGCAAAAAGATTGGAAGATAGAGTAGTAAGATGCATATTAGATAGGGTAGTTGAAGTTAACCAACCCACATAACCACCTATAATTGTCACCAATGATTAAAACATAGTCTAAGGATTTGTACTACGTGGGTGCAGTGGTCATATATTATTATTAGGAGGAGCATAATTAGTTAGTCACCTTACCTAACAACACAAAAATATATACTTCGTTCAAACTTTAAAATTTCTATTTCCATCATCTATTTATATTATTAATACTTTATATCTATACAATGTGAAGCATTATGTGTCTTTCGTTTATACTTGTTTTCTAAAGATATCAAACCTTGTCTTTTTGTCTAACATTATTATTAGTGTATGTTATCTAATCTAAATTTATGTAATATTGACTTTACAATTTCTTCCTTTAAAGATGTTAGATAACTAGTCCTTCATTATCACTCCAAGCCAATTATACCATGAATGATCAATAACGTAACTATTAATATGGTACAATTCTTTTTTTTTTTTGAAAGCTACTGGCTCTATTACATTGTAGTATCTGTTCATATACTTTCTCAATCTACTGAAACACAAAGAACCAATAACGCCTCCACTAAGGCTTGAACTCATAATCTTCCAAATGGAAGTCCAACCCGGGTACCATTAGACCACATAGTCCTGGTTATATGGTACAATTCAACTGGTCAACTAATCTAAACTAGTTGGAATAAGGGTCAAATAGGCCACTCAACTGCGCACTAAAGTGTAATTAGGCCATCGAACTAAAAAAAATTGCAATTGGGTCCCTGAACAACACAAATTTATGCAATTAGGTCTAAAATGACCTGTTTACCTGTTGTGGAGGTTTTAAATTTTAAAATAATTTTAAATAAAATAATTAATTAAAAACAAAAAAAAAAAAAACAAAAACAGCACGGCCGGAGACGGTTGTCTAGCCCAGGGATACGATTCGTCTCCATGGCCGGAGATGTCTCCGACCATGGAGACCTTCGTCTCCTAGCCAGGGAGACGAAGTTCGACGGCCGGAGACGAACGTGTTTTTTTTTTTTTTTTTTTAAATTAATTATTTTATTTAAAATTATTTTAAAAATTATTTTTTTAAATCCACAACCACCACGTCAGCAAAGTTTAAGGTAAACAGGTCATTTTGAACTTAATTGCATTAATTTGTGTTATTCAGGGACCTAATTGCATTTTTTTAGTTCGATGACCTAATTGCACTTTAGTGTGCAGTTGAGTGGCCTATTTGACCCTTAGTCCAAAATAATTTAATAAATTTACTCTACTAGTTGTAGTAGAGTACAAGCACCGATCCAAATCCTATCAAAGATATCCAAAAACACATTAGCTTAATCCAATTAAGAGGAAACAAAATGTGTATTCAAAAGAGTGGGTGGGAAATAGGTGGGGAGATTAACTAGCTTTCCATAGTGCAAAACTGTCCCTATTCATCAATTTGTTTCTCTGGCATGGAATCTTCATTTGAAAACAAATTTTCATTATCTAATAATTAAATAATCTTATTTATATATCCTAAATTTGATTAGAAATACTGATAACCTTTGATAGATAATCAAAATTTCTTACTACCACCAATGATGATTTGAAAACTTAAAAGAATTTTTATTTTTATTTCTTTTTTTTAATGATCTAAAGAAATAAATCGAAAAAATGTAAAATTTTCAGTCTCATGTATCACTAACAAAAAAAAAATATAATACTATTATATATATATATATATATATATATATATATATATATATATATATAATTACTCATAATCACAACAAAAATAAAGTTGATAACCATTAACAAAAGTGATTTCATTAGAGTTGAAAATCTATGACGTCATGCCGACATCAATTTGTGATCTAGAGTCTAGGAACCCAAATTATGCCCTTGGAAACTGTTAATGGTGAACACAGGTCTAAACTGTGTCGTTTTTACGGGAATTTTTTTTATAGTTAATGTACTTTTAACGGAGCGCGTTTGTTCAAATTATGAATTTTCTGTTATGAGATTATGAATGTACTGTAAATTCATAATCTCATAACAGAAAATTCATAATCGCATAAAAAAAATATTTATTAAATTATGAATTTTCTGTTATGAGATTATGAATTTACTGTAAATTTATAATCGTCTCATACCAGAAAATTCATAATCTCATACCAGAAAATTCATAATTTCATAACAGAAAATTCTTAATTTCATAACTGCACATTCATAAATCCATGTCTGCACATTCATAATTTATGAATGTTGAAGAAACTTGCGCGAAGAGAAAGTGAAACCGCGAAATGTGAAAATGAAGAAGAAAATTCGCGCGATTAATTAAGAAAAAAAATAAAATAAAGGTACACCTTTACCGTTGGGACCGTGTTCACCATCAGTCGTTATATCATAGACCGCGGTGCATGTGCACCGCGGTAAAAAACGACGTCGTTTCTTTAAGTAAAGAAACGGCTCGCCGTTATAGTTAACGGAGTCTGCTTGTTTGGTGTATTAAACACCAACTGACACTACAGTATATCTAAACCGACATTGCAGTTATATCAAAATGATACTGTAGTTATAGTGAAATAAAACTGCAGTGTATATAAAACGAAACGGAATAACATTTCACATATTTGAGTGTATATTGTACAATGAAGCTGTAATTATATAAAAAATGATCATGTAGTTGTGTTTTAATGAAACTATAGTGTATATAAAATAAAATTAAATAACATTTTCATATATTTAAGTCTATAAATATCGAATGAAACTATAGTTATATTGAAATGAAACTGTAGTTGTGTTGAACTGAAATTGCAGTGTATACGAAATGACACTGAATAACAGGGTTACTTTTTGCGAAAGGGTGCGAAACGAAGAAAAACAAACACCGTTTCTTTTTATTTAACAAAAGAACGCGCGATGCATGATATAATTTGCCGTACACCATAGATGGTGAACACGGTTCCATGACATAACGATTGGTCTAGGAAGAACAACATTAATAAGTTGTTGGGTTCAAAAGTACATGGACTGGACTGGACTGTCGACCCACAAGCCCTGATGTTACATTACAAAACCAGAAAAAGTTCTACAAATGTGTAGAGCAGAATTCAAGGCCCAATTCTTCACAAAACAAAATATATATATATATATATTTTTTAAACAAAACAAAATATCTTTAAAAAAAAAGGAAAAATAAATAATATTATCGGAGGAGGCAGCAATCCTAGCAGGTTCAGTCTCATCACTGTTATATCGTCCTATCCTATGGTTCATCCATCAATTCTAGGATTCTCGTTCATATAATTAATATTTACTGTTTTGTGTATGAACCTAGATTTAGCATTCTTAGTTAATAATACAAAGTGAAGTGAAGAATTTTTACCTTATCTTTGAGGCTTGAGCTGAGTACTGACTGCTCTAGTAGCCAACTTTTGTATGTATTGCGATGTTGCCACTTGCCAGAACAAATCCTTGAATCTTTTTCTTAATCGCAAAATCCTAAATTTGGTTCACAGTTCAGACCCAATTTTCAATGCTGCATAACCCGTACCCAGAGAGAAGCCCCTTCTTTGTTCTCACATGGCCACCCTCTGTCGGATTCCCGCATTCCATAAGCTCACTTTATCGCCTCTCCCCTCTCGCCACACTACCCACTGTCATTATACCAACATTCCCAATTGCCAAACTTCAATTTTTGCTTCTATCAACAAACCCAGGTTCGTTTCTTCTTCTTCTTCTGTGATTTTTTTTCCTTAGTATTTTGTGCTAATTACATCACATGTGTTCATTTGGGTACGTTCTACAAATTTTATTGTCGGTGGTATACTGCGTTCTAATATGTTTGTCACTGTTCTTGTGCTTCGTTTCAATTTCTGTTCACTTTGGTGTTTTGTAAAGTTTGAATCTTTATAACAATTTTGTGGCTATTTGCAGTAAGAATGGATGAATGTGAAGGCATCTGTTTGATTATTGTTTTCTTGTTGCCGATGTTGTAAAAAGACTCTTTCTTTTTGTGTTTTGCAGGGTTAGAAGGCCGGTGAAGAGCAATGCTGATCTCTGCAATGATATCAGGGAGTTTTTATCTATGGCTGGACTTCCTCAGGATCACGTGCCTACCACAAAGGAGCTAACACAACATGGAAGGTTTGAATTCTCATTGGAATTCCTCTTTTTAGTTTCATGATCAACTGGTTGTCCTAAGGGCAAGGGCAAGCATTCTAGATTCTCAGTTTTGTTTTCTTTTTCTATTTTCTCCTTAATCCTTTTACCCGAGTTTGAAAATATGATGTTTCTGTTTGGTTTTGTAACCTGCTCCAATATCTTGTAGGCAAGATCTTGCAAACATTGTTAGAAGAAGAGGATACAAATTTATTAGAGAGCTTCTTGGAACTTCAGAGAAGCCAATTGATGGTGAACCTAACAGTGAGGAAGGTTTAGGTGAACACCCTGGGCCTAGTTTATGTTTGGAAAATCTTCACATCTTGAGCTCTCCCCCAACTAATACTTTTTCTAATTTTTAAAGGTGAGGATGAGAAAACGAAAAACTTAGTTGATGATGTATCCTCATTTAGCAAAGCTTTTGTCATGGATGGTGGTCTCAATTGTGGAAAGGATGACGGGGAGTTCAACTCTCATACACAAAGTTACATTGCTGAAGAATCTTCAATTTATCCATCCTTGCTGGAAAAGGCATCCAATTTTATTCAGAATGGGGAACTGGATAGTATTGAGGGTAAGTTATGCTGTTACAAGGTACCTGTAAAATGCATTACAAAATTATTTATGTCAAACCTTATTATACTCTTGCAGAGTTTTACATGTAGTGCGATGTTGTCTAATATGCATATGCTTCAAGCCTGTAACACACAAAAACACTAATTAAAGAGGAAAATGTCATTTGGAACTTGTTGATTCTCTATTTTTTTTTTTTTTTTTTTTTTTTTTTAATCTTGACATATGATGTTTCTTTGTTATAGAGAAAATATTGATTGAAGAAAGAACTTACCAAAACTCAAATTTTTAACATATGATGTTTCTTTGTTTGAGCTTCAATTTTTCTTCTAATATTTGCCATAGAACCATGCTTATGTTTTTCAGAAATGGCATTTCGAGTGAAATGTAATTAGTCTTCTTGTGGCTTCAAATTTGATCTCAACACTCTGAATGCTTCACAGATAGTGGCTTTGAATTTTTGAATCAAAGAAATTTCAAGGATGTTGATGGGCCACAGAATGCTGAGGAACTGCGACCCTCTACTCACAAGGAGCAGAAAGAACTTGTACTTAATCATTTTGAGGGCTCTCAGATATCAAATGGAAAGATTTTGTCATCAACACAACAGCTTGACCATGCAGTCCAGGAGATTAGCTTGTTGAAGTATGCATTTCTGTTTTCTTGTGTTCATTTAAAATGCCAAATCTTAAGCTATTATGTACACTTTTTCTTAAAATTCTTCTCCATCAGAAGTACAGAAGATCAATAATCTATTTTGATTTAGCAAGTATCTGCAGTTGGGAGGAACTTTGCCTGTGCACCCCAAAGAAAGCAAGAACTTTGAATTGAAAATATGATCTTTTCTAATCCACTTGGACACTTGAATTTTTGTTAACCAACATAATGTGGCAACTCATCTAGTGAACTTTACCTATTCTAGTGGATGTATCCACATCTTTGTCTAGAATAACCTGCAGATTCATAGGTGTTCTTTATTTAGGAATGACTATCCTCCAGCTGAAGAAGCAACAAGTTCTGAAGACAAGGGTCTACTTGTTAAGGTGATCACAACAATTTGAGCCAAATCATTTAATTCTACTCAGTATTTATTTGGACTTATTTGGCCTTGATATTTTATGCGGTAGACCCAAAAAGAAGAGAACCAAGCTGATATTAATCATCTCAAGTTCATGCTGGTACTATTCTTAGTATGATTGTGGATCATCATAAATCTGGCCCAACCCCTGCTTCCTCAACTTTGCATTGTATACCTAACTGTGTCTAATGATTTAAATTATTTTTACTGTTATTAGCATCAGAAGGAGCTGGAACTGACCCGTTTGAAGCAACAAATTGAAGAGGAAAAGGTATGATTAACTTTTTTCATCTGACCCAAAGTTTACTTTTCTGGAGTAAGCAACTATGCTGCAATTGTAAGCACATATTGTTCCTCATGTTCCCTGATATGTGCTTCCAATCAAAACCCCGATGAATAAGTTTGATTTGGAAGACCCATAAATCTTCATTGTGAAATGAAATTCACATTCTCTATTCATTGGTTAATACACCGTAGTTACTATTGTTACTTTTAGATTCTCGGTGTTTTTGTTTAAACTACTATGGTGGTATACTCCTTTGTGGGTTTGACTTTTCAGTCTTACCATTTATTTGCTTAATGGAATCACATATCATTTCACTTCCACAGACAAGTGTATCTAGTGAAATTAGTTTACATTAGAACTGTTCTAAAAATAAAATTTTGCAATTTGTATTTACTTCTGGTTTCAGCGCACTTTGTCAGCTCTACAAGCTAAAGCAGAAAGTGAGATAAGGAGGGCACAGAAACTTATTTCTGAAAAAGATGCAGAACTAAGTGCTGCTGAAGAAAGCCTTTCAGGGCTAAAGGAGGTATTTTCTCTGTTATGTTTGCTACTATTTTTCTACAAATTTGGGAATTGGAAGTTGGGACAGTGTTAAACTTCGAGTGGAATTTGTTAATGGATAAATTGGTTTTAAAAACTACTATCAAGGTGCCAATTCAGAGAACCACCACAACAGTAAAAACAACTTTTCAAAAATTCAGTTTCAAACCAAATCAATTATCCTTAGTGAGAAGGGAAAGATAGTTTGGCCTGGGCAACAGGTCCAGGTTAATCTTATGGATGAACTTGTATCGGTTGTAACCCAAAGTGTTGTGTATTTTCTAAATCTTCACTGGTTGGTAATCGCTAATTTTTGATAGGTTGAAATCCAATATCAAGTTGAGGGTGAAAGTGTGGAGGTAGCTGGAAGCTTCAACGGTTGGCATCATAAAATAAAGATGGATCCACAACTACAAGCATCATCAAGTATCATAGATCCCTCTGGTGTAAGGTTTTGATTCTGCTCCTTGCTCTTTCAGCAATGACTATATATTGTTTGTGATTTCCGCTCACTTATTATTTGTTTAGTATTACTCAACCTCAAACCTTGTGAATAAAAGTAGATCAAATACTACAAATCAGTAAAAATTTAAACCTTTGCAGGAAATGTCGACTTTGGAGAACTGTCTTGTGGCTTTATCCTGGGATATATGAGGTGCAAAGTCTAAAAACTTATCTTTCTATGTTATTGTAAACTACTTTTCTCAAATGAGAAGTATCTCTGCTACTTTTGAACATCGTAATCTGTGTTTTTCCTTTTTTTTTAAGGTTATGTACTTGAGATCGTTTCTCACTGAACTATTGACAGATAAAATTTGTTGTCGATGGCCATTGGAGAACTGATCCGGACAGGGAATTAGTTACAAGGGGTGCCATAGAAAACAACGTACTACGAGTTGAGAGATGAGATTTGCTGTTGCTAAGAACACGTCTCAGTCATGAGCTGATAGAAGTACTTAACCGAGTAACTTCATTCTTATCAGTTTCTTTTCAATTGTGGCTCATTCTAATTCTATGTTTCCAGGGCTGCACTGCAAAAGGTTGATCACAGATGGGGTGAAAGACTTTTCCAGGATCAAACTGCTCGTGTTTTACCAGATGGCTGTGCTGCAACGGAAACAACCCAGATTGGGGAATCAATACATAAAGCTATCATACATACCCTTCATTTAGACATATTGTGTAGCTAAAAGCCTGTAAATTGAGTCAATGGCTACCTGTGCAACTCGAAAATATAAAGGTTCCCTTTTAGATTACTGCTAGGAGTCTTATACCAATGAATAGTTGAGTCTGCTGTATTCTTTACACCATTGTGCTGGAGACAGTGCAATACTTGTAAATTATTGTTGCATTTCTGCTTTGTCAATTAGAAATTTCTTTAGTTGCAGGGCAAGTGTTTAGCACCTCTGGTTAAGTGGCTGGAACATAGCATCTACCCTACAGTTTCTAGGTTGGTTTGAGGCAGTCAACAATGGTCAATCTAGACTGGTTTATTTCTTTGTGATTCTTTGCCGGTTAGGATTACAATTTACAAGACGGGATTTACCTAGTATACACTCTCGAGTAGTAATTGCAGGTTTCTTTCCCCATCTTTAAAAAAAAAAAAAAAAAATCCAATCTTGATACAAAATGTCCAGTCTTTTTCTGAGTGGTGCAGGACTGCAGGGATCCAATATCATTGGAGAAAGCCCAAACAACATAATATGATTATGAGTGAAGGGAGTGTTGCCTCCACGTGTAAATGATTATAGAGCACACTCGTGTCTCTTTCCTTGCCTTTCCTCTTCTTCTTCTTCTTTCTCACTCTATCTTCAAACTCCAGAGCTCTCTGCGCACAGACATAATCCAAGAATACTTGAAAAAAAATGGCTTTAATGGTGAATGCTGCTTCCTTACTTGGTGTAGGTCAACACCCATTTCCTTCTCTTGGGCTAACTTCATCTTCTCCCAGAATTCCCTCTTCTAATTCTTTTAAATCTCCATTACTGATTCATGGAGCCAAAACAAGGGCAGTTTTTCCACCTGTTTTTGCTTTGAAGAATAGGTGTAGCTCTGAGGTTGCTGTTGATATAATAGTTGAAGACGAAGAAGATGAAGCAGTGACAGAGAAACCTCGTACTGAGACTCTGCTGTACTCCTTCACTCCTTCGCCATTGCTGTTTGTGGCTGCTCTTCCAGGAGGTAATGTTAGTGTTAATCACCCCAGAAATGAAAATCTTGGCAATTTAAATTTCAAGTCATCTTTCAACATGCTTTATATCTGTTAAATTGTACATACAAGTTGCATTGTTGAAACTGATGATTTGAATTCAGCTGGAGCTGTGAGGTCTGTGTTTGGACCGTTCGTTGAGGTCGTTAAATCATTGAACCTTCCTGACTGGCTCGTGCACTGGGGCCATCCCGGCAACATGGTACACTTACTGTCTGTTTGAAGGAAATTCCATTCCATTGATCCAATTAAGATTGCATCTACTGTCACTTATTTAGTGTTCCCTACTAAATGCTGTTATTGTTGTTGTTCCACTTTATAGGCTGTTGTGCTCTTTGCCATGGGTGGTTATGGAACTTACCTGGGATTCAGAATCCGGTTTTCTAATGATGTGGTAACAACTATGCAAAATCTATCTTTTGTATTCAAAACTGGGTTCTTGAATGTCCATCTGTTTATATTTATAGTTCGGGTCTGTCTCTAAATTGGGTATAGGAATATCGAGGCAACTTATGAAATCGTTTCTAAGATAGTGACATATATTGCCATGACACAGAATAGTGGTACATATATAGTATTCATTCAAATTGGTGTACAATATAACGTGTAGGAGGAAAAAGCAAAAGCCAAAGATTTGCATCCCAAACTCCTTGCTGGAATGTTCTTCTTCTTTGCTCTTGGAGCTACTGGAGGGATAACTTCTTTGCTCACTTCAAACAAACCCATCTTGGAAAGGTAATGTAATTAATTTCTTTCCTCAGATGGATTAAGTTAACCTTATTTTCATCAAAATACATGTCATCCTAAGTGTCTGTACGTCTGCAATTCTTGCAGCCCTCATGCAGTGACTGGCCTCATTGGCCTATCTCTTCTGACCATACAGACACTCTTGCCTGCACTTTTTGAGGTAAAAACTGTTCAAGCTATATTTCTGCATCTCATCTCCTTGGTCAAAATATGATTATTGTTATAATATAATCTTGATTTCTACACATGATATGGTACTATGAATTTGTTCAGGGAAACCCCGGATTGAGGAATGTTCATGGCATACTGGGGAGTGGAATAATGACACTATTTCTTGTCCACTTTGCCCTCGGATTACAGCTTGGCCTGAGTTACTAGGGGCATGCATCCAGATTTGATACTAATTCTTTAATGAAATCACCGACACAAAATAATTGATGAAAGATAGGTTGATATTTTCCGGCAGTTGGCTTGGTGCATTACCTTATTTAAATCAAAAGAGAGACAATGAATTGATGTTACCTTTATGAATCACAAGATTCACGGCAAGTTGGCATGTTAGCCTTGACGTGCACCGCGTTACTTTGATTCAACGTTTTTGTTTTTTCTCATGGATTCCCATTCCCATCACAGATCCCAATTATTGAACTCAACATCACAATATATTACATTAAAAAAACATGGCCAAGGTGAAATACTTTTTAACTTTTGCTAAGATTCAAATTTTATACTCGGCTAGCAAAACATGGTCACTTTTGAACCGTCAATTGTAAGATTTTTTTTTCCATTGTTTAATAAAGCTTTGTTTTGAAGAAAAAAAAAAAAAAAGAAAAAAAAGTCAACACATTGAGTACATTGTTAAACTATATATTCTAAAAGTATGGAGTATATCTTTTTATAACCTAACAACTTAAAACGATAATTGATGTAATTATAACAAAGTTAAAGATGAATCCTTAACTTGTATGTATACACTTGACAACCTATCATTCATTGGATTTAGAACAATGACATCATTCACCTAGCTACAACGTTAGGTTGTAGTCTATTGAATTGTTTAACTATGAAAATGATTTACACCAACACCACCAAACCTACCAAACATATTTTGTAAAGGTCCATTAACATAGTGAGGGTAAAGAATTTCAACAACCACCATCATCAACGAACATGTATGGCAATCGATGCATATAGTACAAGTGCCAAATCCTAACACCGTAAATAACTAAATATGGGTGGAGAATGAATTGACCCAAGGTGGGTGGGGTGGTAGAAACTGGGAAGAAGACACTCAAGAAAGAGAGAGCCCACCGACTCAGTGGACTCGTGGAGGAGCGACTAATTCGCGCCCGCCTCATCTGTATATATACACCCACAAATCTCCACACTCTCCAAACACATCCCTCTCTCACTCTCATTTCTCTCTTGCCTCTTTCTCCCAGATCCACTCTTTCTTTCCATCCCTGCAGGTATATATGTTCTTCTTCTGATTCGCTCGCTCGCTCGTTTATGTTTAACTATGTCCATCATTGCATGCTGTTATCATTCATTTTGTTCGTGTTTACGAACTCCGGTGATGATTTAATCACATTACTGATAATAAAGTTTGTAGCTTTAATGCAATCACACCTCTTGTTTATGATTCCCTTTGTTATTTTATTATCATTGTTAAATGGTGTGATTTGTGGTCTCTGAAGTGCAGATCTGATTGCTCAACTAGTAAACCTTTATTTGAAAACGAAATGAACTGCAAGTCTGCAACTTTAGTGGTAGTGGTAGATGTGAATTTGGATTTATTAGCTTCCTGCTTATTTTAGATCTTGAATGAGTTCATAATCTATTCATATACATTTAATGTAATTCTCAAGAGTCCTTCATAATGGATGCATATTAAAGCACAGATCTGTGAGTTGAAACTTTTCCATTGATCCCAAGTGTTGTTCTGGCATTATATTTGTTTCCATTGATCTGATTACTTCAATGGGGAAACTAACAGTTGTGTTTTGGTCTGATTTTTCAGGCTAGAAATGGAAACCTTCTTGTTCACCTCAGAGTCTGTGAATGAAGGTCACCCTGACAAGCTCTGTGACCAAGTCTCAGATGCCATTCTTGATGCTTGCCTGGAACAAGATCCAGACAGCAAAGTTGCCTGTGAAACCTGCTCGAAGACGAACATGGTGATGGTGTTTGGAGAGATCACGACCAAGGCCAAAGTAGACTATGAGAAGATAGTCCGCGATACTTGCAGAGGCATTGGGTTTATCTCACCTGATGTTGGGCTTGATGCTGACAACTGCAAGGTCCTGGTGAACATTGAGCAACAGAGCCCTGATATTGCCCAGGGTGTTCATGGCCATTTCACCAAGAAACCCGAAGAGATTGGAGCTGGAGACCAAGGCCACATGTTTGGTTATGCCACCGACGAAACCCCTGAGCTCATGCCTCTTACTCATGTCCTCGCTACCAAGCTTGGTGCTAAACTTACAGAAGTAAGAAAGAACAAGACTTGCCCTTGGCTCAGACCTGATGGCAAGACTCAGGTTACTGTTGAGTACAGGAATGACAATGGGGCTATGGTCCCTATTAGAGTTCACACTGTTCTCATCTCAACCCAACATGATGAGACTGTTACAAACGAGCAAATCGCCAAAGATTTGAAGGAACATGTAATCAAGCCTGTGATCCCATCTCAGTACCTTGATGACAATACCATCTTCCACCTTAACCCATCAGGCCGTTTTGTCATTGGTGGTCCACATGGAGATGCTGGACTAACCGGGCGAAAGATCATCATTGACACCTATGGTGGATGGGGTGCTCATGGTGGAGGTGCCTTCTCAGGGAAGGATCCTACCAAGGTGGACAGAAGTGGTGCTTACATTGTCAGGCAAGCAGCAAAGAGTGTCGTTGCCTCAGGACTTGCTCGCAGATGTATTGTGCAGGTTTCATATGCTATTGGTGTGGCTGAGCCACTTTCAGTGTTTGTTGACACCTACAAGACTGGGAAGATCCCAGACAAAGACATTCTGGCTCTTATCAAGGAGAACTTCGACTTCAGGCCCGGAATGATCACAATCAACCTCGACTTGAAGAGAGGAGGAAAGTTCAGATACCAGAAGACTGCTGCCTATGGTCACTTTGGGCGCGATGATGCTGATTTCACCTGGGAGACTGTCAAGATCCTCAAGCCCAAAGCTTGAGTTAGCCCCCATTCACCATTCAATTTTTCTGCACATTGATTTACTGCACCTATTGTCCTGGTTGCAGAGGAATAAAGAAACTCCATTGAGTGGATGTGCTCGCCTTGTTAAGGATTTTGAGCCTTCCTAGATGTCTATCCATTTTATTTTTTTCTTTTTGTTGAGTTTCTTTGTATCCTATATGTCTTTGCTTTGATGCAGTTATCAATTGAAATTATACTTTTCAGTTCCTCTTTTCTTGCTGTTGACAGAGTAAAATCTTGCCTATAAATCAACATTTATATTGTGATATGTCATGTCAAATGATTTCCATGTTCATAAATTTAATTTTATAAATGAAACCTGTTTTTAGGAAACTAGATAAAGAGTTGCAGCAAATTCATTCTCTTCTTTCTTAGATTCTTTTGCTTCCATGGCAGAACAGCACCATGCGTTCAGCCACTATCTTAAAGATTTACAAACTAACGCGCCCCCATCTTTTCTTGATACAACACTGCTCAAGCATGAGACAGGTAATGGAATTCCATGCTCATTTTATCACAAGTGGCTGCTCCAAAGACGCCATTTTTCTTAGCTCCATCATCTCCTTCACTGCACTCTCTCCTGCCGGAGATTTGGACTATGCCCACTCTGTTTTTAGCCGCGTAAATGCACCCAATGCTTTCATGTTCAACACCATGATTAGAGGCTATGCTTCAAGCTCTGATCCTGGTCGGGCTATTGTTCTTTACAATGGGATGCTCAGGTATGGCATTGCCCCCAATAATTACACCTTCCCATTTGTGATCAAAGCTTTATCAAAGGGTAAATTTTGCTTGCATGGTGAAGCTATTCATTGTTCTGTTATAAAATATGGGCATGTTTTGGACCTTCATGTTGCAAATTCGCTCTTGAATATGTATGCAAGTTTTGGGTTGTCAAATGAGGTAAGCAAAGTGTTTGATGAAATTCCTGAACCAGATGTAGTTTCTTGGAATGTGATCATTGATGACCTATCTCAAAACGGTTGCCTTGATAATGCTTTGTGTGCATTTACTGAGATGTATCAACAAGAGGAGGTTGAACCTAATTCGGTCACATTTCTTGCCCTTGTCTCTGCTTGCACAAAAACCACTGATTTCTATACTGGGAAATTGATACACTTGCATATAATTATGTCAGGAATTAGTATTAGTGAAAATCTTGGAAATGGGTTGCTTGATATGTATTGTAAGTATGGAGATCTGGATTCAGCTGAGAAAATGTTCAGTAGGATGCAAGTGAAGACTGTGTTTTCATGGACTTCACTGCTTGATGGCTATATACAAAAGGGTGAAGTTGAAAGAGCCATGGTGATTTTTCATCAGATGCCAATAAAGGACACAACTGCTTGGAATGTCATGCTTAGTGGTTTTGTAGAGGCAGGTGATGTGAATTCAGCTGAGAAGATTTTCGGAGAAATGCCAGAAAGGGATTTGGTGTCATGGAACAGTATGATCATTGGATATGCCCAGAACAATAAACATATCCAGTCTTTACAACTGCTCAAAGAAATGCTAAATTTGGGTATGGGACTTGATAGGATTACTCTAGCCGGGGTGTTTTCTGTGTGTGGGTATACAGGATCACTGTTTCTTGGGGAATCAATCCATTGTTACATGGAGAAACAGAACATAAAGGGAGAAGAAGTCGAGGCGGCTCTGATGGGCATGTATTCCAAATGTGGCGCTTCTGGAGAAGCTCTGAAAGTGTTTGAAATGATAGCAACAAAATCAGTGTTAGCTTGGACTGTCATGATTGTAGGATTAGCCATGAATGGTCTTACAAATGAAGCCCTGAGTTACCTTCATCAAATGTGCCAGGCAGGAGTAAAGCCAAACGAGATCACGTTTTTAGGAGCTCTGTGTGCCTGCAGCCATGCTGGTCTTGTGGAAGAAGGCAAGCGTTTGTTCAGTTCCATGGTTCAGGTTTACGGCATAACACCAAGGTCTGAGCACTACAGTTGCATGGTGGATCTTCTTGGTCGGGCTGGTTTACTGAAAGAAGCAGAGAAGTTCATTCAAGATTTGCCTGCAGAAACAGATGCTGCAGGCACCTGGGGAGCACTTCTTGGAGCTTGTAGAATGCATGGCGGCGATGTTCAAATGGCAGAAAAAATCGCCAGATTACTGACTGAAATCGACCCGTTTCATTCAGGCAGATATGTCCTTCTCTCCAACATCTATGCTGCAGAAAACAGATGGCATGATGCTGAGAATGTGAGGAAGAAGATGAAGGCTTCAGGTGTTCAGAAAATGCCAGCCTTCAGCTTCATTGGACTCAATTGAATGGCAAATTATTTAGTGGACTCGGATCTAAAAATACACAATTTATATACTAAATGTTCACAAATTTTATATGCTAAATGTTCACAATTTACATACTGAATGTTTACATACTAGATTATGAACATTCAGTATATAAATTGTGTATTTTGATCTGGGTCTACCTTGCAAGGTGTACCAGGGTCCATGCATAACTATTGCAACTGAATGGACTGGGCTGCCTTCACTCACCCATTGGACAATTACTAATGGACCAAACCCATTGCAAAGCCCAACAAGACTAAGCATATAAACCCATCCAACCGTATTAATTTTCTCTGTATCGTTTCAATTTTATCACATATTTTCGGGGACAAACTAGAATTGTTATTAGGAGGTAAAACATAGATAAGGATGTTTGACCTATTTAAACCAGAAACACCTGTAGTATCACTTTCAATTGAAAACTGAAAACACAAAGGTATCTTAGAATTACAAATTTGTTCTTATTTGGTTTTCCATTTTGGTACATAAGCACTTTTTTTTTTGGAAAGTGGTACATAAACACATATGTATATATATATATATATATATATATATATATATATATATATATATGCACATTAAAGCTCCTAACCACTTATCTATACAAATAATACAAATTTTAAAATAATTATCTTTCTATCTAACTATATAGGAGAGATAAATCATACTGAAAAGACTTATTATTATATTACATGTGCTATTTTTCATTTTCAATTTGACAGTTATTTTGATGTGATGATACATAATTAGTTGCATTTCAGTTTTGATATAACAATATAGAATTAATGCGATTAATTTTGAGTCGGTAAATTAGTATTAAATGTAAAATTACTTGTGAGTATAAATATTGGTTTTTATTTGATGGCCGACACTACAGAAGAAAGCAATTATATGAAAATATAATGGATCTTGTAAATGGAGTACGTAGTACAAGATGAAATGTGGCCATGGCTAAAACACAGTCAAAAAAGTCAACGTCCTACTTGTCGATTTCTAGTAGGCGCGAATTCTGGGCCCTCCTATGACCAATGTCACCACTCTCCTATTTTCCAAATATGATTTAACCATCAAAAAGTATATATTATTAAAATATAAATAAATTTGTGGTGGCAATGTATTTTCTGATTTTTATTGCCCTTTCCCAGTACCAGTAGGTTTCAACATTTATTGCTTCAGTATATGTCTCAATTTTCTATTCCTAAAATGACACTTCCTATCACTCTCCTTATAGATATCATAAAATTGGGCAATGTTAACAAAATAAATAAACCGACGGTAGGCACCTCCAAAAAGAAAGAAAGATATTTCTTTATGCAAAAATAGGGAGAGAGGATTTGAATCATGACACTTTCATCGAGACTCAAACTCATCACCTCCCACATAAAGGAATAATTTGGTACCATTAAATCACAAAGTGCTTGATTCATGACCAATTGTTTAGATAGATTCTTTTATTGCGATTCAAAAAATATAATAAATTTTTTTTAGAAAAATAGGTCAAATAGGCCATCGAATTTTAGCTAAAAAGTCAGTTAGTCCTTTCAACTTTTTAAATGTGCAATTACACCCATCAACAAATCATTTTGATGCAACGAGGCAAACTGATACCAGCTCAGATTGATGAAATAATAACAGTGTATTTATTGATCGTAGATTACAGGGCTACTTGTACACAGAGATTAGCAGAAAGATAGGTAAGTGTTACACTTTTACCTTTAACCAATACTTAACAATCTAACTAACACAATGAAGCTCAAAAATCAGTAAATGACCTCCTATCACATGTCATTAGGGTCTGCCCACCCTCCGGTAAAAATTTCAGGTAAAAAAGTGACCGACAAACAGTCGCCAGTATAGATAAGGCGACCAAGGTCGTGTTCTCAACCGGAGAAGGCAACCCATATCTAGGTCGTCTTCTCCTTCTCCGTGACTGGCGACTGTTCGCCGGTCGCCGGTCACTTTTTTGCCTGAAATTTCCATCAGATGGTGGCCGGATCTTTAAGAGTTGTGATAGCAGGTCATTTATCAATTTTTAGGCTTCATTGCATCAAAATGATTTGTTAATAAGTGTAATTACACCTTTAAAAAGTTGAAGGGACTAATTGACTTTTTAGTTAAAGTTCAAAGGTCTATTTGATCTTTTTCCTAAAAACTAATATATAAATGAACACCACTCTTTAGTATATCATTGATGTCATTGTAAAATGTTCCGTAACGATTTGTTCAATTGTGCATATTCATAGAAAGTAAATAGACGCGCAAAGAAGATGTTCCCAGTCGTCCTTGCTTCTACCTTAGTAGGTTTGCAAATTTATGATGACCCTCTCAAAGAGATTGATTCACTCATCGTGATTCAAAGATATGAAAAGAATATAATGATTAAACACCTTTCTTTAATATAATATCATTGATGCCATGTGTGCTATTCGTTGCAATGACTATATTTGCTTTATTATACATGTCCACATAATCATAAATAGAGGTGCAAACTATATGTGGTCTTGTTTGGTGCTCTTTCAAAAGAATTGGTCATATCAACTAATAGTTTATTGAGTTACCATGATTTAATTTACCAATTTACAATCCTGTTAAATTAAAGTATGAAATTTTTTAAGCGGGAGATTTACCATTAAATTATGCTTCCACTGCAGTAAAAATGTGGCATATAATATTAGACAATTAATGAGGCCAATAAACGCATGTACTTGAAGCTTCAGAGATCTTGTTTGTTTTAATTTCCAACTCGAAGATTGCAATCTGATTTCCTTTGTTACTTACATTTGCAAGTTGCAACGACAGACCACACTCCAACAACTAATTTGTACAGTAGTACATAAGATCATCAACTGTGCTTGAGGACTCATCATTAAAAAGAATATAATACAGCAAAACAAAAAGAGAAAATTATAAGAAAGAAAATAATAATAATAATAAATTAATAAAGATGCCCTAGCTAGCTTGGGTTGTTTCCCCACCACATGAATTGAAAAAGGAAGTCCCTCCCTTTGGGCAGTGCTTAGTTGATCAACATCTGCAATTAAAATTCTCTATCTTTTAGTGAAAATGTAGCAACAATCTGGAAATGAGTTTTACCAATTTAGTTTAGAATTCAACTGAAAAGATTCATTGGATCTAAAATATAGTTTGATAGATCTGAAATTTTGGGTTTTTTTTAACAAAAAGAAGAAAAGAGAAAGGAAGTCCAAATAACTAACTGTGTGAAAACATTATTTCTGCGACATTATCTATGGTGCATGTTCAAAATCAGAAATGGACCCCAATGCTTGTCCTTCATGTACTCATGCTACTCAGACATTTCTAGCTGTTCTCGTACATTAATTACTTCATTTTCTTTATACGAGTAATTCCAATATCCACATTTTTCCCTTCATATATAAATCTATTCTTTAATGAATCAACGATATTGTAAAAATATATGTTGATAGTAGATAATTGGATGATAACATACAAATGTATGTTATATTATACTACTAAATTATTCGTGCGCTGCATGGATAAAAAAATTTTATTACCTATTTATATAATAAAATTAAAAATAAAATTATAAACATTTTTAATATTTGAAAGTGTACATTTATTTTATTATAAGATTAGTGCAGAAGTATCACTTAGTTAATTGAATAATATATGTCTCGTTTGTCAGTAATTATGTTCTAAAAAATTGATATGTAATATGATTTATGCAATTATATTATTACTAAAATAAATATGGAAAAAGAAATAAATAATTTTAAAAGGAATTAAGTTGTAAAATAAAAAAAATGGAATCAAACTCAATTTTAATATTGTTTTAAATTACCTGATTTAGAACTGTTTTGTTCTCATAACTGATTTAGGTAATTTTTATTGTAAAATAAAAATATTTAAAAGGGAAAAAATTATACAGTAGTTTGGAATAAAAAATACTTGAAATCAAAACATGAGAAATTTCATTACTATTAATATGTTCCAAAGACAATTATATTAATATATATACAATTAATTCTTTAATTACTATAATAATTATTACTGAATTATACTTATATTTGTGCAATTATATTACTATACCTTAATAAGTTTATATATATATATATATATATATATATATATATATATATATATATATTGTAACAAAGTCTATTAAAAAAATTAATTACGATAATAATTATTAAGCAATTAAACTAATAATAATTCCAAAAAAGAGCAGTGTTGCTTTCATTATGAGATGATAGAAAGGAAAAGTAAATATAAATCAAATCAAAACTTATATTCAAGTAGCAAAATTTTCTCCTATTTTAAAAAATATCAACAAAAGGAAAAAAAAAAAAATTACTCCCAACCCCACAAAATAAAATAAAAATAAAATCCTTACCAACCAAATATGCGGAAAGTTTATTTTACATTTTTGATGTACTAAACCGTCGGTGAATGAATAAAATAATATTTTTTTGACGAATTCTAATATTTAAAATTAATTTTTCGATGGATTTTGGTTGGAACTTGAGACTTGAGGGTCTACTGTAGTCTGAGATGGAGTGAAGATAAGTATGGCCATACAATATAATTACGAACCAACATCCATCCTACATTGTTTTCTGCAAACGTTAATCAGATAATCAACGCTAATAATCTATGATTAAATCATCATCAAGAAACTCATTAGCATCTTACTACAATTATATGGGGACCCACTAATCTCCTTATTTGCGCCAATATATTATATATATATGATTTATCTCCCATGCTCCCCCCTAATATACACCTCTCTGATCTTCTTACAGGCCGGTCAGGTGTCAGCCAATTTGAAGCTCTCATCCATGGCGGCTAATTTGCTCTTTTTTCCATTTCTACCCCTGGCCGTCCTCCTCTTTCTTGCTCCTTCAAGCTGCCATGGCGGTTATTGGCCACCCTCCCCTGGCTACTACCCCAGCTCTAAGTTCAAGTCCTACACCTTTAACCAAGGATTCAAGAACATCTGGGGTCCCAGCCATCAAAGTGTTGATAACAATGGCTTACGAATTTGGCTTGACACCAGCTCAGGTCTATCGATCTATCTTTTTATCTCTTTCTATTTATTACTTCTATTATATCCCAATAAACTTGAATCATCATTAAGATATATATGGTTGTATTTAATTAATTTAATCCAAATTGTGTGACATTAGTTCAATCTTTGATGACAGGAAGCGCGTTCAAATCGATTAAACCGTTCCGGTCGGGATACTTCGGAGCATCCATCAAGCTTCAACCCGGTTACACAGCAGGGGTTATCACTGCTTTCTACGTGAGACATACCTGATTAATTTCTTGATTTGATTATATATATGTATATATAGCATGATTAATAATTAATTAGGTAGATTAGTGTATGGTTAAATGAGAATTAATTAGGTAATTAATAATGGTGTGATTGATATATCATATATATAATGGTGTCGGTGCAGCTTTCAAATGCCGATGCACATCCAGGGTTCCACGATGAAGTGGACATTGAGTTTCTGGGAACAACGTTTGGGAAGCCATATACGTTACAGACCAATGTGTATGTACGAGGAAGTGGCGATGGCAACATTGTTGGGAGGGAGATGAAGTTCCACTTGTGGTTCGACCCGACCCAAGATTTTCACAACTATGCCATTATATGGAATCCTAGAGAAATCATGTAAGCATACCATACGAATAAGGGTTTCTAATGGTATTTGATACAATCATGCATTGTACAAAAAATTATTGGAAGTTATTCTAATAATATTTGGTGCAATACATACATAATAGCATTGGGTACAATCAATGCTGATAATGATAGTATATGATTGTCACTATCAAATTATAATGTTTTTATTTATTTATTTATTATATTATAATATAACTCAATAATATTTATATGGTCGTCACAATTTATTTAAAAAAATATAAAATTATAAAATATATATATAGTGACATATGATACGATATTGTACGCATAGTAGGTAAACAATATTTTATTATATAAGTAAAATATTTTTATTTTATGTCTACAAAAATTGATGATCTATCATACAAACAATTTTTTATAAAGTTAGAATGTAATGTCATGTCATATGATATTTTAAGATTTTATTTTTATTTGTTAATGATTATATATGTAAATTTAAATGTACTAAAAAAATATATGTAAATTTAAATAAAATGAGTTTACATGAATCAATGAATCTAACGATGCCATATATATATGTGTGTAGATTTTTAGTGGATGATGTGCCAATAAGGTGGTATCCTAAGAGGAATGCGGAAACATTTCCACTAAGGCCAATGTGGATATACGGATCAATATGGGACGCTTCGTCCTGGGCAACCGAGGATGGCAAGTACAAGGCGGATTACCGGTACCAGCCCTTCATCGGACAGTTCAGGAGCTTTAAAGTGGGCGGCTGCACCGCCTGGGCGTCGCGGTGGTGCCAGGTAGCCACCGCCGGGCCGTACCGCTCCGGCGGGCTAACGGGGCAGCAGCGCGGCGCCATGCGGTGGGTTCAGTCTCACTACTTGGTCTACAACTACTGCAAGGACTCAAGGAGAGACCTTTCCCGAACGCCAGAATGCTTGCGCTGATCCATCCAATGGACCGACAATTATTTCATATTGTTTGTTTTTCTTAATTATGTCTACCAACATTATATTTTTCCTCCAATGGGATATGTGTGGGGCCTGGCCGGGGCAAAACCGGGCCCGCTTGTCTGCATCCAACTGCAATTCAAGATTTACGTTTTTCTTTTCTTTCTTTTTAAAAAAAAAAAAAAAAAAAGATTTTTAAGTTGTTGAATGACTTGAATCAAATAAAATAGCAAATCACCATTTGTATGCTCTCCATACAAACTTTTGATTATATATGTATTTGTCACTTACATCAATCAAAAAAAAATTATTGTGCCTATCAACACTAATAATTTTTTTTACACGGCCAAAAGCCAAAGAATTTTTTTTGAATTTATACTATGAATGTATTGTTCTCAACCAATTAACAACGTAGACTTTTCCTCTATATATATATATATATATATATATATATATATATATATATATATATCACATGAAAAAATAATATGAATTAATTGAAATTTTTAGGGGTGGACGAGAGCAATCGAGGACAATAATTTTGTGTTTGCGACATTGTTGTCACTATAGAACAGCACAGTAAGAGGCCGGCCACATATTTGTATCATTTTGTGGGACAATGCCATGAAAGAGTGTTCATGTACATTGAGTTTTCATGGATAGGTGTTGAGAATAATTTAATTAATTTTTGATTAGTTACAATTTAACGTGATAGTTATATTTGTGTGTTTAATAAAATGCACTACACGTTCGTTAACTTATGTACTATACCAAGAATCGAACTCATAACCTTCTTGTAGAAGAATATTTTCTATTCATATGTTGTAGTACTCATTTAAAATAATGGTAGCTAGGCACACAAAATAAGAATAGAAAATAAATATTTCTATGAAGCAATTAATTAATATATTGACATGAAGAAAAGGCCAGAATTGAAAGAGATGTAGGGTGTGTGTTATCACGCGTGGTTAGAATACTAATAATGCAAGGACGTGTTGACAATGACATGGAAAAGAATGATTGAAAATGAACATGAAAATTATAGAAAACTTAAAAGCATTATTGAAAAAGATACAAAATTAGAATGTGACCAAACACTTGAATGTATGTCGATGTAGAAGCCATTATTGCCATTATATTATTACGGAGTATTATTATTGATGTATTATTGGCATTCCTACATGCCTCGTGCGCTTCAGTCTTTTCTTCTTTTCTTTTAGCATCTTTGGATGGACTTCATTCGATAAATGCTTATTTATAATATATTATTACAATATTGATCATCGTAGTATACGTGAGATTGGAAAAAGGTTGAGAAAAGTAGAACTGTAGAAAATTAGGTCTCAAGACTAAACAAAGAGCATATCAAAGTAACAAGTGAAAGAAAAGCAACAAATAATTGTGAAGAAGCAAGTAAGTGAATGGGGGACTAGGAGTAGGTGTTCATTGATCATGATTCTTGGAAGATGTCTCCATTGCCAAGCCACTCTTGTGGTCTATTTGGCCTATCAAGTAGTAAAATCCTACTCTCATAGCAATCTTACTATTTAAGACATTTCACCGAACACTTAATTAGAGCCCATATCTTCTTTCGAGCTTTACATTTCGGTGCAAGGTGGGAATTGCAAGTGGAGTAGGCTATAGTCTAGTATGTTCCAATCTCTTGGTGGCTACATGCCTCCTAGATCTCTTGCATAATGCAACCGTCATTACACAAGAGTCTACACAAAATTCACTTTCAATATATCAAGTCACTTCCTAATTGAAATCAAAACATTCTAGCATCCTAACAAGTAAACATAATCTGTAATTTAAAAAAAAAAAAAAAAAAAAAACAAGTAAACATAATCCTAATTCCCTAAGAATTAGGTAGACATTGTCACAATTGTATAGCTACGATGAAGAATCAATGGAAGCATTATATTGAAAACAAAAGTAAATTGCAATTTAATGAAATCAACAAATTTAGCTTCAAGAGAATCTTCAATCTCCAAGCAACTGTAGTTGATTTGGAATCCCCTAGAATCCATAGATCAATGTGTCAAGTTGCAATGCTGGAAATCAAGGAATTTTTGACCACCTGAAAGTAATCTTAAATCAAATCGGAAGCCCTTATTCCGGCTACTTTTGGTATCAGAAAAACCTTCGTCGCTATTTCCGACCATTGGACAATATGGTCGAAAATAGCATCCAATTTTGTAAAGTGGTCGGAAAACTCAGCTACTAGAAAGATTGGCAAAAATTCGAAACTTAGTTTAACAAATTTAAATTGTCGATTTTTTTTTACCACCTTTACTTTGTGATCGGTATTTCCGACCACTAAGTAAAGACCGATCACAAAGTAAAGGTGGTCAGAAATTCCGACCTATTTCCCTACCATAATCCTTCGACAAAAAATTGAAAAAAAAAATCACTTTTTTTGACAATTTTTTAGGTGGTCGGAAAATCAAAGATTTTCAACAATGTTGCTCTAAGAACCCTAAGGAAATCATCTTTCTAAAATCTAAAGTACAAGTCTGAACAATGTGTAAAAATCTCGATTCTTCCGGCAAATGAGAACAAAAGTCCTATTTATAGTCGCATTTCCACCCCCTTCACAAGGCTAGTCATGCTGTGATGAATGGCGTGACAAGCAAAACCAGAATGCATAAGCCTCCATCACACAACGTACTCTTTACTTCGTGACTGTAGATGTGATGAGCAGAACCAGCATATAGCTTCTCCTTGTCATCACGAGGGTTATCACCTCATGACGAGTGGCCGCATAACCCAACCTCAGGAGTTTGTATCACAAGCCATGTTACCGCGTGTGATTAGCATATTCAACTTATAAAAGTTTGTGTTACGAACTTGGTCACGTGATTATGCTTCAAGTGATGATCCAATCATGCATTCTTCCTATTTTGACTCCTTCCTTGATCATTTTGCCTTTGATTTGGTCCTTTGTACCTAACAAATGCAAAAGTGTCACAACATTAGCACTTCAACTCAATTTATAGCAATTAAACCATTCTAAGGACAACATTAAAGCATAAAACTGCTCCAAAACACCCCACAAACAGTGTGCTTGACACTTATCAAATATGATGATGATGTGTATATATATTACGTACTTCGTTATATTTTTCAACGTATGCACATAAGAGTGTAAACAATTTAAAAATTTATCTTGACAAATGCTTACAGTTGATTCAGTTATAATCAAGTCGAGATGGAGTTGACATAATGATCAATCGTTATGATGTTCAACCGTGTGCATTATGCATGATGTATACAGTTGCGAACGATGTCCCATTATGGTAGAGTAATGGTGTTGTTAGTGGCACCGTTTAACTTCACCAATAATTTTTTTTTTTTTTTTTAACTCCAATCGACGGAATTTCCACCATTTTCGGTCTGGATATATAGTTCACTAATTCTGTATATATAGTTCACTAATTCTGAATATATAGTTCATTAATTTCGGATACATAGTTCACTAATTCTAGATATATAATTCATTAATTCTGGATATATAGTTCACTAATTCTGAATTTATAGTTCATTAATTCTGAATATATAGTTCATTCATTCTGAATACACAGACGCATCGAACTGTCATAAGCCAAAACAAAGTACCAATAACCTGTGTTGATGTATAGTTCACTAATTCTATATATATATATATATATATATATATATATATATATATATATATATATATATAGCACAACATAACGCTGTTAACGGCAATCAAAAATAAATTATTATTTTTTTAAAGTTAAACGCGTCATTTTTAATCAAAATGATCCCGTTCTTGCAACCGTGTGCACGGCATAATTTGGGATGGGTTAGACTTTAGAGTTTTGCAAGAATTTTGGCCCGCATAGAAGCAGGCCCATGGGCTTTATGGGTTGGCCGATGCGGGCTTCATGCCACCCAAAATTGTCGGTGTACCACGGAATGGGCGAATGAGCAGACGTTATGCCATGAAACCGTGTCCACCATTCATGGTGAACACGGTTCTAACGGTGTTAGTACACCGTTATTTTTTTTTTTTTTTTTAAATTAATTGCGTGACTTTTTTTCTTTATTTTCACATTTTGCGGTTTCACTTTAATTTGAGGTGAACAAAGATTTCGGACATTCATAAATTATGTATTCATGCCTGCACATTCACTTTGGAACCATGCCTACACATTCCCGTCCGAAATCACGGACATTCATAAATTATGAATCCATGCCTGCACATTCACTTTGGAACCATGCCTACACATTCACTTTGGAACCATGAGATTATGAATTTTCTGTTATAAGATTATGAATTTTCTGTTATGAGATTATGAATTTTCAGTTATGAGATTATGAATTTTCTGTTATGCGATTATGAATTTTCTGTTATGAGATTATGAATTTTCATTACATTCATAATTTCGGACATTCATAAATTATGAATTCATGCCTGCACATTCACTTTGGAACCATGCCTACATATTCCCGTCCGAAATCACGGACATTCATAAATTATGAATCCATGCCTGCACATTCACTTTGGAACCATGCTTACACATTCACTTTGGAACTATGAGATTATGAATTTTCTATTATAAGATTATTAATTTTCTGTTATGAGATTATGAATTTTCAGTTGTGAGATTATGAATTTTCTGTTATGCGATTATGAATTTTCTGTTATGAGATTATGAATTTTCATAAAATTCATAATCTCATAACAGAAAATTCATAATTTGATCAAACGCGCGCCGTTAACTCCACATCCGCGAATTTTTTTTTTTTGACCTAAAAACGACGTCGTTTTGCCTTGTATTCACCATTCTCGGTGAACACGATTCCATGGCATAATTTGCGGCGAATGAGTGAGGATCATTGGAGATTGGGATTGGATATTAGTCCTCACTCAGAATGGACCGTACGTACGTGAATTAACGGCCCCCGGCCCGGACACCTGCATGCCACTCCTTATTAGCTTTCAGCTCCGGGGACGACGGGGATCTATCGGAATTCCGGCCATGCATGTTAACCAACAACAACGTTTGCACTTGCCCACCTGCATGTTGCATGCTAATCTAACTCACTAAATTTGAAATTTCAACATATATATGTACAATCTTAAATGAAAGTTTTCCACTTTAATTTTCCCTCAACACCACATTTCGATCTATACCAAATTATTTACAAACTTTATAATAAATTAAAAATTCAAATTTGTCTTGCTAGCTTGGGACGAGTATCCAAAATGACCCATTACAAATCATCGAATTGAAGATATTCAGTCCATGTTGTTCTGACGATATGATGTTAATTGAGCTACGGTGTGAGTTCTTACTTTGGGTTTTACAATAGTAGGTAAGGTTCATCACATAAAAATATACAATATATGGAATTATGGACTATCTAGGATTCTTTGGACCTCAATTGTCAAAGTCGAACTTACAAGCCTAGCTAGGAAGATTTATTTATTTATTTATTTTGGTGATGAGTAGTACATACTACATAAATAAGGAGGAGAAACTAACACACATAACGTGAAAAGATCAGATAAAAACTTTCTTCAAAATTCAATTGGAGATTCCATGCCAAATCTTTCTCCTTCTCAAGTAAAATTGTGAATTATGTTGGACAGTTATTGTTTTGTCAGTTATTTCTGGTTAAACAAGGGAAAAACAGTTGTTACGTACAACCATTAAAAAAATGAATTATATTGTGAAACTTACAATGGCCCTGTTGGTAAAAAATTGGCCTATAGTTCAATTTTGGCTTATTTGATCACTATTAATTGTTTGATTTAGTTAAAATATCAATATAAGTGTTTGAATTGGTTTATTAGCTTTTTGCAACTTCAAAATGTTAACATTCAAAAAGCTACTCCAAACAACTTTTTCAATTAGCTTTTGCATAAAAGAAAGTATATCAAACAGCTATTAGCTAACAACTAACTAATTTACCAAACACGTACTTTTTACAACAACTAATGTTATCAACTAGTTATACCTTCTAATTAACACAATAAGCTAACAACTAACAGCTATTTACCAATTAAAAAAGGCCATTGTGTTTTGTTGGGTTGATCTGATACGTTCTGAGGAACATCTGGGCGTGGTTGAGCTGTATTTCTTTGATTTTTTGACTACAAAATCCCATACATGATCTGCGTTGATGGTTGCTTGTTAAGGTGGATGTTTGTTGTTGAAGGCACCTGTTTTTCACATGAAGCTTCCGACTGTCTGGGGTATATTAACACATACATGACAATAGATAATAGATAGTTTACAAGTAGTCATTTCCTGCAGATTATGATTGAAAATGACTGGGATAGTGCCCACAATTCACACCTTCAATTATTCTAAATCTCATCAACTTTAATTTGTATTACAACCAAGAATAAGGGCATATTCATGTATATATATGAATATGAATATGACTATGTTTCCTTTTGTTTTCCAGTTGTCCTAGACCTAGGAAGTCAAGTCCATGTTTAGCAGGTTCATATGGCCTGGAATCTTGATCTTATTCTGAAGTTTTAATCAAAAGAATGAATCGAATCCTGCACTTTACAGTTATTAACAAAATAAAACTATTAACTTTTATGAGTTAGTTAATCATCAATTAAACTATATTTTTATCTTAGTTTTCATGTCACTATCATTTTCCGCGTTGAAATTTGAAAAAGGATCATTGAAGATATTTCGAGATTTAAATTGCACAAGAAAAGCAAAAAGGAAAAAAAAAAAAAATCTAAGATGATATTTTCAAGTAGGAGTGTAGGACCATGCATGGTTTGAATGGATTGAAATTAAACACATATCTGCTAGCAGACAATTTAACCAGCTAGAGAACACGTGTTCCATTTATATTTTATTTATCCGTTACTGATTTTTTATTTCTTCCAAATATATGAGTATGCTTTTTCTCAAACTTTTGCTGATTTGATTGGGACAATAAATCCAAAGCCTAATTATATTGTTTCTACTTAGGCATTAGCTTTCTTTTGTGATTGTAGTTATCCCAGGTTAATGGCGGCTTAACTAAGCTATTTAATAATTTGTTTACTGACGGCTTAATTATTTAATAATTTTAGAGGCCAGGATGAATGAAACTGTGAATTACTATTATATTTGAAGATTTGAATATATGTATTAAATAAATTTCACATTTTCTAAGAAAATTATGTGATGTGCGTTATGATGCTCCACTAAGAACTAAGAAGGTGTTGGATAGCCTACACCTATGAAGCCACACCAGCACTAGGCCTACGCACACCCAACAATACGTTTACTTCATGCACCACAATTTCCCTACGACAATAATTTTTATCTAACGCTAGCACTCTAAACATGCATCTGCTTCTTATTAGTAAATGTTTTGTCGGATCGGGTGTGGAGACGACCATTAAAATTGGAGATTCAATCTTTTAGAGCATAGCTAATTATTTACCGGATCAATTTATAAGTTTACAATAAATAATCATTTGTATATTAACTTTTTTTCAAATTCAACATTATTAATTACCAGAGAAATCAAAGATCTACCAAACACAAAAGAATCTACTATTATATCAATTCCAATATGCCAAATAACTCTATAAAAAGAATCCACTGTCCATTTGGCATAACGCAACTAGGAGATAAAAACCTTAATAATTAAGGCTTATTGGTCTGTGACAGAAACGTTTCCTTCTCATTCAATTTTAAAGTAAATAAAAACAAAAGAAAAAGTAAAATGATTTGTTTGTTCTGTAAACGTGGAGAAATAGACAAAGCAAATAAAGCTTGAAGACAATGCAATGAGTAATGTGGTAAGAAGTAGCTAGTCTCCATCATATGTATCAAGCAAGCATTTACAGTGCGCACATATATATATATATATATATATATATATATATATATATATATATATATATATTTGTACAATTTTAAATATGTACGATTGCACAGAGGAGACTGCATTTTAAAGATGTTGCGCAAAGGAGGATTGACACTACTGCACAGAGGAGACTTGATGTGATTGCACAGAGGAGACTTACGCGATTGCACAGAGAAGACGTGAAGCTGTGGTTTTGAGTTAGCGAAGTCATTACCTAGGTCCAGGGAGAGCCCCATCCACCAATAAGTCCGGTGGAGGAATCAAGAGAGAGCCTGTGGACGAGTCTGTAGATCCGGTAAAGGAAGACGGCGGTGATGAAAGAGGACACCGCCGCCGCCGCCAGATCCAGACTAAGAAGGGGTGGGGGTGCCAGTGTGGGAAGAGAGGGTGGCCGGTGAATACCGCCGCCGCCGCTAAGGGTGGGAGGAAAACGCCGGTAGAAAGGGACACGGCCTTGAGAGGGGAGAGCGCGGCGGATCTGTATCATCTCCAGTTCCCGATCACGATTACGTATCCTAGCCAGGATTTCTATACTGCACTCCTTACCGTACTATTGAGTTATACTTAGGTGTAGGGTTTTGAGTTATAGACCATCAGGTGTGATTTCCAAAAGAGCTCAGTTCTCACCCTATCTAGAAGCCTATCAGAACTTAGTGTTCACCGTATCAGAGCTTAGTGTTGTGAGATTTCAAAAAAAAAAAAAAAAAAAAAAAGCCAAAACCGATCACAGCTCAGTGTTCACCCTATCCAAAAGCCTATATATTAGAGCTCGATAGAAGCCTATCAGAGCTCATGCTTACCCTATTAAGAAGTCTATCAGAGCTCATTGCGATTGCGCAGAGGTGACTTGACGCGATTGCACATAGAAGATTTGAAGCTGTGGTTTTGAGTTAGCAAAGTCATTAACTAGGTCCAGGGAGAGCCCCACCCACCAATAAGTCCGGTGGAGGAATCGAGAGAGAGTCTGTCGACGAGTCTGTAGATCCGGTAGAGGAAGACGGCGTTGATGAAAGAGGACACCGCCGCCACCACCAGATCCAGACTGAGAAGGGGTGGGGGCGCCGGTGTGAGAAGAGAGGGTGGCCGGCGAATACCGTTGTCGCCGCCGCCACCAAGGGCGGGAGGAAAACGCCGATAAAAAGGGACACGGTGTAACACCCCGAAATTTTAAAACTTTTAAAAACAATATAATAAAGGTAAATAATTATAAATCCCAAAATACGTTTATAAGGACACGGGGTCTTATGCCACACCGGAGCTAGAGAACTCAGGTGCACAGGCTAAGTTCTAACAATCTCAGTCGGTATCAATACAAATCATGGCACGCAGGCCGAAAGGGAAGAACTATCTAATCTACGTCCCAACCTCTAGCGCGCTCCAGTGATCTACTCGTCCGTGCCTGAAAGCCAAATATATCTGTTCAGCGAGAGATGCTGGTAACCCACTCCAACGCGTTGAAATACAATACATATAGACACACATATATATATATATATATATATATATATATATATATATATATATATATATATATATATATATATATATATATATATGAAAACCATTTTGAAGCATGAAGATATATCATACGAGACTCTAGCTTTTAAAACAGGGATAGACTCGACAGATGAAGCTAAGCACAAACAACAGTTATACCAAGCATATACAGTTTACAACAGGCAAGACAGGTACAGGTAAGCACAATTAATAATCATAACCTAACATGCACGATTCCCAGTATAAATCCCATAGGCACATCCCCAAGACACTCATAACAACAACTCATCCATATTTCATCACATAGCACACTTTGTTGGCGCCACAGGACCAATCGCATGCCCATACATGAGGGTCAGCGCATATAGCTCTGACACGGCCCCGCAGCACCCTGCCCCGTATCGCAACACGGAGGGGTCGATCGCAACCGACCGATGAACCGCAACTCATCATAGTTTGATCGCAACCAAACAGTGGACCGCAGCCCAAGAGTATGTCATCTGACCGCAGCCAGGAAATATGAACCGCAGCTCATGTAGAAACGTTTGATCGCAAACAAACGGTGGACCGCAGCCCAAGAGTGTAAATCTGACCGCAGCTCAGGAAATACCAATCCGATCGCAACCGAATTGGGGTATCATGCACACATAACACATAGCAAGCACATGCAACCCACATTAACACATTGGGAAGGGGGAGAAAACGTATAACAAAACCTATGCGTGATCCTTCACATACTAAGAATAATCCTAAGGGGTTCATACTTCTTTCACCTAGGTCAACGGTATACCAATTCAACTAGCATGCAATATATGAGACTCATACAACCTACGAACGGTACCCGAAACATCAAACTAGACATAGACACGATAGACGGAGTCCGTTGGGACACCACGGGGGTCGGGGGAACATCAAACGGATAAGCCAAAATCCCAAGGTGGGGTACAAACCAGCGGGTAGCCGGTGGGTGAGGGGTCACCCGCCGGCGGCACTGTTCCGGGCAGCGGGTGCCCGGCGGGCAGCTGCCCGCTGCCGGCGAGGCCTCCTTTGGCCGTGGGTAGGTGGCGGGTCCCCTACCCCTACCCCCACCTACCCCCCACTGACTCTTTTTCACCAAAAACGCCCCGGGAACCTTTGTGGAACCCGAAATCATGCTTAGACACTTTCAAACGCAATTGATAACACACGTAGACAATTAACGGATCAAAATCAAGAAACATACGGCACATAACCTATCATGCTTTTCTAAACATAATCAACACCCAATCATGCGAATTCCCACCCAATATACCAAGAATAATACCATACGAATTCCACGATATAACCTAGGGTTCTAATAACTTTTAAATCAACAAGGACACAATTCATCTTTTAATATCAAGGTTCGGTAAGAATATCACATAAACATCAAGAACAACCTACAATCATCAAGAACATCACATAATCATCAAGAACGTCATATAATCATCAAGAACACCATAATTATCAAGAACCTATCATCATCAAGATAACCCATGGGATCATCATACCAATCATCAATAATGATACCACAAATTATCAATACACAATAATATGGGGAAATCCTAAGAGGGGAATCATAGCTATGAAAATATATTTTGTTGAGACATGGGTTACCTCTTAGCCTTAATTGATTCCTTAGCTATGAAGGGTCTTTCTTTAAGCTTTCTTCTTTCTTGATTTCTCCTAGGGGAATTCTTGGTGTGGTGAGAGATTATTGTGGTGAGAGTTCTAGGTGCCTCCTTATGTTACCTATTTATATATCTAAGAGTCTTACTTAGGGCCTAATTATTATAGGTTTGCTAACTCTATTTTTTTTAGGACTAAGGATTGGGGTTTAGGGATAAGGGCCCATGGACTATGGTGGGCCCCTCTTAATTAACTAGGTCCAGGGAGAACCCCACCCACCAATAAGTCCGGTGGAGGAATCGATAGATAGTTTGTGGACGAGTCTGTAGATCCCGTAGAGGAAGACGTCGGTGATGAAAAAGGACACCGCCGCCACCGCCAGATCCAGACTGAGAAGGGGTGGGGGTGCCGGTGTGGGAAGAGAGGGGTGGCAGGCGAATACCGCCGCCAAGGGCGGGAGGAAAACGCCGGTAGAAAGGGACACGGCCTTGAGAGGGGAGAACGCGGCGGTTCTGTATCATCTCTAGCTCCCGATCACGATTGCATATCCTAACCAGGATTTCTATACTGGATTCCTTACTGTACTATTGAGTTATACTTGTGTGTAGGGTTTTTAGTTATAGACCATCAGTGATTTCTGCTTACTGTGATTTCCAAAATAGCTCAGTTCTTACCCTATCTAGAAGCCTATCAGAACTTAGTGCTCACCGTATCAGAGCTTGGTGTTGTGAGGGTTTCAAAAAAAAAAGCAAGCCAAAACATGCGCCAAAGCCGATCACAGCTCAGTGTTCACCCTCTCAAAAAGCCTAAATATTAGAGCTCGATAGAAGCCTATCAGAGCTCATGTTCACCTTATCAAAAAGCCTAAATATTAGAGCTCGATAGAAGCCTATCAGAGCTCATGCTCACCCTATCAAGAAGTCTATCAGAGCTCATTGCAATTGCATAGAGGAGACTTGACACGATTGCACAGAGAAGACTTGAAGCTGTGGTTTTGAGTTAGCGAAGTCATTAACTAGGTCCAAGGAGAACCCTACACACCAATAAGTCCGGTGGAGGAATTGATAGAGAGTTTGTGGACGAGTTTGTAAATCGGGTAGAGGAAGACGTCGGTGATGATAGAGGACACCGCCGCCGCCGCCAGATCCAGACTGAGAAGGGGTGGGGGCGCCGGTGTGGGAAGAGAGGGGTGGCCGGCGGGAAAACGCCGGTAGAAAGGGACACGGCCTTGAGAGGGGAGAACGCGGCGGTTCTGTATCTTCTCCAGTTCCCGATCACGATTGCATATCCTAGCCAGGATTTCTATACTACATTCCTTACTGTACTATTGAGTTATACTTGTGTGTAGGGTTTTGAGTTATAGACCATCAGTGATTTCTGCTTACTGTGATTTCCAAAAGATCTCAGTTCTTACCCTATCTAGAAGCCTATTAGAACTTAGTGCTCACCGTATCAGATCTTGGTGTTGTGAGGTTTTCAAAAAAAAGCAAGCCAAAGCGTGCGCCAAAGCCGATCACAACTCAGTGTTCACCCTATCAAAAAGCCTATATATTAGAGCTCGATTGAAGCCTATCAGAGCCCATGATCACCCTATCAAGAAGTCTATCAGAGCTCATTGCGATCGCACATAGGAGACTTGACACGATTGCACAGAGAAGACTTGAAGCTGTGGTTTTGAGTTAGCGAAGTCATTAACTAGGTCTAGGGAGAACCCCACACACCCATAAGTCCGGTGGAGGAATTGATAGAGAGTTTGTGGACGAGTCTGTAAATCGGGTAGAGGAAGACGTCGATGATGAAAGAGGACACCGCCGTCGCGGCCAGATCCAGACTGAGAAGTGGTGGGGGCGCCGGTGTTGAAAGAGATGGGTGGCCGGCGAATACCGCCGCCGCCAATAATAATAATTAATAATAATAATAATTATTATTATTATTGTTGTTGTTATTATTATTATTATTATTTGGTACCACTTGTCTACCCACTCTTAAAAGTCTTAGTTTAATAATGCAACTTCCTAGGTTCTAGTCTTCCACCAACTATAAAGTAATAATACGTAATAGTGGACACTATTATACATCGAATTTTGTTACACGTATATTTATTTTACTGTTTATTTATCAACGTATTAATTAATTTTTAATTGTAAAAGATAACCTACATACTCTTTTTTTTCTCTTAATTTTCGAGTTTTGATTAATCAATATAATGTAAATTATTAAGTGAAAGCATATGCGCCCGTTTACTAATGTTCTCTGTTTTTAATTTTCTGTTTTCAATTCTCTGTTTTTTATTATCTGTTTTCTATTCTCAATTTTCAATTTTTCAATTCTTTGTTCCAATTATTTTGTTTTTGCCTTTTGTTTTTTGTTTTTTTTTTTTTTTTTTGTGTAGCCACCCACACCCACCAATAGAATGTCTCTGCTTATTCCACTTTCACCGCTCACAACCCACCACCTCGTTTCCTACTTCCCAATCACTGCAGTATAACCAGATTAAATACATGGAGAAGAAGAACATATATATAAGGATTCCTTCGCCTTCCACTTCCACCGCCCAGGCGCCCACAGCAGACCACCCATTTTCCTTCTTCCCCAAATCACTGCAGTAGAACCAGATCAAATCTATGGAGAAGAAGAACATAGATAAGGGTTCCTTTGCCTTTCCATTCATCCTCAAACCACCACCCACATCCGCTATCCCAGAAAAATCAACATCAGAACCACCTCTGTTTTCTAATCAAATCCATGGAGAAAAAGAAGAAGCGACGGGGAAGGGGTTAATGATGGTCGGTGGTCTAGATTTTTCCGCCGGCGAAGCCGGTCAACCCGGACAGAACATCAAACTGTGACCGGTGAGTGCGGCTGGAGCCTGGACTGGCGACTGAAGATGGAGCTCGGGTGCGCCTGGAGCATGGAATCGATGCTTTGCTTGGGTGCGGCTGGACTGGCGACTGAGATGCTTTGCTTTGAAGAAGAAAGAAGAAAAGTGTTGTTGCCAGGAATCGATGGGCTGAGATAGTACTGTTCACGCGTGTGTTTTCAATTTAGAAAACAACTTTGAGGAGTGTTTCTAATTTCTTAAGAAATAGAGAATTGTTTTCAGTTTTGGAAATTGGAAAACAAGAAGTAAACACATTTGGGTGTTTTCAGTTTCAAATTAGAATTTTTTTTTTGAAAATTTTTAAAAATTTTCTGTTAGTAAACGCCCCCTATATATCCTTAAAAGTACAAATAAGGTTTTTTTTCTATACATTTATGATAAAACAAATTTAACATAAATCATGAGGTCATGCTTAAAGAACTCATGACTTAATAACGGGTCATAGATGCATGGTTTCAAACTTTCAATCACTTTGTGGCTAATAATATATTCCATTATTAAACCCTTACATTTAGAAGGACATAATAATTTTAATTTCCGCATTATAGTATAGTAGAGTATTAAAGGAGAAATAATATAATACTAAAGAAATGATAAATGTGAGACAAGTGAAAAAGAACAAAGATGGTGCGCACTTTATAAACTACACATTAGACCAACTTGAAATAGAATATTCCTGCACTGTTGCCCTCCTTAACTTATCCAAACATGAAGAAGATCCCATTAATGATTCCCTTTGTCCACTTTAATAAATCCATTATTTGCACTTACATAATATTGACAGCACCTCACAATTATATATTCTTTATTTTTTTTTTCTTTTATAAAAGCGTTCATGCGATGCCCTCAAGGATTTTGATGTGTATCAATATTAAAAAAAAAAAAAAAAAATCTAACTAAATACTTATATGGTCTAAAGAAATCTAACTGAATACTTATCTGACATCGAGAAAAGTTTGGAATAAAATTATAAGGACAACAACCCGTCAAATATGGGCAGCCATCACTATTGGCTACCCTAATTTCAAAACTCAAAGTCAAAAATTGGATTTATGAAAACAATATAATCATGGTTGTCTTTAATTTGTTTGGCATTTTACAAAATTTTTATCCATTTTTGGACAAGATTGTCAAATTCATTATGAAGTCATGCTACAAATGAATAAAAGCATATGTGGAAGTTTAATGAATACAAAATCAATGGGTAACCTACTGAATACGAAAAATTATGACTTAATTGTACTATTTTAATTTGTAAGTTAGTTTAAGGAGTTTCAATGGAACTTTTTTTTTTTTTTTTTGATTTAAGGATTCAATTACCTTCTTTATTTAACTATTTTCATTATAAGTACAACTTGAAAAGACATGAACTTGCAAAAATAACAAGTAAATCATTGAACTTGAAAAAACAAAAACTTGCAAAAAAAAAATAAATAAATAAAATGTACAACTAAGTTTTGTCCACATGTATTTTCAAAAAAAAAAAGTTTTGTCCACATGTTATATAGTTATCATCATAAAATCAAGGGAAACTAAAATCGCATTTTTTGTCCTCCAATTATACTCATGGTACTGACTTAATTTCTGAGTTATATGTGTGATCATCTTTAACTTATAAGTTATGCTTGGAGTGTGATTTTAGTTCGTGAAGGACCATATCAACTATTTTATTAAGTGACAAATTGGTGGTAGAAATAATCTCCGATGCGTTAAAATGGTCACTCCGTACATAACTTAGGGATAAATATGGGTGCCCATATAATTTAGGGACTAAACTTATATCACGAGTATAACTGAATGACCAAAAATGTATTTTTTTTTCTTAAAATCAAAATAAAAATCGTTGGTGTGTTATCCATGTAATATGTAAGGTTTTAATCCACATGCATAAGTAATATTTTTAAATTTGGGAAAAAGAAAAGAGAGAGAAAGATTGAACCAATAAGAATGAAGGGAAAAAAAAAAAAAAAAAAAAGGTTTCCATTTTAATGTTTTGTTTTACAAATTAAAATCGATACCACGTCAAAATTCAATTATGTTTACAATTTACTCCGTAATATGAAAACATGTAAAATTAATGACATTTAAAAATTAATGGATTACGGAGTATATTTTATTTACATCTATTTGGACCCATTCCATTGAGTCAACAATCCAGCACACACAAATCAAACAATCGTTATATCCTACACCACGGCGCGCGTAGCACTGTGCGTCTCTCAAAACGACGTCGTTTTAGGAGGCGCGGGAGTAAGTTACTGTGAATTTATTCATACAATTATGTACATTTTTTATACAATTATGTACATTCTTTTTATACAATTATGTACATCCGAATCAAGAAATTTTTGTGTATTATGTTAAAAGTTGATGTATATTATGTTAAAAGTTTATGTTTATTATGTATTATGTTAGATTATGTGTATTATCTTTTAAAAAAGAGTATGTATATTTTGTTATATTATTATGTACATTCATGTATACAATTATGTGTATTCTAGTATAACATTATGTACATTTTTTAACATGGGTTTTTTTTAAAAGAAAAAATAATTGTCAAACACTGGGGCGGAAAATTTCAAAAAAAAAAAAAAAATGAAACAACGTCGTTTTGCATCTGGGTGCACAATGCAACGCGCGCCGGTGGTGTAGAATATAAATTGCCCAAATCAACCAAGAATATAAAATGCCATATATTAACATTTTAAAGGTTATAAATTGTTTAGATAAATTTAAAAAAAAAAAACAAATTGTTTAAATTATCATTAGAAGTAGGCTTTGACAAAAAATAAAATAAAATAAAATAAAAAGTATTATAGGCAAAACATAAAAGCATAAACGCAAATTATTATAAATAGAGGTGTTATCTATAAATTTTGCAAAATCCATTATGTCCAGATTTTGCCACATTTGGGCCAAAGTGAGAGATTAGGATTGGAAAATATTTTTTCTTGAAGCGTCCGTCACGTGAGAGGGACCGGCGATCCAGAAAATACGACACGTGATGGCAGCTCGGAAAGTGATATATATATATATATATACACACACACTAAATTATCATGTAGTGTGATGACATTTTGATTATTATTCTAAATAGTTGGTCATAAGTTCAAACCTCGATGGTGAGTATTTTAAGAGATTTATTTACAATGATACCTGTAGAATGTCCCAGTTGTGGTTAATATACTGTTGTTTTGGGTAGAATAATGGTTTAGTTGAGATTCTATAAAGATTTGTATTATAGAATCCTATTAAGACTTTAAAGATGTGACTAAGGTTGTAATTTAAATTTACAAGATGTGACAATTGTTCCTAATAGTGACTAAGGTTACAATTTAAATTTAGGAGTTTAGGGGTTTAAATAGATTTAAGAGTTAAGATACATATAGGAAATTAGATGATTTTTTGTTAATTAAAATTAAAGAATTCTTAGTTATAAATATAATAATTTAGAAATAATTTCTTAAAACAAAAGAAGAAATAATTAGACACTGAATGTGTGTCGAATTTTTTACAGGAATGATATTTAGAAATTTCTTAATATGCAAATTGTTTTACCGATTTTAGAATGGTTATCATTATTTCTAATTAGATAATTAAATATATAATAATTAAGTAATAAATATATTTTGGAAAGTAGATATATTTTATTAATTAGAAATAAAAAAAAAATTCCTAAAAGAATACAAGTCTTAGATATTTTGCAAAAAAGGTCTCGATTAGCATTGATTTTATTCTTTAATGATGTGTCATCTCCTCATTTATCGCCATTGTATAGCATCTATACACGCATCAAATATTAATCTATATATATATATATATATATATATATATATATATATATATATATATATATATATATACTAGTTTTGTACGCGCATTGCGCGATTGGGATAATGCCCAATGTTTTTTTTTTTTTTTTAAATAAGTACTTTAAAGTATATTAAGACAGGATTATATTGAAATTGTTCATGCATAGATAATTGAAGGTTGAATTTGCGTATTTAAATAGGTAATTCTTCTCCCAAAGGTTGAGTCCCCAACCCCAAGGGCCCCCCACACTCCGACCCGACAGAGCATTGTGGGAAGTTGTAAATCACGGTGACTCAATGGTTCAGCAGACAGGGCTAAATGCTGATACGCACAAGGAATCTGCCCACTTTGGACATAATTCCCGCATTGCCGCTGCCGAGGTCAAACCTTGGTCTCTTCTCCCAAATACTACCCACTAAACCATTGAGCTAAGCCCGTGCGGGTTAAATAGGTAATTCTAAGTTTACAAATGCAAGATAATATAGTCAAGATTGATTATAATTGTCAATAAAATAATTGTATAGGTATGGTTGAAACCAAATACGGGACATAAGGGAAAACAAATAAAAATTAGGGCATAAAATATTAAATATATACTAATATTGTTTGAGGAGATTCTGACATTAGGATTTGTGGTTAAGTTCTATTAAGACTTTAATATTAGACTTAGACTAACGGTGAATTAACGGAAAAGTTAAATGGATAATCATATAATTAAGGATAAATTATAAAATCTTAAAAAGAAACAAATTAAAACCGGAACAATATGAACCATTCATTTGATTTAATAATTTGGCGGTCATTTTTTCTACCCAATGTTAATAATTAAATAAATTCGCTGGTCAAATCTGCTAGTATAATCCGCTAACGCTAACCTCTAACTGCTGATTGTCAAACAAGGACATTGCGAGGTAGTTCTCACTTCAATTTGTTGTGTGATTTGAATACTCTCTTTGTCACAAAATCTCTCAAGTAGTTAATATGGTTGGCTTTATTAATTATATTTTTTTAAAATTTTTTTCATGGTATTAATAAAATACTTGGTAAATAAATATACAGCATTATTTTGTATTATAACTTTGATATTTAATTAGAAAAGTAGTGCACAAAAAAGATAATAGATAATGTAGTGAATATAATCAATTGATGAATTTGAATGTAAAATTTTTTACATTTGAGAAAAATAAAGACAATATAACTAATGAAAATATTTCTTTTAATTAATTTATTGATAATTAATAATTTTTTTTTTCACTGAATAAAGACATTGTAAAGATAATGTAGCGAATATAATCAATTAATAAATTTGAATATAAAGAATTTTTATATTGAAGAAAAATAAAGACAATATAACTAATAAAATTATTTCTCTTATTTAATTTATTGATAATGAATAATTTTTTTTTTTGAATAAAGACATTGTGGACACATAATTCTAAATTAAAGAAATGCATATGTATTATTTTTCGTTGTAACTACTAAATTATTATTTATATATATAATTTAATAAGAGTAAAATAGAGTACTAATTATGCCAACTTTGATTGGGATGAGGTTCGAACCTAAGACCTTTTTTATTGAAATCAATGAGTAAGTTAACGGTGAACTAACGGAAATTCTTAAAATTTTAACGGAATTAGTAACGGTGTGTGGGTATTTTAGGAAAGTTTAGTGTAAAATTTAAATCTGATCAATCTTTTAATCAATCTGAGCCATACATTTGATTAAAATCTGTGACCGCCATTTTTTCTACCCATTATAGGCCTAACTCTCTTGGGCTCTTATTAGTATAGTAGATAGATAGTATATATATATATATATATATATATATATATATATATATATATATATATATATATATATATATATATATATAGGGATGCACTCAGGTGCGAATAAGTGCTCAGGAGGGAAATGCGAACGAATCAGCGCGCGACACGTGTCCAGATCTAATAACTTAAAAAAAACGCGGTGGCATTTTCGTAAAAAATTGAACATCGAAGTGCAAGTAAAATCACTTACAAGTGCACCTACTTTCACCTATAAGTGCATGTAATTTTGCCTTGTTAGCATTCACTTTCCGCAAACATTCATGCACCTGGGTGTGCTTATAACTATATGTGCAACTATTTATAACTATAGGTGCAACTACTTATAACTATAGGTGCACCTACTTTCACCTATAAGTGCATGTAATTTTGCCTTGTTATCATTCACTTTCCGCAAACATTCATGCACATGGGTGTGCTTATAACTATATGTGCAACCATTTATAACTATAGGTGCAACTACTTATAACTATAGGTGCACCTATTTTCACTTATAAGTGCATGTAATTTTGCCTTGTTAACATTCATTGATCTGAGTTCTGCGGATAGTAATACCCCTGAAAACCACTCGCAAACATTCATACACCTAGGTGCAACTACTTATAACTATGTGTGCAGCTACTTAGAACTATAGGTGCAACTACTTATAACGATAGGTGCAACTAAGTATTGATGCTCAGTGTAAATTTTTACTTGCACCGATAATACATTTTACATGCACTTGTAATACATTTTACTTGCACTTCGATATTCAATTATTTACGAAAATGCCACCGCGTTTTTTAAAAAAATCAGTGTTTCTCATCCATTAGATCTGGACACGTGGACGGACAGAATCCATTCCTATTTCGCGTCTGGGCGAAGTATTCGCACCTGAGTGCGATTATATATATATATATATATATATATATATATATATATATATATATATATATATATATATAGTAGATATGTAATGTAATTGATACGAAATATAAACAGTATACAAACATTTTTACTATTTTTAATCAAATATATAATTGGACTCAATTACCTAATTAAGTTATAGAAATAGAATTCGACTCAATTACCTAATTTGGTTTGTGCGACGAATATATAATTATATAAGAACATAACGCATCTACTCTTTCTTGAATTCTTCTCGGTCACAGCTTCGACATCTGCTCGCTCTCCTCTGTGGTACTTTCTCTATATTTTACATATATTATTGCTTGTGATTACATATACGGAGTATTATTGTTTGTGATTGTTACTCTTTTTTAATTTACCTCCTCCTACATACTCTGTCGGGTCGGATGTGAGACCCTTAGGGTTAGGATTAAACCTTTTGGAAGAATTTTCTATATATTTTACATATATTATTGCTTGTGTTTGTTACTCTTTATTTCATCAACTACATACGCACTCAATTGCTTGCTATTACATGCTGATTCACTGTACTGCTTGTGTTGTATGTCACTTTTCATTATGCCATTTTGATCCAACCCGATTTATATTCGCTGATTACTTACCGATTAATCACTCAATCAACTAAAATATTTTGTTGTAACCCGTGTTAGATTAATTTACTCAATTATTAATATTTATGTTGAAAAAATTACTATCGACATTTTTTGTTTAACAAATATAAACTGTATACAAATTTTTTGACTATTTTTAATCAAATATAGAATTGGACTCAATTACCTAATTAAATTATAGAAATAGAATTGGACTCAATTACCTCAATTATATATAGAAATAGATCTTTTATATATACAAATATTTTGACTATTTTTAATCAAATATAGAATTGATCTCAATTACCTAATTAAATTATAGAAATATAATTGGACTCAATTACCTCAATTATATATAGAAATAAATCTTTTATATATACTTTTGTTATCTTTTAGATTTTTATTTTTATTTTTGAAAGGATTAGGACGTTATATATTTATGCAGGGAAGCCATTTAGTAGAAGATCAATATTGAGAGCGAGCCATGGCAAATAGATATTTATGGAATCCATTATTGAGTAGAAGAATATTGAGAGGCATGACAGATTTAGAACTATACCTCAACGTGCGAATACCTAATGGCAGATTTTCGTATCGTCCGTATGAGCAATTTTCATATCCTCCTCCTCCTCCATATTCTCCTTGGTACGTCCCTTTTTCGTATCGTCCGTATGAGCAATTTTCATATTCTCCTCCTCCTCCACATTCTCCTCCCCCTCCTCCATATTCTCCTTGGTACGTCCCTTTTTCGTATCGTTCGTATGAGCAATTTTCATATCCTCCTCCTCCACATTCTCCTCCTCCTCTTCCATATTCTCCTTGGTACGTCCCTTTTTCGTATCGTCCGTACGAGCAATTTTCATATCCTCATTTGTACCCTCATTTGTACGAGCCTTTTTCATACCCATATCCGTATGGCCCTTCTTCATCTCCTCCTCCTCCACCCGGCGGCGATTGCCGAGTTCCACGGGAGCATAGCAAAGAAGAAGAAAAAGTAGAATTAGAGGTGGAAATCATAAAGTACCTGGAGAATTTTGTGCATGTGACTGTATCCAGAATTGTTGAAATATATTCTAGTGAACAAGGAGAAGAAGAAGTAAAATTAGATGTGGAAAAGGTAAAGGCCTTGCAGGATTGTGTACAAGGAGAAGAAGAAGTAAAATTAGATGTGGAAAAGGTAAAGGCCTTGCAGGATTGTGTGTATGTGTTTATTGCTGAAATATGGTCCAATGAAAAAGAAGTAACATTAGAGGCGGGCTTGGTAAAGGCTCAACTGGATTGTCAGCATGCGTTTTTGTCCAGGATTTTTGAAATATTGTATGACTCAAATTTCAGACTAGATGAAAAAGGAAAAATCTCACAAGACACTATTAAGAAGAAGATTGTTGAAATAGTGTTTGGCCCAAATTTTGAACTAGACAAGGACACTAAAAATGCAAGAACTACCCCACACGACACTCTTAAGAAGAAGAAGGAGGAGGATGATTAATCCAAGAATTGAAGGCCCCGTCATGACATTTAAGAATGATGAATAAAACTGTTTTCAATTTTTTGTGTGTTGTTCAAATTTTGAGACATTAATTAGTTGCTTAATACCAAGACTATGTGGTCTAATGGTATCCGGGAGGTTATGAGTTCGAGCCTTAGTGGAGGCGTTATTGGTTCTTCGTGTTTCAGTAGGTTGAGAAAGTATATGAACAGATACTACAATGTAATGGGGCCAGTAACATTCAAAAAAAATTAGTTGCTTAATTCAAATGCATAATGAGCTCTGATCTATTATATTGGTTTAATTTTTATTATTAATTTTATGTGTTTTTTTGAGTTCGTTTTATTTTATATTTCATGTTTAATTTGATATATGCTTTTTTAAATTCATTATATTTTATTAGGTTTTTAGAAAGTTTCCATAGTCGATTAATTATTTTTATGAGTTAATACCTCAATTGTTCCTTCAAGTATTATTCTTTCAAATTATATTATATTATTGATTATTGAGGTGGCTTAGTTTGACTTGTTTTCCTAATGGTATTGTAAGTCCAACCGACACCAATATGCTTTGATTTCAGGTCCCTCGAGCTGCCCTACTAACATTTTTTTAAAAAAAGTTTTTTCCTTCTTTCTGGATACGCACAAAGCAAATGTGAAAATTCCTCAAACATCACTGTAGTAGCATTATTGACTTTTTTTTATACAAAAAATTTGAGCTAATTAACTATGAATAATTTATAGTATTTTTTTTTGTCGGTTCTTAATTGCGATCTCCAAATAATTCAGTATAATATTTGTATATTTTTTCAATAATATATGTTTAAATGATGTCTAATATTGTCTTAAGTTCATGTGTAATAATTAGTATAATTTATGAGTTTAATTATGTGCGATGTAAATGTATAAGTAATTGCAAAAGAGAGGGTTCATGATTTGATTTTCTAATTTTTAAAGGCAATAAAAAAGTTTTTTTTGTACAAAGTCTTAAATCGATTTACTTTTCATGTCTTTTTCTTCTCTTAAAATATTAAATTCTCAATATCAAAGGCCCCCCACTCTGAGATAATGTAAATTACGGAGACGCAATGACTAGATCAAATATTGATGCGCATAAGGAATATGTCCAACTTGTCTATAACTTCCTAAGGTCATAACATTAACATTATCTTTACTTAAAGAGAACATTTGAATAAGAGTTACAGACATTAAAAAAAAAAAAACTATGTAAAAAGTTTGCACAATTTCAAGAAGATGGGAGAGAAAAAGGAGCGAATTACATATACACGTACACATAATTCACTCCATTTATTTGTATTTCGAAATGGGAAGATTTTTAATAGAGTACGATAATTTGGAAATGAGAAAATGAAATCGTGCATTTCTTGCGATATTCTCAAGCATTCCGTGCCTTTCCTGCGTGGCATCAAGTCATCAACAGATGAAAAACACCCAACAACCTTCAACCACCCCCCCGTCCTCTCGAGCCAGACCACATCGTAAATGTTTGTTTATTAGCATCACAAACAAAATTCCAGCTGCATATTCACTTCCCAGTGAACCCATCCACCCGCCTTCCTCCCCCAGCACTGAAGAAAGTGATTTTTTATTTAAAAAATAAATAAATTCAAGATACAAGTTGAAAACGTGGGTGTCTGTGCAGAGCACAGAAACCGGAGAGAGGAAGAGGGAAAGATTCTCTGTGTATTCATCGAAGTTGGGAGCTTTTTGAATATTTATTGCAAAAAGATTCAGGAGGCAGAGAGAAAGATTCTCTGTTTTGGTACCCTAGTTGGGAGCTTTTGGAATATTATTCAAAAAAGATTCAATCTTTTTGTGGGTGCAAGACTTGGAAACGAAGAAGAGCAAAGCAAACCCTCATTTCTCTGCCTGGCAGAAGAGAAAGAGGGAAAGGAAGACTTATGGGGATTCTACACGACGACGTTGTGCTACTAAGGCAATCAGAGAAGGAAGGAGAGCCAAGTGTGATCACTGTGAACTGCCCTGACAAGACTGGCTTGGGCTCTGATCTTTGTCGAATCATTCTCTTCTTTGGCCTCACTGTAGTCAGAATTGGTAAGCTAAATCTTCTCTAAATTTGGGAGAGGGTTTTCCATTAAGTTTTCACTGTGATTTGACTTTTGTGCAAGGAAAAGTTTCTTTTCTTTAAAATTTCACTGGTTAAAGTGGAGCTGAAGCATATTCAAATTGTACAGTAATTGATAATGAGCTGGTAATTCGCAGCTCTAATTTGGGAATTGGGATGAAAGAGTCAACTTTTTCTACTGTCTGGAGGGTGTTTAAGTGGGAAGACCTAAACCAGTGCAATTTTCCACCCTCAAGTGGAAGGAAAATCACTTTCTGTGCTTAATTTGAGTTTCTTGCAATTTACTTGGTGATTGCTTGATGTTTAGTTAATTAGTATTGTTTTACTTTTGTTTCAATTGTTGAAGATGTATCCACGGATGGGAAATGGTGCTACCTAGTGTTTTGGGTGATTGGCAAACCAAACACAAGATGGAGTTTGCTGAAGAAGAGACTGATTGGAGTGTGCCCTTCATGTTCTTCAGCCTCTGGGATTTCGTATTACCGGGCTGAGTTGCAGTCTCCAAAACCTCCTGATGTGTTCCTCTTGAAATTCTGTTGTTATGATCGACGGGGCCTTTTACATGGTAATTTTGAAGCAACGAAATCAATTGTTACATGTCTATATTTGCTGATGTCTATGTTTTGCAATGTTATTTCTTGTGGGGGGTTAACTTTTGCATCTTAGATTGTTCTTACTTTGCTTGTTTACCATTATGGGTTGTGTTCTTGTGTCATCTGTCAAAAGTTTAGAATTTGTAATATGTTGTGTGCTTGGTATTTTTAGTCAGTTTTTTGACCGATTTGTGCCTTTGCTTCTATCTTCTTGATAGCTAGTAAAGTTTCTGGTCCAAGAAGGATATGTGGGTTGTATCCGTGGGTGAATTTTCAAACGTTTTTTGGCAGATGTGACAGCAGCCCTTTACGAACTTGAGCTTATCATAGAGAAAGTGAAGATATCCACTACTCCAGACGGGAAAGTCATCGACCTGTTCTTCATAACAGACACAAGGTTCTGCATTCTAGTCTCTAGACCCTACTTTCCTCAAGTTTTGTGTTTCGTGCTTTCATCCTAACACCATTCAATGGCACCCCATCCTGTTTGAGGGCTTGTAATTTCATAGATATCGATGCATTTGTTAATTAAGTGATGTGGTTTTGATCACCGAAAATGATATTTTCTTCGTTTATCCTGTAAACTTATGTGTTAGTTGTGTGATCAGGGAACTGCTGCATACAAAGAAAAGACAGGAGGATACATATGATAATTTAAAATCCGTTCTTGGGGACGCTATGATTAGCTGTGAAATAGAAATGGTTGGCCCTGAAGTCACTTTGTGTTCTCAAGGCCCGTCATTCCTTCCCCCTGAAATAACGGAGGACATGTTTGACAGTGAGGTGGTTGACGATCATCGAGGTGGATCTCCTGCTTGTAAGAAGGCATCTATTGCAGTGGATAACTTGCTGAGTCCTAGTCACACACTAATCCAGATTGTTTGCCAAGATCACAAAGGTTTTCTCTATGATATAATGAGAACGCTGAAGGATTATAACATCCAGGTAGATAATATTATTTCTTGAAAGTAAAATCTCGTTTCAATGGCTAACTAGTTAGTGATTGTGTCTTAATTTGTTTCTTGATAATTCGTTATAGAAAATATTGTTATGTTTATTTTTGGACACCACGAAATATATATACACTTGAAAAGATATATAATTTCTAATGCCAATATGCTGTTGTGGTTTCAGATATCTTATGGGCGCTTCACAGTGAAAAGTAAAATGGACTGTGAGCTTGACTTATTCATCATGCAAGCAGATGGGAAGAAAATAGTTGATCCCAACAAATTAAACGCCCTGTGCTCTCGTATCCAGATGGAACTGCGTCGTCCTCTAAGAGTAGCATTGGTGAACCGAGGCCCCGATACAGAACTACTTGTTGCAAACCCCGTGGAGTTGTCTGGCAAGGGTCGTCCCCTCGTCTTTCATGACATCACCCTGGCGCTCAAAATGCTCAACGTTGGCGTCTTTTCGGTATTTCCTCACACCTAAACATATAGGAATGGAGTAGAAAAACAAAACAAAACAAACATTGAGTGGATGTTATTTATCTAGTAAAACCTTAACAGTTGTGATCTTAATCACTTCCAGGCTGAAATTGGTAGATACATGGTGGGAGACCGGGAATGGGAAATATACAGAGTTCTACTCGATGAAGGGAATGGCTTGCCTGTACCAAAAACGAAGATTCAAGAAGCAGTTTGGAAGATGCTGATGGGCTGGGAATGATGAATGGCGAAGCGACAGAGTGATGCACCAATCCCGAGAGTCACCTACAACTCGCATGTACAGTGTATACTTCTTCCAGTTAGTATTACTTACAAAGACATGTAGATATATATCTATATATAGTTGGCATATTTGAGGGAGTGATAAGCTACACTCTACCAATTAAGTTTCAGTTTGTAAGGCTAACCATGTAGAATGAAATGAATGTTGACGGTGAGGATTTATAAGAGTAGTAAAATCCTTTAAAAGCTGTATGTAATGTACAGGGTGATAAAATGCCATGAATGGTTGATCTCTCATGCATACAACTTTCCAGTTTCCAGTTTTCTCAGATCAAGAATCTCTTTGTATGAATGTGGAGAGCATATTGTGGATTGAACTGAAGAAATAACCAGAAAATGTGTCTGATATGATCACTGGTCGGAATTGGAATATTCATTGCGTTTAAACTTGGTGCTCCTTCAAGTCGATATGAATGTTCATATGGGCTTTTTGCATAATATACAGCAACCAAAATCTTATAGTCCTGCCATCAAAGAACTGAAAATCTAGAAAAATTGTCTTCCTCTTTTTATTTTTAATGGAAAATAATTGTTTTATTGTCTTACAAAGGGATGACACAATTTTTCAAGAATCACTATTCTACCCCTCTAAAATTATATCATGATTTTTTTATTTTTTTTTGGTGTTACGAGGGAGAAACCTGTAACTATTATCTAAAAGTGTATATTAAGTAAAATTTTCTCTTGTGTAATAATTCGTAAATTACATAAGAGAGACGTGTACGATTGACTTGAGAAGGTATTTGCAAGAATCGAATTTTAGTGGGCAGTATTTGGGATAAGAGACCAAGATTCGAACCTCGGCAGCGGCAGTGTACGAATTATGTTCAAAGTGGGCAAATTTCTTGTGCGCACCGACATTTGGTCATGTCTACTAACCCATTGAGTCACCGTGATTTACATCCTCCACATGCTCTGTTGAGTAGGAGTGTAGGGGACCCTTAAGATTGAGAATTCAACCTTTTGGGATAAGATAAGAATCGAATACAAAATATTATGGTACGAAAATTATCTTTCACCTATCTAGTTTTGTTTGTGAAATTTACTAAAGATTTAATGCTCTATGTATTGAACTTCTCAAGATAGTTTTGTTTGTGAAATTTACTAAAGATTTAATGCTCTATGTATTGAACTTCTCAAGATAAGATTAAAGACTTATTAAAGTGGCAATGGAAGGATAACATTTTGACTAAATTTCATGAATTACCTATTTGTTTATAGGGTTTGATAGATACATTGGCTGATGCTGGATTGAATTGAATGTTTTTTTTGAAAGCTACTGGCTCTATTACATATATACTTTCTCAACTTACTAAAACACAAAGAACTAATAACACCTCGTTCAAACTCATAATATTTCAAATGGAAGTTTAACTCGGGTACCATTAGACCATATAGCCCCAGTGTTTGAATTGAATGTTTAGTATGATAGAATTGAAAATTTTCTCTTATAATAATATATATAGATATAGATAAGGATTAAACAAAAAGAAAATATATTTACCATAATATTTAATTTAATTAATATGGATTTGCATGTTGGCGCTGTACGACTGCGTTTTCGACTTTTCGTTAACATCCTTCCATTTTAGCTATGACGGAGTACGACTTTCGTCGCCTTCTCTCTCCTTTCACTCTTTATTTTTAGATCATTTATATATCTCATTTCGTGTTGATCGTCGGAAACCTCCTCTCCGTCTGACCGCCGCCGATAACTTATCCGGCGGTCGTTCATCACAGCCACGATCCACCATTTCTTTTGCTCCACAATTCTCTTCTCGTCTCTCCACCTAATCGCCCAATTCTCATGTGAACGAATTACAGATTGCAGATTCAAGGCCTCCTCACTGCTCTTAGCTCTGGGTTTTTTGTTTTTTCGTTTTTTCACGAGTTTTTGTTTTATTTTGAATTGCATAATGCGTTGACAGATGTTTAGAGTAGTGTTTATACTTTATAGGCGAAATTTAGGGCTAGGGTTTTAGTGATTGGAGTCAAATGTTGAACAAAATTATAAAGAGGGGGCACCGGAAGGTGCCCAAATCCAACGGCGGAGACTTTGGCTACGGGCCACAGGGTGGGGCGGGGACTGGTTCAGTTTCCACATCCAATGTAGTGGTGAACCATGCTTCCAGGGGCAGCTTGCCCCCGGATTCAGCGCAGTCGCATCTGCCTACGGCGGCGGCGCTCTTTTCTGCTGCCATGCCGGCCCCTGGAACTATAGAGAACCTGCCTATGTTTCGCGATGTGCCGGTGTCGGAGCGCCAGAACTTGTTTTTGAAGAAGCTTCAGATTTGTTGCTTTCAGTTTGACTTCACTGATACAATGAAGATGGCTAGGGAGAAGGAGATCAAGAGGCAGTCCCTTGTAGAGCTTGTAGATTTTATTCAGTCAGGGTCTGGAAAAATTACGGAGAGCAATCAGGAGGAAATGATAAGGATGATATCTATCAATATATTCCGGTGCTTACCTCCCAACTCACACGAGAACACAGGGTCAGAAAATGCTGACCCTGACGAAGAGGAACCATTTCTTGAGCCCTCTTGGCCACATTTGCAGCTAGTATATGAACTGCTTTTGCGGTACATTGTGTCATCTGACACTGATACAAAGGTAGCAAAGCGGTTTATTGATCATTCATTTGTGTTAAAGTTATTGGATTTGTTCGACTCTGAGGACCCGAGGGAAAGAGAGTATTTGAAAACAATTCTTCATCGAATATATGGGAAGTTCATGGTGCATCGGCCTTTTGTAAGGAAGGCAATCAATAATGTATTTTATGGCTTTATATATGAGACGGAGAGGCATAGCGGCATAGGTGAGCTTTTGGAGATTCTAGGGAGTATTATAAATGGGTTTGCATTGCCAATGAAAGAGGAACATAAGCTGTTTCTTGCCCGTGCACTCATACCACTACACAAGCCAAAAACAATTGCAATGTATCATCAGCAGCTATCATACTGTATTGTTCAGTTTGTGGAGAAGGATTACAAGTTGGCTGATGTAGTTATAAGAGGTCTGTTGAAATATTGGCCTGTTACTAATTGCCCAAAAGAGGTTCTCTTCCTTGGAGAACTTGAAGAAGTTTTGGAAGCCACACAGGCAGCAGAATTTCAGCGTTGCATGGTTCCTCTTTTTAGACAGATAGCTCGTTGTCTAAACAGCCCACACTTTCAGGTTATTGGAAGTTTTAAATTTTAATAACTTTTAACTATACTTTTCAATCTGCATCCTTTTATGGAGGATTCTTTTATTTCTTTTGCTACTTGTGAATGATATTGTTAATAGATAAAGTAACAAATGCCTTGCTCTAAAGCTGCAATATGCTTTAATTTGGTGTCAAGTTACTTTATTAGCTGTTTGTTCAGAGGGATAGTTAGTTGTTCCTGGTTGATGCAATGCTCCTGTTCATAGTGTCTTTAATGGAGAATGTAGGGCATGGTGAAATATTGAAATTTTCTACAGTTTCATGTTTTTGTCTTTTTGATATGCAAAAATGTAGCACACTCATCCAACTAGTCATCTTAGTATGTAGCTTTATGAACAATTTTCTTTTTCTTGATAATAGTTGTTGAACATAGAAAATAGAAATTTAGGAACCAAAATTTATCCATGTCATGTGGATGGCTGTTCTATGTTTATCATGTAGTTGAACCCATTTCGGTGGCTATGTCAAGATATTATTTGGGGTTTCCTCTTTGTGGATCTTGTGCATCCTTGTATGTTTGATCCTTTGTCCTTTCTTCAATACCTTCCAAGTTTGATTTTCCCCATTGCCTATGGAATTTGGTGCGAGTATTGCCGGAAGGGGTCATCCTTCACCACCATTGGCAAAGGGAAGACTCATTAAAGGTGCTATTGTTTTTCACCAAGGTTTATATAGCCTTAAATACTGGCATCACACTCTCACTCTGCTCTGTGAACTTGGTCATCTGCTAATCTTCAAATCTTCATTTTCTGCAGCTTGGAATCATCTCCTAACTCTCAAAATTTCACATTTCTGAACCTGCCTTCCCCAATCCCCATTACTATCTTCCTGTAATCCCCTTCTGCCTCCTTTAGACTTTAGTCACATTAAAGAGCTGAACTTACAATCACCTTATGCGGCTATGTGTTTTTGAACTTCTCCTTCGTTCTACTATTACCAAACATGTGATTTTTAGGTAACTGAACCTGTTCTTGGAAAATAGAGAAGTATGCCATTCGCTTAAATATGACAGCCATTTATTTCTTTCCGTAATGTAGGACTTATCCTATCAATGCTGTAAAGTATCAAAATTGTATTTAAAGATGCATTAGTCAATATGATACATAATCCTGTGACCCAAGTAAATTTTATAATTCTTCCATCTAGAATGGAAGAATGCTTTTCTATTAGTAACCTCGTATTATTATTGTTATTGTTATTAAGCAACTTTTTATTTGTTCACTTCTATGTTATGCCTAGAGGAAAGAAAGGTGAAGACCAGTTTCCTTCATATTTTAGGGCTATACATTTTATTCTCTGATATTGGGATGGGTAGAATCTTTGTTAGGGTCAAAATTCCATTTCATCATTATGCATGCTTAATTTCATTACGTATTCTAGACTTGTATCATTCCATTCCCTAGCCATATTTTTTTCTTCTTCATTCCCACAGATGTGATCCTGATAGGGTGGAAAAGGACTGCGAAACCAGACAACTTACCAAGTTGAACCACTGCCATCAATCTCATGAGTCTTCAATACCCTCATATTATGTCACTACACTTAGACTAATGTAAAGCATCGGGCCACTGCCATTCACTTGAGACATTGTCCTTGATACCCATTTCCTTGGCCGTTATTAACCACCTCATTCTCTCCTCTAGTCACTTGTCTCTTATCTGCCACGCTTATCACAGTAATGAAGCACCATTACAGGCTGCTTCAGTCTGCACATCTCATGATCGCACTAACCATAAGTATTAATTTCCATATATAATCACCATAAAGTCTAAAGTCAAGTATCTAATGCATTCAAAATGACTTTAACAGCTATGGAAAGGTTTGCTTAATCTTGGAGGATTCTGTCATGGCAATGCAGTTAGCTAACCTTTATATGGTGTTCATGTGTCAAATTTTATTTCAGGTTGCAGAGCGAGCCCTATTTTTATGGAATAATGAGCACATTGTAAGTTTGATTGCCCAGAACAGGAATGCCATTTTTCCCATTATTTTCGAGGCTCTGGAAAAGAATATACAGTTCCATTGGAATCAAGCTGTACACGGGCTCACTGTCAATGTTCGCAAAATGTTCTTGGAGATGGATGCAAATTTGTTCGAGGAGTGCCAAAGACAGTATGCAGAGAAAATGGCTCGGGCCACAGAACTGGAAAAACAGCGAGAATTAAGATGGCAGAGATTAGCAGCTGCAGCAGGAGAAGGCAGCTGAGGGATTTGTCACGGGAACACTGTAACTCATATGTACTTATAACCATAACTTGTTGCAGCTTAAGAATGGCTTGTGTATTTCTCCCCTATATTTTTAATTTACTTCTAGTGAGAAATTGTTTCTGATATTGAACCCTTAGCCACAGATCCAGTTGTGAATGGTTTTGGGTAAATCATTCTCCTGTGATTTTTTTTCCTAAAAACTTCAGGATTGTTTTTGTCATTCCATTCTAGTTTTGTATAAGAACTACACTCTTCAGTCTTCACTATTGTGGGGATATATTTGTATTATATATGGCTTTTGCATTTCCTTCCCTTCTTTCTTTTAACTAGCCCTGTGAGCTTGGCATTGATGATGAATTGATGATGGAGCTCTTCTTTCCTTCCCCTCTATATATGGAGGTTTTTTTTTTTTGACTCAAAAAAATATAATTATTTATAAATTATTTGGGAAGTTAATAGATGTATCGTTAGAAGAGAAGGGATATTAACTAGAATATTCCGTATCTTTTTAGTTTGAATTTTGAACGGATTGTCTCATAAGATGAGATTTACCTTATTAATTATAGATAATTTATGTCGATTTGTCTCACAAGACATGATTTATCTTAACATACTTTTAGTAGTGATTGTGATTTCATTATCATCTAAAAATAATAATAAGTGATTTTCATGTGCAATTTTTATAATTTATTATTAAGGGTTCAAGTCTAATATAATTTTTATATTCGAAAAAAAATAAAAGAATGAAAACTTGTACGTAAGAGATAACATAAACCCCAAGTCCCAACCGAGGCCTCATGTCTTCCCTAGGTAATCCTTTGAGAGCTCCAACCATCGTTCATCCATCACCACTTAAAAAAATTTTAAAATCTGCCGTATATCTATCAGAACACTGACTGAACTAGTCCGAATCTCTCTGTTTAAGAGTTTGTTTGTTTGATCAATGTCTAAAAAAGGTGGTCGTGGAGCTCCTTTACAGGAAGATGTGCCGTGGAGGGCTGCGGCGGTCCCCGGTGCCAGACCCATCCCCAAAATTAATCACTTCCCAGTCCTTCAAATCCCTCAAAGCCCCTATTCTGATTATGCCCTCTCCGTCATGAAGGTGATTATTCAATCTTTAATTTCATTTTTGCTAGATATGGTTGGTTGGTTTTGAGTGTGTTTTGAAAAGATTTGTTTTTTTTTTGTGGTATTTGCAGCACCCTGACCCTATTGGAGCTGGTTTGGGAATGGGGGCGATAGTGGAGGCAGCTGGACCGGAATGCATCGTCCCCGGGCAGACTAGACCATTGAAATTACTTGGTCTTAAGGTGCTCTTTTTCTCTTTAATCTATTTGCAGTATTAGGTGCATTTCAATTATTGTCAATTATATTGCCATGTTTCACAAATAGGCAAAAGGGTTCTCCTTTTATAATTAGCTTTGCTTAAATACTTTGTTGCTTCTGTTATCTGTCTTCTTTTCTTAACTGATTAATCATTTATGACCTGTAGTTATTCTGCTAACTTCTAGGTTCTGGTTTCTTTAACTCTGTTTCTTGTTGGTCCTTTGTGTGTGTGTGTGTTTGTTATCTTAAGAAGCTCCGAATTCCTACCACTGTCTACTTATAAAGATAAACGAATAATAAATCCCTACCACTTTTTTGTGCGATCACAGGTATGGCCTATTGAGGTGGATTTGAAATTTTTGGAACCTGTTGGACGAGAACTTAAGGCAATTGGGAAGGTAAAATCAATTCCTATTGCCTGCTAAAGTAGATGTTATATAGTGATTAGTGATCCTTTTTCTCTGTTATATAATCTTGTAGAAGATAAGTTGTGTGTTGTCCTCAAATTGATTAATTTTGGCTATACATGCTCACCTTGAGCATTTGTAGCATATTGTTGATGGGGATGTAAACGCTCTGTCGAATTGAGCACAATGCACTTATTGAGGAAGATTAGATGGAAAGAAACGTTAGAGATGGGATTGGAGGATGTTTTGTTTCTAGTACATAAATCGGTTTTCTAAATTTATACTGTTTGGGGTTTTTATTTAAGAGCACTGAATGTAGAATATAGATGGGAGTTCTCATCTCATCCCATTTTTATGCATCATTTGAAAATCATATAAAGGCTCTTAGGGACGGTACGAAGAAAAAAGGTACCATTCTCTTATCACTTTTTTTGTTTTTCCTCCGTGTTTTGTTTGCAGTTCATGGATTCAGCAGTCGATCTCATGAACAAATCCTTCATTGATCGCTAGAGCTAGAGCTGTTACGTTCCCCCAAGTAGCCGGTAAGCATTATTGGAGACACGAGCAATATTATCGTCTAAAGAGAATTAGTTAATCCGTCCTCTAGTTTCTCTCTTTTTGTACCCCATTTTACTTCTGGCAAACTGAGAAGTATGTTGAACATCTAAAGGAAGCCATGGATTTCTTTGAAAAGGTTAATAATATTTACATACAGTGAATCTTTTGCTGCCTGCTTCTTCATGTTGTGGCGTTTTTATTTGATTAATCGCTTTCTTTCCCCAACTCGGTTGTGGTAAATTAGCCAAAAGAAATGAGAAACGAAAATTATGATTTAGGCATTGTTAGAAACAGGGCAGATTGATGAAGAAAGGACACCTTTTTTGCCTTTCCCACAAGATTACATGCATACTATACCATGAAGCTTAACAGGGTTATCAGAGAAAACAGTACAATGGGGTAACAGCAAAGTCTACAGCCTCCACCGGAATCATCACCATCATAATCATCCCGATCGCCGGAAATCGCTACCAAGTCGGTTCCTCCACCACCGTTGTCGCCGCTACTGCTAGCATTCCCAGCAGCAGTCCACTTGCCCTTATTATTGCCTCCCCTGTCATCATAGTCAACATCAAAAAAGTCTTAACTGGCAAGCATGGCATGTGTTGCCACTCATTAACTAGAAAAACATGTTTTCTTTAACTTAACGTTGGACTAAGGTAATGTGCTGTCCTCCGACCAGTAAAGGGCCAATGGAAGAAAGGGAAAAAGAAAAAAGTGAAAAGTGAAAGAAATTAAGTTTGAAAATGAGGGACCTGCCAACAAGGACACCGGCGTTCATGGTGAGTTGGTCGATGAAATTTGCAGATTTGGGCTCCACACTATAGGCTTTCTCGTATTTGATTTCTACACCATCACCTGATGCTACAAAGAAGGCCCCATTTCCCATTATATCCCCCTCACTCCTCCAATTCCAGTTCCTCCATTGATCTTCTTCTGTGTCCACTCTTTTTGTCACCTATAAAGTACAAATGGACCGCCATCATATCCCAGAATTGAATCAATTGAACCGAACACATAAATACATAAAGGAATTTATATATGTGTATACCTCTTTGGCATTACGGTCGAATGGTGCCATGTAACGATTTCCTTGACTGTTAATGGTGGGGTTACCGCTGCCACCAATGGCATACATTTCCCACCTCGTAAAATCATTGTTGACGACATGAATGAATCCTCGTCTGCACCTCGGCATTCTCTGAACCAGGTTTTGTCCGAAGTGATTAAAAGCAATGGTGACTTGCATCCCAGAATCCGGCAAATAATCGTCGCTGTGACCCAACAACATCACCTCATTATGGTGCGAAAAATGGTTATTTGATATGGTGATCCCCGTGGACCCCATCACGACGTCGATCAGCCCGTCCTTGCATTCCGACAACGAGCAGTGATCGATCCAAATATCCCTCGATCCGAACACGGAAATCCCGTCGCCGTCGGCTTTCGATCTGAACCCGAAGTGAGTCGGACTTGACCGTACGTTTGTGTCGCCGGAGTCGTAGCAGTTGTGTACGTGGATGTTATGGATGATGACATTGGAGATGTACTGTAACGTTATGCAGCCGCCGCCGGTGACGTGGACGTTAGCTCCGCGGCCGTCGAGGGTCTTGTAGGAGTTGAAGATGAGCTCCTGGGAGAGGCGGATGGTCATGCTGGCGGCGAAGACGATCCAGAGGGGCTCCGTTTGGATGACGGCGTAGCGGAGCGTCCCCGGAGGAGGGTTGACTGGGTCAGGGTCGGAGGAGTCGGTGACGACGTAGTAACGTCCACCTTTGCCACCTTGGGCGTATTGTCCGAATCCGATACCACATTCCGCTAGGTGCTGCCGGTTCAGCTGCCAGTTGGAGTCGCACCGCCAGCAATCGTCGATTGGGTTTCCGGTGGAACATGACTGGTCGGAGGATAACAATTTTCTTCTTGATAGATGTCTCCAAAGTGATGCATTTACTTTGCTGCATTTATGCATGGAAAATTATCAATGTTACAATGTACCACTAACTTTGTTACAATGTAGTATATGTTCCTAGCTACATACTTTTTCAACCTATTGAAGCACAAATATCAGAGTCATGCCCCACTGGGTAGCCACAGTTACAATGTAGGATACACTTTCTCTTAATTAAAGAAATTAAAGAAAGTATGAAACACTAGAATACAATGTAGAATAAGGATTATATATATTATTGAAGAATTTAAGGAAAAAGAGAGTGCAGTAAGTAACGCTAAAGGCATGCAGTAGGTACCTTTGAAAGTCTTGAACAACAGCTTCAGGATTGGGATGCTGAGCAGGGAGAATAGTGAGGTTGAAAAGTGGCGGCGTTGAAGAAGAAGAAGAAGACGAAGAAAACACAGTAATGACAAGTAGCAGAGAAATGAAAATAATGCAGCAGCTTCTTCTGTACATCATTTTGATGGAGTTTCCGGCTGCCGCCGTGCAGTGGTGGTCGAATGTGGGCGGTGCTAGTGTTAAATTAGACTGTGTAATAGCTGCTGAAGTGTGTTAGTGTATACTAGTGAGTGAGACTGTGAGACTGAGAGTGGGAGACATAGTGGGAAAGTGGTTTTTGAAAGAGGGTTTCATTGGCATTATTGCCATGATTTATAGTGTCATCGTAAGAGAATCTTCGAGCCCAAAAGTCCAAACAAACAGAGAAAAGCAACAGAAAGTACTTATATTGAAATATTTGATTTAGCCCACATTAGCAGCTCACTTGGTCATATGCCGGATAAACTTTAGAAATGATAACCTGGGATCGAGTCTCATCAGACACCGTGTTGGAGTAATAACCTAATCGCTTGACTAATTCAACTACTGATTAGTGAAATTAAAGCATGATCAACGATCGAAGGGATGAATTAAACACCCTTTCTGAGGATCCTAATAATTTAAAAAAAGTGGACAAGCTCCATACATTTCGCCATCTTTTCTCTATTCATTTCTCCCCACGCCGCATCATTAATATATAAAGTTTATTAACATTTAATTAACTCTCGCTAAATTCAATTCTCTTGTTTCTTTTTCTTTCTTTGTTCAAATTAGTATTCCACTTTTAAAAATAGACAGACAGACAGACAGTCTGCTTAGGTTGCAATATTGCGCCTTATAGTATACGTAAGGAGGATATATACATGGGAAGGCCACCTTCATATGCACTATATATGCATGCATGCATTTCTACCTCTACGTACGTACTTCAATCACTACATATATATGACATACATCAACAACTAACATTCGTGTTAACAATAATAACTTCAACATTTTTGTGAACAAAATTGATTTGGATCGTTAATAAAAGTAAGGAGTAATACTTTTTTTTAGAGTATTGAAAATGTGCAGACATTAATTAATTAATTCAATATAGGGGAGTATGTAGGCTAATTAATTAAAATTAAAGAAATGTATGTATAGTAGGGTGCCTTGTTTTTCAACACGCGTCCTCGATCGTTGAGTACAAATAAAGTTGTGTAATTGCATGAATATGGATATGATGTATGACTTTGGGGTACGGTCCAAATGCCATCCAGTCTGCACAACATGCTGATGTACAGTACTCCATTAACATGGCCGTAATGAAGCTCATTTCTTTTGACTCTTTACACTGCCACTAGCCAGTAGGTCCGATCCTTCCCCATCACCATTTTTGTATTCTTGCTGGCTCTTGCTGTGTTTTTTTTTTTTTTTTTCCAATAAAAAATAACTTAATGATCGATTATTATTATGATGTGATATTACAATTGAAATTTTAAAATTATTTAGTCAATTATCGACCATATCACTCCTAGGCTATATATACAACCTAGCTAGCTAGTAATAGTAATGGACTTTATATATATAAGGAAATTTGGATACTTCTGGGCCACGATTCCCAAACACCCAGCAATATAATTGGGTTGGTGATTTAAACCAAATAAATTGCTACTATACACCACTAATTATGAATATGTGCTATATACTCAAGGACAATATCGGTGTAAAAACTAAAAATTTAATTTTGAATTATATTTTAAATGAAAAAAAAATTGAATATAGAATTATCTATATATATAACAAAACAGTTACTGGAAAGAGATTATACAAGAGTGAATTACATATCTAGAAACCACTGCACCTTTTGGTGCGACTAGTTAGAAATACTTATTCATATATGACACACCTTCACTATATTGTAGTAGGATATCAATCACATCATTTTAACAAAGCTAGAATATGTTTAATAATACACACTATATATAACATATATATCAACAAACTTGTCATCACACGTGCAGTGCAGTACTGCATGCATGCATGGCTGTGGATAAATCTAGCCGTTGTTCTCTTCTGTGGTGGTCTTGAAGGCTGCCGGCGAGGTTGGGGTTTGACCATTCTCCGGCCAAGAATCCCTAGGAATATTGTGGTGATTATTTATCTCGGGCTCCTGCTGTCCATAGCTATGCCCCAATAAGGTGCCGGCGGCCTCCGCGATGCCGACTGCAGACCGCCTCTCCGTCGCCATCCCCCGGCTGGTGGCACCACCCAAATCCACCGTCACCGAAAGCAAGAGCAATGTAAACAAGAAGATTTTCACCGCCATTTTCAGTCCAAACATGCACTATAAGTCTATAACATAATAATATTAATGCTTTAATTTACTGCAGGCTGAAGCCAGTAGCTTTGTTAGTATTTATAGGAATAATAATTGGAGGGCGTGTTTGGTAGGCCAGAGATAAAGATGATGGGAGTGGGACGACGTCGAGAGATCTTAGAAATAAAAATTAAAAATTAAAATCTGAATGTGGTCTTTCCACCAAAGTCAGCTCCTAAATTATCTCTGTTAATTAAGTATCATAATGCTCCATTATTATTATTTTTTTCAAAATATATTTTAAAAAATGCAAAAAGATGAAATCCGGCCTGTCCACAAATGGCAAGCAGCCACCTTGCTATTGGCATAAAATGTCACTTGCATAAACCATCAATGAAGTTGTTGAAAGATATACCGTACCCATTATATTCCATTCCAGAAGATTCAAGAAATACTATTCCCAACCTGCAGTATGCATGTATGTTCATAGGAAATTAATTAAACTACAAACTCAACCTCCATCTGCATACTCAATAAATTATATACTATTCCCTCCATTCCATTTTATGTGTCCGATTCGATTAACAATGTTTAACTGAAGTTATTTACAATTTAATTTTTTATTATATTAAATTTAAAATTAGTATGTAAATTTTTTTATATATTTAAAAACTACATCAAAAATATTATTAAACACAAAAAATTAAATTTAAAAATTATAAAAAAATACTAATAGAAATAAACAAAAAAAGAAATAATTAATTTGACAAATGAATAGTAATTAAGACAAATAAAATAGGACATATGGTGTAAAAAAATGGAATTTCGTAAAAAAATTAGGAATGTTGTTTAGTGAGGTAGCTAGTCGAATGGAAGATATTTATGGTCTCAAATATCTGGAAACTTCCGAGTCGAATGAGATTCGAGAACTGAAAAACCGCTGGCAAAATACGGCCGAGCCACCTGTAAATCCGCCGTCTTACACCTTTCCTAAATGCTTGCTTACGTCTACAATACACCATCATTTATCACCACCCATTCTTTCAAAATGTGACTGTAAACAAAGAATTTCGTTGTTGGTTCAAGTGCCATCAAATATTCAAAATCCTGGTTACATATCAAGTATCAAATGCGGTGTGGATACAAGTTTTTGGATGGTCCTCTGATTCTTCAATTGGGTGTCTTGAACACTCCATTATTGAAGGGTTTCAAGTATCAAATGCGGTGTGGATACAAGTTTTTGGATGGTTCTCTGATTCTTCAATTGGGTGTCTTAAACACTCCATTATTGTTCTTCTTGAAGGGCCTCCGGGTTCAAATGACTTGATCTTCGATGGAAGTTTGGATCAACATGCATCAACATATGGAGGAGGAGAGACTTTTACTTTAGATCACATTTTTAAAAATGTGATCTCTGAATAAACTTCAGAGTTCTTTCTATGATTTTTCCTAGGATGTCTGTGTGATTACATAGAAACAAAAGGCCCTATTTATAGCTGTAGGATAGAAGAGTTTTGATATGTTCAAACTCTTTTTATATTATCTAATTAACAAATTAGATAATATCAATATTATCTAAAATATTTTAAATATATTCAAATATACTAATATTGATAAATAATCAATATTTATCAAAATTTAAGTGTCTATCATGACCAAAAAATATATTGGGCGTGTATGGTAAATGACTGTTAGCTAATTGAATTAGATGGTATAATTAGTTGATAATATTAATTAATTGTGGAAAGATGTTTAGTAAATTAGTTGTTAATTGAAAACTGTTATATATATATATATATATATATATATATATATATATATATATATATATATATATATATATATATATATATATACATATTTGTTGCTTCCCGTGCGGTTGTGCGGTGAATTAATGTGCGTGAGGTTTATAATGTGCGTGAGTATTGTGTTTAATGTGCCTGCGATTTGTACTTAATGTGCGTGATGTTAATATGCGTGAGTTTTGTACTTAATGTGCCTGAGTATTGTGCTTAATATGCGTGAGATTTGTGCTTAATGTGCGTGAGTAGTTCAGAATTACGAGCTCAGAAAGAAGCAGAACAGAAAACTCACGCACATTAACGCCCAAGCTTCTTGTTACTTCTTCCTTCTACCTTCAGTACAGTTGAATGTTTATATATATGACGCACGCACAACAAAATTTACACACTAGCTAAGTGTGGATTTCTGTTGTATTATTCTCATAATTCTTAATCACCATAGTTCGCCTCTGCATCATCATCATCAGGGAGGGGGCAATGGCTAGTGGGGATGGGGAAGAAGCTGATATCCATATTTTCTGTTGCATTTTACATATTCACGCACATTAAGTACAAATCTCAGGCACATTAGACACAACACTCACGCACATTAAGTACAAATCTCACGCACATAAATAACCGCATGAGAACCTTTCAATATATATATATATATATATATATATGAGTAAATATCCAAAATGGTCCCTCAACTATAGCTAAATTCACAAATTGGTCCTCAACTTTCAATTTAACCTAATTAAGTCCTTAACTTTGCAATTTTGACACGATTTGGTCCTCCATCTAATTGACCGTTTGTTGACCGTGATCGACGATCTCCAGAAGAACCTTCAGCTCTCGTCGGAGCACGTGGAGGCCTCCAGGATGACGTTGCACCGGTTCGGAAACACATCGTCTTCTTCGCTCTGGTACGAATTCAACTACATTGAATCCAAAGGGAGGATGAAGAAGGTGACCGAATTTGGTAGATTGCTTTCGACAGTGGATTCAAATGTAACAGTGCGGTCTGGAAATGCAACCGGAACCTTAAAAAACCGACGATGGACCATGAAATTACATATATATCCTCAAAAATCACAGTCAACAAACGGTCAAATAGACAGAGGACCAAATTGTGTTAAAATTACAAAGTTAAGGACTTAATTGGGTGAAATTGAAAGTTGAGGACCAATTTGTGAATTTAGCTATAGTCGAGGGACCAATTTATATATTTACTCTATATATATATATATAAAGTTAATTTAAAAAGTTATTTTAAGTAACTTTTTGAATTTTAGCATTTAATTTTGAAATTTCAAAAAGCTAATTAACCAAACACTTATATTGATTTTTTAACCAAGTCAAATATGTAACTAATAGTGATCAAATAAGTCAAAATTGACTGATAAACTAACTATTTTACCAAATAGGACCATTGTAAATAATCAAAATTAGATAACATTAGATCGTTATTTATAAAAAAAAATAAAATAAAAATTCTAAACAATTTTGATAGAAAGTCGAACTTGAAATATTGTGATTATCAAATCAATTACTTGATCAATCTGTGTCTCGTTCTAATGGTTAATAGGATAGAAATGTAAGGCTGTCCTTATCCCTGCAAACATCTCCCACTCTCAAAAATGGGTCCCACTTCCACATCATCCCATTTGCAAATCATCTACTATTCATACTACATCCCTGCAAATTCAATCAACCTTCAAAAGTGGGCCCAACATATTAAAATAACATTATTAATAATATTAAAATATTAAAAAGAAAAAGAAAAACAATAAAACAAAATTAAATAATGGCAGCTTTTGTCAGCGGTTTGCAAATTTGCTGCAGAAGCAAATTTGCAAACCGCCTTAATTATAAAAAAAATGAAAAATGCTGATGTGGCTTAGCCACATCAGCTTGCAAAGCCAATATTGGCTGGGTAATCCCAAACTAAGTTTAACATGTATTATATTTTTTGTGATTGATAATAGTTAATTGCAAATTGCCAAGCATGTCATAAAAGAAAAAGTCATTTAAGTATGCAATTTAGTTTTCCTACATACGTCAGTTGAAAGAAAAGGTGTCCTATAATAATCTTAGGACATGTTTGATTTGAATAATTGCTTCTTTAATTTGTTTCATTTGTAACTAGCTAGCTTGTTCTGGTCTTCTCCGTGTTCGTTGGATTTGTGGTTTGTTGAATGCGACAATGAATAGGTTAAAATAGTTTTCTGATCTTTAGTGATGTAAAATTAGTATATAGATTATAATTAGTTAAAGTTATGTAATTTAAATATGATGCTGTTTGATTTGCTTAATTCATAGCAGGATTGTCAATCCAATATTCTGAATGTAGTCCACTTTTAATTTGGGACATATCAAAATAGGTTCAATTTGGAATTGGTTGTCCTAAGTAAAATGGTGGATTTGATATACAACATACTCAAAATGAATAATGTGTAAATTGAAAAATTAATATTTTAAATATACTAAGCTTTGAAAGACATTGAAAATGGGTTTTATCCCACATTGAAAAATTGTGTAGATTTGCACTAGATAGTATAAATACATTTCAAATATTTAAGAGATTCGAAAAATGTTGTTAGACGATTTCTTTTATTCACTATAGGTGCACCTGATTTATGAATTTCCCTCATTTTTATGAAATTGTATATTAATATTCAGTGCAACGTAACCAATTGTTACATACAAGGAATTAGTCTCTGACCAATTTACTAGCAAGTACTCTATCAAATTAAAATTTCATATTGTATTCTTGGTTAATAACAAAAATACAGTCTAGTTACTCGATCAACGTTTTATTTATAATATATTAGTATTACCACTGCTCATTCAAACTAGGTACCATGCAGCACGTGAAAATAAAATATAAACCCACCAAAAAGAAAAAATGGTTTCCTCGTTTACAAGCATAAAATTAGACTTATTCGCCACCCTAAACAAAGATAATAATGCCAATTGTCAATCCATTCGCCACCCTAAACAAAGATAATAATGCCAATTGTCAATCCATTAAGCGTAAGCACTTATCATATATAATTTCTTCTGGAATTTGGTGAGGTCATATTTTAAATTTATAATTGCATTCTCAACAACAAATCCAATACATATATAATATGATTTAGAAAGTAAACCCTCTACCAAGACTATGTGGTCTAATGGTACCCGGGTTGGACTTCTATTTGGAAGGTTGTGAGTTCAAACTTCAGTGGAGGCGTTATTGGTTCTTTGTGTTTCAGTAGGTTGAGAAAGTATATGAATACATACTACAATGTAATAGAGCCAGTAATAAGAAAGTAACCCCTCTTCTCAATGTACAAAATACACACATATATAGGTATTGGATCATTTATAATTATCATCAATTTTACTATGCAAAATTGTTTGAAAATGATTTCCATATTCATGAACGTGTGTATAAAGATTGGAAGTTGGCTGCTTTCTCCCTTCAAAGATGACACAGTGTGTGTATGCTCTGAAAATTGAATGTAATAATTTCCACAATGTTAATTGGCCGTAAAATTCAAGTATTTACCTACCCAATTAGTTAAATGTAAAACCAAAACCAAATAAATAAATAATAAATAATAAAATAATATATCCACCCAAACTATTCAGGTCAGAATTGTTCTAGTCTGAAATGTCAACTACTGTTCACAATTTTGAATATCTTTGACTATCGATGTTGACCCATCACCTTGCACAATTATATTATATTGTCTCATAATATATTATACGAATTAAGAAAAAAACAAAAATTATTAAAGTTTTATTATCGTCGTCGTTATTATTATTATTATTATTATGAAATAGAGTTGAAAGGTCAAAAGAGTGTGTCGAATTCTAGAAATATGGTATGGTGGAGGTGAACAATAAGAAGACAATACAGAAGAATAAGAAATAATAAGACAATATACAGAAGAAAAGAGAGAAGGTTCCCTTCACAACATAGATTGTGTTATTACTTTTCTATGTATACATTATTCAATCTCAAATAGAACTTCAGAATTGTCTTGAATAACAAAAGATTACTTATACTTCTAACAAAATTTATATTGATGGATTCGAAATTATTAAAAACACTAATATATAAATAAAAGGAAAGTGTATCAGTGTCTAAAACAAATCATCAATCAACATATAAAAAAAATATAAAGTAAAATAAGAATACACGTAATATTTGTGTACAATCTAATATGGAATATTATATATATATATATGTGTTGAAGAATTTGTTTCACTATAATTGAAGTCATTAACCCTTCATAGGAGTATGAATGAGATGACACAAACTTTTTCCAGCTGAACCAAAAATCTTAGGTTCAAATTAAACTCGATTAGTGCCGGACAAAAATTTCAATAATAATTTATATATAATCTGGATATTATAATAAAGAGTTGGTATTTGGTAAAGACTTAAGAAATCAATTAATTATATCCGTAAAAACATTTTTTTCTTAACTTAGATTCATTCGTATTTGTGAAATGTGAATACATATATATATATATATATGCAATGAAGAAAGATGAAGGAAATTTCATGTATAGAAGCCAAGACAGAATAGCCCTCTCACAAGCTACCCTTCTATATAAACCAACCACACAACACCCTCTCATTCCTCACTTTAATCATATCATATCAGATCACCCTCTTCAAGAACCGAACCTCATTTGATTTATATATTCTGCTTCTTCAGATCGATCATCTGTGTAAAAATGAGGAAACAGAGCGTTTCTGCAACCTTGATTCTTGCCTCCCTGATGTGTTTCTTCCTTTTCTTGCATGCAGCAACGGCACAAGAAGTTGGTATGTAATGAAACATTATGCATGAAACATTGAAACAAAACCTTAGCTTATAATGAATGGTCTTTCTGTTTATATATGTTTCTTAACTATATATATTGTTTGTTGGCGATGTTTACTTACAGAGGATGAGAGGGAATTTGAATACGATGAAGAGAGCGACAAGGGGCCGAGTAGATGGGGAGACATAAAGAAAGAATGGGCAGCTTGCAAGAATGGAAAATTGCAGTCCCCAATAGATTTATCCCACGAGAGGGTCAGAATATTTCAGAAGGTGGAGAAGAAGAGTTACACACCTGCAAATGCCACTGTCAAGAATCGAGGCCATGACATTTCGGTAACAACATCTTCATTCTAATCAATCAAATAATTGACGGGTTTAGTCAACTCGATCAGCATATATTAATTAATAGAAGAATATAAGATATCAAAAAGAATGATCGATTGAATATTTTAACCTAATAATTTGTTCATATATGGTGTAGATTGAGTGGCATGGTGATGCTGGATCGATTCTCATCAACGGCACAGAGTACTCTCTTAAAGCAGCTCACTGGCACTCTCCTTCCGAGCACACCATCCATGGAAGAAGGTAAACTCCCAGCTAATTAAGTTAGTTAGATTGTTAGTTTGATTTGATAATTACAAAGTTACAACTTCAATTCAAGGAAAATATCTTATTAGCTTTCTTGATTTGATCAGTCAGCTATAAACAATCAAAGCTAGTCATTGTTAAGATCACAAAATAAAATTTATCTAATGTATACCATCAAATAAATAGTGACTACAAATTTCCTCGTGAAATAAAAGTATAATATCCATGTTCTTAATTAACACCTATGATACTATGTTTCTCGACAGATACGCTTTGGAACTGCACATGCTTCACATGAACACAGACAAACAAACGGGGCAGAACAAAACAGCTGTCATCGCTGTTCTCTACAAGATTGGCAAACCAAACGCGTTTCTTTCCAAGGTATGTCTGTGGCCGACCCTAACAATGATTACAGTCCACTAATCACTTCATTTTTCTTTGATTTGGTTGCTAAACCAAACCTCTTACCAACTTCAAAACAATACATTATTAAAAGTCGTACCTCGTACCAGAATTATGTTGTAAAGAATTGTTTTTGTTAATTCCATTATTTATGCAGTTGATGACGAATATAACATCCATGATTGATCAAGAAGACGTGGAGAGAAACATAGGCTTTGTTGATCCAAATGAAATCAAATTTATAACCAAAAAATACTATAGATACGTTGGCTCTCTCACTACTCCCCCTTGCACTGAAGGAGTTATCTGGACAGTCAATAAAAAGGTAACAATTATTTTTAAAAATTTTAATTATTCCTTAATTCAAGTAATTAATTTGGAGTCAATGCTAACTTCTCGGAAATCATTTTATTTTAGATAAAAACTGTATCCAGGAGGCAAGTGAAGTTGCTTCGAGAAGCTGTTCACGACGTGAGTAATCTTTTTTTTTTTTTTTTTTTTTAATTAATTAAATTTAATTATAAGTTTAGAAAAGTATATTTATTTGCGAAATAAAAATTTTCTTTTACAATTTTTAATAATAATTAGAAATTTTAATTGCAGTTCGCTGAGAGAAATTCACGGCCGCTTCAACCACGCAACAGTAGAAAAATCTATCTCCGACTGCCGGCGGAAAATTCAAAGTGATTGATGATAAAACACTTTCTACACGAAATAAAGAACTAAGCTATTATTATATGAAATTAGGGTATTTCATTTATTGATTTTTGGAGTTTTGCACCATAGGATATTAATAAATTTTAGAATTAAATTTATTGTTTTGTAATCCGTTGTACTACACGCATATTTTGTTATTAGACTACATATTTCTTCTCCCTACATATTTATTTATACTCTATGTGGTGATCAATCTTTAGTTCACAAAGGGCCACTTTTGTCTTTTTCTTAATCTTCTCCAACCAATAGAAGGCATAATGATTATATATATGCATGAGTTCTTGTAAATGTATGACATGTTAAAAGAACTCTAAATTAGTCATTTAATTACAAATAAGAATTAAACTTTTAAGACTATGATTAATGATAAATTCAAATTAGTTTAGCAATTGAGGATTTGATGATACCTGATGTCATATTCAAATATATAAATTGTAATTTTTGAATTATTATAAAGGAGCAGAGTTTGCACCGCAAATGCACTCAAGTAGTAATTACTAATTACAATTTCCTTACTAATCTAAAAGAAATTATGAATATTAGGAATATTTGCATGCTCAACCAATAATCATATCATGCCACTAGTAAATGCACTTTTTCCTATCTGCATCACGACATTTAATTCTATATGTTTCATTTTCATTTGGATCATTGCTTACCTACCATGAAAGGTATTAAAATTGCACATGCCAAAAAAGTCTTCTGATAACATAACATATATATAATGAAGTGAAAAGTGTGAAACAATGTAATGTGATGGAATATTATTAGAGCTTTCTCATTGTGGACAAATACATATCAAATCTTCTTTTTCTTCCTAAAAAAAAAAAAAAAAAAAAACTTATTTTTCTTACTCATGGTCATTAATTGACCTTAATCAAATAAATTTTAACTTGATTGGAGCTTTGAAAATCTGGAATATAAGGAGGAGAACTCTTGTAATAAGTACGAGAATTGTGCATTACACGTACAATAAATCATTCTCATTGTCTTGAATTAAAGATAAGGGATTCGGTAACATAATTTTAGAATGAAACGGCTTATTTAAATATTTGCATTACCTCAAATTAACCGGAAAATATGGATTATTTCTATGTATGACTTGCTTTGATTCAATCTATAAATAGTATTTATATTCTACTCGTTAGGAAATCAGCAAATAGATTGGCTCATACTCTAATTAACTAAAGTTATAGGCTCGCAATCTGATACAAGTGCCTAGATGTTTATCCATACTTTATATTCCTGATTTGATTTATCATTTCTAGTATGTCTGATCTCTGGTTGTACTTGAGACACAACTCAACTGGTCAATCTATATAAAATAAATTAATAATTTTAATTTATTAGCAGCTCAACTGATAGACGAACTATATGCATTCACATTCAACTTCTTTGTGCTTTCAATTTTCAACACCTTACCGGTTGACATCAAGCACATTCCACTATATCGAATATTCATAGTCAATTTTAGGTTGGATCGAAAAAACTACTCCCAATTAGTCAAGTTTTTCAAAACCGAATTATTAGAAAAAGGAAATAAATCTTTTTTCCTAATAAAACCTTTATTGAAAATGGTAACCTAACCAAGTGATGAGTGGGCATAATTTTTTATATCGGTTGATTATCTATAAATTTACCGATTATATCACGAGTTGATTACGTCAATTAAATTCACTGTCATTTATGATAATTATATGAGATATTTTCCAAATCCTCAGGCTGACACAGTTAAAGCGTAATTATATGATGAAAAAAAAAAAAACTGAAGAATTTTCATATATAGTGATAGCATGTTTAACAGCTATCATCAGCCCATCTTAAGCTCCGCCATTTTCATTTCCTGAATGAAGATGAAGATGAATAGTCTCATAATCCTTGCTTTTCTCTGCTTGGTTCTTGTCTTCCATTCTTCACTCATCAAAGCTCAAGAAGTTGGTCAGTTCCAGATTACCAAATATTATTCATCGTGTTCTTGTTCATAATAAAAATGATTTTATTAATATTTCTAACTTATTTTTAATTTGTATTTGTGAAGAGGATGAGAGAGAGTTTGATTACAGTTTACGAAGTGAAAAGGGTCCTCACAGATGGGGAGATCTGAAGGTAGAATGGGAAGCATGCAAGAATGGAGAAATGCAGTCTCCCATCGACATTATGTCTCATCAAAGAGTAGAACTTATCAGAAGCTTCGAGCATAAGTATTACAAACCTGCCAATGCCACTATCAAGAATCGTGGCCACGACATTTCGGTATTTTTAAGGATTCTGGTTTTCTATATGTCATGTTAAACATCGTCACCTTCTCAGATCATTAATATAATGGTTTGATCATTTTCATGTCATGAAGATTAAATGGCATGGTGATGTTGGATCATACTTTATTAATGGGATAGAGTACCCTTTAAAATCAGCACATTGGCACTCTCCCTCTGAACACACTATCAATGGAAGAAGGTAAGATTTGAATTTGTTTTGCATTTCAGTAAACCCTGCCTTGTGACCCTAGCTGACAGAAAATTGCAAAGAGGTAAATCAGCCTAAGTTGCTGACCAATTCAATAGGTAACTTTATGGTTACTATGTCAAGAGTCTGACCAACTTAGTTAGGATTGTCCCTACATTTCGATTAAGAATGTTTGATGCTGTATATGTTTGAACAGATATGCCATGGAGCTGCACATGGTTCACCAAAGCCCGGACCAGACACTGCAGAATCAAATAGCTGTTACTAGTGTTCTTTACAGGATTGGCAAACCTGATGCTTTTCTCTCCCGGGTAAGTAAAACATTGGACTTCAATTGAGTCGCTTATACATGAAGTACGGCTCAAACGCCCTTCACCCTTCCCCTTTTCTTGTAAATTCTGATGAAAGTTCGTCGTAAAAAAGGACAGCTGATGAGTAATATTTCACTACTGGTGGATGAAGAAGATGAAGAGATACACACAGGTTGGATTGATCCCACAGAAATCAACTATACCTGTACGATGTACTACAGATACTTTGGTTCACTCACTACTCCTCCTTGTACTGAAGGTGTTATCTGGACCATTAACACCAAGGTTTAACTTTTTTTCTGGTTTTTCCTTAACCTGTCTGATAGTTTAGTACTCTGCGATTATTACCTAACTTGGAAATTTTTTAGATAAGGACTGTTTCCTGGAGACAGATGAAACTGCTTAGAGAAGCAGTTCATGATGTAAGTTCAATTACAGAATTCTTTTACTCTGTACTTAACAGTTTTAACTAACACAGTAAGTTTATAGAAATTTCTTACATTTATTGCAGTATGCTGAGTGGAATGCAAGACCATTGCAGCCGCTCAATGACAGAAAGATCTATGTTTTGATATAAGCTTGTGAAAGAATAATTATGGAGTACAGAATAATAATTCAGATTTTATTCCTTTTACTGATGTTTCAATTCATAGTGTTCATGTTGTAATATGATGTTTTCGATCATCAAAAATATATAAATTTGAGGACAAGAAACAAGGATTGTGTTCAGATTTAAATATAAAGCTCCACACGTAATTAAGACTGAGCAAGATGCAAAAGCAGCATGTGATGGTTATATTTCTAAGAAAGAAGAACAGACTGGCTTTTATAATATTATTGGGGATTGGAAACTATAATTAGCAAAAGATATCGATCCATTACCCGATATGCACATAAATGGTACAATGATGGCCGTGCTAACGTGCTTGATGATGCTCCCCGATGGAAGATGGAGCGAATAGACCAGAAAGAATGAAGGATGCGATGTCTGGAATAATGATTTTGCTTCTTGGATATTCTGCTCTCGAGCCTCATCTAAGAAATCGAGGTTTATCCTCTAACAACTCCGGTGACCCTAGATGAGCATGAAGTGGTGGCGCCTTCTCTCGTTTGCCTTGTGTTGTAGGATTTGCAGTTATGGCACTTGTGCGCCAGAATGTGGAACTTAGTCTCAGATGAATTCCCACAGTCGTTGCAAAGGATCGAGACCTAATTTATTTGCAACGTGAAGAGGTAAGATTATTATGGCATCAATATATGCAATCCAAGCCTAATATATACACATATTAGTGTATTACCATCTTATTTTGATACATCTCCGGCATAGGTGTCAAGGCAACCTGAAATTTTGCAGTAACAATGATAAGTTAAAAACAAAGTCATATACCAATTGCAGAGTTTCAAATCTCTTTGGACACCGCCTACCTCCTCATCAAGCGTTTCCCATACCCGGGACATGTCACAAAATGATTTCGAGCAAACAGGACAAGCATACCTGCATTATCAAATTATTATTATTAGGAATATAAGATTTTTTTTACCAAAACGTGCAACGAGGATACGGTTGCTCTCATTGCGGAAAGAACAGAAAGACAAACAGAAACTTACTGATAATGCCTTTCCATCTCCATCACACATTCAAGATGCATAGTGTGCCCACAAGGCAAAACAGTAATATTTTTCGTGGTGTCAAAAACAAACTGCAGGATTAAATCACAATAATAAGAAAATAAGAGCTTTTATATTTATATATTGCTCTACGTTGCTGTATTTACCTCAAAGCAAACTGGGCAGTTGTGGTGCATTGCTTTTTCTATACAAATATGTGAATCCTTCATCAAATTCGAGTAGCAACATCCTGAACAAAATTCAAGATGAAGTTAAATCCCAGAATTATGGAACAAAACAGACCATGTAACACGCTAAATGAAGTTAAATAAATATAGTGAGGTCACTTACCACATGTATTACAGTGAAAGAAATTTTCTTTGCCTCCCGTTCTGTGATGAAGAATGGAAAAACATGAAAAGGAAAAGTGAAATGCAAGAAACAAGCAAAGAAGAGGCAAAATGACTGACTTTGAGCCCCGAAATTAATGTCACCACATTATTAGGTAAAGAGCATCCTTTGATATCGATAGAAATGATGACAAAAATAGTAATGGTGAAAAGGTTTTAACCTGCAGATTCCACATTTGTCACAGTGATATTGATTCTTCGAAACCTAAAGACACAAACCAGTTTGTTTGTTTGAGCATAATAATAATAATAACCGGACTAGACTTTCTAATAACAAAGATTCGAAAACTTACATCATCATCAAAGAAATTGCACTTTGAGCAATAGTACTTCCCCATAGAAACCCTGCATTGGATGCATCTTTGTTGGACCTGCAAGACATTTGCGGGGCTATATAAGATTTGAAGTAGTCATCTAATCGAAAACAGTAACTACACCAACACCAATAATCATCAAATCCAGAAGGAAAACTCACATCTTGCTCAGTGTTGCACAAGGAACAAATGACCTGAACAGTGAAAACACATGCAATTATTAAACCAAAAAGTTGAAAATTACAGAACAGCTAACTTCTACGAAAGCCTTATAAAGCAGTATCCATTATTATTACTCTTTAGATAATTAGATTATACAGAAAGTAATATCTTCTTCTTCAGATATTGTAAAGTCCACTGTAATACAGAAGATGAGAAAATTTTGAAACTATACCCTTTTGATTTCATGTCGAGGAATGTCATGCCGCTTGAGTGGATCAACTTCTAAAGAATTCTGTCCAAAAAATCATAATCAGTTTCTCATTGAAGATGATAAATACAGTAAAAGCTAGGAAGAAGTTTGAAAGAAAAGTGAAAGATTATACCTTTGCTTCATTGTGGCAGTGTCTGCAATCGAATATCTCATCACAGCACGGAGCTCTGATCTTGCATCTCCTCATATAGTGCGAGCACCTAAACAAGATAAAAATTAAAACTTTCACTTAAATCTTCTTGTTTTTGCAGAATTCAGTGTAAAAAACATCAAGGAAAAGAGGAAATACCCATAATTTCCGCATCCCATCTCGGCCCTAGCTCCATCTTCATCCAAAAACTGATGAGGAACCATCTGGTGCAGCAAAGCGTTCTCCATTTCCGGCAACCAAAAAACGATGGTGAACTGAGTTTGGTTGCAGAGGAGAATTAAAAAAGAAGATATTTTTGGGTGATAAGAACAAAAAAATCTGGTGCCAATAATGCAAATCTTTGTGAAAATTCAGATTAGACCCCCATAGTTGAGGCTTTGATTCAATGAAACACCATCATTTGCATTGTGGCGGATGACGCGGCGACACGCCAGCCAGCTAGCCTCCAGCAATACAAACATTCAAAGCTACAGACGTAACCTTTGAAACGACACCGTTCCCTCCAAGGAAGCGCAGGCAGCAGTGTCGCGTCAATGGGCGTTTCGTCACTTTCTTCTCATTGCATATATTTCCACAGTAAAATTTTTACATGACTAACATAGCAGACTTGTTTTGATCGACAACTATTTTATCATGGGCCTCCTACGTTGGTGGATCAAAGGACATATACAACAACCGGCCCACTATACTCATTCTTGGACCAGCTACATATAGGTGGACATGCAGGGGCAAATTATATTAGGCAAATTATGCCCTGGACCCGTGTCCACATTGAATTGTGGACACGGGCCCAAAACGACGTCGTTTTTTTTTTTAAAAAACGCGTCATTTAGTTATATAAAAAAAAATCGCGCGCGTTTTGCCGTTAACGGCGTTATTATTATTATTTTTTTATTATTATGAATGTACAGTTATGCCGTTATGAATGTACAGTTATGCCGTTATGAATATACAATTATGCAATTATGAAATTATGAACACAGAGCTCTAACATTATGAACTTACAATTATGAACATATATAGTGATAAAATTATGACCATGGAGCTTTAAAATTGTGAATATAGAGCTTCGAAGATTATGAATGTACAGTTATAGAGTTATGAATCTACAGTTATGGAGTTATGAATCTACAGTTATGAGATTATGAATCTACAGTATGGAATTATGAATGTACAGTTATTGATCGAATTATGAACAAAGAGCTCTACCATTATGAACTTACAATTATGAACATATAGTGATAAAATTATGAACATAGAGCCCTAAAATTGTGAACATAGAGCTTCGAAAATTATGAATGTACAATTATGGAGTTATGAATGTACAGTTATGGAGTTATGAATCTACAGTTATGGAGTTATGAATGTACAGTTATAGAGTTATGAACGTACAGTTATAGAGTTATGAATGTATAGTTATTAACATATAGTAATAAAATTATGAACATATACTCTTACAATGAAGCGGTCTGAAATTAAAAAAAAAAAAAAAAAGATAACAGTGCCTAACGGCACTGTTACCCGTGTCCAGCAAGCATGCTGGACACGGGTCCAACGCATAACGATTGATTATATTATGCACCGCGGTGCATAATCGATTATGCACCGCGCGTCTTTTTTTTTAAATGAAAATTAACAGTGTTTATTTCCGCCGTTTTGCACTGTTTTGCAAAAAGTAACTCTGTTATTCAGTGTCATTTTGTATACACTGCAGTTTCAGTTGAACACAACTACAGTTTCATTTCGATATAACTATAGTTTCATTCGATATTTATAGACTCAAATATGTGAAAATGTTATTTAATTTTATTTTATATACACTATAGTTTTATTAAAACACAACTACATGATTATTTTGATATAATTACAGCTTCATTGTACAATATACACTCAAATATGTGAAATGTTATTCACTTTCAGTTTATATACACTACAGTTTCATTTCACTATAACTACAGTATCATTTTGATATAACTGCAGTGTCGTTTGGATATACTGTAGTGTCAGTTGGTGTTTAATATACCAAACAAACGGACTCCGTTAACTCTAACGGCGGGCCGTTTCTTTACTTAAAGAAACGGCGCCGTATATGGGCCGCGGTGCATAATCGATTATGCACCGCGGTCTATAATATAACAACTGCATGCAGGCGCGTCTCAATTCAATGTCTCATAGTATTGATGTCATTTTCTTATGAACAAATAAATGCTTCGATCATTTTCTTTTTCGGTTAAATTAGTTATAAAAACATGTTGATGTCCAAACCACCATCCTCCGTTAACTACATAGAATACACATATGATATATACTACTGATTTACCATGATTTACATCATCCCAAATACTCTGTCGGGTCAAAGTGTGGAGCCCTTAGGGTTGGAATTCAGCCTTTTGAAAGAATGATATATACTAGTGATATACATGCTCAATAATTGAAAATGTCCCCTATCTGGCCTACTACGTATATCTTCCCTCTCAAGGTGCTTAAGTAGTGGATCGGAGTTAGTTGTATTTTTATAGTATTGTTTGTAGTGCCATTAACGTAGGAGACAAGCTACATTCGCCGCCATGCATGTTTTGCTTGCTCTTTCATTCTTCCATGCTTCCAAACCCAGTCATCTTTTTTTTTTTTTTTTTTTAATTTTTTTTATGAATAATAGATAAAATGAATAAATAGCCTTGAATAATAACAATAATTTTTTGGTCCTTAATACAGATATTTTTCATTATTTTAGAGCTGTAGACTGTATGTAGTAGCGTTTTATAACATTAATGCTTTGCTTGAGGTTAGTGGGAACACTCCTAGTATAGCTAACCAATAAGTCCAGGTACGACAATTAGAAGACCATCTTAATTAATTACGTGCCCCTCACGATTTATCCATCCCACGTTGTCTCTTAACACTGACAACTATGTATGTGCATTGTTACTCCAAGAATCTATTCTATTCTCCATCATAATACATTGTTCTTTTATTTATTTATTATCTTTAATAAACATTAATGGAATATTAGGCTTAAGAAGTTGGAGAGATAGTTGAGCCCAAAAGAGCTAGTCAAAGAATAAGCTAAGGCCTAAGGTGTCATACCTTTATAAGCGGGTAGAGCTCGCGGTCCATAGCTCAATACGGGCAGGAGTGGGACGTTTTAGGCTAATCTGTAGCATAAAAGCACTAGGTTAATTACCTACTCCTAATCTTGTAACAATATCTCCCAATGCAGAGCATTTTAGACTGAGTCTCTCTTTGTATAAATATTCTCTCCCAAAAAATAAAAGGGATTCAATTTCTCCATAATAAAATATATACTTCTATTTATTCTTCTCATATATACTCATTATTTTAAAAGTGATGTTGGTTTACTGTCAACTACGACCCGTTAGTAGTAAAATTAATAGTCTCCGCTCAACAAATTCATACTTGCATTGCTTTATTTCCCCAATTATGTGTTAGATTTGGGATTAAAAAACCATCCAATTCAACACCATAAAATAACTTCAGTAACATCCGATATTGATTGAGGTAAGTAGCGGCGGCCCGCGGCCGGCAAACTAAATCTACTACGTAGCTGACCATGCACATGTACTGCATTATATTATCCATCCATGTCGTCGATCAATACGATGATCATGACGAATATTAATAAAACTAATTAAAATACTTAAACTAATAACTCCATCCTATAATGTGAACTAGCTTTATTCTTTTCTTTCAATTCATACTGAACACTAACATGATCTAATCACCTTAATTAGCTTTCTTAATTAACTTCACTTAAACAAACACTTAGCAGCTCGGCTAGCCAGTACTGCCGGTTCATTAAATATACGCACACACGTTGTCAAGATAAGGTGTCGCTGTCTGCTACTTTAGTAACACTAATCATCATTAACCTGCATATGGATTATGTACAGAACATTAATAATGATGAGTAAAATAAATATATATAATAATCCATATATGCATGATCAGCTTAGCAAACCCGGCGCGATTTTTGGGTCGTAATCCATTTAACAAGTGATCAAACTTTATATGGTTCTTGGTACCCAGCTAGGTTGGTGGTTGGGTCAGTCAACTGCACATGGAGGTTGCTTCATTAAGTGCCTAATATCACTACTAATAATCTAACTTAACTAACATCATTTCACCAATTAAGTCAACACTTTTGCATAATCGCCCAATAATATTGTATCAGTATAGTTCTACTATGTAAAATTACATATATAATTACTTCACATATTCGTATATCAATGAGTACATCTTGAATTGGCTTTTTGAATAGTCGTTTTTAGTGTGTTTAGTAAGTTTAATTTGTTTGTATATATGAATTTTATGTAAGGGCAATATATATTTGGTTTTGGCATTTTAGTTATCATTGCTGAAAATTATGAAATTTCCGACTGTATGAAAGTGATCTTAAATCAAGTCGAAAGTAAAAAGTGATCGGAAATAGCAATAAAGGTTTTTTCAGATACCAAAAGTGGTCGGAACAAGACTTTTGACTTGATTTAAGATCACTTTCAGGTAGTCAGAAATTTCATAATTTACAGTAGTGATATAAAGACAACACAACCAAATGAAGAGGAAGAATAAGTAGGTAGGGAGGCAGAGAACTGTAAAATAATATGTGGTGCCAGGCTGCCAGCTACTCCTCAAAGTAATGGTTGGCAATGGATAATGGGTTTTCTTCAAACCCAACCAAAATCTTAATTACTCCATTATTTCAATTTTCTATTAGGTCAATTGGTATTGTCGTTTTAGAGAATAAAAGAGTTTGAACCATTACAAGTCTCTTTCCGGGTAAGTATCTATAGGCTCTATATTCTAATTCGAGTGCTCGGGTTAAAATAGGAAAGTTATCTCGGAAATTATAAGTCAATAATTAGGAAAATGCTCTCCTAAATCATGCAAATTCTGGGATGAGATAAGATCCTTCTAGTATAGTGTTATATTTGTGTGCTAAAATATTTCTCCCAACTCTGGTCCAAAGTGGTAGTACCATACACCTTAGAAATTAAAATACTAGGTTATTATTATCCACCATTTATGATGCACATATATATACATATATACAACTTAATACTAAGTTATTAATTATTATCCACCATTTATGATGCACATATATATACAACTTATTCCATAGCTGGAAGGCTGGTAAAAGATGCATATTCACGGTTACTGTTCACGGGGGCGGTTGTAAAATTTGACACAACAAAAGACAACTCCTCCACTAGCCTCCCACTCCCACCCACTTCAATATATATAATTCTCAAGCCCCAAAAATTGATTATATAAGCACTTTAATTGCTAGCTCTATATATTGCCTATTCCCCATTTCCAACTTTTTGACAACTAACTTTCTTCTTTCTTTATTCTCCATTGATATTGAGAGCTCTCTGCTTACTCCCTCGCTACGAGAAAAGACCGGATTGGAAGTGATGATCAAGTTTGACGATCACATGGTTAGTGCGATCAAGAAAAGGCGGACCAAGCGGCCGCGGCAGCCATCTCCGGTTGCGTTAAGAATGGCTACTAGCTCCTCGTCTAGTACGATTCAGTGCCGCGGAAGTGATGGTCATTTCTCCGCCGCCGCCGCCGGCAGCTTTGATCATCTGTCCTCTTCTTCTTCGCCGTCGTCCAACTCGGATAATAATATGGAACTAAGCGTGGATTTGGAGGAAGACATGGCTAACTGTTTGATCCTTTTAGCTCAAGGCCGCCACGATCAAGAACCGCCGTCGCCGTTGGTCGCCCCCGCCGCCAACAAGGAAGTTTACGAGTGCAAGACGTGTAATCGAGTCTTCCCTTCTTTCCAAGCCCTGGGTGGCCACAGAGCTAGTCACAAGAAACTGAAAGCGACGTCATCGTCGTCAGCAATTCCTTCGCCGGAAAATCAAGAAAGTTACGAGGATGTTACAACGTTGTCGCTGCAAATTCCGGGCAGAGTTTTGCCGCCGCCGTCTCCCATGCTTTCCAACAAAAACAGGATGCACGAGTGTTCCATTTGTGGAGCTGAGTTCACTTCCGGCCAAGCCTTGGGCGGTCACATGAGGAGGCACAGGCCACTGCCGCCTAACGCCGCCGCAACTACCACCAGTAGCGGCGGCGGCCGTGAAGATTCATCGTCCCATGACACGAAGAAATCAAGAAACTTGATGTCTTTTGACCTTAACCTTCCGGCGGCACCCGCGGAAGAAGAACGCCGCGAAACCACCTTCCCCTTTGCGTCGTCGAAAGAGCGAGTCATCGTCTTCTCCACTTCTACTCTGGTCGATTGCCATTATTGATGATTTGATGATCATCATCAACCTCACCCCGGCGGCCAGCACGTATATTCTTTTTTCTTTTATCATTATATTCATCTCTCATCATTGAGAGCTGTGAATTATTATTACTATTATTTTTACATTTATGCTCATGATATACATGTAAAAGTTTAACATCATTAATGATTCATTAAATAGTTACTATTCCATCTATTTATAAAATAAAATGTCGATGTTTTTTTTTTAAAAAATTTATAATAATAAACAACTAAATGTTTTTAATATTGTTAGTCTTTTAAATTTTTTTGTTGAGTAATACTGACTCTGTTACAATATAGTATATGTTCAGATCAGAGCTACTTTCTCAATATACTGAACCATAAAGAGTCAATACCACCCTATTAGACTCAAACTCATAACCTCTCATTTAGGGAGCCACTAGAAAAATTTATATCAAATGCCACCAAAATTTAAAAGTTAATTATTTTTTTTATTAAAAAAGATATAAAAGTTATGATTGAATACACCCCTAAGTAATTCTCTGAACTTTCTCTAAGCGTAACACGAGCACCCCAATTCCTACTTGAACAACGCCTACCTTAGCACCCCAATTCCTACTTGAACAACGCCTACCTTTATATAATGTATATGGGATAAAACTCAAATTTGAAAATTCAATTCAGATCATACAAGTCATAAGAGATTCGAATGTCAACTCGATTACAGTACAAGTATGAATGTCAACCTGCAATATGCGGGCGTTAATTATAAGGTAGGCGGGTAGCAATTAGAGAGCAACCCAACTAATTAAGTTGATCTAGCAATTGAACGAAACTGTCTATTAGCCTGCTTGGTTTGAGTTACTCAAAGGACAACCTATGCTAATTTATTTCTTTGTGGTCATTTACCCTCGACTAGGATCACAATGTAAATTTTACTCAAAACGCACTTTTACACTTTTCTGTAAATTTAAAATAGGTAGCTAGGCGGGTGTGACACCATGTCCGGGAGGAGCTAGCTGCAGCGCAGCAGCACCACAAACAAAAGGAGTGAATTAGGGTCACAAGAAAGCAACACCTAAAAGCTATCATCCATAAGTGTCTGTTTCATTATCAATATGACAATTAAGAATTAAGAATATAATAAAAATTTGATGAAATGAGAGAGTGTTGCAAGTGGGAAGCCAGGCAGGTATGTATGTGCCAATCACTTTAAATTTCTTTTATGGATATCCAACCTGTACTATCATACACCACTCATCCCATCATGAGATGCAACGTGATCACTTTAATTAATTTGCTTAATTTCATTAATTATATTGTTGCTAAAATTACAAGTTAGGAATATTGTAGTGTGGAGTATAGCCAACTGCATGCCTGGCTGGTGTTTACTGTTTTCTTTGTGGCATTAAGGATTCCAGTTTTTTGAGGAATTTCATGAAAATGACACTTTAATTTTCACTAGATCGGAGTTAGTCAGTTACCTACTCATACATACATATATATGTACCACAATTTATTGTTTGGTTAGACCCACTTCACATACCTAATGCCCTAAATGTTTCTCATTTATTTTTTGTTATAAAAAAAAAAAAATCTTAGTAGGTTTCAAACTTATTACAGCTAATATAGCCAATTGAGTTGTGCTCCAAGACAAAACACTATAATGATTGTGTGTATTAAGGGTAAACTTCGCTCATGTGTAATAGTCCGCAAATTGCACCTGAGAGGTAAATCGCACTAGAAAAAGACCTTGTGCGACATGCTCAATCAATTAGAGAGTCTTGACAAGAATCAAACTCATGATTTTTAAATTTTTAAATAAAAAAAAATCATGCTCTATCCACTCGATCATCCTTTAGGGGCATTGTGTTTGAACTTTGTGGATGAAGAAGCAAGGGTTGTGGGAGCTCAACATAATGGGTCAAAACTCAAATCCAGAAAAACATTACATTAGTAGAGATAACAACGAGGAGAATACTTGTCCGTCTAGCTATTTTAAAACAAGAGTTAATTCCAATTTTGGTCGTAAATTTATAGGTGACAATTCATTTTTAGTCATTTTTTTCAAAATATTATCCTTTAGTCCTAGTATTCTTGTGGCATGATCAATTTTTGTACTCCATCAACAAAATCGTTTAAATTCATAAAATACAAGGGCATTTAGATTTCCAATTATGATTTTAAAAAAATGGAAAATCAACGATTTGGTCCCTCAATTGTTAGTGAAATATCAATGTAGTCCCTTAATCGCGAAATTATCGATTTAGTCCCTGGAAATAACTGTTTTTAGTTGATTTGGCCCCTCCGACCGTTCCCCGTTGAAAATCCGGCGAAGGCTCCGATTTGGCATGGGTAATTTAGTCTTTTCACACCATCTTCTTCATCCTCCCTGACTAAGCTTCACCGGAAAACTTTCGTCGGCCGAAAAATGGAGCCAAGTCCATCTATCACGAAATATGCCGCTGAGCCGATTTGTACTAGGTACGGTGGTCCGTCGGATCTGCTGGTTCGCTGCCTGCCTGACCGGAATTGCTTCTCAGGGACATCTCGCTGCCTGCCTGACCGAAAAGTACACATCTCGTTTCTGATGGGGATAGGGTTCCACTTAGTCATCATAAGTTTTTGGAGCCTCATGATGGTATGGAGTTTGAATCCAAGGAGGATGTCTTTTTGTTTTATAAAGAATATGCAAAATCCATTGGATTTTCTGTAATAATAAAGGCCAGCCGCCGATCAAGAATATCTGGAAAATTTATTGATGCAAAATTTGTTTGTACCCGATATGGATGCAAACAAAAATCTTCTGTATCTGAAACTCTAGAAACTGTTGCAAATATTGATGGCACAAACAATATCCCAATCAAGAAAAAGAGAGGAAGAAAAAACCAATCTTTGTCAAAAACAAATTGCAAAGCTTGCTTACATGTTAAAAGAGGGTCAGATGGGATGTGGGTGATCCACACCTTCATAAAGGAGCATAACCATGAAATTGTTCCAGTCCAGTCCTATAATGTTCAAGGCCATAGGAACAGAATTTGGCTTTAGATGAGCGAGATGCCGAAGTTATGCTTGAAGTTTGTTTGAAATGGTTGAGGTTGGATGAAAGCATTCAGCAATTTGCAGCAATTCCGGTCAGGCAGGCAGCGAACCAGCAGATCCGACGGACCACCGTACCCAGTGCAAATCGGCTCAGCGGCATATTTCGTGATAGATGGACTTGGCTCTATTTTCCGATCGACGAGCGTTTTCCGGTGAAGCTTAGTCAAGGAGGATGAAGAAGATGGTGTGGAAAGACTAAATTACCCATGCCAAAGCGGAGCCTTCGCCAGATTTTCAACGGGGAACGGTCGGAGGGGCCAAATCAACTAAAAACAGTTATTTCCAGGGACTAAATCGATGATTTCGCGATTAAGGGACTACATTGATATTTCGCTAACAATTGAGGGACCAAATCGTTGATTTTCCCTTAAAAAATAAATATAAAAATATAGTGGATCAACCCACTTTGTATAATAAATCAAAATATCATTGTATTTAATGACATTTCAACGATTTTATTGACGATGAACTAAAAATGATCATGTCTAATAGTACTATGATCAAAAGGGCTGTTCTAAAAAAAAAAAAAAAATTAAAAGTAAACTTCCACGGGCAAAGTTGAAATTACCTCTTAAAACAATATAAACTTAACGTATTAAGATTTAGAAAGATAGGGTCTATTCAGACATTATATTATATATATAAAGAAAGTATTGGATGAATGATTATTGGATTCCCATGGGCAACGACTAGTCGTTATATCGTGGATCGTGGTGTATGTGCACTATAGTCAAAATGGCGCCGTTAATTTTAACGGAGCGCGCATTTTGTATATGTTAATTACCAACTGACACTACAGTATATCTAAATCAATTTATCCGCACGGACTTAGCTTAATGGTTTAGTGGGCAGTATTTGAGATAAGAGACCAAGGTTTGAACCTCAGCGGCCATAGTGTGGGAATTATGTCTAAAGTGGGATTTAACCTTTTGGTTAGATAAGTATATCTAAACCAACACTGCCTCACGTATTGAAACTGCAGTTATATCAAAATGATATTGTATATGAATAACATTTCATGTAGTGTATATAAAATGAAACTGAATAACATTTCACATATTTGAGTGTACAATGAAGCTGTAATTATATCAAAATGATCATGTAATTGTGTTTTAATAAAACTATAGTGTATATAAATTAAATTAAATAACATTTTCACATATTTGAGTTTATAAATATCGAATGAAACTGTACAATGTATACAAAATGAAACTGAATAACAGAGTTACTTTTTGCAGAAGGGTGCGAAACGGTGGGAAACAGATACCGTTTCTTTTCATTAAACAAAACGACGTCGTTTTGATGTATATCCAACCCAGAGTGTCCCTAGGCTGATTTTGGCAATTTCATATTCACTTTTGAGTATATCTATTCTATTCTTTGGGCCAACTTTGTGCACTGGACTTTAAATTTACTCCAAACAGATTCAGAGACGTACTGCAGTTTCATTGTACAACTCATGAAAGCCTGCTGTTAAAAAGCAAAAACATAAGACTTGACGAAGCACATATACATAGTTGACGTTAGTTAGTTAAGGAGCAACGTAAGACAAAAAGCTACTTGTCTCTTCTTTTGCCACTCTCCTTACAAGGCCGGACATACGTGGACCTCTTCAAACATAAAAATTCAACCTTTTCTTCTTCTTCCCAGAAACAGACTCTGATCTCCCATGGCGGCTCGAGCTGACTACGATTGCCTCATCAAACTTCTTCTCATCGGTGATAGCGGCAAGTCCAATACCTATCTGCGTTCTCAAAACAAATCTCTCCTTTTTTGTCTGTGCTATTAAGGTTTGATCTGTTTCTTGACGATGAAGTTAGCTTCTTCCACTGTTCATAATTGCAGGAGTCGGAAAAAGCTGTTTGTTATTGAGGTTTTCTGAGGATTCATTCACACAGAGCTATATTACCACTATTGGGTATATTACATAGTTTTTCAGTTCACAGCAAATGAATTCCTCTGCCCAGATTACTGAATTATTTTATTTTTTTGAGTGACAGGATTGATTTTAAGGTGAGAACTATAGAGTTGGATGGAAAACGTATGAAACTGCAAATATGGGATACCGCTGGCCAAGAACGTTTTAGAACAATCACCACTGGTACATATATATATGGATGGATGATAAAATCTTTTTACGAAGCCACCACTACCAGAGATTGTGCACGGGGTAAACCCAGTTTTATGACCATAGTTGACTGGCTCAAAGCAATATGACCAATAGCCACTCCTGCTGCGAGTCAACTTGTAACCTTGGTTATAAAGTCAACAGTCTGACTAACTTGGGTTTACCCCTTGGATGGTATCTTCTGATTCTAATTCCTAGGTTGTCTGATATGCAGCTTATTACAGGGGAGCCATGGGAATATTGTTAGTCTATGATGTCACTGATGAATCCTCCTTCGATAGTATATCTCCATTTCTGCTTCTCTTACTTTGCTTTGAATGATACATGTGAAACCGGTAACATAATATGATAAACTAGTTTCCCAGACCTTATCTTCATAAACATGAATGCAGATATCAGAAACTGGATGAAAAATATAGAGCAGCATGCCTCTGATACTGTGAACAAGATACTCATTGGTAACAAAGCCGATATGGATGAGAGCAAGAAGGTAAAACTAACATAATTTGTCTAAAACTCCATACTCCATCTGGCATTCGATTGAGTGTTTTGTTGCAGGTTGTGCCAACCTCACGAGGCCAGGCTCTAGCTGATGAATATGGTGTAAAGTTTTTCGAAACTGTGGGTATCTTAAGACTCTGTTTGGTAGTTATTGTGTGAATGCAAATATGCAATGCCCCTGAATGCAATGGTGTTGTTGAAACAGAGTGCAAAAACTGGGTACAATGTGGAGCAAGGCTTCTTTGCCATTGCTGGAGACATTAAGCAGAGACTTGCAGAGGCAGATAGCAAAGCAGAAGTATGAATTACATTTATTTACATACCTCGATGATTGCAGAGTATTATTATAAGTGTATAACCATGGCGTTTTCGTTTGAATGTTTGTTGCAGCCTTCAACCATCAAAATCAGTTTACCGGAACCCGTTAACCCTTCAACTGGTGTTCAACAGAGATCAGCATGCTGCAGCACTTGAGGAAGTTCAAACTGCAGTATTGGTACCACCCTGCTATTTGTAGCTTACACCTGTGTAGGTCAGATTGTGTTGGGTTAATAAATTTAAGGCTCTCTTCATTATCTTCCTTTCTGAATGGTTTCTTGAATGACACAGACAACCAAGCAAAAAACAAGAAAAATAGCACACAACACCCGGGCTAGTAAGAATTGCCAATTAAATCGGAGAATGATAATAAATACATTCAATTTGGTTTTCTTAGCAATCTCCATGTATGGACAGGAAAAGAGATCAGAAAACCAAACTGACCATTCACTATACACCTAACTAATAGAGAGGTCAAGGCAACATTCCCAGAGCAGCAGCAGCACACTCAGTACGACGACCTCAAGCACGAAATAAAGCAGCAGCATGAGAAAACAAAACCCTCATTTACAAATCTGGTCACAATCTGTCCAGGAAACATGATCCCCATCCAGAGCACTTCGTACGATACATCTGTCAAGAGCAGAGTCTATATCCCCCATTCTTCTATGAGCAACAGCCTCCACCAGTTTGTGTTTGATGTTCTTGTTTCTGCTTTAAGATATTTCTCTTCACTGTGGTAGATCCTTTTTCCAAAAGACTAGGCACCTCCATTATCTGGAAAATATAAAGTCTCTTATCAGGAGCGATCTTTTTACCAACTCAGGGCATTATGCAGTTTATGCACTTCGAGAAACATGATTTCATATATTCACTAGGGTGGTCCCATTTTTCTGGTAACTTAGAAAGTGCCAAATAACATGCTTTAAGGTCCTAAAAAGGTGATGGTAAGTGTGTCACCTTTAAGGCAAGCTCTTCAAAACATTGCTCCACATTTTCTCGTGTCCTTGCACTACATTCAAGAAATAAACTTCCAAGCTCTTTTGCCAGAGTTATACCTTCCTCCCTGCTGACAACTCTCTCAGATTCCTAAAGTTGCGTGATTGTGAAAGAATAGAAGATATAATTATTAAGTAACGCTAGTCCAGCATAAATATAAAGAAATCTTCATAAATTCAAATTTACAGTTTATACTGTTGAAGGAAGTTGACCACATAAGAAGATAAGTATGACAGCTTTCCTTTTTTTCCCTTTAGATGGTAGAGGCATTGATTTGTTTCTCATAGTAAAGTTATGCTTAACCATATTCACACACACTAACAGGCAATACATTTATACAACTAAAGTATACTTAGGTGAATCCTCACTTCCTGATAAAGACATAAGCAATCGGCTGGCTGCAATAAAATAATTTTTCCAAGACTTGACAAAACCGAAGAGAAGAATCTTTCAGAAAACTTACTCTGTCAACTTTGTTCCCAACAAGCATTTTGACACAATCCTGATTAGTTGAGTAAAGCTCCATCTCTTTTGCCCATACGTCAGATATATTTGTGAAGGTAACTCTCTTTGTCACATCATAAACTACAGAGAACAAAAAAATACAACTCTTTCAATGAAAACTAAGAGACTTGCCATTACAGGGAACTTATAGAGATTGTTTTGCCTATGTCTACCAAGCATCATACCAAATTGCATAAAAGTATAAGCTAAAAGAGATGTTCCACATGAATGCACCTAGGTTGTTTGGTTCAAATTTTGGACATGGGAAGATTGACAGCCAGGATAAATTTTGGAATAAAGATCTGATAGGATTAAGATTTGGACCAGCAATCCCATGCTTGGTTGATAGATTGTTATAAGGAATAAGGATGAAAAAAGTGAAATTTAATGAAAATGAAAAGCTATCATGTGCAAATATTTTTAGGATGTAGCTGTCTATGGTTAACCACCAAGGACCAATTAGCATCTCTCTACAAGGATAGGAACTCTTTATATAGAAAAGCAATAAACCATTCAATTCATCCTTGACATATTCCATACATACCAAGAATGATTGCCTGAGCACCTCTGTAATAAGAGCTTGTCAATGTTCTGAACCTCTCCTGTCCGGCTGCAAAAGGAATTATAAATTCAGAATCAGTTAGTTCATTAGATCTGGGGAAAAATGTGTAGTATTTTTCTTTTGGTTCAGAGGAAAAGGATATTGTTCAAGAAGTCTATTAAAGAGTACATTGTATTAGAACAGTGAAAAAAGTTTATGCAGCGCTAATAAAACCAGAGAATTGTAAAACACAACAGAAGGTTGCATTTCCAATACCTGTGTCCCAAAGTGTAAGTTTCAGTCTTTTCCCACCAACAGCGAGCGTCTTCATCTTAAAATCAACACCTGTCATAAGCAAAGAAGAATAGGTCCCAAATTCAACACCTAGTATAAGCAGAAATGTAGACTTTATAAGGATTCATAGTACACTAATGTGGTTAAATGCTATAGTTACTAATTGTGAATTTATCTTCTTAATTGTGATTCTATTCTCCTAATTCGTCCATGTAATAGTCTCGTTCACTAGGATACTCCTAATTTGTCCATGTAACAGAAAATGGCATTTGAAGTAGAATTTTAAAATGAGTTAGGATATGTTGGGCCCAAGTCGAAATCAAATCACTGACCAAAAGAAGACACACAAGAAGTACAAATCCAGCTTTGACAGAAGCTCCATAACTTCATAATCACCATTCAAAGACATAATATAACAATATGACACTAGAAACTAGACAAAATATAACCCAGCCAAAACCTATTCGCCACTCTTATCAACTACACTACATTGTGGCTATTAGATTGCGTTTTCCAAATTTATGCCCCCAGATCAGACAACAGCTAGCTCACAAAAAGAGCAGAAAGCAACAATATTAAAAACTAAAAGATTCTACAGGAAATTTGTCCCATTGCCAAATTCAAGAAATCCTCAATCTCATTTCGTTAACCACCAACTACAACATGGAAATTGGACATCAAGCTTTCACCTTTCACAAATTTTACCGGATTTAAATGCAATTTCGTGTAGTTATAGTAACTGATTTCAAATCATAAAATATACAAACAGATACAGTAGAAGCTCATGCTGAGCTGTAGTAGCTCTAGCAGGCTCCAATGTCCATATCACAAGATCAAACCTATTACAAGTGATTAGCTAGGTAAAAGGAAGGAAGTGGCGTACCAATGGTAGGGGCAAGATCGTCAAGGGCATTAGAAATGAAGCTGACGAGCAGGCTACTTTTTCCTACTCCCGAATCTCCGATCAACAAGATCTTAAACGACAGATCAAACCCCCCGCTACTGCTCTGTCCAGTCGACGACGACCCCATTCTCTCTCTCTCTAGAACCCCAGCAGCAGTTAAAACTATGCAACAGTGACAACGCTTTCTACTTAAGAAGAGAAAAAAGAGAGCAGAAAAGAGGAAAAGCTTACAGCACCATTCATCATCCGTCCTGTATAGCTATTAGCTAAGCACATATAAAATACAGAGAGAAAGGAATATATAATTGCATATACACACAGACACTATGTATGTATGTATATACTGTATGCATACGGTTAGAGAGAGAAAAAATATTAGCTAAGCACATATAAAATACAGAGAGAAAGGAATATATAATTGCATATACACACAGACACTATGTATGTATGTATATACTGTATGCATACGGTTAGAGAGAGAAAAAATAAAGAATATCGTTGTCCTTTTCCTTCACTTTCTCTCTCTAAAACTGATATTGTAAAAAAAGGATTTGCAGATGCGATTCCGTTCTTGCGGGCAACTCAACTCAACGGACAGCTCAGTTCGTGTTGAAGGCCAGTTAACGGCAAGTGGCAATTTCGAAATTAGAGACGAAATGAGGGGCGGAACTGAAACTTAATTGGGCTCCAGCTTCCATTTTATTTGGTGGTGGGTCGGTATCTGTGGGCCTTGTGCGGCTGCGGAGTTGGGTCTGGGCCCGATATGTTTCACTGTGAGGAACTCTCTAGGCACACGCACATTTTCTTTTTCAATTGTTATACAAAAATGATGTACCTTCAGTTAACACATTTTGCACCTATCGTTAACAGGCTTTGTATATGTAAACAAATATCACATTATGAACTTTGATACAAAAATTCTGTATCTACAGTTAACGATTTATATACATGCAAACAAATAACTTTATACGGAGTAATTGCTTAAACATAATATGATAGCTACATATACATAAATTATAGGTATAGAATGTGTCAACTATAGAAATATAACCTGAATGTTATATTTGGACCAGGGTCTACAATAAATTAATGTTTTAGAAATAAATATTGAGATTATTAAGTAGTCATTATATGTTAGTTAGCATGTTGTGATCTTTAGTATTAGAATCAAACTAGAACAACTCAACTTGGGTGTAGCATTCAATCAAAACCTACCTCTCTTTATTGCAAATGCAATTAGAACAAACCAAAAAGCAAAAAATAATATTAATATAGCATGTGATAATGCAGTTGATGTAATTGTAGGGCAAATAGGGTTTGAATTAAGGGGGTGGGGGGTAGGTGCATGCAGGCAGGCAACAAGGCAACCATTTTTAGAGATTGATCAAGACAAGATATTATATAATTCACATCATACTAAAAAGCAAATTATGAATAGTCCAATGGCCTCTTGATTTTGCCAAAAAGGAAAAGGGAATTGACGATAAAACACTCTACCATTGAACTTTTTTTCTCTCTTAATTGTATCTTTATCTTGTTATGAGTGTTATATTACACTTACTACAATCACGCAAGTGTAACAAATTTTACATTTTTCAAACAAGCTAAGTCTATTTCCATTATTAGATTTTTAGTCCAAAATCAAAACTTTTTTGTGCCCCTTCTAAAATGGCATCACCTGCGGAGAGCGACGTCCAGTGTCAGCGTCACGGAGCAGCCCAACACCTGTCGCCTGTTTACTTCAACTTCCACATCATAATTCTTTGCCCCACTACCAAACAATACAATATATTTCCCAGGAAAGAAAACATGTATACAACATTATCATGATTCTCATACTGTTATATATATATCCCATAATTATTTGTCTCAATGGACAATGCCACATTTCATGTTTTTCAGATTTAACTAACTCTGTCTCCCTGTGCTTATTTTTAAGTGTTATTGAAGTAAACTCATGTTTATTATACATGCTCCATGAAACATTGATCATGAAAACGTTGTACGTACTGTTTTGTTGGTAGTACTAGCTGTCCAGTCCTACCCAGTAGCTTCTTGGACAAGAGTTAGTTATGGTAGTACTATTGTATCGCATAACATCCTACCTAAATACTCTTTTATTTCTTGAAACAATTCTCGCAATACCAAGGAGGGTTAATATTTGTGTATAAGTTCCTTGTAAGCGTCATTATTTTCGGAGTAATACTTTATCTCAGCCTGAAAAAAAAAAAAAAAAAAAAGAAGGAAAATTTAGCATAAGTTTACAATAGCAGTTTGCTAGAAAGGTTTCCTATAGTTGCGATGTTATTAGGGTCATAACCTCATAGATTTTCTTTTAAGATGAAGAGAGCATTGTATGAAACAAACCTTTCGAACTGCTTGTATGGCAATCAAGAGCTTCTCGTTGATCAAACCTTTGAATGTTGCGTTTCTCTCCAGGGCTTCCACTGACTCTGCAAGAGATGTTGGTAGTCGTCGAATACTTGCTTTAAGGTTTTCGGGATTCTCATCTGTTTGCGGGGAAATCAATGCAAGCAGAATATCACATCACAGTTAAAAAATGGAATTCAGGAGCTAATGACAAACTAAGACAAGCTAAGCAGCAAACTACTAGTTCGGGGAGATCAATGTAAAAGGATTGTGCAAACTTACCAACTGGTTCGGGGAGAGTTAAGCGTCTGCGAAGACCGTCAATCCCAGCAGCAATGATGGAAGCCAGACCGAGAAATGGGTTTGCACATCCATCAAACACCTTAACCTCAAAGTTGGTAAAGCCATTTGGAACTCCAGGTGAAGTGGCTGTTCTTAGTGGAGCCTCTCGGTTTTGTCTCCCCCAACATTGGTACGCTCCACTCCATGTATTAGGTTGTATCCGATCATAACTAGCCATAAGACAAAGAAAAACAACATAAGACAACAGGCCAATATTAATGATGATCATATCATTAGTCATGAACTATTATTACCTATTAGGAACAGGTGCAGTAAAAGCCATTATTGAAGGAAGATGTTCCAACACTCCAGCCATGAACGCTTCCCCGACCTTGGACATTCCATGGCGAGCTGATCCACCATGATCCATAAATACGTTTTCTCCATTCCTGGACAAACTGAGGTGCACATGTGACCCTGACCCAATATCGTCCAATGCAAACCTAGACACAAACAAGGCACAAAAATACCAATAAGGACAAAATTACTGCGATATTTTAAGCAATATAACTGTTTCTCCCTATAAAGTTCGTTACTTTGGCACAAAAGTCGCCAGCAATCCATGTTTCCTTGCAATGGCTCTAATCACTTCACGGGCAAAAATTAAGTCATCTGCTGCACTAGCACATTCTGTGTATCCCAGTGCAAATTCAAACTGCCCATTCCCAGATTCTGCATGTAGCTAGGCACAAAAACACAAAACGATTTCTTAAATTTTAAGGACTGAAGCGAAGCAACAATCTCGTGGAAAAGGTTGAAAAAGCAGCGATTTTCTCTTACCTGCTCCACAGTAATGTTTAAGGACTGAAGCGAAGCAACAATCTCTTCGAGTACAGAGGATGCAGCATCGAACGATGCAGTAGAGCAGTACATAGTATGGTCAAATGGTAACCATTCTTCTTTTCCCTCCCTGTATAATACCATTCGTTCATAGCTAGAAATTTCAAACTCGGAAGGGAAAATGATCAGCTAAACGTTTTAATTTCCCGACATACCTGACTACACTCTTTAAGAGAAAAAATTCGTTCTCGAAGCCTGCATTCATTCCCTGAATAGGCAGCCTATAGACATTAGATTACAAATATTTTCACAATTCCCAGACAAATAATATTACCCATACCAAGTCGAATTCATCCTTTAAGACTCTGGAAACTCTGCGCAACGCTTCTCTTGGACAATACTCCCATGCTTTACCAGGAGCAATGCACATGTCTGATAAAACCATTTCTTGCTGCTTTGCCCTGTATATATAAAATATAAATACATAAAACACGGTTGCCAATACATTAAGGACCGAAGATAAACCACTGCCTACCATGGAAGTTTGCGTTTGGTTGACAAATCGGGAATTAGTCTGATCTCACCGACGGCACTCAGGTTACTCCCATCAGCAGGACCATCGCTAAATGAACTCATACCCATACTAGCACAAGTTAGGCCCACGCCATTCTTTTGAACGTAATCATTGAAGCGTTTTTGTGTAACAGCCTAAAAGTGATGGCAAAATGTAAATGAAATTTCCAATCATAAAACATAGTCAAAGTGAGTGCTAATATCACATTTCCAATCATAAAACATCAAAGGCTTACACGGCATCTATGCTGCCCAGAAGCATCTATCCAAAGAATGCGCACAAGGGTCACATCTTGCGATTCACTGTGTGAATCTACCTTTGCGTGGGAAGGGGATTGATCGGTTTTCGAATTCAAAGATTCAACTGGAATATTAATCTTGTAAAATTGCTTTGCATTTTCTGAAAAGATGTCTCGGACTGCAGCAATAGCTTCTGCAATTGACAGATCACCATCCATGCATGCATCGCGTAGAACAGTGAACACAACTTCACGAGCTTTCTTTGCCCCTATTAACACAGTCAAGTTGGCAACAACTACACATTAATGAGAGTCAAATAATCCTACTAATTTAATGGTATAAAACAGTCGAACGATCTTTTTAGAACTGAGAGTTAACGTGAAAGTTCTCCCTAAACAAAGCTCTGATTCCACTAACCTAAGTAGAATGCTTCAGGGAATGCAACCCCATCAGTGCTGAACATCACCTGCCAATATTTAACATTCAGTTGAAAATCACTCCGAAAAGTACAAACTTAATTTGGGTTTCAGAAGACTAGAAGAAAAATAACAGATTTCATCGCCTGAAAATGAAAGATAACTTACCTGCAGCCATTTCAATGTGTAATTTAATAATCTAGTATTTGGTTAAGCATGTAAATTTTAGTCACTCTTAAGTAAACGATTGTCACCTTGTTCATTGGAGCAAGCTCCAGAAGTTCTTTAATTGATGAAACCATCCCATGGAAGCTAAGTTTTGGAACCGCCAGGCCAAAATCAAGGAATACCTATTGTTGACAATATTGCTTCTATCAGAGACATGAAGCTATATTTGCAGTGAAAGCAGAGAAAGCTAAGCGCTAATGCAATATTAGCTTCGATGCCATAGAAGTATTATGAAGCAGTTTCAAACGGAGGCTTAAAATCTTACTTGAGGGTAGACAGAAGCTAGATAGGAAGCTTCCTTTGAGAATGGATATGATGCGTGCAAAAGAACTATCCTACACTTGCTGAATCTTTTATCCTCGAGAAGATTGCGAAGATGAAGAGGATTAGACAGCCTCAAATCCAAATCCTTATCCCCAAAACTGACGAAATAATAAATTAAAAAGTCATGAAAATGAAAAAAACATAATCTTTGCATACACATTACATAATAAACTTAGGAAGACTATGCTAAGCTATTTGCTTTTTTGTTACCCCGTGTGTATCTGAATGGGCAAGTCAAAACTTTGAGCCACCTCTAAGGCATGTACGAAGATATAATCAATGAAGTTCTTGTTTGTGATGCGGGCAGGACTGCCAGCTGGAAATCAAAATGGTCAGAATTATGTCATCATTATAATTATAAATCCTCATTTTGCTCAACTTTTTATCATTGGCATTTTGCCTATCTTACCATGTAAGACAGCCTTGAGGCCCTCTTCAGCCTCCTTCGCAGTGACCTCGGTATTAAATTCAAGACCACTGCGATATGCTGCAATGCTTTTAAATGCAACAACTTTATCTGCTAAAGTATGAGAGCTTAAGGAAAATAACAGAAACGAAAACTCTATATAAAAACACAGCACCCATATTTAATTTGAACATATGTGCAAAAGCAAGAAGAATGAAAATACAAATAAAAGTAGTGAAAGGATATGATTTCAGTCTTCCCATAAAAATCTCCATGAATGAATCCAGAGTCCATGTTTTCTTCTCTGACCTCCCCTAAAATAGAATCACAGCAGAAAATTTTCCAATTTAATAGAGGCATTATAAATAACAGCATTCACAAAATGAATGTCGTGTTGAAGATGCCCAATTGTATACGTTTACCTCGTCGAGAATTTTCTCAACCAAATGCTCAATCCTTAGTATTCTACCAACAATTGGTACAAAATTCTTGTGCCACTCAACTTCATTCTTCATGTCCAAGTCGAGCCCATCATCAATAAGCAAAACAGAAATGCCTGCAGCTTTGAAGCACAGGGCAGTGGTCTCTTCCAATTTATGGGTAGAGCGATATTCTTGAATGGCATGTAGAGATAAGTTTGAGCCATATAATTCAGCAATTTCCCTTATGCTTCTCTAAATTAAAGACAGACAAATAAAAACCTTAAAACCAAAAGTCACATGCTATCATATCATCTAGCAAAGTCTGACAAAAATAGCAATACCCGTATCTACCTTTCACATTATGCTTCAAACAATGTACTATTTATGTTAAAGCTTCAATCTTTTTTCTTTTCTTGGAAATTAAAGCAGCAATCTTTGTTCACATTCTATCATCACTATCCATTTGTATTTAGCCATGGGTATACAAAACATTGCCTAAGCTGGTAAACCAGAAACCACAGAGATATATATATATATGAAGAAGACAAACTTTGAAATTGATGGTATGTACGGCGGAGGACAAGGCGTCGCCGGTGGCTTCAGAGAAGCAGTTGAGAAAAGGGATTTTGGAGTGAAGGCTGACTATGTTGTGAGCATGAGCATCCACCAACTTCACCTTCTCCACTGCTTCTTTCAGCTCAGCAAAGCCTTCCATTTTCCCTCTCTGCAGCTCGATAGGACCTCCCTCGTTTCCGAGTTCACCTAGATAGAGTACAAAAACTAGTTGAAAAGTATGCCTTTTTAAATTGCTTTTGACCAAGATTAATACTCCCAGAATCCCATAGTTGGAACTCGCAAGAATCAAATCGTAACTTGTGACAAATAATTTAGAGTAAAGCTGATACGCCTTTAAACGTAATTATATAACTTAATTAGAAAAAATTAATTATGTGTCTAGAATTAGAAGAATAATTAAAAATGGTACAACTTAATTAGTGAGAGAGTTAATATTGTGCTTAAATTAACATAGAGAAATTATGTATATCATTCATTACCTTGTATAGTAAGTATAACTTTGGTATGTTAATTATTATAGGTATTAGTAAATTAGTATAAATAGGTTATTGTATATGAAGATGAGCACTAAGAGAAACATATCGATAGATATTGATATTACAGTCTTTTAGTCTTTTTTTTTTTTTTTTTTGGAGCTCTAACACGTTCAAAGTGTGAAATTGGAATTTGCCATGACTCGAAATGTTTCTTCCATTACATACTAAATTTCAGTACGTAACATTAGCACATGTTGAAAATAATATATAAATGATATTGTCATTTAATTCATACAAAAAATGTACATCTATGTAAATATCATAAATATGCTTAACCATTTCATCAACTCTCTAATTACATTGAGATGGTGTAATCGAGAATTCTTATCGTTATTTTTTTACAATTATTATGAAATTACTTTCAAACCCAATATTTCTAAATCTTTAAAATAAGTTGTTTTATGTGTAATGTATTCATGCCTTCACTTCTAATCTTTTTTAACAAGTATTATAATTTTCGTACTAAAAAGTCACAAGTTTAATTATGTTCAATATTTTTTGATCAAATTTGTTACATAAAATATTTCTAGTGTGATGTATAAAATAAAAAATAAAAAAAATCAATTACGTTTTTTAATAATGATGATAAAAGATATTCCCGTCCCAGCAAAAGATGAAAAAGTATCTTTCTCATTTGGTTTTCATGTGAGTTTGTCAAGATTTGATGAATGCTATTGCCCAACCTGATGTGCAGTACGTATAGGGCATCAATAGTTGTAGCATGATAGTGGTACGTACTAGTTATTTCATTTTGTTGAATTTGTGAAGTTATCCAGAAAGTCAGAAACCGTATCCTGAGATGGGCCTGTAAGTTGGCCAGCATTCATTTCTTCCATTAATTTGCCAAGACACCATACTGTTACCATTTAGATCAGTATATGAAACCCCCACAGACTTAATTCACTGGTAGACAGTATTTTATAAAAGAAATCAAAGTTTAAATCTAAATAGTGACGGTATAAAAATTATACTTAAGTGGACAGATCTATTATGTTCAAATTTTCAAAGTTCAAATCTTACGAGTAACCTTATTATAGTAGGTAATTTTATTTTTTATTTTTTTTACGAGTTAATCATGTATCATCACAACCATACATTTTTTTCATCGTCTAAATTTAAGTAATTACTTTCACCCATTGGGCGTACCAATCCGCCTGCCAGCCGGCACTGCCCAACTTATCCTTTCGTTCGACACTTGTAGTCATCGGATAATGCAATATAAAATTATTCTGGCCACCATTTTCAATAAAACTGAAATTAAAAATTAAAATTGCATATATTTCGATGCCATCTCCTTGCCTGTATTCGTTGACTTCAATGCTCCAGCAATAAGCGTCACGCCCGCCATTATTGCCGGTATCACACCCTTTACACGTCACTTTCAAAGATCAAAGCCATCTTAGCTCTTCGATCATACACTCCAGAAAATTCAAAGATTACTAGCAGTGTCTGCAATGGCGGATCATAGTGCCCAGATTCATTTTGTTCTTGTCCCTTTGATGTCTCCCGGGCATCTTATTCCCATGGTGGACATAGCCAAATTACTAGCACGCCACAACGTTGTCGTTTCCATAGTCTCCACGCCCCTCAACACTCCCAGAATCAAAGCCGCCGTTGATTTCGCCGTCGAATCCGGCCTAAAGATCAGGCTTCTGGAGCTCGAGTTCCCGGCCGCTCAGGCCGGCCTGCCGCCGGGATGCGAAAACATGGACTCCCTGCCGTCGCGCGACATGATCAAGAATTACTTCGAAGCCGCCGCCATGTTGCAGGAACCGTTCGAGAGACTGTTCCAGGATCTGAAACCTCGTCCCAGATGCATAATCTCCGGGAAGAATCTCGCCTGGACGGTCGAAACCGCCCGCAAGTTTAACGTTCCCAGGCTGTTCTTCGACGGCATGGGGTGTTTCTCTTTTGCATGCACACAGAGTCTCCACAGTTCAAGAATCCACGAAACTGTTTCCAGGTTTGAACCATTTACAGTGCCCGGTTTGGCTCACAGAATCAAGTTGACCAGAGCGCAGCTCCCGGAAGCCCTAAATCCAGGCTCAGAAGACCTGATTGATGTTAGAAACAAGATAGTCGCGGCAGAATCTATATCAGATGGGATCATAGTAAACACTTTTGAGGAACTGGAACAAGATTATATACAAGAATTCAAGAAAACCAAAGGTACAAGAGTCTGGTGCATTGGCCCAGTTTCAGCCTGCAACAAATCAGAAACGGAGAAGATAACAAGAGGAAATGCCAATGCCAATCTCCCAACACAAAAACACCCATGCCTGGAATGGCTTGATAACCAAGAACCAAAATCCGTGGTTTATGCCTGTCTTGGGAGCATCTGTGGGCTGTCTGCTACACAGCTTATAGAAGTTGGGTTAGGCTTAGAAGCCTCAAATTCTCCCTTCCTATGGGTCATAAGAGGAGGCGAAAAATCAAAGCACTTGGAGAAATGGATCCAAGAAGAGAAATTTGAAGAGAGGACTAAAGGGAGAGGCTTCATAATCCGCGGCTGGTCCCCGCAACTCCTTATCCTGTCCCACCCCTCCACGGGAGCGTTCTTGACACACTGCGGATGGAACTCGACTCTAGAAGGCATCTGTGCCGGGAAACCAATAATCACATGCCCGTTGTTCGCGGAACAGTTCATCAATGAGAGGTTGATTGTGGATGTATTAGGAAGTGGTGTTAGTGTGGGAGTGAAAGCCGCTGTTGCCTGGGGGATTGAAGAGAAATCTGGGCTGGTAATACTGCGGGAGGATGTGAAGAATGCTGTAGAAAATGCAATGGAGAAGAGCCATGAAGCAGAGAGAAGAAGGGAAAAGGCAGTAGAGATTGCAGAAATGGCAAAGAAAGCCACTGCAGAAGAGGGATCATCTTATCTTAGTATAAAAGCTTTAATCCGAGATGTAATGCAAGAAACTAGCAGCTTTTAGCTAGCAACCTGGATGGTATACAATTAGCAATTCCATATTTTCATTCTCTCCCACGATTATTCAATTCGTAGTTTCATGTTTCATGTTATTTAGAGTTAATGTCACATCGAGTTCTCTAAGTATAATGGTTTGACACGTTTATTAGTCTTAAATTTTCAAATTGACCATCTGTGAAGTGACCTGACCTATGGGTCTTCTTCGAGTTTCTTGTCACCAAAAAAAAAAAAAAAACAAATGAAGAAAAAGATCAGATATGGTTCATAGATAAATGCATGTATAGTCCAGGTAGCTGGTTGATTTATTTTGATCATGGAATTGTACGTTAAGTCATTAATTTCTTGCATTATTTTCACATGCCCAGCGCATCTTGCATACCCTTTTGTAGTACAAATAGCAGCAGATTTTGTTTTACATGCGACTATACTAGCTAAGCAACAAAAAATATAGCAGACAATTATTTTAAGATTATTGGCCAACTGTATAAATTCATCCTGACTTTTTGATACAAAATTACGCTTCACATATTGGTTCACTTATTTTAAGGTATTATTTTATAACCTGCATGTGAATCTTCAATGGCCACCTCATCTGTCAGATATTTCCTGCATATAATATATAAACAATTTTCAAGCTCATTCTAACATAATCTAGTACAACACAAAAGCTAAGGTTCAAGTTAAATGAACTGTTGCGCATGCACCCTGCACCTGCACGATGCATGTTACATTGCACCCATTACGATTATTTGCATCTGATCTGGGACCAGCAGCCTCTTTTATCTCGCTCAGTAGATATTATAAAATATTTTGCAATATATATCATGTAACTAAATAAGGAAATACATTGAGTGGATAACAGAAAGTTTTTTGTTCTGTAACTTGGCAAAGAATTATTAGAAGATGGCAAATAATCAATAGATAACTCTCCAAATCTGTTTTGTCGTTGTTATAGTGTTTAAAGAAAAAAAAATGGAGGAAATTAAACAAAGAACTAAAAACTAGAAATAACCAAACTAGCTAGGTAAACCCTATATCAAGAGCAGGCAAATACTAGACCAATTGTATCGTAATTAAATTTATTAATAGTTAATTTTGTTAATTATAAAATTACAAATTTAACTTTGAGTTGGGATTGTCTATATAGTAACTACTTATTAATCTTGTTGAATTCTTGATTTGAATCGACAAATTAACTATAAACAACCCGTGTTCATACACACTAAAAGAGATTACTTGATATGCATAAAATTTTGCTTCCAATGAATGAAGTGATCATAGTTTGTAGATAATATTTGTTTGGTCACATATATACGGGTGGCTAGAGATAAGATGCGTGTACAACTCTAGCTAACTCTTCTTCTAGGGTACACGACAAAGAAACACGAAAGATCCCAGTTACTATGGCCTTTACCAATTACCAGCATATTCTCACATGACACATGTAAGCTCTTACATCGTCCACTTCATCATTATAAGCGCAGCGCCTACATATAAGATTCCTTAAACCCATCACCCTTCATATATTCTTGCATGACGGATTAACTCCGAGCATTGATTCCGATACCCGTTTGAATAATGGCTTTTTGTTCCGAAGAGATAAACTTTGTTCTGATACCTTTAATGGCGCCAGGCCACACCATTCCCATGGTGGACTTGGCCAAGCTGTTAGCGAGCCGTGGCGTCACCATTACAATACTCCTAACATCTCTCCACGCCACCCGGTTCAAGGCGGTGATAGACCGCGCGGTTTCCTCCGGCCTCCTCATTCGGCTGCGCCAGCTCCAGTTTCCGGCGGAGGAGGCCGGGTTGCCGGCGGGTTGTGAGAGCTTTGATGCGCTGCCGTCTTACTTTTTGGTCACCAACTTCTTCGCCGCCATCAACAAGCTACGAGATCCGGCCGAGAAGATTATCGAAGAGATTACCCCTCGGCCGAGGTGTATTATCTGCGACAGAAACATCCACTGGACGGCTCAAACGGCGGAGAAGTTTCAGATTCCGAGGATCCTGTTCGACGGCATGAGCTGTTTCAGTCAAATGTCTATTCATAACCTGTATATTCTCCAGGACGACAACCGGATTCCTGAAACGGCGCCGTTCTTAATCCCCGACATGCCGGACAGAATCGAAGTTAGGAGGGCGCAGCTGCCGGGAGCTTTCAATCCCGGGACGTTGGACATGGGCGATGTCCGGGAACAGATAAGAGCTAGCGAAGCCGGCGCTTACGGATATATAATCAACAGTTTTGAGGAGTTGGAACAGAAATACGTTGAGGAGTTTCGGAAAGTCAAAGGTGGGAAGAATGTTTGGTGCGTTGGACCGCTGTCGCTATGCAACGAGGATAGCGTAGACAAAGCCCAGAGGGGGAACCCGACAACCTCAATCGACCAAGAAAATTTCCTAAAATGGCTCGATTCTCGGCAGCCAGGGAGTGTCGTTTACGCATGCCTCGGAAGCCTCGCTCGATTTACGATTGCGCAGTTCATTGAGTTAGCTTTGGGCTTGGAGGATTCAAATCGTCCCTTCATACTAGTTGTGAAAGCCGGAGATAAGCAACTAGAGGTATGTATAACTAATTTAATATATACTCCCTATTATTACACTAACTATAAAAAGAAAATTGAAAGAATTTAATTTTCTTGAGATAGATCCACTTATATATTTTCATATTGTGACATACAGGTAGAAAGATGGATATCAGAGAATCAGTTCGAGGAAAGAGTTCAAAATAGAAGTCTCTTAATCAGAGGATGGGCCCCACAAGTATTAATATTGTCTCACCCTTCAATCGGAGCATTCTTAACGCATTGTGGATGGAATTCTACTTTAGAAGGGATAACGGCTGGTGTGCCACTGATAACGTGGCCTTTATTTGCAGAACAATTTTTGAATGAAAAGTTTGTGCTGAATGTAATAGGCACAGGGGTGAGCGTCGGGTCGGAGTCGATAATGTTTATGTTAGAGGAAGACAGGTCCAAACGGAAAGTTGGGCGAGAAAACGTGAGGAGTGCCATTGAAAGAGCAATGGAGCAAGGGAAAGAAGGGAATAGAGTGAGAGAAGCAGCTAGAAAAGTAGGAGAAATGGCCAAGAAAGCAGTGCAAGTTGGAGGGTCTTCTCACCTCAACCTCACACTATTAATCCAACAAATCATCATATCAGCACAAAATAATTAATAATATGCAGCATTGAACTTTGATCGAGTGAAACTTTGTGTAACCTAGCTTATATATATATGTCATGTCATTTTGTGTAGCAGTTGTCACTCTCAAGTTTTGTGATTTTATTTTTCTTAACTTGTCTTGTGTAGGTTGGTGGGGCTTTATGAGCCCGTCCATTGTTTATTTAAAAAACTATTTGCTCTTAAATATATAGTTTGTTTGTCATGTCATTTTGTGTAAAGTTTTTTATTTTTATCTTTTAGTATCGTTAGCTTTTTATTGAGTTATTGAGGTTTGAACCTATGACTATTCATTTAAAAAAGTACAGAGATGTATTTAGTTACAATCTACTTAACTTTTGTTATCTTATTTTATTTTACTTTAATTACAATTTTTACTCCTTAAATTAACTATTCACTTTAAATATATCACTATCATTCTAGAATATCCTTCTTCGTCAAAAAAAAAAAAAAAAATGTAGACATATCACATAGACAAGTTTAAGTTCAACTCACAATTATAAATTAAAATTGCCTAATAATTGTGAATGCTAAAGACTAAAACGTGTTCTTCCAATTTAGAGTAAGTGATGTAATACACGAAACAATTAAATGTGGAGTAGTTGCTTTATGCATTATTCATGGACTAACATAACTTCGATCGGGTCCATCATATTGACCTGTAGATGAATTATTGATATGATTTGTGGGTGTCAACCACATTTTCAAGGAACAAACAAGATTACCGGCCAATTCAATTGGGTGAGCAAGATAGCAATGGACATCAGAGATAAATGGAAGGGAGAGGCATGTCTGTTGGGAAACTGGGAAAGTGAACACATCGATTATAGAACACGCCAAAGGCGGCTTTCTTAGGATTAGGTAAACGTTGCCCGCATGGACTTAGCTTACTGATTTAGTAGATAGTATTTTGGAGAAAAGATCAAAGTTCGAACTTTGGAGCGACAGTGTAAGAATTATGCCTAATTAAGTTGGCAGATCTCTTGTGCGCATTAGCATTAGCCATATTTGCCGAGCCATTGAATCGCCGTGATTTATATTCTTCCAAATGCTCTGTCGAGCCAGAGTGTAGAATACCCTTAGGTGTAAAATTCAATCTCTTGGGAGAAAGATTAGGCAAACGTTTCATAAGCATAGCTAATTCACCTCGAATCTATGTTATTGTAATCTAAAAAGTAGTGTTGCAAAAATCGTGCATAGGCGCCCGCTAGGCGCTGAAGACGGTCCCCAGGCGCTTAAAGGGCGCCTAGCAATTTTTTCAACATTGCTAAAAAGTATGATCTACTATTTTTAAAAAAAATTTCATTGAAATGCATATAAATTAAAGTAATTATATAATTATTGTTTAATTCGATTATTCTTTTGAAAAAAAAATATTATAGCCTTATTTGGCACAATAGTTAACCTATCACTAATTTTGGCTCGTTTGACTACTATTAACCGTTTAACTTGATTAAACAATCAATATGAATATTTAATTAATTAATTTTTTATAAAAATTTATTGCTCAAGACATTAAAATTCAAAAATTACTTAAAATTTGTGAGAAAGTCATTTTGTATGTAATCAACTATGAACTAACTAATCGCTAATTTACTCAACATTATCAGCTATTAACTAGCTAAACTCATTAATAACTCAATACAATTTACCAACACCCATATAAAGATATGGTTATTATTTAATTGAGATATGGGTTATTTGCAAGTGGACCCCACTCATAATCCGCCATTCATAAATGCCTATGGCCCTGTTTGGTAAAAAATTGGCCTATAGGCCAATTTTGACTTATTTAACCACTATTAATTGTTTGATTTAGTTAAAATATCAATATAAATGTTTGATTAATTAACTTTTTGTAACTCCAAAAGGCTAAAATTCAAAAAGCTACTCCAAGCAGCTTTTTCAATTAGCTCTTTGAGAAAAGAAATTATATCAAACAGTTATCAGCTAACAGCTAATTTATCAAACATTTTTCTACAATCAGCCAATGTTATCAACTATTTATACCCTATAATTAACACAATCAGCTAACAGTAAACAACTATCAGCTAACAGTCATTTTACCAAACAGGGCGTATATCAAAATGGCGTATGGTATTACGCCATACTCAAATGATAGGAGCGCGCGCACACACATATATATATATATAGCTAGCTTGAACTCTTTGCAGACATCACTCTCTGTGTCAAGCTGTTCTATCTACAATGGCCGCTTCCGCTCCCCAAATGGAAAAGCTTCATTTCCTCTTGATACCCCTAATGTCGCAAAGCCATATAATCCCCCTGACAGACTTTGCAAAATTGCTAGCCAAACGCGGCGTTACCGTTTCCATCATCACCACACCTTCCAATGCCGACAGGTACAACGACTTCGTCAAGATTCATGCGGCGAAATCGAACCTCAAAATCCAACTAATCACCCTCGAGTTTCCCAGCCGACAAGCCGGCCTGCCCCAAGGCTGCGAAAACATGGATTCCCTCGCTTCAATGGATCTCGTCATCGACTTCTTCCAAGCCTCCGACTTGCTCCGAGAACCGCTGGAGAAAATCGTGTCGAGGCTGGACCCCAAGCCGAGTTGCATCGTGGATACCAGCGTGTTTTCTTGGGTGCAAGACATTGCGACAAAGTTCGACATTCCGAGGTACGTGTTCCAGACGGTTTCCTGTTTCACTAACGTCGTCTCGCATATCTTGAAGGAGACTAAGGCTGCCGACACCGATTCTGACACGTTCTTCGTCCCTCGTGTCCCCGACAACATAGAACTCCGCAAGGGTCAGCTTATTGAAAACACAGTGAAACAGTCCGACAAGTGGGTGAGCATTATGGACAGAATCAAAAAGACTCATAATTTTGCTCGTGGGAGTTTTATCAACACTTTCGAGGAGCTGGAGCCGTGGTACGTGAACGAGTACAAGAAACTCCGGAGAGCCGTATGGTGTGTCGGCCCGGTTTCTCTCTGCAACAGAGAAACCGACGAGAAGCGAAACAGAGGGAACAGATTCTCCTCCGACCGAGACTGTTTACCTTGGCTTGATACCATGAAACCACGCTCCGTCATATACGCTTGTTTCGGCAGTCTCTGCCAGATTTCACCTTCCCAGTTAAAAGAAATCGGGTTGGGGCTAGAGGCATCAAACTCGCCCTTCATTTGGGTCATCCGAGGCCTCAACTTCTCCTCGCAGGTCGAGAAATGGTTGGAAGAATACGGGCTGGAAGAGAGGGTGAAAGGAAGGGCGTTGATCGTCCGAGGTTGGGCTCCACAGCTCGAGATATTATCCCACCCGTCCATCCGAGGATTCATGACCCACTGCGGATGGAACTCGACTCTCGAGGGCATATCGGCCGGCGTTCCCATGATCACATTCCCCATGTTCGCCGAGCAATTCTTGAACGAGAAGTTCATCGTGAAGGTCTTGAAGATTGGGGTGAGAGTTGGCGTTGAAGTGGGCGTGAATTCATGGCAAGAAGAGAAGAAAGGGGTGATGGTGAAGAGAGAGCAAGTGAAGAACGCCATAGATTGTCTAATGGGCGATGAAGGAGAGGAGATGATGAGGAAAAGAGCTCAGAAACTTGCAGAGATGGCGAAGATGGCTGGAGAAGAAGGAGGGTCTTCTTCGTTCAATATCTCTTTACTTATCCAAGATGTGATCGATGCAACTTGCGAGGTACGGTGAAACTGTAGTATTGACAAAATAATATAATTTTGTGGAAGAGGAAGTTGATGGAAAAATAATGTATTTATTATTAAGTTTTAAATAATAGTACCTGCCTCTTTTAATTAAAAAATAATAATGTATTTATTATTAAGTTTTAAATAATAGTAGCATTTTTTTTTTTTTTTTTTTTTTGTGATCGAAAAAATTTGTAGTTACTATTTAAAGGTATGTAAAGGTAAATTTATTGTATAATAGCTCTCAAACTATACATGCATAAAAGGTATATCACATTACGAAAGTCATGCGTATGACAAGTTCAATCGAGAAGATGTTGACAATAATAATCAAATTTTTAATATTTTGATATAATAATAAGTTTTATCCACTTGCCAACCCTTATTGACCGGGGCAACAAATTTGTTTCTCATTGTCCTTTGCATTGTCATCAATGAGAAGGGGTTAAACAATGTGGAAGTAGAAATGGAATTGGACCAAATTAAAAAGTGTTGGTTTAAATGGAAGGAGTTTGAATAAGAACATACAAGAATATCTTAGCTCTGCAAACATTTGTCCTTGCATGTGTCTAGTTTTTGACAAGAAGGGACTACTCTCTATCTACTAGCATCGATTTTCCATAATTAATATTATTAAAATTAATCCATATAGATGAGGGGTTTAAAAAAAAAAAAAAAAAAAAAAACCTAAGGAAATCGTACAAGGAAAGGGTAAAAACAAAAGAAGAGAAAAGGGTCAAATAGGCTCTAACCTTTACCCTAAAGGTCAATTAGGCCTCTATCTAAACTTTAAAAAAGTTTAATTAAACACTCAAACATGTTAAATTGGGTCAATGAAGCCGAAAAACCAGTAAATGACCTGTTATTTCAATTCTGACGACGAATTTCGGACACCGATGACGAATTTCGACCACCGACAACAAAATCCGGTCACCGGCAACAATTTTCGACCGTCCAGTCGTCTTCCAGTGGAGAAGACGATCGGTCGTCTGCCACCTTCTCTAGTGGAGAAGACCCAGGCGTCTTCTCCATTGGAGAAGATTACCAGACCAGATCTAGTCATCTTCTCCAATGGAGAAAACGACCAGACGGCCGTCTTCTCCACTGGAGAAGGCGCCCATCCGGTAGTCTTCTCTCGGAAGACGACCGGAAATTGTCGCCGGTGGTCGGATTTTGTTATCGGTGGCCGAAATTCGTCGTCGAAATTGAAATAACTTGTAATAACAGGTTATGTACTGGTTTTTGGACTTCATTGACCCAATTTGACATATTTAACTGGTTTTTAGGCTTCATTGACTCAATTTGACATGTTTAAGTGTTTAATTGAACTTTTTAAAAGTTTAAGGACCTAATTGACCTTTAGATTAAAGTTTAAGAGTCTATTTGACCCATTTCTCAAAAAAAAAAAAATTGAAATTACAAAAATATGGATATTAAAGCAACAGACCAACAATATAAGCCAAGAGAAACATGCTTAAACTAACTGTACTCTAGGAACTAAACGTACAAGCCTATAATGAAAAACATTCAAGCTTAGATTAGGTATATTAAAAGTACCATTGTCCGTTTAATTGTTATTGCGTAGACCTCAGGGAGACGACACTGTTAATTTTTTTTTTTTTTTTTTTCATGCGATTTTCTTCTCCATTGCTTCTTCCTTAACTCCACTACGTACTGCAACCTACGTTTTTATAACTCTTAAAGTACATTATTCTAAAGCATAAAGTACATTATTATAACTCATAAAATACATAATCGTAAACTCTTAAAGTACATTATTCTAAAGCATAAAGTACATTATTCTAAAGCATAAAGTACATTATTATAACTCATAAAATACATAATCTTACTCCAGAAAGTTCATTATTCTAGCACATAATCGGCTGATTATTCACCGTTATTGACAAATGAAATTCTTTTTTAATGTAATTAAAAACGACATCATATTATTTTGAACTGTGATCTACACAGCTGTGTGGACCATGATCCATACAATAATTTGCCTCGTCTGTTGGTGCCTAATGGATCATATTAAAATTATAATTAAAACCAATTTGTATGTCACCTTCCAAACTTTGCTAAGTAAATCTATTCACGTTTTAAACTTGCAGCAATATAAAATCTGTGACTATACATTGTATATTCAATGGATGGTCCAATATAATCTCCTCACAGACTGATATATATGGAGTCTTTGATAGTGACAATAATACAAGACATTTCAACTAAAAAAATAAAATTTTCGTATATTATTGGTGTATATAATATGTTCATATCATTATCAGATTATGTCATATACAATAAGGGAACATAGTCCTTGGCATACGAGATAGTGAAGAGGAGCTCTAATTGACAATGGTCCTATTTAGTAAAATAATTAGTCTGTCAATTAATTTTAATTTATTTGATCATTATTAACTGTTTGACTTAGTTAAACAATCAATATTAGCATTTGATTACTTAATTTTCTGTAACAACTTATTGCTCCAAAATGTTAAAATTCAAAAAGCTACTCAAAGTAGCTCTTTCGATTACCTTTTTGAGAAAGTCATTTGTATGTAATCAACTAACAACTAATTTACCAAACAATTTTCTACAATCAACTAATGCTATCAATTAGTTAAACCACCTAACTCAATCATACCTTTACCAAACACTCCCTATATAAATCGTATGATTATAAGGTGTTAGGAGAGTTTGAAAAAAAAAATAAAAAAAATTAACATTTAGTAATAGAATGTCATCTTTGTCAAAATTGGCAAATCCAAGGGGTTTAAACAATTAAACCTAAAAGATACGTAAACGAAATCAGCCAATAATTGATGCTGGGCCTCCACGTGCCGAGTTGATCACGGCAAAAAAAAAAAGGCAATTAATATCGTGCACCACTGCTCACATAGAAATGTACGTCTAGCACAAAATGCGTACGTTTCTTGTTGACGTTACTTCGTCCGTCCGAACAGACCATACCCTATTATGTGTATTCAGTTAAAATTGTATGAGTTTATGTGTATTCAGTTAAGAGTTTATGTGTATTATGTTAATCAAACCTCATGATGTGTATTCAGTTAAAAGTTTGTGTATTGTGTTATGAGTTTATGTGTATTATGTTAACCAAACACCATTATGTGTATTCAGATAATAATTTGTGTATTATTATGTATTATGTTAGTTTATGTGTATTCTGTTATGAGTTTATGTGTATTCAAAACAAAAGATTTTTTTTAACATCTTAACAAAACGACATCATTTTGGAAGGCGCGAGACGCACAGTGCTATGTGGGCCGTGATTGTAAAAAGAATATCTCTGTCGTCATTTCGATTATCTTGTCACTCTTTTTTGTTTCATGAGGTGCCATTTTCCCCTTGGTTTTGCACTTTTTAAACAACACCACCGCAAACGTTGTTGCCACTATGGACATGTGATTGGGAATTGGGATATGATAAACGTAACGGCGACAACATGACCATCTAAAATTAATTAACTTTGTCACGGGTTTTCAAAAGAAAAGAAATAAAAACTTTGTCACGCACCATGTTGGGCGAAAGCCAGTGAAAAACTAGATCTAATAATTAGTAGTTTACTAGTAGAGATGGACAAAGGATAAGTTCAGTAATTAATTATTAGGAGATTGTTAGACAGAAATTTAAGAGAAGTGTATTCAATTAAGAGTTTTTTAGATTTTTAAAATATTTTAACGATTTTAAAAGTTTGATTGTATTCGATTTTGACTTTTATAAATAGGAATAAGATTCAAATTGGCCACTGAACGTAACCTGAAAATGCAATTAGGCCACTGAACGAAAAAAAAGTACAATTAGGCCACTGAACACTCCAAATATATGCAATTTCACCTGATAGCAGGTTACCATCAATTTTAGCAGGTTACCTACTTACGTGGCAGCTGAGTTGGCATTTTTAATAATTTTTAATAAAGTTTAATAATAATTTTTTTTAAAAAAAATTATTTAAAACAAATTTAATTTTTTTTTAAAAAAAATTATTTATTTATTTATTTTCAATTTTTTTTTAAAAATTTATTATTAAAAGTTATTACAAATTATTTAAAAATTATTAAAAATGCCAACTCAGCCGCCACGTAAGCAGGTAACCTGCTAAAATTGATGGTAACCTACTATCCGGTGAAATTGCATACATTTGGAATGTTCAGTGGCCTAATTGCACGTTTTTGAATGTTCAGTGGTCTAATTGCATCTTTTTTTCGTACAGTGGCCTAATTGCATTTTCAGGTTACGTTCAATGGTCAATTTGAACCTTATTCCTTATAAATATTTGAAAGTTAAAATCTTTGATTGAAACACCCTCCTAAATAACTAAATCTAATACCTTGCCATTAAAAGATATGATAGAAATATAATGAAATAAAATTATATTTTTTATTACGAACTATAATTTTTAAGATACTAATAAATATTGATCTTAGCATTGCGCTGCTACTTCGTTTAGTACAAGTTATTGCAGACTGTGGTCTGAGGTGTATGTACGTTCGTTTCCAGAACAATAAAGAGTACTGAAAGCTTGCCACCTCTTATGTCGACAAATAATTTAATTTGCAAACTCAGCGTATAGTACCTCCCACATTATCCACTTTGTTGTTTTGCGTCACAATCACAACATTTGCGCCATGCATTCATCTCCACATTAAATTTTGTTAATTAATCTTCTTTAGTTTACTTACAACACTTATAAACTATTCAGGACAATTCTTGTGGTTTAATTTAAAATTTAATTTTAATACATTTATCCATTTTAGCTATACTATATTTAACATGAAACTCATAATTTAATTTTAATTTACCGGAAAACCCACAACGGAAGTGTATTCTGAATAAAACTCGTCATATGACTTTAGTTGATAAAGGACCACAAGAATGTAAACCATTTTATGTTACACATAAGCACATAGCTGACCGATTCAAACCAAGATGATCAATAGGCAAAAGTTAACTTGTGTAAAGCTAACTTTGGAACCAATCGTTATGCTATGGACCCGTGTCCAGCATACATTGTGGACACGGAACGGTACCGTGAGTGGCACCGTTATCTTCCACCGTAAGTGACACCGTTCACTGGTTGTGTTGTATGTCACTTTTCATTATGCGATTTTGATCCAAGGCGATTTATATTCCCTTATTACTTACCGATTAATCCCTGAATGAACTAAAATATTTTGTTGTAATCTTTCTTACATTAATTTACTCAAGTTATTAATACTTATCTTGAAAAAACTACTATCCACACTTTTTTGTTCTATTTAAGGGCTTAATTGACTCTATTTAGATTTGTATATATCTAATGTATTTGATACGAAATATAAACAGTATACAATTTTTTTTTGACTATTTTTAATCAAATATAGAATTGGACTCAATTACCTAATTAATTATAGAAATAGAACTTGACTCAATTACCTAAATTATATATAGAAATAAGTGCATAATACTTCAACGACACTTTGAATCGGTGTCTATTCAATTTATTCCGAGATCAGCGAATAAGTTTGCTCATGCGTTAGCAAGAGTTGCTCGTTCACAACCTGATCCTTTATGTTGGTTATCTTTGATTCCTCCTTGTATTGAACATTTGCTTTAATAATATCTATTGTTTTCCCTTAAAAAAAATATACAAATAGAATTGGACTCAATTACCTAAATTATATGTAGAAATAGATCTTTTATATATATTTGTATCGTTATCTTTTAGAGTTTTATTTTTATTTTTGAAAGAAAAGGAGATTTATTTAGGACATTATATATTTATGCATGGAAGCCATTGAGTAGAAGATCAGAATATTGAGAGCCACATTAGATAGATATTTATGGGAGTCATTATTGAGTAGAAGAATATTGAGAGGCATGGCAGATATTGCACCATACCTCAATGTGCGAATACCTGGCGATGGCGCTCCTCCTCCTCCTCCACATTCTCCTCCTCCTCTATATTCTCCTTGGTACGTCCCTTTTTCGTATCGTCCTTCCAATTCGTACAAGCCTTTTTCATACCCATATCTGTACGACCCTTCTTCATCTCCTCCTCCACCCGGCGGAGATTACCGAGTCCCACAGGAGTATAGCAAAGAAGAAGAAAAAAGTAAAATTAGAGGTGGAAATCGAAAAGGTCCTGGAGGATTATGTGCATGTGACTGTATCTAGGATTGTTGAAATATTTTCTAGCGAAGAAGAAGAAGTAAAATTAGATGTGAAAAAGGAAAAGGCCCTGCAGGATTGTGCGTATGTGTTTATGTTTGCGATTGTTGAAATATGGTATGGCAAAGAAGACGAAGTAAAATTAGAGGCGGGCCTAGTAAAGGCCCTTCTGGATTGTGGGCATGTGTTTGTGTCGATGATTTTTGAAATATTTGGTATCAGAGCCAGGCCAAAGGTCATGGGTTTGAATCTCAGCGCAACCCAATAAGTGACTACGGTCCACGTGTTGCTTGGAACCCAGCGCACACGTGAGGGTGAGTGTTGAGCATGTAGTCATTAATGTGCAATCCAACTATCAGCTTAGTCTTTTAGTTGAGATGGAACACATGCTTCAATTTGGTATCATAGTCAGTCAATTTGGTATCAGAGCCAGTCAATTTTGACACAATCCTGATTAGTTGAGTAAAGCTCCATCTCTTTTGCCCATACGTCAGATATATTTGTGAAGGTAACTCTCTTTGTCACATCATAAACTACAGAGAACAAAAAAATACAACTCTTTCAATGAAAACTAAGAGACTTGCCATTACAAGGAACTTATAGAGATTGTTTTGCCTATGTCTACCAAGCATCATACCAAACTGCATAAAAGTAGAAGCTAAAAGAGATGTTCCACATGAATGCACCTAGGTTGTTTGGTTCAAATTTTGGACATGAAAGATTGACAGCCAGGATAAATTTTGGAATAAAGATCAGCAATGATAGGATTAAGATTTGGACCAGCAATCACATGCTTGGTTGATAGATTGTTATAAGGAATAAGGATGAAAAAAGTGAAATTTAATGAAAATGAAAACCTATCATGTGCAAATATTTTTAGGATGTAGCTGTCTATGGTTAACCACCTTATAAGGACCAATTAGCATCTCTCTACAAGGATAAGAACTCTTTATATAGAAAAGCAATAAACCATTCAATTCATCCTTGACATATTCCATACATACCAAGAATGATTGCCTGAGCACCTTTGTAATAAGAGCTTGTCAATGTTCTGAACCTCTCCTGTCCGGCAGCAAAAGAAATTATAAATTCAGAATTAGGTAGTTCATTAAATCTGGGGAAAAATGTGTAGTATCTTTCTTTTGGTTCAGAGGAAAAGGATATTGTTCAAGAAGTCTATTAAAGTGTACATTGTATTAGAACAGTGAAAAAAGTTTATGCAGCACTATAAAACCAGAGAATTGTAAAACACAACAAAAGGTTGCATTTCCAATACCTGTGTCCCAAAGTGTAAGTTTCAGTCTTTTCCCACCAACAGCGAGTGTCTTCATCTTAAAATCAACACCTGTCAAAAGCAAAGAAGAATAGGTCCCAAATTCAACACCAAGTATAAGCAGAAATGTAGACTTTATAAGGATTCATAGTACACTAATGTGGTTAAATGCTATAGTTACTAATTGTGAATTTATCTTCTTAATTGTGATTCTATTCTCCTAATTCGTCCATGTAATAGTCTCGTTCACTAGGATACTCCTTGAGTGATGGTTCATTTAGTAAACAGAAAATGGCATTTGAAGTAGAATTTTAAAATGACTTAGGATATGTTGGGCCCATGTCGAAATCAAATCATGGACCAAAAGAAGACACTTCACAAGAAGTACAAATCCAGCTTTTACAGAAGCTCCATAACTTCATAATCACCATTCAAAGACATAATATAACAATATGACACTAGAAACTAGACAAAATACAACCCGGCCAAAACCTATTCGCCACTCTTATCAACTACACTACATTGTGGCTATTAGATTGCATTTTCCAAATTTATGCCCCAGATCAGACAACAGCTAGCTCACAAAAAGAGCAGAAAGCAACAATATTAAAAACTAAAAGATTCTACCGGAAATTTGTCCCATTGCCAAATTCAAGAAATCCTCAATCTCATTTTATTAACCACCAACTACAACATGGAAATTGGACATCAAGCTTTCACTTTTTACAAATTTTACCGGATTTAAATGCAATTTCGTGAAGTTTAAAAGGACATACTTAATTATAGTAACTGATTTCCAAATCATAAAAATATACAAACAGATACAGTAGAAGCTCATGCTGAGCTGTAGTAGCTCTAGCAGGTTCCAATGTCCATATCACAAGATCAAACCTATTATAACTGATTAGCTAGGTAAAAGGAAGGAAGTGGCGTACCAATGGTAGGGGCAAGATCGTCAACGGCATTAGAAATGAAGCTGACGAGCAGACTACTTTTTCCTACTCCCGAATCCCCGACCAACAAGATCTTAAACGACAGATCAAATCCCCCGCTACTGCTTTGTCCAGTCACTTGAATTTGAATTTCGAATCTTCGAGTCATTTGTTGTTGTTACAGATTTCAAGAAACTGACGAAAGAGCCGATTACTCTCTATATAGGCTCGAGCCTCGAGCGGAAAGCTCGGGTTCTGTTCTGTTTGCAAGAGCGTAGAGAAAAAGAGCCATTGTTACTTGAATTTGTTTTTTTATCAGGTTTATTTGATAATAAAAATTTATGTCATATTTTTTTAATCATTCAATAATCTAAATTAAAAACATGTTTAGGGTTTAGGGTTTATGGTTTAGGGTCAATCCAACTATCAGTTTAGTCTTTTAGTTGAGATGGAACACATGCTTCAATTTGGTATCAGAGTTAGTCAATTTGGTATCAGAGCCAGTCAATTTGGTATCAGAGCCAAGCCAAAGGTCATGGGTACAAATGTCAGCGGGTTACTTGGAACCCACTGCACACGTGAGGGAGCGTGTTGAGCATGTAGCCATTAATGTGCAATCCAACTATCAGCTTAGGCTTTTAGTTGAGATGAAGCACATGCTTGACATGACGAATAACGCCGCAGCCGGAAGGGACACCGTGCCACCGCAAGAGTGCAAGTCCCGGACATCGCGAATACCGCCGCCGTCGCCGCCAAAGGCGGGACGGAAAACGCCAGTAGAAAGGGACACGGCCTTGAGAGGGGAGAGCGCGGCGGTTATGTATCATCTCCAGTTCCCTATCACGATTGCGTACCCTAGCCAGGTAATGATGGTACGTCAAGACAGCGTCATTCCCTGCGTCCAACGATATCCCGACCCACCAATAACCGTCCCGGAGGAATCGAGATAGAGTCTGTTGATCAGTAATAGGAAAACGGTGGTAGAGTGCGAGGCCGCCGCCAGATTCAGATTGAGAAGGGATGGCGGTAGAATTGGGGGCGCCGGTGTGGGAAGAGAGTGGCCGACGAATATCGCCATCGCCGCCGGGAGAATCAGGAAAACGCGGGACAAGGGCAGATTGAGAGGGTAGAGAAAGGGGGGCGCTAGTGTGGGACATACCAGACGGTGGTTGCGAAGAACCGCCGCTGCCGCTGGGGTGGGAAGAGCCGGTGGACCCTGCGGAGGAGGAGTGCCGTCGTCATGTACGAACCCCGTCACTTGAATTTGAATTTCGAATCTTCGAGTTATTTGTTGTTGTTACAGATTTCAAGAAACTGACGAGAGAGAGAGCCGGTTACTCTCTATATAGGCTCGAGCCTCGAGCGTAAAGCTCGGGTTCCGTTCTATTTGCAAGAGCGTAGAGAAAAAGAGCCGTTGTTACTTGAATTTGTTTTTTTATCAGGTTTATTTGATAATAAAGATTTATGTCATATTTTTTTAATCATTCAATAATCTAAATTAAAAACATGTTTAATTAGCGTACAATTAACAATAATGTAACAATGATGATATATGAATAGTTGTTATTAATAAAATCAAAATATATGGGATAACCAATACTTGGATCGATAGATACCTCACTCCTTATAATGATGTAAGCATGCAAAAGTCAGCTAATAAAGAAATCTGTCTCAAAAAGTCAACTATAATGTAAATATATTGGTGCTTTGGCTAGAAGGCTAATGGAAACCACTTTATTTGGCCTATGCATCGTCCCATCAACCTTTTTTTTTATTGTATATTATTGGAAAAGGAAAAGGCCCTGCAGGATTGTGTGTATGTGTTTATGTTCGGGATTGGTGAAATATGGTCTGGCAAAGAATACGAAGTAAAATTAGAGGCGGGCCTAGTAAATGCCTTGTTGGATTGTGGGCATGTGTTTGTGTCGATGATTTTTGAAATATTTGGTATCAGAGCCAAACCAAAGGTCATGGGTTCGAAGCGCTACCCGATAAGCGACTACAGTCCACGTGTTGCTTGGAACCCACCGCACACGTTAGGGGGAGTGTTGAGCATGTAGCCATTAATGTGCAATCCAACTATTAGCTTAGACTTTTAGTTGAGATGGAGCGCATGCTTCAATTTGGTATCAGAGCCAGTCAATTTGGTATCAGAGCCAGACCAAAGATCATGGGTTCGAACGTCAGCGGGTTGTTTGGAACCCACCGCACACGTGAGGGAGCGTGTTGAGCATGTAGCCATTAATGTGCAATCCAACTATCAGCTTAGACTTTTAGTTGAGATGGAGCACATGCTTGACATGCCAAATAACGTCGCGGCCGGAAGGGACACCGTGAATATCGCCAGAGTGCGAGGCCGGAGAATCAGCAACAATGCCCGACGGTGGAGGGTCCGCCGAGCCCTACGGAGGAGGGCAGCCGGGGAGGGAAAACTCGTCTCCATATTTTATAAATGCGGTGACGCGCAAATTGAATCGCTTTAGGCCCGCCATTTCGCTTTCTGTTTCAAATTTCAAGAAAGTAAAAAGTAAAGAGAGACAAAGGGCTGAGGGTTACTTATAGCAATATCGTGGTGAATTCTATACAGGAATTTTATACATGGGCTTTACTTTTGGGCCGCTAATAAGCCAACATAACGCGGCAAATTATGCTGTGCATCCGTATGCACCATGCATGGTGCATACGGATGCCAAAACGACGTCGTTTTAATAAAACACGCGTCTCCCCTTAAAAAAAAAAAATCAGGTTCGATTCCCAGCAACAACATATGAACTGAAATTCCATAATCGATGAACTATAATTCCATAATCAATGAACTATAATTCCATAATCGATGAACTATAGTTCCATAATTTAATCTATGAACTAAAAATTCCAGAATGAATGAACTAAAATTCCATAATCTATAAACTAAAATTTCAGAATCGATGAACTACAATTCCATAATCGATGAACTATAATTCCATAATCAATGAACTATAATTCCATAATCTATGAACTAAAATTCCAGAATGAATGAACAATATAATGTTGTTGCTGGGAATCGAACCTGATTTTTTTAAAAGGGGAGACGCGCGTTTTTTAATAAAACGACATCGTTTTGGCATCCGTATGCACCATGCATGGTGCATACGGATGCACAGCATAACTATTGACATAACGCATCTGCAATCGTTATGCTATGGACCCGTGTCTAGCATACATTATGGACACGGAACGGTACCGTAAGTGACACCGTTATCTTCCACCAATTTTTATTTTTAATTTCAGACCGCTTCGTCATATGAATGTTCATAATTTTATCACTATATGTTATAATTGTAAGTTCATAATTTTAGAGCTTTGTGTTCATAATTCCATAATTGTACATTCATAATTTCATAACTGTACATTCATAATTCAATAAAAGTAAATTCATAATTTTCAAAGCTCTATGTTCATAATTTTAGAGCTCTATGTTCATAATTTTATCACTATATGTTCATAATTGTAAATTCATAATGTCAGAGCTCTGTGTTCATTATTCCATAACTGTACATTCATAATTCCATAAATGTACATTCATAATTCCGTAATTGTACATTCATAATTTAATAACTATACATTCATAATTTTCGAAGCTCTGTGTTCACAATTTTAGAGCTCTATGTTCATAATTTTATCACTATATGTTCATAATTGTAAGTTCATAATGTCAGAGCTATGTGTTCATAATTCCATAACTCCATAACTGTACATTCATAATCTCGTAATTGTACATTCATAATCCAATAACTATACATTCATAATTTTTGAAGCTCTATGTTCACAATTTTAGAGCTCTATGTTCATAATTTTATCACTATATGTTCATAATCGTAAGTTCATAATGTCAGAGCTCTGTGTTCATAATTCCATAACTGTATATTCATAATTCTATAACTGTACATTCATAATTCCACAAACGAATAACGCCGTTAACACCATAACGGCGAGACAAAATCAAAAGTTCTTTTTAAATTGGAATGCCGTCATTTTGGATTCGTGTCCATAATGCATAGTAGACACGAGTCCACGACATAATTTGGCCTTTGGAACATGGCCTTTTGATATTGGGGCAGCCATATGGGCATACATGCAACTTTAATCTGGGCTTAGAAGATTGGACCATGCCAACCCAATTACACGAAACTAATGACTAGAGTAGATGTTGAGGACCATGGTCTATGTAGCGCTACATGGACCATGGAGTAAATATCATTCTAATTACACTTCAGTTTCATTTAACAATATTGTTATGTTTTTCAATTTTACTTTCCAAACACACTAGTTTAATTATAGTAATACTAAAGTATTATTTTAATTATACTGCAATTTCATTTGACAATATACATTATTGCATGAGCATTAATTTTTTTAGTTTAATTTTTCACACACACCAATTTTATTATAGTAATTCTGAAATATTATTTTAATTACTCTTCAACTTTATTTGACAATTTATGCTATTAACTTTGGATTTTAATTTCATTTTCCCCACACACTAGTTTCATTATAGCAGTACTAAAATATCATTTTAATTATACTGCAGTTTTGACAATATATGTTATTGAATGAGCTATGTTTTTTAGTTTCATTTTCCATACACACTAATTTCATTATAGCAACACTAAAGTATCATTTTAATTCTACTACAGTTCCATTTGAAGACCATGGTCCACTGTAATAACAACTGGATGCTGAGGGGCATGATGTGGGTACTTTGCTATATGGTGCTAACAAGGAATTGAGTCAACTCCAAGCCATGTTATCAACCATAGTGCGAGGATTATGTCTAAAGTGGACATATTTCTTATGCATATCAACATTTGAGCATGTCTGTTGAGTCACTAAGCTACACTGATTTACATTCTCCCAAATAATTTATCAGATCAGGTTTTGGGGTGGAGGGGGGGTTAGGTTAGAAATTTAACCTTTTGGGACAAAGATTGATAAGACTATTAAGACCTATTAGTGAAACGATGTTCACACGGTAAATTTCATTCATGATCTTGTTTAATAAAACCATAATAGGCTCGATCGGGTCAATTTAACTTTAAAATTCATAACTAAATTGTACATTTATGGTTTAAAGAATCCAACCTAAATTCAATCCCTTAATATTCGAGGCAGGAATCAAACTTCTATCCTACCGTTGAAAGTAAGTTTTAAGCGAGAATTTTGTAGGTTATATATGTATGTAACATATATGATACTATTGTTTACAAAAGAAGAGTACAATATTGAGTTAGTTGGTGACTTGGTGCTCTGATTACATAATGCTACGCTGACGTGGGGCTCCAACATAAATTATAACTTGTATAAAAAAAGGAAATTAAGAAGATTAAAAATTTAACAACCAATACAAAGGAAAAAGTGGCATTTTGAGGTTGATGCGAAGAGGATAAGCTAGCATGCATGCATCGCATGTATGTAGTTGGTATTGTACTATTGTATGTTTGAAAAAAGATTTTACAACTTCTAGAAAGTTAGAAGATTAAATTTAACAACTACAACTTTTTTAGATTTTTTAGTAGTAAAAAATTTCATGTTATTCTTAATTATAAGTATAATGGTTTACACAATTTTTTGATATCTTAAAAAGAAAAGTCAGACTTGAACTTAATTATATATGAGTTTGACTTAAATTTTAATAGATCAGAGAACAAATATACATTATTAATTTATCGATCCAAGATTAAAACCCAACAAGTTAATATCATTTATGTGTGCATGATACCCTTCTCCACACTGAATGATCCACACCTCCGTTGTTTCAAATTTTTAATGAGATTCAAATCTCTAAACTGTCGTTGAAAGCAAGACTTATGTGGATTAGTTTACCAACTATGCAATCCTCAGGACACAGCCGTCGAATATTAATTAGTTTGTATGTTTGAACTGAAAAATGAAGAGAATCTAATAATTGTCTAGAAAAAGACCAAGTCATGTGTTCTGTGAAAACCGTGGTTCAACCTTCTAGGTAATGTCATAAATATATTCAATGATGTACGCAAATCATTGACATCATAATCCGCAATCATCGTACTTTCAAATCTGATGTATGAAACCAGTGGTCGAATTTGCACTTTTACCTGCGCCCAGCGGCCACCGGCCACCGGCAATGTGTTTTTATGATTTTATTAATTAAATAATTTCTACCTATTATAATTTCGCCTTCGATTAGTCCAAGTCTATCGGGATAATTGTATCATTTGTATGATAATTTGTACGTTGAAATAATAAGATAATATATGGAAAAGAGAAATAGAGAGAAAAGAAGAACTCAGTGTAAGAACATTATCAAAAGTTTGGCATTAACATATTACAAGTCACCTAAACTCATAGACTACATGACAAGGTCATAGTTATGCACATTATTATTACCTCTTAATCGTTCAAATTGAATCTCGACTATAAATACAATTGTGGTTGATAATTGATACACCGATTGAATTAGTATATAAATAGAGTTATAAAGTAACAAATAATATAGAACGACATATATGAATTTTTGTATATATATTAATATAAACACAATCGTGATTAATACGTGGACAATAAAAATAGTGCAAAATATATTATCAAGATCGTGCAAATTTTTATTTATCGTAAAATTATTTAGATATAGAAAGAATATAAACAGAATCGTACGTGATTAATACGCAGATTATTGGCTCAAGCAACTTGTGAACCATGATCTCATTATTCTAATCTCTAAGTCAAGCGGATTGACGTAGCAATTGATTTTTCCAATGAATTACAAGGAGATAAGGAGCAAATAACGAGTCAATATTTAAAAAAATTAAAAAAAAAAAGTAATTAAAGACCTGGTAAACAACAACTTGGATGTTGGCCCATGCAAGTCTTCTTATAAACCAACATGGTATGACATTATCCCAACTAAAATTCCAACTACAACCACTAACGCAGTACATAGTTTACATCAAACTGAAACAAACTTTTAATGTTCTTGATTTGATTCATCGTCCATGGCGGCAACTAACAATAATCCACCACGCAAGCTCCACTTCGTGTTAATCCCGTTGCTGGCGCAAGGCCACATGATTCCCATGATCGACATGGCCAGGCTGTTGGCCAGCCACGGCGGCGTGAAAGTTAGCCTCGTCACCACCCCGCACAACGCGTCGAGATTCTCGGAGAATCTCCGGCGAGCCAGCCTGGAAATTCACCTCCTGGAAATCCCATTCCCCTGCCAAGAAGTGGGGCTCCCGGAATGCTGCGAGAATCTTGACAGCGTTCCTTCTAAAGACCTTATACGAAACTTCTACACCGCTCTCGACGCCCTACAAGCACCGCTGGAGAGGTATCTGGAACAAGAACTCGAGAATTCGCCGCCGAGCTGCATTATATCGGACAAATGTCTGTCCTGGACGGCGAAAACGGCGAGGAAGTTCCAGGTGCCGAGGCTGGTTTTCCACGGGATGGGTTGTTTTTCGTTGTTGAGTTCGCACAACATTATGGTGCATAAGCCTCACCTTTCCGTGAAATCAGACATGGAGGAATTCCCCATCCCCGGCCTGCCGGTGAACGTTCATATCGCCAAAGCTCAGCTGCCGGGATCTTTCGTCACTCTGCCGGACCTGGATGATATTCGCGGAAATCAGAACGAAGCTGAGTCCAGTGCTTATGGTGTGGTGGTCAACACTTCCCAAGAACTCGAACATAGTTTTGTAGAAGCTTACCAAAAGGCAGTTAACAAAAAGGTATTATTATTTTTGGGCAACCCATTCAAATTCGTCTTTGATAACTATAAGGTTACGATTTTAATTCGTAATGTAAGTGGTTTATTAGTCTTCTGGATTTGAGCCATCTAGGTTGACCCTAAGATCACAATGCAGAGTTTATTCATCACTGCACCCTCGGGTCAGACTTTCCTGGTCGGCTCGTCCCAGAAAAAAGGTTTTATTAAAGTATGTTTAGCTACTACCTGCTAGCAAGGACACACACGTAGACACACACAAACACATTATCTAATTAGGGTTTTTAGGTGTTGATTAGCACGGAGGTCCAGGTGCCTTTTTATACTCGTTACAACTAATAACTTTTCGAGTTAGACCAAATAGTGTTTATATATGTCTCTTCACTATTGAGGTGCAATTACACATATTATAAGTGATTGTATATAGCCTATATTTAAAGTGTTACACTGATCGCATCTTTAAAATTTTGCGTGTTGAGGATGATAAGCATTAATTTATTAATTTCTATTTATTACCAATTATAGGTGTGGTGCATTGGACCGGTTTCACTATGCAACAGAGATGTTGTGGATATGTATCACAGGGGAAACAAAGCATCAATTGATGAAAAATACTGCCTGGAATGGCTTGATTCCATGAAACCAAAGACTGTCCTCTACGCCTGTTTGGGCAGCCAATGCCGTCTGATTCCATCACAGTTGATACAAATTGGACTTGGCTTGGAGGCCTCCAATCACCCTTTCATTTGGGTAATAAAGGCAGGGGATGATGAGAGATCTGCCGAGCTAGAAAAATGGTTTCAAGAAGAAAGATATGAGGAGAGGATAAGAGGGAGAGGTGTTGTGATCAAGGGTTGGGCACCGCAAGTGCTGATTCTGTCCCACCCAGCCATCGGGGGATTCTTGACTCATTGCGGGTGGAACTCAACTATAGAAGGAGTGTGTTCTGGTGTCCCTATGATCACCTGGCCCATGTTTGCCGAGCAATTCTTGAATGAGAAGATCATTGTGGAGGTTTGGGGCATTGGGGTTGGTGTCGGCGTCAAGTTTCCGGTGAGGTGGGGTGAGGAAGAGAGAGTGGGAGTGCTGGTGGTGAAAGATGAGGTTGCAAATGCTGTAGAGAAGCTTATGGATGGGGGAGAAGAAGGTGAAGAAAGAAGAAAGAAAGCACAAGAACTTGGTTTGGTAGCAAAGAGGACCATGGATGTTGGTGGCCCTTCACATGGTAACATTTTAGATTTGATTCAAGAAATTATGCACTACAATAAAGAGGGAACTAGGTAAGGTACCCTAAATAATGTTTAATTTGCCACTATTGAATTTCAATTTTGATATACTATATGTAGTTTTAGTTTGATACTATACATTTTTCAATGTATTATATATATAATACTATCATGAAGAATGTAAATTATAAAACTAAAAATATAATAGTATTAAAATAAAAATGTTGTGATATCAAGTACAAATTTGAGATGTGAGAGATGATACTTGATTTATCGAGATGTGTAATAGAATTTTCTTAAGTGATTATATATAGCTTCATATTATATATGACTATACTTTATAGTTTTAATTTTACATTATTTATGACCTTTTACACATGCGCGCGCGCGCGCGCACACACACACACACACACACACACATATATATATATATATATATATATATATATATATATATATATATATATATATTATATAAAGGTAAATAAGTCATGCATGATTTGGAATTGATTATGAATTAAATATTTTTTCCTGAAAACATGAATTAATAATTATTTAATAATAGTGAAAATGTTATTTTAAGATCTTAAAAAAACTTCATTATATTTCAAAAAGTCTATATATGAGTGTTCCTTGTTTAACTAAAACCATTGAAATGCCATTTGTAAAATGTCAACAACTAATTTTGTAATGTCAATGATCACTTTGCTAATGCATGCATGCCATATGGCACGAGGATCATGATTTGTCAACTTGATTAGGTCCTCGATCTGAGAGTTATTTATTTACTTTCTCAATTTCCTCAATCTAAGCTGATTAACTATATACGAATACTTTGAATTAGTTTATCCCTTATAATTTCTCAAAGCAAATTAAAGATGATTTTTTAAAGTTAATTTTGTTGTGGGTTTGTGTAATTTTTCCCGTCCACTGTTTTTTTTTTTCGAATTGTTGTATTTGAAATAAATTCATTTTTTATTAAATAATGAAAATTGACCGGCCGCTAGTATAAATATAATGGAGTTTTAGAGTTCGGCCGCAACGATTTAATAATATTAATACTAATATGTGAATTGAAAATCAACGATCGATTTTGAATATGTAAATAATAAATAAAAAGTCGACGGTGTTGCTTGGAGATGAAGCAATTTGGTAGTTGAATTCCATTAAAATTTTGAAAATTTGAAAATAATGTCAGCTGAGCTGAATGCCTGAATCATAATAGTAAAATTGCCATTGTTAAACCTGGAAACATTCATAGCATATCTGCATATATAATTATTACAACGATAAACATATATGCATGAAGACAAGAAACAAAAATCCTTGAACTGGTACGAGATTCAAGCTAAGCTACGGAATAGAGTAGAAGTGCCAAAGGATTCGAGTTGCCCTTAACTTTGAATTGGTAACCGTACGTACCGCCAAAACATGAATATAATGGTGGGAGATCGATGATCGAGCCGCCTCATGTTTGTCGTATGTACTGCCAATATACTTCTTTATATATATATATATATATATATATATATATATATATATATATATATATATCATCACCACCTCCCGAGACATAGAGGCAAACCACCACCACCACCACCCTCGCCGGCCGCCGGCCGCCGGCGAGGGTGGTGGTTTCAGGTAGGTGGTGAAACGAGTCTCATAAAGGAGGAGGGCATATGGAGAGTTTGATCAAGAATGGATCATGGGTGTTTTTTGTAGTTTGCCATGAGAGCAATAAAAGAGTGAGGTGACTTAACTAGGGAGATTAACCACTTTTTAGACTGAGGTGACTTAATCAATCACTTTTTTTTTTTTTTTAAATTTATTTAAAGAAAAAGATGATTGAAAAAAGAGTATGATTAAAAGATAATTTAATTATTCTGCGAACTGGATGTCAATTTATCATGATCTTCCCATCACAGTTGTTTAGATTTAATATTTAATGTACGTTGATATTGAAGGTGTGACTTTGTCCAGATTTCTATAGTCTATATATCTAGTTTTTTTTCTTCTCCTTTGTATTAAAAAAAAAAAAAAGATGGAGTAAAATTAGGATTGGTGGTTGCTAGCATCTTCCAAAGGATATGCCATTGCACTTTCATTTCTCCACATTACATGCATGTTGTGTGTTTAATATTGTTTAGGTTTTTGCACCCCACTTTCTTCTCCTTTAATTTCCTTTGGCTCCTTTAATTTCTATTGCTATACCCTACATTTCTTAGCTTTGGATTGGTCTGACTAAGATTTCATGGTCTTTTAATGTAATATATGTAGACGACAAAACTGAATAGTGGCCACCACCTTCGTAGAAAGGTTAGTGAATATGATTCCCAAAATGGCTTACAAGTGGAAATCAAGTTTCCAGCTATGATGTGGATCCCAGGTCTGAGGATCCTATAATATAAATTTGTTGATGATGATGATGACACATACTATACAATGGAGATATATATCAATAATATGCGCCACTGTTTCAATCAAGATTTCTTCCATACCTACCTTAATTAAGTTTCCATCTCCCTTCCAAAACGGCAAAACCAACAACCTTTTTCTTGTTAAATTTTTTTTTTTCCTTTTGTTGTCATGGACACATTCTCTGTCAAACTGGCATCTTTCCTTTCCACACAAACAAGACCAAATACAAGGTAGCGTGTTCCATGGGGTTGAGGAAGAATCTTTCCTTAAAACCCTTTGGAAGAGGACAGGGTAGACTGATATGACTTCTCACTGTTATAAAAATATAGCCGCAATTTGCTTTACCAGAAAGCATGTTTCAGCTGTAGTAGAATATAATATAGTTCAAAAATGTATATATAATGAAACTATGATGCTAGAAGTTCATTTACACAACAGAAACCATAACTTTAAATAGTTAAGCGAGGTTCAATTCATATATTACTGTATAGAACAAAACAAGTATCGATAATTCGATATAGAGATCCTTGGTACATAAATATATATTGCTCAACTATTTAGACGTATATCACAGCTGCACATGATCTGAGTAGTTGTACGGAGACTCAGTTGCTAGACTTATTTCTGTTAGCCTAAGCTTAGTCGTTCCAATGTCCACCAATTGCTTTTTTTATTTCCAGGATTTCACATCATTTATTCTTCATAATTTTTTTTAAAAAAATAAAAAATTGTTAAGTGGAAATATGGATGAAGTTACCTATGGTGAGGATGTATCCGGAAGAAAGGTGTTGGGTTCAAGATGAGCGCGGCTTCTTTCCATTCTTTGCTGTCTTGAGTTTCATAACGAGACTCTCGCGCTGCGCTTCAACTTCAGCATACTTGAGGCTCATCTCAAAGTAACGCTCACGAATGTCCTTGAGCTCAGCCTCTAGTGATGATTTTGTCTGTTCAAACCTCTCTTTTTCCGCCAATTCATTTTCAGCTATTATTGCTGCTCGCTTGGAAGAAGCTCCTTGAGTTCTCCTCTCCTCTGATCGGAACCTTCAAAGAACGAATTGCCAGCAGAATTTGTTACGGGTACTGTTAGTATTACTGACATTATAGTCTGTTATTCAGTGAAGCTGCTTACAACCCCAAGTAAAGAAAGATAAAAGATCTCGAGAGCCTACAAAATGGAGAATGTGCAATTCCTACCTCTGAAGCTGGATTTTGAACTTCTTATTTGCCTCCAAAGTCTCAGCAAGCTTGCTTTCGAGCAACTTTATCTTTTCAATGCAGACTGTGGTATCATTAGGGACTCCATCATTAGAACCATATCCATTGTCATCCTGAATGAGCAAGAATATAAACAAAAAGGAATACTTTATACATATAAAGTACTTGCAGAAACTAAAATAGACAACAATTTTCGTTTTCTTATCAAATTCAGAGGAAGATTGGATAGGAGAACCAGAATAGATTGAAAGCATACGAGAAAGACTTACAATTTTCCTGCAATTTTGCTTATCTTTCTCCTCCTCCAGTTGATGAATTTTCTGCTGATATAATCTGTTTTCTCTCTTGATTTTAGTTAGTTCAGTTCCCAGGCCCTCATTTTGTACCTCCCTTTCACTCAAATTTTTCTCCATCTGTAAAAGTTTTTCTTCTAGGGAAGCTTTCTCTCTTTTGCAGTTCTCAGATACCAAAACAGCTTCCTTCAACCTCGATATTTTGTCATGAAATGAGAAATTCTCAGACTTTATTTCTCCGCTATCTCCAAATATCGTCTGCATTGAAGCTTCTAACTTTTCCTTTTCGTTCCTGCACTTGTGGAGCTGATTTCTCAAATCCAATATTTCATCCTGAAGTTCCGTCATTTTCTGCAACTGGAATTTAAGATTGACTGTATCTTCAAGAAGTTGTTGATGCTCGCACTGAGAAATAGTTAACTTCAACTCAAGGTTGTTCATTGATGTCTTGAGTTTTTCCTCGGTTGTCCTGTAACTTGTTAATAGTTTCAATGTTTTTTCATGGTCAGCCATTAACTTCTCATAACTCTGTTTGGAACCAGCAAGCTCGATCATTAAGCCTTGAACCTTCGACTCAGAAGTTGTCCGAACAGTGTTGAGTTCATTCTCAGTTACGCTAACTTTTGATTGAATCCCTTCAAGGACGCCTTCCATTCTTGCCTTATCAGCCTGCAAGCTAAATATTTCATTTGCAGCTGCAGTAGCTGACCTCTCATTTTCCTCATTCATTGCAGAGATTTTCATGGTTAAGTGCTCTACTTGTTTATGGAGGCTCTCGATTTCATTTAACTTTTCCTGAAACATATGACTTGAGACCTCTTGTTGTGCAAGTTTCTCCATCTGCATCTCGTTTTCTCGAACAAGTTCATCCAGTTCTGACTTAAAATTTTCCTCTTTGAAGGAAAAATCTTTTATCATTGAGTTAAGCTTTTCTTCCAGAGTTTCAACCTTTTTATAGCTGCTATCATACAAGCTTTTCTCAGATTGCTTCAACCGATCATCCACTTGCACACAGTACTCCTGCATCTCCACATTTTTTGCCCATAATTCTGAATTTGATTTCTGAAGGATTTTGACTTCTTCAAGGAGATTTTCGATGGATTCTTCTAACTTCTGATTTTCCTCTTTGAGATGTTCGCATTCTCTTTGAGCTTCTGACTGCTGATTCTGGGCGATTTCTAAATTTTGTTTGAGACCAGCAACTTTATTTTCCATTTCCATTTCCAGCTCCGTGATCTTACCCTTGAGTTTCTTTGCAACGGATCTAGAATTATCGAGTTTCAAGTGACAAGAGTCCCTGTCAGTTGCAATGCACTTCATTTGACTTTCTAGATACAAATTCTCTTCTTTCAGCTTCGTTAACTGGTTCTCTAGTTTGCGGTTATCACACTCGATCTCCTCTGATTTCCTTTGAAGAATCTCGTTGTTATAAATTTGTTTATCCATATTCTCACCGAGGATCTTAAGCTTGTTTTGTAGATCATCCAAGCATCTGGAGCTGCTGCTATTTTCCCTGGACATTATTTCCAAATCTTCTTCAAGTTGGTCTCTTTTCTTCTGAAGATCTGCAACTTTTGTATCGAGTTCCCTTCGATGCTGCATAAGAAAGTTAGTTTCTTCTTCCTTTTTAAGAAAATCGGCGTTGAGTCTATCCACCTCAGGTATCTTTTGAGACAATTCCTTTTGAAGATTTGTACACTGAACTTCAAGCTCTGCCTTAGAATTCTTATTTTCTTGAAACATCATACTATAATCTTCCAGCTTCTGTAGAGCTTCTTCAAGAGCAGAATTTTTCTCTTGGATCACAAATTCATGCTGTTTAAGAATTTCTTCAGCTCGGGAACCATTCTGCAATTCTGCTTCCAATCTAGCTATTTCTTCTTCCTTGACAGATAGCTTATGTTCATATTCTTTCTCAACATCTGAAAGATTCTCTATCTCAACTTTCTGTTGTTCTATGGTCTCTTCCAGCTCCTGAAGAACAGAAACAAGATCGATATTCGATTCTTGGCTTCTTTTCAGCTGCAGAGCTAAACTGTTATTCAACTCTTGCTGATGTTTTATCTCGTTCTCCAGTTCCTCGTGAATACTACGAGTTAAACCTTTAGTCTGAAAAGATGAATCTTCCAGAGTTGTCTGTTTCACTGTTGACTCCTCCAATATTAGTTTCAAGTTTTCGATCTCCCTTTTCAGACTGTCATGTTCTGCATAGGCAGCAGATAGCTCCATTACCAAATCTGCTTGCTTCTTCGACTGATTGGAGAATTCGTTCTTCAGTATATCGAGATCAACCATTAATTTCCTCGCATTTCTCTCCCACATCTTCGCCTCTACTCGAAGCTCTTCAATCGTATCTTCAGCAGCTTCCAGGAGTTTTTTACTGGACCCAGAATTTGTCAGAGCTACTAAATCTTTTCCATAATGTTGCAGATTCTCCATTATACTCATGACACCAGGCTGATTAAGAGATGGTCGGTTTGAAGCAGAACGATCCTCAAACAGAAAACTGTCTCGGGGCGAATTATTCTCAGAGATTTCTCCATTATGATGGTTGGAAGCTTCACTCCTTAAGTGATTCTTCAAGAATAATTTGTCAAAGGAACCAGAAGGCGAGGAGCTCCTTTCCTGCAGTGAAGTGAAAATGTGATTTTACCTTGATACCAAACTTTCCAACATTCTTGCAGCAAATGACAGGGACAAAAGTTGCATATATACATATACATATATATAAAGTTTACCTGGATACCAAACTTTACAGAACGAGACATAAAACCCGAATCATGAATGGATGCAACTCCGACATTCCCAGCTGCTAATAAACTGCTAGACACATTTGAGTTTCTACCACTGTCATGATAATCTGAACTTTGCTCTTTCACAAGGGAATGTGAGCCATTGGATTCTTCATCTCTGAATCAAGTTGCAGGTTGTTAGTTAAATCATAAAAAGATCGAGAAAAAAAAAAAAAAAAAAGTGCTTGTACCTGAGTTTTCTTGGTGTTAAGCAGTGTATTTTCACCTGCAAATTAGAATGAGAAAGATAGTGGTACTTAAAGCTTAAGATGATAGATAGAAACTGACAAAATCAAGTTTGTTTGTAATAGGAAAGAACATAAATACACTCAACTCCCTCTGGTTCCCACTGATCTACCAAACAGAAAGGAAAAACATCATGAATTGTTTGTTAACTTGCCTGTAATATTATTCCATAATTGCACTTTTTTAAGGGCAACGAAACGGGAGATGCTGATCTTGAGCTCACATAGCTTGCTAGATTCATCGTTGCCTCCCCGAGGATGCCTGATCTGGCTGAGCCCTGGATTCAAATACTCGAATTGAATTATACCATACAGTTAAGCTTTCACAATGAACAGAAGGTGTTTCAGTCATACCATAGAAACAACACACTTGTACAGATATTCCTCAACCTCTGTTGAGGAATCTTCTCGCGGTATCCACACAGATTCCAAAAGTGTCTCTGGCCACTGACAGCTTCCTGCCCGCACCATGGCTTTGCCCAATTTTGCTATTACTTTTCCTGTTCCAGCAGAGACGACTGATAGGGAAAGCCTATCCCATCCTTTAGGTACCTGTTCTCATAACATATATGCAGCATGAAAAGTTGGCTGATATCAATGACAAACTTGCTGAATTAAACGAATCGTGAGATAATCTAGACCCTCAGATTTAATTTGGAACTTATACCAGTACCAAAATAATCCCAGTCTAATCAACATCAACTGAGAACATTTACAACATTCCTTTCACCTACAAAAATTTTTAAAAACCGACACTCAAGATGAGGCCCGACTCCCCCATTCCTGAAGGAGCCGAGGTGAGATAGTATCATATACAATCTACTACCCCAATCCCCACAGAAAGAAAACGAGATAAGATCAACTCCTTCACATAGTTAGTAAGGGAATTTCAGAGCATGAAAGTATGAAACCATCAAAGTTAAAAGCTTTTCTCCTAAAGTTGCTCAATTTGATTAACAGGTTCACTTTAATGCTTCATTTTCTCAAGGATTTTATGCTAACTTTGTAAGATCAGCTAAAAAAAAAAAAAAGAGCTTTTATTACCATTTAGACAAAAAACCATATCTGATATTTGTTATCTAATAAGAAAATAATGAAAGTAAATTAAATAGCTACAGTGATCAAGACTTTGAGTGCTTTCCAAGTTTCCAGTTCAAACAAAAAATGTCCAAATTATATCAACAGGAGACAGTGTGACAATCCCAATCAAGAATTACAGTCAGTTACTGAAAAATATCACTGAAGAGTTATCAACTAACAGAATAGAAAGAACAGAGGAAAAACAAAGAAATGGATGATTTTGACCTGAAGGGCTTGGAAATTGGAGAATCTGAAATCAACCCTTTCTCCAGATGTGGGTGATGGTGATGATGGCTTGTTGTTTTGCTTCTGAGACTTGAACATTTTTGTGTTCCTCAATTTTGATCTAGTACAATGTTGCCCTCCCTACAACCAAAACCTTGCAATGAGGGGAAAGAGAAGAAGAATCTGAGTGCATTTGAGGTGTGAGAAGAGAAACAGAAAAACGTTGTGCTTTCTTGGGTGTTAGTTATGAGGTCACTGTTCCCATGGATGGTGCCCAGTTTACTTGCAGACAGTTGATAGAGACAAACGTGAAGGTTTCTAGAGAGAATTTATAAACGGAATTTGGCCCATAACATATGATGATGAAGTTAACATAGTAATGTTACATAGCATGTTGTTATAATAAATTCTTTCAACCACTGACATGGTTATTATTGGTTGGTAAGCTTATCAGTAAGGCGGTGAAGGCAAGGAAACATTGTCAATTCCTTTTTCTTTTCTTTTTTTATTTTACCTTTCCGGCCTTCCCTCATTAATAATTACTTCACCCAATTTGTTTTACTCCAAAAATACTCATTATTTTAAAGAGTATTACTCTCGTCACAAATCAAGATTCAACGATGATCAAAGTAGTCGGGATAACGAAAAAAAATATTCACAATTGCTACTGGTTGCACTAAGTAAATCCTGCTCCTACGTTCTTATGTAATAACTTGTAAATCACACATGAGAGGTAAAGAGTTAAGAAAATCTTATGTGATGATTTTATTAAAAAGATGATGTCCAATTGGATAACAAAATAATAGATTTGACCTTTCGTGTCTCTGTCTAATACAAATAATATGAGCCTGAGTTTAAAAAATTATGGTATGTTTAATTTCTATTTTTGTTTTCTTGTAAGAGGAGAAAACGTATATACTATATTCTTCAACTTTATTGATTTTTATTGTGTATTTTTATGCAAATATTAGTTCTAATCCCAAGAAGCATTGGTGCTATCTATTTTATGCACTTTGTGATTTGCACCTTCATATGATATTACACTATTTTGTCCTTGTCATTAATATAAGTCTCACTTTTAGTGGTAATATGGAGTTTGATTCTCATTGAAAGGACAACTAATCAAAGTCAAAAAAATCTCGATATGAATAGAAATGTACAGGTTGTATTGAGAATTCAGAGCTGATCGATTTACCTTCTCATGAACTTAAATGGCAGGATTCATGATGACTAGGATATAACTTAGCAAAACTAAAAAACTTACTAAAAAAAAAATCAAGCTCAAGAAGCAACTTCTCATCTCAATTTTCCATAACATATAAGAAAAGTTATATGCTGATCAGCAATGATGGTGGTGGGAGCCCTGGAGACTTGAAGCAAAAGGCACTGTGCATGTTTATGTGTGGAAAGTTGTAAGCTTTCCATGTTATCTTACAAATGAAGACTTTGAACTTCTGCATCATCATCACTAATCACATGAATGACTACTAAATTACTACATAACATAGGTGAAACCATACATGCATTCATCATGCCATTTAACGTGTTCACCTCAACTCACCATAATTACACTACTTAACAATTCATAATTACACCCTTCGGAGACCTGTCTCGAATAGGGTCTGACCAAGACTCGACTAAATTTGTCTCGCCCCATGAGATGCAAATACCAAAAAAATCCCCTAGGACTATTGCTATACATTGTTCTTCAAGAATGGGATACACCCGTCTTTCGGGCCAGTTTTACAAGACTCAACAATCATCCAAGAAATGAAAGAACTGCAAATGTAAAGATATGTTATTACCCGAGCGAGTTTCATGCCAACACTGGAAGTTTCTTTTTCTGCCTTTCAGTCACTTTCATGTACAAACCCTGCACCAAAAAGGAAAAATAATATCAAGTAGCTTTCTATTTGTTATACGGCAATGGTTCTCTTTGCATAAACGAGAGAAACGGGGCAACTGTGAACTTGAAGAAAGAAGCGTAGTTGCATTAGCTTAGAATCTTACATTTGTTGTGTGAATAGTTGCTCCGGTTGTCATACCAATTTTCTGATCTGGAACCAACTCGAAGTTTAAGTTCTGCAGAAATATTGCCAGAGCAACAATAGCTTCGAGTAAAGCAAACTGATCACCAACACATTTACGAGGCCCTCCACTGAAGGGGATGAATCTGCAGCACATCATTTATGAACACCAATCTTCAATATATTGAATAGCATATGTAGATAGATGTACAAAACAGGTATAATAAAAGGAACCCTGTGGATAAAATGAATACCTAAAATCAGTATTTGTCTCATTAGGAATTGGATCTTCCAAGCCAAATCTTTCCGGTAGGAAATCTTCAGCTCTTTCCCAGACCTAGAAAAATCAACTACTTACTATCACTCATTACAAATGCCCCAGTTTAAAGTACTACACATAATAGAAAAAGATTTTCAAGGCGTTGTGTTACCTTTGCAGAATGATGAATATTATACACTGAAATCATTATATCTTGACCAGCATTTACTTTATAACCACCGGGCAAGACATCAGCTTCTTGAGCTCTTCGTAGCAGGACCTAGTGAAATGAAGTTTTCGACAGGAAATCAGGTCAACGTAAAAGGACACGTCACACGTTACAACCAATCGACTAGGAGACCAATGGGAACCTACAGGAGGGTGTGGATATAGTCGAAGAGACTCAGTTATGCACCGTGTCACGAACTTGAGATTCTTTATGTCTTCATAGGTAGGATTTCTTCCCCCTAATACTTTGTCGACTTCTTCTTGTGCTTTTCTCAAAGCGGAAGGGTTCTGCATTAAGATAAAAATTATGTAGAAACTAGAAACTAATGATAATCTTGAAACAATAGCTGCAAGGACCGGGCACCTCATAGGCTAAATGATATTGAACCATTAACTAGCTTGGTTGGCGTGAGTGGCCGTGCACTCTCATCCCTTAAGAGAGGTCGAAAGTTCGAACCCCCTCTCGTATGGAAAAACCAATCTGGCCAGCACTTTGCCCCTTAATTGGGCCGGGCCGGTGCGAATGGGGATTAGTCTGAGTATGATACGGGCTTAAAGGTGCCTCCTACAGTTAGGGTCTGCTCGGAACACCTCATGGTCTAACCAAAAAAAAAATGATATTGAACCACAACTTTAGTTCCCAGTTGTGCAATGTCCACAGGAATGGAGTTTTTTGACAAGTTTAACGGCAGTGAGATTGTGCAGCCAGCAAAAAGGAATGAAATTTTTCTTTTGTTGACCATACTAGTCAATCTTTGCATTCACAAATTCTAGTGTTTGAAGTTCAATTTCAGGGAATAATGTAGAAGAGATAGTATACCACTATACCTTACTCAGTAGGTATGATGTCCAAGTCAATACTGAACCAGTGGTTTCATGCCCCGCGACAAGCATAGATAAAAGGTCATCACGAAGCTGTGCACTTGAAACCTAAAATGTGCAGCATTACCATTGCATTAATGTTAGGAAAAATCATAAAAGACATGTTCCAAGTGTCATTACCGAGAACATAGATACTTAAATATGGAAGCAATGAAGTTGCCATTCATTCATTTTGCCCAAAAATAAGAATTATGCAATGAAAATTCTTCAAACCCAAAAGCCAAGATTTAGCACTATAAACTTGCATATAACTTTGAATTACAATAATAAAGACAATATAGAATTATCTAGAGAAGAAGCATGGATTGAATAACAGAAATTATTCCTATAATTTGTACATGAACTCACACAAGCCAGTAGTTAAGGCATCCACCATTTTGGCAAAGTGCAGTAAAATACATTCATAAGCTAGTTCATACCCAATTCAAGTTGCAGATAGAGCTATAGAACCTCAAAAGGTCCAGTTCAATTTCCAGGAGAAGAGCGAATATAGAAACTATGGCTTTAGCAGAAAAAAGAAAAACAAAAGGGCATAAATAGTTTCAAATAAGTTACCAACCTCCTCCCTGCTAGCAAGTAAAAATCTAAGGACGCTTGGATCAGTATCATTCACATACTCCTCGTTAGTTATACTCTCACCCTCAGCTTCCACCATCTCTTTGCACTTTGCAACGAGCTCTTCAACTGTTTGTCTGATTAAAATAACTGCCTTCTCAGCCTTTACTTGTCGTGGAACTATTTTACACAATGCCTTAATCTGCAATTAATCTGGCGGATCTAAATAAAAATTATTAAGTAGATAAAATATTACCAACAGATAGATATCTAGCCAGTAAATGACTCGCCTTCCAATATGGCAACAGATCAGTTGATCGCAACTCCGCTTCTTTCAGTGCAGTGTAAACTGCTTCTATCACTGGACTATCAGTCCCGAGGGAATCAAAGTTGTAATTGAAAACAGCTAAACCAATTACATCGAGTGTTAGTTGAGAAAACTTTTCCTCCATGTTTACTGCAGAGCCATTGAGAGCATAAGGTGTGAGTTTCTCCACCAGTCTCTCAGCACATCTGCAAAAGACCCTCTCAACAATTACTGACAAGTACTTCTTGTGGAGTGATGGAACCACAGCCCTACGCCTTGCCTATAACCAATCGGGATCTTGAGTCAAAATAATCGCATTTCAAGCCTTCAACATCATACTCAAACACCTAAAATTGAAAGTCGGGCAACCCCAGCAATGTTGGTGGGACTTTTGACTTGGTAGCCACAATATTACAAGTTCGAAAGCTGCTTATTGGCTTTTTTAGTTTGAGTGGTCATCTATGGGCAATTAGACTCGTGGTTCTTTGCCAAGCTAGAGTCACAAAGCAAGATTTACACAGCACAGCACGTAGACATACAAAGATCACACAAATCAAAATTGAAACTCAAAATCAACTATCTATAACAGAGAATTCTACAAAAATTCAATTGGTCTTCTCTAAAATGAAATTTTGATACCAATTAACTCAAACAAGGGTAGAAAATGGTAAAAATCAAGTCTTTACCATCCAAAGGGGGCCTTCAGCAATGGCAAAGCCAGACCCAAACAAGAACTCAGACACCTCAGCAACAAGCCCTTTTGCATACTTCCCATAATTCTTCAACACATGCTTTGCAATCGCTGGGTCACTGACGATCACAAAGTTCCTGGGGCCCGCCGCGAGGCGGTAGGCAGGCCCGTACTCATTCATCCATTTGAACAGTGGGAGGAAAAGAGCGCCGCCCAGAAGGTCCGACACGTCCTCCAGCTTCGCATTGGCAATGGGTATATTTGAATCGTCGTTTTGGCCTAAAGTAAGAGACCTGGTCAGGCTAGTTAGCCAGTCTGGACTCACCCACGAGCTTGGCTTGGTGGAGGGCGGTGGTGGGGGTTTTTCCAGCGAGGTTTTGATGATTAATAAGTGGGAATTGCGCGGGTACTTGGGGCTGAGAGTGGTGGTCCGGCGGTGGCTGAGTGGATTGGAGCGGAGGAGAGAGAAAGACGGGAGAGAGAGTGAGGATGGCATACTGGTGGCAGTGGCGGATATGAGAATCAGAGGAGCTTTTAGGCCGTTGGCGCCTTTTTTAGTTGATAGAAGAAAGAAACAACTAATTTGGGCTTTGATTCTTGGACTAAACACTCCAGGTCCAATATATTAGATTATAGCCCAAGCCCAATGTATCTTGTCCAAGTTTTTTTTGCTGCTTTAAAAAATTTTAGTGGATTATATCAATGGCTCAACATCCAACAATAGAATTGGAACTTTTTCTAGAGTTGGAAAATGGGTCGGTCCAATATTCAAATTACATGTACTTTATTTTATTTTATTTAGATAATCCAGGTTTTTCTACTGCGTTGAACTATATTATGGATCCCATAAACTTGCTTCAAACTCGTGAAAAAGTAAATCGAGTCAACTTAATTTGAGACTCAATATCAAATTATACACTTTTGTGCACAAAAGACCCAACCCAAATCCAACACCCAATATTTATGACAATAATCAAACCATCACGCATGCCGCTAAAAGTAAGTCTTAAGTCAAAATTTTTATCCACCAGACTAACGCATTGAGGGTTCATTATTTTATTTTATATTCTAATCTATTGATTGATTATTACTTTTAAAAGTGATTTATTTTTTATTCTCCTTATTTTTCATTTAATTTCACACAATTAATACAGATCATGTGACATGAATAATACTCTTTAAAAAGTATTATTAACATTTTCCATTTTTAGCGGTAAGCTTAAAGATGACCATGGGCAGCTCAATTGGTTTTAGTGGTGAAAGTTTGAAAGAAAGATCAGAAATTAAGTCTCACTCACAACAGTGTGGGAGCAATCTTTCAAGCTTTTAGAACAAGCTACCAAGTTACATGAATTTTCTATATTCTATTTATGCGAAAAATATTCTTGTGCTCGTTGAACACTTAATTCCTCAATCACGCAAAAGACAAAAAAAGCACATTTAAATTGAATCTCTTGTTTGACATGTCATTGTTTTCTTGCATAAATTTTAGTCCACTTGAACAAATTTGTACGAAGGCAAAGCATTATTCAAATAAGGAGGGATGGGAAGAAATTGGAATTGTAATATTTTTATTCTCGAAAAATGCGACAAATACTTCCGACCGTGACCTTGACTTCCTTGCATTGTCAAAATCAGCAGCGGTCTAAAATTATGAAAACAAAAACTTTACTTGGCGGCTTGAAACTTTAGGCGACCGTAAACAATTAATGTGCAATAATTTGTAAATTAAATAAGAAATGTATAATGTATATTATTAATAAATGATATGATGTCAAATTAAAATTTTAATTTCACCATAAAAATTAGTGACATTTGGCCTTAACAAAACTCATATCTTAAATATATAATCACGCCTACTAACAATTGAACGAAATCTTCATTAGACCAAGTTTTCATATGAAACTTGGGCCAACCTCTCCTAATAAACCAAATACTCATAGGCTAACATTTCATAAACTAAACCAAATCACTTTAGGTCGCCAATTGTTATTATCAGAATATTATATTGTCATCTAATATAACTTTTAAATTTTTTGGGCTACTTATTCATATAAACTATATAATTATAGTGAAAACTTCATTAAATAGTCACTAAAATTATATTACCCATATGAATGTATACCATTATACAGTTTCCATATAATTTTATATACTACAAATCGAATACAATACAGCACTTCTCCTCCTCAACTCACCAATTCAATCAATACTACTTAATTAATTTCTAATAATTAATCGCTGCAAAAATAAAAATAAAAATAAAATCACGCATGTTAAAAAATACTCCAAAATTGTCTGCATTTTCCTTAATCAGTACGTCGTAGGTTGTTCACGTACTGTCTGGTTGTCTCTCCTAGCTCGTCAGCTTCCTGGATTCTAGGAAATTCTTCTCCTTGGCGTCGCAGGAATTTATGTATTCAAGAAACGTCGCAAAATCCGTGTCCTTGTAGCGCCTTGGATTCGATTCATTAATTAGTTTTGGCGACGGTTTCACTGTTGTTTCGAACGGCAGACTGTGCAATGAAGCTATGGAAATTCTTGACTTCAATGAGTTCACCACAACTCTATGTAGCACACTCTTGTACCTCCCGTTGCTAAATATCTGTCACAAATTAAAATGTTCAAATCATAAATAAACCTGCATTTTGTTACCATCTATCTCTATTGTGACGAAATATTTGATCGGAAATGCAACGGGCAGGATAATATAATGTAAATCATGGTAATTCAACTTAACACAGAAGTTAAACATTTATTTACTGGCTGACAAGATGAATGGAGAGTATATATATATATACATATATACCTCGAGATGGTCACCAACATTGATGACGAAGGCACCCGGAATAGGCTCAACAGTGACCCAATCCCCACGGTAGCGGATTTGTAAACCGGGGACATCATCTTGAAGGAGGAGAGTGAGGAAACCGTAGTCGGAGTGGGGAGGTATTCCTAGAGTCAATTCAGGATTAGGACATTGAGGATAATAATTCACCACCATTAGCTGGCTTCCATCTTCGAGTAGTTGTTTTGTAATCTCATTATCGTCACCTTTTTGTTCGCCTGTCTTCTTCTCCTCGACGCCGAGGCTTTCTAGGATGGCTTCCACTACCTTTGCGAACAACAATTTTGTCTCTTTAACGTACGGAATAGCCCGTTTCCTGTATATATATATGCTCAAATAATTACACAAATTCACAAGGCACAGTTAATTAACTAAGCTAAGTCAATTTTGACTTATTTGATCAGTATTATTAACGGTTTGACTTAGTTAAACAACCAATATAAATGTTTGATTAATTAGTTTTATGTAATAGCTTATTATTCTAAAACGCTAAAATTCAAAAAGTTACTCAAAGCAGATCGAGAAAGTCATTTAATCAGCTATCAGTTAATTTACCAAACATCTTTCTACCATTAGCTAATGTTATCAACTAATCAAACTCACTAACCCAATCAGCTAACACATATTTACCAAACACCATCATTATCATATTAAAAGCCATTAAATCCATAATAACACAATTAAATAAAAGTATGGGTTTTTTTCAGCACTATAAAAATTTGTCATAAACTTAAATGTCACTCTCGACTTGATACAAATTAAAAATCATACTCCATCCATTCAACTACTTCTTTCGAAGCGATTATTTAAACTACTTGTGTCTCCATGGTAATAAAAAATAAACAAAAAATGAATGAGATGGAAACAAGAGTAGTTTTGAACAACTATTTTGGCAGTAGTTACCTGTATGATAGGGAGAGAATCAAAGGATTGATTCTATCTCGACTCTCGAGGTTAAAGTAGTTACCTGTATGATAGGGAGAGAATCAAAGGATTGATTCTATCTCGACTCTCGAGGTTAAAATAATAATTAATTTAAACATTTTTTAAACTATAACAGATACGGTATTACCTAAAATAGTAGAAATTTCTCAAAACAACTAACCAATTTTGATTAAAATATAGCCCATTGCAGCGGGCAACGTGAATTGTGACCATAACGGTACACTTTTGGTCACATAAATTACTATATAAGGGCATAATATAATTCAAATAAAGTAAGCCACAAGTTGTTAACCCTACCTATTTAGCTTAGTCTCGTGCTAGTTAACGTAGACTGCTCATGTTCAACGAACTAACAATGGAAAACGGGATTAACATTTCATGACATTATTAAAATTGTTAAGGTTGTAATAATTAGCCGGTTGGAGTACTTAAATATAATGTTATGGTTGATGTTACCTAAAGTCCAAGGGAGAAGAAGGGCAGAGAGGAAGGAGGTCGGAAAGGGGATGGCAGACCAACTTGAGAAAGTCCCTCCAACAAAACACGCCGTCTTTTGTTTGATTAAAGCTGGTCCCATACCGGACCGGCGTCGACATGTCGGAGCTCATGTACTTCTCTCTCTCCGTCATCGGAAGCTCGAAGAACCTTCTCGCCACATCTCTCATGCTGCTCATAACCTCCTCCGTTATGCCATGGTTTACCAACTGCATATATGAAAATTAAGATTAATTATTTAAGCTTAGCTTGGTTAATTTTATTGGGATTATATTGGTGGACCAACTTAACATAAACCCTACCTAAAGGGGATAATACTTTGAACTCTTTCTATTTATCTAATTTAGGGTTAACCATTATCAACAAATTCATATATACTAACTCCAATCCAGCCTACCTGGAAGAAGCCATAATTTTCACAAGCGTATGCGAGGGATTGAAGGGCCTGTAGCCTGTTAGGGCCAGCTTGGAGCTGCGCAAAATCAATGATTGGAAGCTTAATGTTAACCTTACTATCATCGCCGCCATTTCTTCTGCCGGGATTCATGGCAGTGGGGCGTTCCAGCGCCGGCAGGATGTACTTTGTAGGAACAGTTTTGATGCCGCCGTCACAGAGATACTTCACTCCTTTCTGGTACTGCTGAACCCTCTCTTGATGACCCTTATTCTCCTCAGTCACCATGCTTTTGGTTGACAGCAACACTGCGGGAGGCATTTATACTGACAATTGGAAATGGAATTTATTAATGAGAGTTGAAGGATGGGGGCCGCCGGGCCGAGCTGCAATTTGCACAAAAGGTGTTGCCGGCCACTATCTTAGTTAATTGACAAGAGGGGAAAGAATCGGAGATAATGGTGGGAATTAACAAAACCAGAATGGTGCAGTTATATAGGGCGATGGAGAAACAACAAACCTCTCCCTCCAGCAGCTTGTTTGCGAAACCACCTTTAGGTTCTCACTGTTCATACCCAATAAATGGTTTTATATTAATCCCGCTGACAATTCCGCTTGACTCATTCCCATCATACCGCCTTCTAGATCTAGGTAGGGTAGTATTCCATTTCTAAAGAATTGAGCCCTAAGATTACGTCTCATTTCTGTCCCTATTCTAGACTTTTAGTTGATGATCGATCTTGCACGAGTTTAATTAACTCAATGGTTCAATAGACAGTAGAAAAATAAAGAGTTTTGGTAATTGATCGAGATAAATTTTAAAATCTACTAATTCTAAATAGCAATGCATATAAAATTGAAGTGCATCATGGACTTACAATACAAGCAAGAGCACTACGTTTCTAGTAAAACATTGGTGGTGTAGGGTTATCTACATATATGATTTGGGAGTAATAGAAAGAAGTTTAGGAAAACATTAATTTGTAGTTCACTAGTTCTCTTTCAATCCTTTAATTTGAACATATGTAAAGATATATTGGTTATTATAACTTATAAGTGAGAATAATTGTAAGCTAAGGTTAGAAGTTAGGTATAGAACTCTTTAATTTGGTCATTAGCTTATATATATATGCACTGTTATAATTATAAAAATATTGTAGCATTTTTTTTGTCATTATTTATATTAATTTTTAGTCCTTGATCACTCTAGATTGATTGATAATATTAGTTCACATGTTCTCATGGGTTACATACTAGTTCTCATTGCTGAACTTGAATTGACTATATAAATATATATACATGTGAGTCTTTATTATAAATCTTGAGTGTACAGCTAGTTATCTACCGATGCATTATTAAACGTTTTGAAATGTACTACCATAATTACATATATACAATCGTATTTTTTTTCAGCACTTGATCAAGATGGACGGATGAAATTAATATATACATTCTCTCAAAGCTACTAGTTCTAACTAGATCTTGACCAAATATATAATCAACATGGATTGTTCAACACTATAACCATCGAAACAGTTTAACTAATTAATAAACTTGGGTCACCCATAAATAGGAAAAATCAAATGAAGAGGCCAAACTATGTATATGCAATATTTACTATGACAAAATAATCATTTGAAGGTTCACTAATATATTCAATTAATGAAAAAAAAATTAACAAAATTATAGGATGAATTAAAGAAAATTGGCAAGCAAAGCATGCACCAATATATTTACATTATAGTTGACTTTTGGAGTGGGGATTTCTTTATTAGCTGACTTTTGCAAGCTTACATCATTATAAGGAGTGGGGTATCTATCGATCCAAGCATTGGCTATCGCATATATTTTGATATTATTAATAAAAATTATTCTTATATCATCATTGTTACATTATTGTTGTACGCTAATGATTTGATTACTTGGAAGCCAATGTATTACTTGGAAGCATCTCTAACCTCGTCTACAAAAAACCAATAAAATTGCAAAAATAGATAGGTCAAACCTCAAATAATTAAAGCAGCAGACTTGACCAAAGGTCCTGAGTTCGAATTCTCTACTTTATTAAAACTTGTATTTTGCTAACACAAATTTAAAATACAAGAATAACAGTTATCCTTTTCACAAAAACTGGACAACTAGGCAAATTGAGACTCTTGGAATAATGTTAGAGTTCAATCCTTTTAAGAATGACTTAGTTTGGTTTTGCAAGTTGATATATATTATCAAATTCATAGCTTATTCTTACAAGCACAGTAATGTACGTGAGCATATGCATGCATGTTTTTATAATATAGTTTGATGTGTTTCAAAGTAATTATATTGGTTCTTGTCGTATGTTTGTCACCGGCAATTAATTTGGGACGACCTAACCAAAACTAACCAATAGACGCCTCTATATTTGACATGTATTTCTCATTTTAGAGGTCCACAATTTTTTTAAATTGTGTCTATACTATTGTAAGAAAAATTACTAGCAGGTCCCACATTAAGCTTGGTAAACTAATTTAGAAGCTCGACAAGGTTATTGATAAGGTAATATTTCAGACATAATGAGATAGGCCGTCGAGCTAATAGCTCAATCATATACTTCCAAGAATACCCAATGGCTAGGATGACATCAAAATTAGTAATGTACACTCAACGAATTGTGTGCTGATATGTATCAAAATAAATCGTGGTGACAACATGAATTCCACTATTAGCTTTGAGAGCTCCGACCAACTCAAAGCCTCATTCTTCTTCATAATTATTTTTTTTATTACCATACATAGCTTTAACCCAGGCTATGATTACATGTTTTAGGGCTATATCATTCACATTTATAGTAACACTAACAAAAAAATGTGTTAGGTGTTTTTACGTTTCTTTAATTTATGGGTGTTTATAAGGTTTTAAAACTATCTTACTCATTAGTCGACATGCATATAATTTTTTATTAAGTGTTTTTACACTTTTTTATGTCCTATCTTATCAATCAATATAAAATCGTATAGCAAGGTAAAATATATATTTTCAAAAATATAAATAATAGTTCATTTTGTAATAAATTTTAATTAGTTCATGACATAAGTCTTTTTTTACATCAACTTGAATAGAAATAATTCAAAAATGTGACATAAGTCTTTATTACCAATTAAAGATTTAGCCTCCATTCCCAACCAAGACAAAGTTTATCTTATTCATTCATTACGGCGGTTGACTTCTACTCTTACATACCTAAAACTAAGAAGAAAAAAATATTCATAAGTCATCTACCAAGTCTTCATCAATTTTAATACATACCTAAAACTAAGAACAAAGTGGGGCCGGGATACATGTTGACGTGTGGTTATGGTTGTGCCAAGCTGGCGAAACAATCGGGAAAAAACAGTGATCTCGTGTCATGGGTCTTGTCCTTTGGTCTCAGTTCATTGCATGTATGATATCCACGTCAGCGTACCAAGTATTATAATGATTCTTATGTCATCTTAAATAATGTTGACTTTGTGAATAGGAAAATTATAAATGTATTTCATGAAAAGTAAAACTCCTATCATGTGTCTTAATTTAATTTATAGAAGAGGAAGAAAATAAGAAAAATTGTATGCGATTCATAAATTTTTCTAGATGAATCAGAATATGACACATAAGTTAGGAGTAAGAAATTGAATAGAAAATAAGAGTATATGTAGTATTATTTTTTAAAAAATTATATAAATACGCAATAGGATTGCTTCTTCTTGGTTTCAAACCGTAAGGAAACCTAAGTTTATTTATCTCATTATGATCTTTTATTGGTTAAAATTACAATGCGAGAATTAGTCACAACGCAATAAGAACGATGCCTTGTGTAACACACATATATAAAACATTAAAATTTTTTAAAAATTTTAAACACAAAAAAAGTTAATATTATTTAGGTTAAATTATTTGAATATAAAAAATAAAATAATAAATTTTTTATTTATTTTTGAAGTTAGGCACGCAGTCTAGTTCACGAACCCGCAAGAGACAGGTTAGAATTGCATAATCTTAGTCCGCGAGTTTCGCAAGCCGTCCCGTAAAGGCCTGCGGAAAAAAAATTCGTGATGAGACCGGTTAGCCGAATTGACACCCTTATCTATATGTATTATTGGACTTTAGGCTTTCAATTTTATATACAATAAAAAAATCAAAAGAAATGAATTCATTCGAATAATATAATAATATACAATATAAAAAAGGTTGATTGAGAATATAAAATTATTAGTTAAAAGTATGTTCATGCACAAGGATGTTTAACGTAAATCTATGAAGGTAGCACGGGTTGTTAAGCAAAATAAATAAACACAATTTCTTACAGATCATTATATGTGGGGATTATTAACTTTTTATACAGTATTTATATCACGATTAAAAAAATCAATATTTTAACATCTCAGAGCTTTTGATTTAAATATAAAATTTAAGAAAAGAGTATCAAATATATCAAAATGTCAACTAACAACCATCTTTCTAGTTCGAATCACTTTACAGTGGATTGGGCCTCAAGTGTGGTTAGTTTTAGACTTTTAGTACATGTTTCTGGCCTCAAGTATAGTTAGCCTATTGTGTTTCGGGCCAATTTTTATGTCATAAACTAACGTCCATTTTGTATTGTGGACCTTGGTTCAATAATTATGTGTTTAATACAGAATATATTTTATGCCTACAACATAACATGTTAATTACAAACACATAAACTAGTAACTACATATATAAAAGATGTTAATTTCATATACATGATATGTTAACAATATATTATGTGTATGCACTTAACATATTTTGTACCTGTAGTTAAAATTTTATGTGTTTGTAGTTACCATTTTATGTGTATGAAGTTAACATGTTATATACATTCAATTTATCTACAGACACATAAACTGTTACAGAATATGTCAACTACATACATTAATACACATAATCAGAATGTTATTTTAGAATAATGCTCACAATACAAGATAAACCATAATCCATATATAATTTGCCAAATCTACCTGACCTCGTTTTTACTAGAAAGCTCTCTACTCACACTATTTGATTACAATAATTTACCTTCTGAATTCACAATTACACCAACAATTTAGTTTGCTAGTTATTATGGCCAACTAAACAATCGTGATTCAGATGGCACTTCTGTAACTCCCCTTAAGAGAAGGTTATCGAACCCAAGACCTCAACTCTTTAAATTGTAATAGATAAAGTAAGTATAAAACAGATACTACCTTGTAATATATTACGTAGTAAATAGTACTAAAAAAAACAATAGTGATAATCCCATGCATCTTTTAGTACGTACCAAGTTCGATATATACACAATTGGTCTGTCTGTGTACACCACCTGTGGGAGCAGACATCAGCATAACTAACTAATAACTACCCATGCCCCCATTTACGGCGCTCACCATTTCTCTCTACTCCCTACTGAACCGTCCACTTGTCGCAAATAACACCACAGACGACATTGATCCCTCCGCCGCTAGTTTTTCCGTCGTGTCCGGACACCTGTCTCCCCATCTGTTCAACACAACCTTAATTATTGCAACCCCTACACAACAACCCCCTACCTAATCAAATTACATCAAAATCATCTTAATAGTTATTTTTTCTTTTAATACAAAAATTTGAATTCTAACCTTATTGTGACATTACTAATATCTTTATTTACAGAAAAGTCTACTGTCATTACCTAAAGGTTCACTCTAGACGAAACTCTCTTTATAACTTTAACCCGCAAAAGACATAAACCAACATAGGTTACACCTAGCTGACCGGATCAAACCAAAAGATTAATAAACTGTTTCTACGAAAAGTCAAATTTAGAATCTTATGATTATTAAGTTAATTGTCTGACAAATTTAGATAGATTTATAGTGTTATATTAGTGACTAAATATGAAAATTTAAATTAAACATTATAAATTGAGACAAGAGTACGTGTCGAAAAGGGACAAGTGTACTCATATGTGGCAGTTGTTTAATGTAAGAATATAGAAAACTTGTGTACACGTACGAGACAAATGCTTCTAGTTTTGGTGTTCATATAAACCGCAAAGGAAAAGGTTTTTTTTGTTCTCCACACTCCCCGTTTAGGACAAAACTTCTCCTTAAAACAGCTTAGCTTCATCGTACGAGAAATCATACATACGATCAATCATGGACAACATTGCAGCTCCACCCATGTTGACGTCAAACAGTTTCTTCCCTCCCATGCTGGTATCCATTGCCGGGATAGTTTCCACCTGCGTAGCCATATTTCTCTACCATTTCTTCGTAGTGAAGTACTGCCGCCGCCGGCGACAAAGGGGTGGGCTAAACGGGGATTCCGGCGAGGTCCATTTGGGAGTGGGATTGGATCCGAAATTGCTTGAAACTGTCCCGGTGATGCCGTACTTGTTAGCCCGAAAACGGGACGATTTTCGGGTGGATCAAAGGGAGTGCGTGGTTTGCCTTGGGGAGATGGAGGACGGGGAGACGGTGAGGTTGTTGCCGGATTGCCGGCATGCGTTTCACGTGCCGTGCATAGACCGGTGGTTCGTCGCGCATTCCAACTGTCCCGTTTGCCGCTCTCCGGTGGTTTTTCGCGACGGAGATAATGAAAGCCACGGGAGTAGTGTAAATTCTCCGCCGGAAGATGCCGAAAACAATAGCGACGATCATCACGCCGCTTCTTCTTCTTCTCTGTCGTCGTCACAAATGCACTCTTGTGGGCTGCTTCGTCACTGCGCGTCCCTTGTACTGCCGATGGAGCGCCGCCCGTCGCAAAAGAGATTGAAACGGTCGTTATCTATGGACCAATCTTTCGTTATTGTTGACATGCAAATGGAAACGGAAGATGATGATGATGATCAGAGACGGCACTGTTCATCGTCTTCTTCAAAGGAAAGGCTAACGAGGAGTATATCCATACGGCAATTCGACATCGTTCCGTCGAAGTTGGTCGTGTCTTTGTCGTCGCGATTACGCATTGGAAGACCAACGGAAATTCTTCCATGTTGAAAAATGATAAAGAATTAATTATTGTAACATTTTTTTTTAACTAAAAACTTTTTGTATTTATATTTATAAAAATGATATTGTCTCTTCCGGTTCCGGTCTGTGTAAGTATAACATTCTTATTATTCCGTAGAAATTTTCTTTATAAAGCATAACTTATTAGTAAATTACACTGAAAGGATGGTATAATATGTAATTGTTGTTAATTTATTTTTAGAAAGTTTGCAATCTTTATTTATGATATTAGCTTTTATGTTAACGAAAACAGTGTCAAATACGTAGTACTAAAAAGGGTACTAGATACAAACACGTTTCGAAAAATTATTTTTCAAAAGGGATTAATTGAAATTAAGTTTGATTAGTCTTGTTGGAGTGTTAGTAACATTAGGGACAAAATGGTGGCCCCATTGGTATTGAGAAGACTTGGAAAAGTCAAAGTATTGCCACTATAAGTCTATAATTTGGTCTATTCTTCAAATTTCCAAAGACTTTGAATGTGGACAATATCTTTTTGTTGGTTGCTCATGACTTCCTAATAACCCATCACTATCAAATGTGAAAGAATTTACCAATTCAAGGACGACGACAATTTCTGTGCTAGGTGACAAATCAGAGCATAATCATGTTCGTGTTAAATACGATTTCAAATAGTGACAAAATAATGTTGATGGAAGGAGCATTGCAAGATGACCCAATCAGACTATATTAAAACCCAACACATGATTACTAGAGTTGGGTGAATCCGACAAATAATTGGTAAGTTAAATGAACAAATCATACATTTAGAGGCGAAATAACTATGAAGGTTATATGAACTTACTATATCGATCTACCTTTGTGTCCTCTTAAAAAAATCTTTAAATACTTTATTTCACGCTACTAAAAATAAAACCTCTGAGAGATCAGAGCTGTCTTTAAATAAAATCTGACTGAAATTCAGTTGAATTAATCTTGTTGTTTGGAATGCAGGTACAAGTGTACTATTCAAAAATAAATGAAGAAGCATATTTACCAAGATTGAAACAATTCTTTATGTAAAAGGGCCATGTGCAAGGGTGGGGGGTCCATGTAAATAAAAAACTAGAAAACGGACTCTACAAAGACTTGGAAACTTTGATTACAATTTTGCATTATTGGACTTTACACCAAGAGAATATTGTATATGGTTTGGCTTTTTGTCCAAAAGGCCCCACCATCTCCAATGGGAAACTTCATATGAACCCTAACAATTCTTTGTTCTTACAACCCCACCTCCCCCCAAGTGGCCAACATTTGTTGCCCCAAAGATGGGTTTGTATGTGAAACAAACAAGTATAAATGAGTTGTATATATTCCTCAATTCTTTCTATAAAATTTAATTTAATTTAAAGAATTTGAATTTCTTTTATAAATACAGAGTTGATCTAAAACCCAACCGACAACACATCCAACAACAGTCAGGATAAAAAGGGCGCCCTTCGGGGAATGCCTTTTCTTCTCCTTCCATTGGAAGGCGGGGGCGGAGGCGTGGCCGGGTAAATGTCATGTTGTGAGGCTTCACGCAATTCATCTTCCTCCTTTGATGCCCTTCTTGATGATATCCCTTCCCCTCTTTCCATTCCAAACTCATTCTTTGCATCCAAGACAAAGCTTGCATTCCCATTCCTCTTTATTCCTACAAGCTAAAAAATATCCGCAACAAAATATTTAATATAATCCCACAGCTCGCCTATAAAAAAACATAAGCAAACTAAATAACACCAAATTCGGATTGAGCCATTAGTCTCAACCATCGTGCTATTTTCTAACTATAGTTCAACATACCCCGTGCATCGTCATAAAAGTTAACTTTAAAATTCGAATCTCGAAAATATTTATTGACAAAAAATAACTAACATGTGACAATGAAGGTGGTGCACATTACTTGTCCAAATAGGAAGAAAAAGATGATAATTATAGCAATCGGTTATTGTTGAAAAGGATGGCATTAATGGCATAGAAAAATATATGACCATAATTACATCGAACCACTCAAACAGGCATGGGCTGTCACATTTCTGGTACCTAAACTTCGACCCGACCCGGCCATAACACTCGGGTCGGAACCGGTGGCCATGCCTACACACGTGTGTATAATGCCAAATGCATGATAACTTTATGACCATATTACATGATTATGATGTATGAATATAGGTGGGGAGCTGCCATCAATGATGGCCTGAAAATGTGTGAGTATATATATACGTATAAATATGAATGTGGGACATCATTATAATGACACATTGCATGTATATACACACACATACATTTATTTATATATATAATGTGACAAGGCAAGAAAGGATCAAACAGAAAGATAAGCAGTCAATCTTGACATCGAATCGTGTTACAAAATAACTGTAATAATGAAGAAAGGGTAGAAAATTGAATGCAGTAAGGATCAAAAAAATCGAGATTGAATGAGCATAACTATGAACAAATTAAAATAAAGAATTTCAAGAACGCAGAATCTTATGAATCTCGTACTCAAGTGTGTTATGGGGAATTGAATTAATGCGATTGAGAAGTACTAACCTTACAACCCAATGAACAAAACTGGAAAGGGTCCAAAAGGCTTCTGCTGCAGATCTCGCAGATGTGAGAAACAGCTTTGCCGCTGGTCTTAGGTTGCGGCCGCTCGTTAAGGAACAAAACTCTTGCACTGTTAATAACGTAAGTTTGAACTCCGGTGATGTCCAGCACCCTCTGAATCTCCGAAACCCTCACAACATCATGGTACGAAGACCTCCTTATCTATATATATGAATTTGAATTAGTATGTAGTAAGTAGTGTATGTATATGTGTATGTATATACGCAAATAAAAAGATCAGAAAATCAATCAGCATTAGGTGGTGGGATGGATATAACATCACAACTACCCTTTCGTTTTTATTGACAGAATGCAAAGAATACTTCCAAAGAAAGAAAAGTGAGAGATAGTGGCAAGAATCAAGCTAAGGCATTATATTATATATATAATGACAGCCTTTTACAATGCATTAACAGTCGATTAGATTAGGTTAGACTAAATTAAGACCTGAATGACTTGATGATCCTTGTGGCGGGAAGAGCGGCAGTAGAAGCAGAAGGCGGCGGCTGCGCCGCCGCAATCTAGGCAGAACATGTTGCATTCGCTCCTGGCGCCGTCGCCGTGGGTGCGGCAGACGGCGAAGAACGCCGTGTTTAGCAGCGGCTCCAGCCACGGAGGGACCAACATTGTGGCCGCCTGCAGCGAGGATCCACAAATAAAGAAACACACAATGCCGGTGAGTTCAAGAAAATATATACCCAGAAAAGATAATGATAAAAAGAAGAGATTTTTAACAATGGGCATTACCATTATTACAATGAAATTGAGCTGCGGAGGAATTGAACTGTGACGGAAGATGAAGAAGATGATGATGAAGGTGAGGATTGAAGAGAGAAAAAGAGGGTGTTTCGAGGGGGGGTGGGGGGAGGGGGGAGGCCTAACCTAAACAACCAGCAACTTAGAATTTAACAACAAAAACAAATAAGCATTAAACTAATGGTGAAAATCGACGGGTGAGATTGGACGTGGTGGCTGAGGAAGTTTGACCGCCGTTGGATTGGATGGTTGGGGGTAAGGGAGGTTGGCTCTTACGCTACTTTGGATCTTCTTTGCGTCTGTGTGTAGGCCAAAGGTCGGCCGCTTGGGTACGTATAAGCTTATTATGTAATAAAACGGCACCGTTTTATTCGCGTTTGTGTATCTTTTCATACGTGTCCGTGAATTAATAGCTGCCGTATGGGACCCGCTATATGGTTTCTTGTTGCTAGTGACGAATGAAACAATGAGGAGACCCGAATTCTTTAATTTCCCAAACTGCCCTTTCTTTTCCTATTTATTGCGATTATGCCCTTCTTACAATCTCCTTGTGCAATTAATCATGATTTTTAACCTTATTAGAATTTAGAAAGTAGAAACTATCCTAAGAAAAATTATAAAATGTCAAAATAAAAATTTGTGCTTACTTTTAATTTCATATATTTCTAAACATATTAACAAGATAATTGCGGTATGATCAGCCCAATGGGCTTAAATTCTTAATTGATATCTTGAGGTAAGTCCAGCTGCAACACGCACGGAGACTCAGTCTAGCATGACTGAGTCCATCAATGTTGGTGAAGAGCGTTATTACACCTAAAAAGCTTAAAAAGTCAATTTTTTGAGGAAAAACTTCAAGAACTTGTATTAAAGCTTAGAAAGTCAATTTGATTATTGAAAAAATTAGAAAAGCTCTTAGTTGTTCATCATTTGTTTAATATAAACAACTTGTAAAGTTAATGAGAGAACAATCAATCATCTTGTGTTGAACTCAGCTACTTCAACAAACGTTTTAATATGTGTAGTCTTATTAATATTTTTTAATTGTTTAGTGTTAATTAACATTAATACCATCACGTATATTTTATGATCCAAGAAATACAATTTTTAAAAAATATATAAATAGGCGGCATGTCATGTTAGAAGATACATATTAAACTCGAACATCATTAAAAATTTCTTTGAAAATATAAATAAATAGATAGTTTAGATAATGTATCATGTCAGAAGATGCATTTTTAATCCCAACATGATTTAAATAAAAAGTTGTTAATTAGTATATTAGATTAGATATAATGGTATGACTATATACTCCATATATTTTAAACAAGAATATTCATATACGGAGTAGGTAGATAAAATTGTTTATTAGTAGCAAAACAAGTTTAATATACATACATATATTAATAACGAAAATTATCACAACACACGATATTAAAATTTTCAATTTATCTAAAAAGTAAAACGTGTCACAAAATAGACGATCAAATAAGTGAAACATGATTCTTGTTAACACCCTCTTAGTCAAGTCTACCGCACAATGTCTTCTTAGTGCAATTTACTTCTTCCATGTGATTTGTGAGTCATCACACATGTACATTTATCTAGTATATATGCCTTCAGATAGTAGTTACAATCTCTAACAGTTAAAACTCGTCTAGAGAGTAAGTAATACTTGAATTATATTGTACTTATAATAAGATCATGAATCTTATACGGATTAAATTTTAACAATATGTACATAAATTTATCAATCCAACAGATATCATATCGTTAAATAAGTTTCGTGGAAAACTCTTGAAGAATTAAAATGGTTTTTTTTAACGGCAATTCCGCTCCAATGATCAAAAGTAGCTTTAGAACTATAATAATGTTTTGATACCTCAAGTAAAGTTGTTATCAGCGGCTTTTGAGGCATGATAATTGAGTGGATTATATATATTATATATACACTCCAATAATTCATTAGTTTATCCATTTTAATTAATAATTAAAATGTAAGCAATAGGATAGCAAAATAAAATAAAATAAAAATGAAGAATAATGGCGTGATTTAGAGGGATCGGATTGTTATTACAGTCAGAAGGATTTCTGACAAGGTACACTGTATACTTTTACTACCAAATATGCAGAAGAAACATGGAGAGAATGTGAGAGATCCAAGAAAGGCAAGATTAATAACTTTGGGTTTTTCTTTTCTTTTCTGAGTAAATCATTCTCAAAAGCATAAACGCCCCCGTGATACAAGGGGTGAAACAGAAAGTTCATTTTTGCAGGTTTTGGGTTCATTGACGTCCGCATATTATGTCATGACCCTTCTTTTACACCCCTAATCGGGGCTATCTGATATCCAGTAATCATAATCATAATATTCATAATAGAAATTAAAATAATAATAATAATAATAATTTCGTGTTAATTATAACAGTCAATACCTCTACTACATATGTTAAATTAATCCACTAGTTCAGTAGACAATATTTGAGATGAAAGACAAAATTCGAACCTCAGCAATGACAATGTGAAGATTATTATATCCAAAGTTTGCAGATCCTTTGTGTACATTGGTATTTAACCTTGTCTGCTGAGCTATTGAGCCATGGTAATGTTCTAACGGGCCGAAGGGTGAGAACTCTTGGGTTGGAGATTCAACATTTTGAGAGAAGAAGACTAATCCCTTAGACCGAAAATTTGACTCAACCTTCCAATTACTTCATCTCATTTATCATGTCATCAAATGGTTGAATTGAAGATGCTTAAACTAAATTTGGTTTAACTAATATATATTTCTTCCAAATATAGTAAGACCAACTAGTGGAAGTACCACTGTACCAGACTACTACCAAGTACCAACCGCTTGACGTGAAACATATGCCAACCATGCCGTAACCTAGAGGGATACGGAGTATACTTTATTACCTTATACGTACCAAAACCAGTTGAGAACGGTAATAGGCATTAAAGAAACCAATTTATAGTACTCCTTATTCAATGGGGTTAGGAAATTCTTTGTATGTTTTGGTAACATACAAAATATCAAGTGACTGGCCTTGTCACCACTAAACCAATCATTATTCTATGGACTAAAAAGTAGACGTACATTTTTAATATACTAAAAGTACATTATATGTGCATATAAAGTACATTATTTTGCATATTATCAAATAATGGACATTCAATACACAAATAATGTACTTTTAGTATATTATGACCATTGTCCACATAAAAATTTGCTCCCCTAAACCAACTCAGGTTGTTCATAACTGATCAACTCAAATCAAGAAGTGCATTAATTAGGCAACCCTCACAAAAAGTTGAACTTGGAATCTTATAATTACCAAATCAACTGTCTAACCAATGCGACTGGGAGTTGCTCCCACAAAATATCAACTCTGCATCCTAATAATGGTTTAAACTTTTAATTAACAAATGTTGTACAAGTCGGTAAACAGACGGTTAATACAACTAGGGTTGAATATTAAATGTGCTTTATTACATTATACTCCGTATAATACATGGCTGCATAATTGATTATGAAGACTAGACAAGCACTCCATTTGCTTGATAAGTGGGGTTAGGACCTTAATAATGTTGTAAATTAAAAAGAAGTCGAGCAAGGCTGGCAAACATCCAAATGCACGTGCACCTTTCAATGTTAATACGTATCCGTGAGCCTAAATAGGATTAATCAGTGCACTAATTACTATTTATTCATGTCTTAATGGATCATGTTAGCTTATGATCTGTAATCCAGAAATGTGATCTCTCCAACTCCACTACATGTGGAGCATCACATGGCAACTCTCTTTCTCCCTTTTCATGATTGGAAACTTCTTTTACAGAAAATCAGATTGCATATTCATATCACTAAATCTTTCCTTCCATATATCCTTATTGTATTCCAAGTGCTACAACCCTTTACAGTATCATACAGCTAATGTGTTTCCGCCAAATCTAAAGGAGGAAATTAAGTCTAGGCAAGGTCTTTTATGAGTAAGAATCAAACTCTAAGGTGCAACCCAGAAGTTATCTCACCGTAGTAAATATATATATACATACATATATATGCTAAAAAGGGGGAAAAGACAGTCTACCTATATGAGCAAGCCAGCAAAGACAAAATACTAGGAGAAAAGGAGAAACCAACCGAGCAATAAAAATGAAAGCAAGTATATCATGAAATGTCTTGGCTTTCTAGACCTTCCTCTTTCAAGCAATCAAGTTCTTTTTCCCACTTCAATCCAAATATTTGACGGCCAAATGGAACGATTAAATTGTACCGGAAAACCTGCAGAAAAATTCCACTCCAGTTCAATTAACCAATTGAAGCACATATGCAACCTCATATCAATAAGAAGCAACATTACAAGTCTTCATCACGTTACACAATCTGACCACCAGATGGTTGATATCAAATTCAGTTCTCAACTGGAAAATAAATGTAAGGTAAACGCACGCATCATCATTATTTGTAAAGGTGGATGGGAACCAATGCTCAACATTCCGCTTTATGTAGGGTATGGGTAACATATGTGAAGAAAGGTATATGAAACGTTACTTCTATAGTTGTACTTTCATATTAATGTATGGACAAAAAAGTGTGGTTCTGGCTGCAACTTTGCATTTAGACGTGTAAACTGACCTTTATGCATTTCTTATTAGCTGTAGAAAGTGGATACAGCTCTGAAGATTTAAGTATTATATCATTTCATCATATGCCCAATACCTTTCTCCCCATCACCCCATATGATGCAAAAATAAAACCAAGGTATTGGCCATATGAAACAATACCTAAATCTTCAGAGCTGTATCCACTTTCTGCAGCTAATGATAAATGCAAAAAGGTTTGTTTACATGTTTTAATGCAAAGTTGCAGGCTTGCAGCCAGAACTGCAAACTGGCAAAGCAGACTCCAGTGTGAAAGGTCTCTTACCTTGTCATTTATGTCACGCATCTGCAACTTTAGAGCCTCTGAATACTCGACCCATTTAGCATCATTACCACTACTTCTGTATCCCCATGCTTTCTTCAGGCTTGATCTCCACACTGCAACTTTATCCCTTATCTCTTTGTTTAGTTCAACCCATTCTGGAGCACACTTATTCCGCGAGAGAATCCGGTATAAGGTGTCCTCAGCAGGGTCAGCATGGGGATTGCTGCTGAGGTCCAACGGCTTTCCTTTCCCTGGCAAGTTCTCAAATTGTCCCTGCTCCATTGAATGCCATATTCGTTGCTCAACAACATTTATAATGTCAGTCTCTGACCTGCAGCCCACAATCATCACTAGTCAATAATTCAATATCACATTTACAAAATGGCAACACTTCTGGACCTTGACAATCATGAGGTTATTGATAGACCAGTATCAAAATCAGATATTTAAGATGATAAGATTCCCTCAGACAATATCACCATAATTCAGCTAGGTTAAATACTAATAGCTAGGATTTAGGATCAAACACAACCGGCAAAATGTTAATTTTGAAGAAACAGGACCGATAATGGCTCTTAATCACAGGAATATACAATCACAAAGTTAATTTAGAAGAGGAAGTTTTGGGAATGGATGGAGCGGAGTTAACCTGACGGCGTTACGCCGGCCACGGAGTTCAGGAGGAAGTTTACGGTCGTTAACGGCGTCGACTACAGCGGAGAGACGATCCGTCAGCTTCTTAGTCGACTCCTGCGACGACGCCGTCTCAGCGGAAGCCGAATCCGAAGGATAAGATGAAGAAGATGCTAATCTCGGTCTTGAGAGGCCGTGGCCGGAAGTTTCGAAGGCCGCTATTGCTCTCGTCAATCGCGCTGCCATGGCGTCGAGCTGGGAATACCGAACTTGGGCTTGTGGCGGTTGGGCCTAAGATACTCATGGATTTTACTGGTTGCCAATTTCTAGGATAACCGACTTGCGTGGCTAGTTGTGGACCGCCAACCTTACTTGGAAAGTTAAACATTTTTTTAATTGAGTGTAATAAATTATATTCTTTTTGTCTTATTTTATTACTCCTATTTCAATCAAATCTAGTTAATTAAATCAGACACATAAAATAGGACTAAACTATTCGTCAATCCTATTTCAATCAAATCTCATTAATTAAATCAGACACATAAAATGAGACTGAACGAAGGAGTAACCAACTAGATAAAGAGCAACTCTAAAATTAAAAAAAAAATAAAAAAATCAACAATTTAACTATTTAATTATCAACTTAACTATTTAACCAAGTTACAAGATGTTCATTTTACTCGTTATTATAATGTGCATTTATTGATAATTTCTTAGACCTTATAGGCTTGTGCATTGGTCACCAAAGATAAAAATTTTTTACCAAAAACACACGTCAAATGCCAAAAACTGAATAAAGTACACGAAATTGCAATATATAAATAAGGTCTATACCACACAAAAATAGGGCAATACAACTCATTCTCATCTATAAAGTAATACTCTCATCATAGAACACCAAATACAATGATCATTCAGAAAATTCCTGCCGGAAACTTGTAACTTAGAGTAGCCCAGCGGTCTTCAAAGCAGCCTCAAATTCTGTATCACTTTGCCAAGATGTCACCTGCAATCAATATAAAAGGCATAATAAGATATAACTTGAAAATTATCTACCGTAGAAAACATAACAACTATCAGAGGTAACAAAATGTACCTCGGCCACGGGACTATTGAAGTGGTTCTCAATTTTCGACATTAGCATGGTGTCTGTATCGTTGCAAAGCAGGTTAAACACAGCACCTGTGTTATGACAGAGAAGTGTCAACATTTTTTCTTCGTACATAATAAACTATGCCTTGGGTAATAAAACTAATACTTAAGCAGTTCAATTACAATAACAAAATCAGAATAGAGATTACCTTTGCGGCCAAAACGTCCTGCTCTGCCAATCCGATGCAAGTATACCTCATAATCTGGATCTGACCAATGGCCATATTGCACCGGAAGATCATAATTCACAACCAAATTGACCTAAAAAAACAATTTAAACTGGTTGGGTTGGGTTTGTGATGCCATTAAATGATAGAGATGAGAGTACTGAGAAAGAAGGCTATACATACCTGTGATTGGTCAAATCCCCGAGCAAGAATATCCGTTGATATAAGAACTTGTGTAAGACCTTCCTTGAACTCCTTAATAATTTTGTCTCTGTCTTCTTGCTTCAAAGCACCTTGAATTGTTGTTACCTCATAGCCATAGTCAACAAGAGACTTATGCAACATATTAGCACTATTTCTGGTACGAACAAAGATAATTGTCTGCCCCACCTTTGACGCCAATTCAAGTATTTTATCCTTAATCACCATGACCTTTGAAAGTTCATCAGGGCATTGCACCTTATACTGCTTCACAGACTCCAGTGAAAGTTCTTCCTTCTTTACAAAGAGCTGATTGTAATCTTTTACAAAGAGGTCTTTGACAATTTTCGTCACAAAACCCTTGACAGCTTCATTGAAGGTTGCAGAAAACAGGAGCACCTGGTATTATGTGACCATAATATAAAGTTATCGTGTAAGCCACATATTAAATTAAAAGCGAGAGCTCCATAGAGGGACAATATCAAATAAGAGTTATATGTTGATAAAAAAGTTTATGCAGCTGAGCAGCTCTTTTACCTGTAAAATATTATACCTATAAGGTAGCTTTCTTTTTTTTTTTAAACACACGTGGAAATAACTATATAGGGTATCTAAACAAAAAGAACTAGTTGAATCTCAACTTCTCTAAAAATACATAATATGCATTCTGAAGGCCTAGCTCTACAACCAATGAAGCAAAAAAGCAACACATCATACACCACTTGTAGGCCAACAAGACATCATATTTGTTTAGTTGATAGCCAAACCTAAGACGATTGGTACTAAAGCTTGGTTGAGTCACTAGTAGCATGCAAAAGACATCTTGTGGTGTAGGGGGTGCTTACTAATCAATAATTGAATAAACAAAAAACAGAACTATCAAATCATAACTATATGGAAGACTTGATTCTTACATCTTAACACATTAGAAATTAAACTTCGTATTAAAATAATCTGATCACTAACCTGGCAATCGGCTTTGCCTCTGACAATAGCCTTCATTATTTTTACAGAATCATCCTGAAAGCCACTCTGCATTGTTGGAAATATCAAGATGTTAGTTGTCATTTTTTTGAAAACCAATCATTGGTGAACACATTCAACACATTGCCAGCTTTTATCATTTTGGTCGGTAATTCGGGTAATTCAATTTACTAAATCAAGAAATTGGCTCCTCAGACATCTGGCCATCTGGGGTCTCTTACCCTTCTACAATGCAATTGTCAAATGAACAACTTCACCAAAACTTTTGCCAGCATAGAACTTGAGTACAAAGTATAGACTAAAAGCACTTTCTGCGGAAGTTTATCACAGAAAATACATTTACCTCTGCTAACATGTGGTCTGCCTCATCAAACACAAGAATCTTCATACAACTTGCGCCCAGCTTCTTTGCTATGACCCACTTATTTATGGTTCCAGGGGTACCAATTATAACTTGAGCTGTAACAGGAGGTCGTTTATTTATTGGAATATAGTTGGCAGCATCTGCTGGAATTGCCAATTCTGATGTTATACCAGTATACTTCCCCATCTTCAACAGAACTTCCATATTCTGCAAGTATACATAAACTGAATCAAAGTCTAAATCAATTGCTAACTTCTTATATTGTAATCTGTACAGTAATAAACTATCTGAGCATTAGTGAGTTAATTTTCATTCCAATTATTAGCTGGAAATAATCTACTAAACAGTGCTATATAAACATAACCCACCTGAATGGCAAGTTCTCTAGTGGGACAAATACAGAGAGCCTGAGGGGCAGCGAGCTTCGGATCAACTCGGCTCAACATTCCAAGCACAAAGCACGTTGTCTTACCGGATCCATTATGAGCCTGGGCAATAAGATTCTTGTTCGGCGGAGTGAGTATCATAGGCAGACTGATTTCCTGAATTTTACTCGGCCTCTCAAACTTCATCTCTACATATAATCCCTTCAGCAACTCCGGAGTCAAGTTCAAGTCTTCGAACCTTTTGGCAGATTTATACAAAGTATCCCCAGATGTAACCTAATGTGCAGAGAAAAGCTAATTAAATCCTAGCCAGCCTTGAGGTCAGAACCGCAAACAAACTTACTAGCAATTAAGCTTAAACACTAGTAGAGAAAGAGGGGAAGAGTGCGTACAGCTTCGATACTGGCGTCGTCAGGGTCAGAGAGGGTTTTGTAGACACTTTTGGACTCATCCATGGCTAGAGAGTCCATATTAAGTTCGGAACTGGGTTTCACATCGGAGGTCGATGATGCCTCCGCTTCCTCCGTCTCGTCTGCTACGTCGGCCCAACTCTTACTCAGCTGAGGTTTCGTCTCCTCCATCGCCGCCGAGGCGGCGACGGAAGTACTGTTGTCGGCCATTGGAACTCGAGATCTTCCGAAAGTTTCCTCTAGAGAGATCAGTAGCTTATAATGTAAGCATGGCGACTCTTGTTGACTTGTTCAAGGTAAAACTCAAGAAAGAGAATATTGAAAATTTATTGCCTGGCCCATTTAATATAAGCCCGAACCTAATCCAATACCCGAGCCCAAACAAAGCATTCTTCTTATTATGAGGAAACCAATATGGTCGCATTTATAGATAATTCGAAATTGAGTCTGGTGGGATAACATCCCAATATATAGACAAATCATAATTAAAAGCATCAGATGCTAAAGTATGCGTTAAATAATTCTGCGATCTATGAATAAAATTAACTGAGCAATAACTAAACATAACCATATAAGCTCTACAAGCATCAAGAGCATAACCAAGATAGGATCGAGTCTGTGTCTCCGTTGAGGATAGATATGCCTAGAGTGTCTGACAGTCCGTGAATATTTTAACTGATGATTCCCCTCGTGTTCTGAGCCATGACAACGCTTCTTTGCACGCAAGAGCTTCGGCCATAAGTGGTGAGAAGCAGTTGTGCAAGGACGCACTGTAAGCGGACATGTATCCACCGTGGTCGTCGAACAATATCGCCCCAACCGTGGCTGCATTTGATTGTGTCTTGTAACCGACGTTGATGAAGCAGCACGTCGACCGTGTCGAAATTGCAGCTGCAAACAATATTCCATTAGTGTTTAGAACATTTAGGATCGTTCTAAACCATTCTTGGAAAATATTCGTTACAAAATAGGGTAGTGGAAGATTAGATTGATCTCATATGGATCTTGCATAGTCACATAAGATCAATGAGTGCATAGTATTTTCATCCATAAGTCTACACATGGCACATTCCTCATTTGAATCACATTCCTCTCCACATTTTTAAGTTATGCGAAATATTCAATAATATTTCATTATTTGAACCAAACACTCTCTTATTGTGGTTAGAGTATGACACATTTCACTTTTGAGTTTAATTGCCACTCTATATATGTATGTATACGTGTATTGGATGCGTTTTATTGTAATTGATATAATAAATAACATTGAAATAAACACAATCTAAAGATTTCCCCTTTTAAAATTTCAACTCAAAAACATAAGGTTAATTAAAAATAAATGAGTACATTACCAATGGGCTATGCCAGATTGCATATATTCAAGGAAAACTTAGTTTGGAAAATGGTAATTTAGTAAGTAGAGTATAATTATTGTACTAAAACGTCATAACTTAATTCAATTCTTGATAACACTTTTTTAGTCGAGTTTCTGATTTTTTTAATATGATTTATTTATATTATACATGATCGAATTTTACTTAAGACATATTATATCGTAGAGCTTCTTAATCAATCACCCAAAATAAAGAACAAATGAGTTGTACGCAATATATATATATATATATATATATATATATATATATATATATATATATATATATATATTATTGCGGGGTGTGATCACGAATCTCTTATTACATTCTACTTGTGCAGAATTATGGGACAAGAAACCACTTTATTTGGCCCATCGTCCCATCCATTTATGAATTAACTAACAAAAGAATTATATTCAAAGATGTTATAATGTTGAAAGCAATGTTGTGTGTGTTTATCTATAATTTATGATTTGATATATATATTTATATTCATCCTGACAAGTTGCAATCATTCAATAATCTAAATTAAAGACATGTTTTTATAGTTAGTTTATTTTCGTAAGAGTTAATTCCAGCAATGGTCCTCCGACTATAGTGATTTTTCAAAATTAGTTCCCGACTTTTAATTTGGACACTTTAGGTTCCTTGACTTTCAATTTCTTTCCAATTGAGGTCCTTTCGTTAGAATACGGTTCATTAGATTTTAAATGAAGGGGTAAACTCGTCTTTTCACCTGCCTATGTATTATTCTTCGTATTTTATCCTTCGTATTTCGTTGTTATACCTTGTAAACATCTCAATAATAGAGGAACGCACACACGAGTAGTCAGCAAATTGGGAACAACGAGGAACATTTTAGGGTTTCGGCTAAGATTATCTTCATATATATCGCGTATACAATGGAGAAATACTAAGAATAATACATAGGCAGGTGAAATGATGAGTTTACCCCTTCATTTAAAATTCAATTAACCGTATTCTGACGAAAGGACCTCAATTGGAAAGAAATTGAAAGTCAAGGGACCTAAAGTGTCCAAATTAAAAGTCAAGGACTAATTTTGAAAAATCAATATAGTCAGAGGACCATTGCTGGAATTAACTCTTTTCGTAATCTCAAATGATAAATTATCATATGTTTTGATCATTGTATATTTGTATTATAGATGTAAGGTATCATCCAACATTATTAAAATATGATAATTTAACGTATTTTTAAAGTTATTTTCAAACTCCATTTGATTAAATTTAGGAGTAGTTTTAAAAGTTAAAATACTGATTTTCAAATCATTAATGGATTATATTAGTAGTTCTAAAAAGATTAATTTTGACAACTAATAAGAATCCGCAAGTTCAAACCTACCAAACTTGAGATACACATATATAATTATATATTATATATGTATACCTCAAAACAAGCACTTCAATGCTGCATGTTTTTCGTGGAAAAAACATAGTGGGAAGACACAAGAAAAAGGGAAGTTACGTTCATGACATCATGTGAAGGCTAAGAGCCATTATATTTGATGACTTTATTTTAATGTTTTGAGTATTTTTTAATTAATTTATTTACAAGTTTGTTCTCAGATATGTTAATATTGCCTGTTAAAAAAATAAAACTTATCAACTTATTTTGAATTAATTGACAAGTTAAAATGTACATATTGAGACATGTAATTTATGGAAAAGGATCAAATAGACCCTCAAATCGTTGCTCAAAAGTCAATTAGCCCCTCCAACTTTGTAAAGAAGTAATTACACCATGAACAATGCATTTTAATGCAATGAAGCCCAAATACAGATAAATGACCAGCTATCATAGGTCATTGCAGATCCGGCCACTTTTCGACATATTTTCAAGCAAAAAAGTGACCGGCGACTGGCGAACGGGCGCCGGTCACGGAGAAGGCGATACCTCCCGGAGAGGGCAACCCAGATCTGGGTTGTGGTTGCCTTCTCCGTGACCGGCAACCGGTCGTCAATCACTTTTTTATCTGAAAATATGCTGAAAAGCGACCGAATTTGCAATGACCTATTATGCCAAGTCATTTACCTGTATTTGGGCTTCATTGCATCAAAATACATTATTCATGTATGTAATTACTTCTTTAAAAAGTTAGAAAACCTAATTAACTTTTGAATTATAGTTTAAAGGTCTATTTGACCATTTTCCCTTAATCTATTTATCTTTCATTGTATGCATGTCTACAAGCGGGTAGTACTGTTAATGTGGGTCAGTGGGATGGAATCACCGAATGAGCGAGCTTAAAAATGCTAGTATAATGTGCCCTGTCAACTAAATAAATAAGATTTAATTAAAATTAATTTTAAAACTAATAATTGAACAATAAAATAATTTAAATAAACATTAATACAAAGTTTTATAATTAATAATTAGTTTGAATAATTAAAAACAAAATTATTATAAGTTTAAAAACTCAAAAAATGATAAATTTAAATAAAAATTATTATTATTAAAAGTTGTATTAAATAAACAATTGTATTTGCCTATGTAAAGCCATAAAGGTTGTCGCTGTTTGGAGGGAGACTACTTTGAACCATATTCGTTTGATTTTATTACATTATATTAAACGCTTCAAAGTGTTCATATTAAGGCAACTCCAATATGTTAAACCAGTGTTTTGGATTCAAAACGTTAAAGAAAATAATTAATTATCGAACACTAACTTTAAGCCAAATCGTTAAAATATGTTAACTTTTTAAATCGAAACGTGATTTACTAAATAAGTTTTTTTATTGTTAAAAATTTTAAAATAACATAGTAATTGTTAAAAAGGATGGATATTAGTCTCGTCTCACATCTTTAATAAATATTGTCAAATATTTAAATTATTTGTGCGCACATGATGATTATGATCTAACTGACTGACTGATTGCGTGACTAATGATTTATCTATATATTAATATTTTAGGGTCAAGATCTTGTGAACTTAAAATTAGTTGAAACTAATATCAGCTAAGTTTATATATATAAATAAATAAACAAATGTCGTCAAATGATGTCTAAAAAACAAAAGAAAAGAAAAACGGAGTAATAATAAATGGACAATAAAACTAAAAAGGAACCTCAAAATAATAAAAATTGATCCGACAAATAAATTACTGTACTGCCTGCACTGTATCCTACCCTCATGGACCATTGTCCTACCAAACTATGGCCCCATTCCCCACTCCTTTAGTCGCCGTTCCTTTTTAGGTGAATTGCACCCATTTATTTGCAACTTAACGGTTATAAAAAACGGTAGAACATGAATCAACTCAATCAAGTTGATTGGATATTTTATTTGTTAATTATAAAATTAAAAAGTTAGTTTTATGTTGAGGTCGTCTATTACTTTTCTAAAGTCGATCATTTATGAATAAATTATATTAAATTTATATTGATCGAAGTCACAATATTTGCCGAACGCTTGATAAGTATAATGTTTGATATACATATTGATAGGGATTTTGTTAGGTTGTATACCTAACTGGTAAAATAATCGGTAATGAAATTCAAGGCGTCGCTGGTCTGGACCCGATCGACCCTAGCCATAACTATTAGGTTCCCAACCGTTTTGCTTTTACAAGCGCATGGTCAAACTAGTTTTTGACTCCTCCCAAGCCGTGCGAAGGGCCCGATCGTGTCAGATCGGTTCCGGACGCCCTACCTTCAGTTCGACGTGACCTTGTCATGAATATAGCACCACGCGTCAATGGCCCCTTTGTCCTCGACCTAGACTAATGCATGCTCGCCACGTGTCACCCATGCCTGGGACCCGGGTCCTATCCCATCCTCTATTCTATAAATAGCGCATTTATTACTGAGAAAAGGATCTTTTTACCTACTTCACACCCGTACACGCCGCTACCGACCCTAAGTAAGATGTATCCTTTCATGGACTTTCGCAATGACCAGGAACCTGAAGAGAGTACATCCGGTCTTCACACGCAGTTTAACTCCCAAGTTGACCTCAACAGTACACCAAGGAGAACACCGACCCCCGAGCAGGTGCTGGTGCCTAATCCGTCCGGTGGGAGTTGCACATGGAGGTGACGTCGATCTGTTCATATATACTTTCTCAACTTACTGAAGCACAAAGAATCAATACCCCCACTAGGGTTCGAACCTATAACCTCTACTTGGGAGAGCCATAATTATGCCGCTCGACCATAAGGTCGGAGTCGTTAAAAACACAATAAATAGATTTTCAACTTTTGGATAAATTTCATCAATATGTAATATTCACAACCATATAAAAAAGACATTACTCACGAAGATCTCATGTGACAAGTTCGAAGTAGATGATGTTGTTGGCGTATTCTATTCTAATTTTATATAATTTAGTTTTGTTTTTCATTGTTCGCAAAAAGATTGAATCTCCTATCCCAAAAGTTTCCATAATAGAGTATTTGGAAGGTGTAAATTATATTCCGTAATAACTTAGCTTAAAACAGAAGTTAGACCATTGCTTAATTACTGCACATAAGGAACCTCCACTTTGAGAAGTTATTTCCAGTCTTCCACACTGTCGCAGGTGATATTGGGTATAAAAAAAGTTGTGTTTTTCAGTTGTATTAAAAAAAAAGTTACTCCGTATATTTTAAAAAGGTAACAAGTAATTTTATAGTCACACCTTAATCAGCTTTGCATTAGCGTCTATCCGCATCCTTTCTCTCGCCTCATTCCTGTCTGTCTGCGTACATATCTTCGTGTTCATGCCGTTGTATGCATCTCAATTCTGTACTTCGCTTGCTCTCTCTATATACATACTAATACTATTACTGCTGCGACTGAATTATAATCGCCAGATCTTCTTTATTCACAACTATCTTCATTTTTTGCGTTAATTCTTAAAATTCCTTTGCACAAATCCGTGTATTTTTAGAGACGTTAGTTATAGACAGAAAGGACGTAGGTAAGGAGTTGTTGTTGGGTAATTTGGATGGCAGTGATGGCTGTCCCGGAGCCCTTGATGATGCTGGTGGTGATGGCGGCGGCCGCCGCCACACTGATTACAGCTGCGAATGGTGTCTCCGGGACATTTCCGAGGAGTGTAATGACTTTGGAAAGGGCATTTCCGGCGAACCAGAAGGTGGAATTAGAGGAGCTTAGGGCTCGGGACCGATTAAGGCACGCCCGACTCTTGCAGAATTTCGCAGGTGGCATCGCTAATTTTCCGGTTATCGGTTCGTCGGACCCGTATTTAGTAGGGTAATTTCGTTAAATACTTGTAGACAAGTGTAAATGATACTTCCTTTTATTAGTATTATTATTATTTTTTAAAACTTCAGTTGTTGTTACTTTGGTTTGCTCTAGCTGAATTCATGGTTAGTAATAAGGTGAATCTGGCTTATCTGGGAATGTTTGCCTCTTTTTGATGATATGTAGCAGTTCTTTCCATAAATTCCAGTTCCATGATTTTTAGTCACTTGATGTGTTGTGATTGAGGGAAATGTCTGGTTTTTAGTTTAGTGAGCTACTGTAACTAGAAAAATTGTTTTGATTATAAGGTCTAGACTTTGTGATTCAGCTCTACATGTTGAGTAAATAATCATGAATAACGATATGGAGTTCAAGATTCACATGTCTTATTTTACACTGATTCAGTAAAGCATGTTGTTATGATGTTTATCTGTTAACCATTTGTTTTATTGCAATCTATCTTTTAGTGAGATTCATTGCTTTAATGCTTTATAAATTGGTTTATTCTATTTGTGTTGCTAACTTGATATACCAAATTATTGATCTAAATTTGCAAGCACTCTTCCTACTCAGCAGTATGTTGATGTTTTTGGTGTATGCTTGTAGGCTTTATTTCACAAGGATAAAATTGGGGTCTCCACCAAGAGAATTCAATGTGCAGATCGATACTGGAAGTGATATCCTATGGGTTACTTGCAGTTCCTGCAATAACTGTCCTAGGACTAGTGGTCTTGGGGTAAAAAACTATACTCCTTTGCTTGTTTTTCCCCCCTTTTACTCATCAGTTTCTTATTGTAATTATTGTTCTTCTGTTTTCCTTCTTTTCTTCCCCTGACAATCTGTTTGCAGATTGAGCTCAGCTTCTATGATGCTGCCAGCTCATCAACTGCTGCACACATTTCTTGTTCAGACCAAATATGTGATTCTATTATTCGGACTGCCTCTGCCCAATGCTCTACTGAAAGCAACCAGTGTAGTTATTCATTCCAGTATGGAGACGCAAGTGGCACATCTGGTCAATACGTATCAGATATGCTATACTTTGACACAGTCCTTGGGGCTTCATTGATAGCCAACTCTTCAGCACCAATAGTTTTTGGGTAAGCTGTTATGGATTGAATGTGATTGTTTTGAGCTGAAGTCATTCTAACTGATTATAATAACAAAATAAGTTTTCCTGAAAAGGAAAACAAAGAGAAACTAGCTAACAAAATGATTATGTAGTGGAGTTAAAACTGAAAAATGTTCAAGTAGTCAACAATGCGCATGGAATAATCACTCCTTACTGGTTATCAATTATCAAGGTTTCATTTATGTCTTCATAAAGAAGTTCTATTGTGTAAACATGAAATGTATCTTGTATTTTGCATTTGTCATTATATTTGCTTATCTTTATGATAAAGAAATCCTTAGAATACAAAGGTTAAGCTGGGATTTAATGTCATCTCCCTTTCAGTCTCTCACCTTCTTTTTGTTTTTGGTGGTCTGTGGAAACAGGTGCAGCACCTCTCAGTCTGGGAGTCTAACTTCACCAGACAGAGCAATTGATGGTATTTTTGGGTTTGGTCAACATGACCTTTCTGTTATATCACAATTGTCATCTCGTGGGATTACTCCAAAAGTGTTTTCACATTGTTTAAAAGGAGAGGGAAGTGGTGGAGGGATACTAGTTCTTGGTGAGATTTTGGATGCAAGAATCGTTTATACTCCTCTTGTACCATCACAGTACGTATTCACACAATGTTTAACCTTTTTCATTTCATGGATCTGGTCTTCGAAATGTAAATATAAATTTGTGATTGAATTATGGTTTATGCAATTTTAGATCTTCAATCTGCCTGTTGTAATTATAATGTAATGCAGTCAGAATCTGTTCTGCATCCTTTCTATATCTTGGCTGTCTGGTATGGTTATGTTTTGAAAACACTTGTTTCTCAGCTTACTTCCTATTTCATTTATTTATTTATTTATTTTTGTGCCGTCAGGCTGAGAAACCAGTGTTTTAATTATTTATTTACTCCTTGCAAGTGGGTGGATGATATAAATGAAGTCTGTCATTGCAATAAGTCATTAGCAGCAAAATCTATGTCCTGATCAAGTTGTTTATCTGCAGGCTTCATTATAATGTATATTTGCAGAGCATTGCTGTGAATGGGCAATTGTTGCCTATTGATCCAGAAGTGTTTGCAACATCTGGAAATTGTGGAACCATTGTAGATTCTGGGACAACTTTGGCTTATCTTGTCCCTGAAGCTTTTGAACCCTTTGTCAGTTCTGTAAGTTTGTCTATCGTCACACTTTTAGAATGATACAGAAGTCCCAAATCACCTTACTATCCCCTTAAAAAAAGGCAAACCTTATCTGGCATGCTGCCTTAGCTGATGGTAGCCTACCTTTATTGGGATCTATTTGGTTAATTGGTTCAACCTTATTGCTAAAAGATTCTATATTATATGTCTATCCAAAAGAACATCCTTCTTTGATTTACAAGTATTTTACTTGGGCTGTTTAACTGCACTGAAGATCATGAATCTTTCATTGCGCTGATTTTATATCTTCCCCTGAAGCCTGTTTTCTCTCTTGTTCCACAGATAACTGCTTTTGTCTCACAGTTAGCCAGGCCCGTTATATCTACTGGGAGACAGTGCTTTCTAGTTTCTACCAGGTTTGTTCAATTACAATTCTTTAGTGAAAGCTTGAAAGTGTAAAACCAGTTTTCATTCTGTTTGGGCACTTGAATGTGACACCTTTTTTTCCCTTTATGCAGCATAACTGAGATATTTCCTTCAGTTGCTTTGAACTTTGCTGGTGGCGCATCCATGGCTTTAAGACCATCAGAGTACCTTGTTCATATGGGATTTGTTGTGAGTGTTGCAACCTGAATTTTAAATTTGTTTCCCATCAAACATCTAAATTTCACTCCACTATGATTGTTTTAACAGGAGGGGTCCTCATTATGGTGCATCGGGTTTGAAAAAATGGACTGTGTTACAATACTAGGAGGCGAGTACCCTGCTTTCCTGGACTGATATAGAAAATGGTTTTACTGTCTTTTGAAAACTCATTCATATCATCATTCTTGCTTCATTTTCTAAAGCTTTAGTTCTTTGCAACTATTATTAGACTGTTAGACATTCTCTTACTAACTTGATGCTTGCATTCTAATGTCTTCTTACTTTACGACTGAATACCAAACCTTGTATGTAAATAATCAACAAACACGAATGCACAGTATGGAATTTTCCATTAAAAGCACTTAGCTTGGTGTGTTTGTGTTTTGGGTGGGAGGGCTGAATGCCTGATTCATATACAAGGGCTGATGCTAATTACTTTAGGTTTACTTTCTACATATTATTCATTTTGTAGAGCAAATAGACAGCTGGACAGAAGTAGCTGACTTTTATTTTCTTGTCTCCTCAGATATTATTCTTAAAGATAAGATCTTTGTTTATGATTTAGCTCATCAGAGAATTGGTTGGGCTGATTATGATTGTAAGTGCCATCCAACAGCTTTTGTTGTATACCTGTCTCTTATTATTATTTTTTCTCAAAAAAACAATAAAGTTTAACCCCCCCCCCCCCCCCCCCCCCCCTTTTTTTTAAATGTCATATGTCAGGTTCTATGTCAGTAAATGTGTCCATAACTTCTGGTAAGGATGAATTTATCAGCTCTGGGCAGCTAAGCGTGAGCGGTTCATCTAGCAGTGTATTCCTTCATCTGCAACCTACTCCTTCCAAAATTTCTACTCATCTTCTGCGAACATTGATCCTCATGATAGGGTTCGGGTTCTCATTTTTGTAGCTCAAGCTACAGTTTTGGATTCCAATTTTTCTTGGCTTATCGGCTTTGCCAATTTATATTTATAACGATTGGCCAGCCATTGTAGTAGTGTGTGGATGATTCCATTGTTAGGCTTTCCTCGAACATACATTTCTTACCTAACCAAAGATCAGGGATGTCTCAATGTGTTTCCTAACTCCATCATCTCTCATCCTAGACCCCGTTGTCTATCCTGAATTTCCACATATATTATCATTATAGCTGGAGATGGTAAAACTGTAGGAGTGAAGATTGTAGCAGTGTGAGCAGGGCAGGATTGTGACAGTGGTTGATGCCAAACTGGTGAAATCAAAGCTGTAAAACGCGGATGCTGATGCTTTCGGCTCTTGGCAAGCTTTGTTGTAGCGGATGGATCTTGTATCTGCCATATTACTTATATTCAAGTATTAGAGTAAATTATGTATTTTGTAGTGTGTTTTGTTTCTCTTATTTGTGTTTGGTATAACCCCCACCCCCACATATGGAAATTGTACAACATTGTATGAAGAGTATGCTATCAAATGAATGTATTGTTCTCCTAAAAGGCAATGCCAAGAGTCTCAATGATAGAGTATTTTTTTTTGAAGGTCAACCTGACGGTTGTATTTATAGAAGAGCTGAAATAGAGTCTGGTGGAACATTATTCCAGTACATAGTAGTAGCGAAACTAAATGCTGTAGTAACTAAAGAATGAGCTAATAAGTTATGTAATCTAGGAATGTAAATAATTGAGCAGAAAGTAAAAGTAGATATATAAGTTCTGCAACTATCGATAGCATAACCTAGATATGAACGTGATGTGGTTGATGGTCCAGATAGATAACTCTGTAGCAGTTGACAATCCGTGTGAATTTGTATAGACTGTTCATTCCGCCTCTTAAGCCATGATAAAACTTCCTTGCATGCAAATGCCTCGGCCATGAGCGGGGAGAGGCAATCTATTAGAGGGGCACTGAAAGCAGATACATAATGAGTACCGCACCAGGCCACCAACTGCTGCTGCATTTGTTCCACGGTGGTAGCTTGCGTCCATATAACACTTCATGGGCCTCGTCACCGCGCCATGTGGGAGCTCCGGCGGGTTGGTGTGTAGCGGAGGCAGTGAGCGCCTGGCAGTTTCTTCGACCGGCAAGGGCATTCCGGTAGTGGGGTTGAGTGTGGCAGTTCCGGGTTACCGTGATGGGGCACGGTGGTGGACATCTTTCCATGCTTTCATCGTAGCTGTTGCAATTGTTAGTAATTTCGTTGGCCTTGGTAGACATGCATCCCATACCGCTCCGTTTCGGGCCCTCCATAAGTGGTATAAAATCGCAACTGCATAAACAATTCCATTAAAGTCTAGAACATTCAAGATTGCATTAAACCATTCATGGAAAACATTTGTGATAATATTGGGGATTGGAAGGTTGGATTGAGCCCATATGGAGTGTGCATAGTCACACAAAACTAATGCATGCATGGTATCTTCATTCATCCTCCCACACATGGCACACATCGGGTTAACATCCACTCTCTTTATAAGTAAGTTGTTGGTAGTAGGAAGAATATCACAAATAGCTCTCCATAGAAATGTCTTCCATTTGGGTGGAATTTTTAATTTCCATAGGGCTAGCCATTCATCAAATATCCTATTAGAATTACTCACATAATTACCAACTATACGCCTATAACCACTCTTGACTGAATAACATCCATTAGGATCATCATACCAATACCATATATCATCATAATCAGGGGCACATCCTGCACATATTAGGTCTTTAGCAGCCATAATACTGCGCCAGCAAAAACTTAAATGCCAGCAAAAACTTAAATTATTTCCTATAGTCGCCTCCAGGAAAGTATCCTTTGGATAATATCTGGCTTTATAAATCTTAGCTACCAATGAGTCAGTGTTAGTGAGCAGTCTCGATGATAGAGTATAGAACTCTTATGAGGACATTTAGTTCACGGAATGTGAAATTACCACATTTTGGAGATGTAAGATTACCTAGTATGTTTGGTTTGGACTACAAGAATATAAAATTGATCTTGTTTGGTTAAGAGTTATATGGATCAATTTATTATAATATCTTAAAAGATAAAAACTACAAATAAGAAACTCCATATCCAAACATCCAAACATCATATTAATAATCAGACAGAGAAGCCTGCATGGGTAGCTCAACTGGTCACAGACAGAAAAGCCTGCATGGGTAGCTCAACTGGTCACAGACAGAGAAGCCTGCATGGGTAGCTCAACTGGTCAAGAAGCCTGCATGGGTAGCTCAACTGGTCAAGAAGCCTGGTCAAGAAGCCTACATGGGTAGCTCAACTGGTCACAGAGAAGTGGAAAGAAGTGTAGGAAAGACTAGACAAGAATACCTCCTAAAGGAAACCAACTTTTAGCTGCTAAACATGTTAAATACCTCCTAAAGGAAACCAACTTTTAGCTGCTAAACATGTTAAGGAAACCCTAACTTCATTCTAATGAATGAAGCATACTTTGCATACCACTAATTGTAATGTCCTACCTCACTTATAGGAAAGACTATAAAGACAAGAATACCTCCTAAAGGAAACCAACTTTTAGCTGCTAAACATGTTAAGGAAACCCTAACTTCATTCTAATGAACAAAGCATACTTTGGATACAACTAATTGTAATGTCCTACATCACTCCTCTCGGGGAAGAATCATTGCAGAAATATCTTTTTGTACCCAGAAGACAATGGCAGAAGTTAAAGAACAGGTGGAATTATGTCAAGCTCATCTTGGCAAAAGTGAGGGAAATCAATATCACCATAACAATGATATATTGGAGATACAAGAAAACGACTAAGAAGAGAGACCGAGTATCTTTCAAAAGAAAGAAACATTTCATTCCAATTCCAATTAACAACTTAGACTACATGTCCGCTTACTTCCCCTTTACTTAGTAGGCTAAAGGTCTACATTGAAACCAACCACTATAAAAGACTCTGTAATCCATATATATATTAATATATACTTCAGATCTGGCTGCTGCCCGAGCAGCAAAAAGTCTGAAGGCCACACTTAAACATCAAGACTTCATCTTTTAGTACTTTCTACAAGAAAAATAACAGCTTGATAGAATTAAACCCATTGCATCATTGTTCCTAATATAGTCTAACTGAGAATATAAAGAAGTGATACTGTTTCCTAATCATCAATAAACCATCCATCCCAGAAATCTAAGAAATGCATTATTAATAGAATCCAAAAGACATCAAATACTGTATTTCATTTCTCTAGCAACAGCTATCAGTTATGATATTAAAACAAAAATACTAAAGTCGTTTCATACTTGATAAAACTCATTTATAAAAAAATTAACAGAGAAGGAAGCAAAACAAGTACAGCGTCAGCGAAGATAAGCTGGGATCTTAATGCGAACGAAAAGCATACTCATGACATAAGCAATGAGAACAGAAGCAACTCCCGCGGATGCGAAGGAGATCCTTACACTTTTAGCACGGTTGCGATCCAGTGCTAGGTCGAGAAGCACGATCCCAATTCCACCCAGGACGAACATGAAGCCAGACGAGAGGCCTTCAATGATGTACTGCCCGTTGACCCGACCCGGCATGAACACGACGGGTCGAACGGCCCCAGTGAAACGGTCCTGCGTGGATCCGATGCCGGGAGGCTCGACAATGACGTCGTAGACGATCCCGGAGACGACCATGAAGTAGGTGAGGAGGATGAGGCTGTAGACGGTCATGGCGGAGGGGAGAGTCAGCGACGGCAGCTTCAGGCGGAGACGAGGCGGCCGGAGGAAGGAGTACGGGAGGATCCTGAGCAGGTGGAAAATTGGGTCGATGGAGAAGTCGCCGGCGTGATCCGCGGTGCCGCCGGTGGCGGAAGAGCCTAGGGTTTCCGATTTCGGTGGCATTTTTCGAGCTCACGACTTCTTTAGTTCTCTGATCCGAGTGAGACTGATGTATTGAACGACTCTTTTGTTATAGAGCTGATGAGTTCATTTCTAACCATTTCGGTAAAAACAAACTAACAAACGGTTAATTTTAAATATATTGGGCCATGTGGAAATCACATATCAGATTTTACCCTTTAATCCAGGCCCAATATGGATTGGGCTTTCATTATAAAACCACCCAACATTCATCTCCATGACTCCATCTCTTGAGTATGCAAATTATGCTCTGAGCACGTGCCCACCATGCACATGATGCGCACGAATCTATATCCATAATTTTAATACTGCACTGATTTAATTTAAAGTATAAATTTTAGCTCACCAAGATTCTAGAAATTATGGATCTACAGTATAAAAATTATGAATTTACAGTATAAAAATGGACCATGGTCCATACAATTATGTGGACAGAGTGACTAATCCCCTTGTTGAACTGTAAGTACCTCTCTTTGGGTGGGACAGTTGGCCTGAAATTTAAAGGCTGCTCAATGCCCAAAATCAAGGATCAAACCCTTGACCTTTGGTTAAGAATAAATGAGTCCCTTCCACTCAACCGCACCCCGGATTACTGGCTCCAACTCATGCTAGACTTTTGCAATGTCCCATTTTGTTCTACATGGCCAAAAAGGTCTCTTACCAATTTTAGAGAAACATTACTGTTATCAAACCCATGTCGTTGTAAATGTGTTTCAATTGTTAAAGGAAACAATTGCTTTAGCTAGGTTTCTCACTCTTGCATTATAACAATATTGTTTTTGTGCATTCATTCATATAAATATATAATACTTCCACATAATATTTTCTTATTTTTTAAATCTCAAATATATAGTACTAATAGAAATTGTTGCATTAATACGCCAGTCAGTTATTTTTCCTTATTTTGTCCTATTTTACCCTATTTTTAAAAATATACCAACCTTCTTTTAATATTTGTTTAATTATAATAAGCGTTACTACATCATAAGTCTCGTTAAAAAATATAATATATGGTTACACAAATTACAGATCATCCTCCTAGTAATATCAAAAGATAATTTATGAGGGGAGGTTTGGTCTGTATTTTTATATTTGATTATGTTTCAAAAGAAAAAAAAAAAAAAACACATATGGAAATAATGTTTTTTATAATAATGAAATAATGAATAGTGAATGAAAAATGTGTGGCTGAGGAGTCTCTGTTTGTTATGGCGCCTTTTCCTGTAAGCTGTGGCTGCGAAGCAGAGCCGATCCCTGCGCGTGTACGCATTTTGGAGCCAACCCAAGTAAAAAAGAAAAAATTATTTATTTACTAATAATGTCATTTGTAAAAAAAAAAAAAAAAAAAAAAAAAAAAAAAAAAAAAAAAAAAAAAAAAACAGAGCAACCCCATTTTTCTTGATTTCTTGTAAGGTTAAACATGAGGTGAAAGAAAGAGAGTATAAAAGAGAGGTTGTCTGGCAAGAGAGGTTTTTTTTTTTTTTTTTTTTTTTTTTTTTTTTTTTTTTTTGGTGTGGGATCCACTAAGAAAACAAGAAAAATTTAAAAGTTGAGGTTGATGCGAGTTAAGCGTTAGTTTCACACACAGTTGTGTACGCCCCAGCTGGACGCGTTAATATCTGTTTCATTTTTTTTTTTTGCTCTCCCCCATTTTCTCTATACTAATCAGTCTTGCAAAAAGATAATCATTAAAATACCAAACTATTGCTATTGATATAAATGGACGTTAACACTTAAGTGTTGTACTTTGATTATGAGGAAGTCCACATCACTACTCGAAAGTATTTTTGGATGAAAATAGTTTTGTGATCATAATTTGCAAATGATTTAATGAGGTAAATCAACCTAAGTTGTTCATAAATAATTGGTTCAAATCGAGAAAATTAGTGGACAATTTTCACACATATAGAGTTAAATTTTGAACATTGTAATTACCAAGTCAACTGTCTAATATAATATACTCGGTTAGAGTTGCCCCCAATATAGTGGTATCCTAATTCTACCTTTATGGTGATTGATAATGGCATGTTAAATTTGATAATAGTTGACCACTTACTAAATTGCTCTGTTAATAATGTGTGAATCTCAATATACAATAATCACATTTTACTCATTAAGCAACCCCTTCTTGATTATTTTTAAGTCAACTTTCATTAATAAAATAATATACATTGATGGGGAACATTGGAACAATATGAATGAATTGAAAAATGAGATGTAATAAAAATAAGGATTGATTCATAATTTTAACAAATGGCTTTAATATACTTCTGAACAGATAGGGAAAACACCCCCCCCCCCCCCCCCCCCCCCCTCCCCCCAACAACATAATTACTTGTTTGTATGTACATGTAAGTTACGTTACACATAGTCATCAATATCTAATACACGGAAAAAAATGCATTCATCAATTATGGAGTTACCAAAACTATAATAAATGATGCTAAGGTGAAAATAGGCTCTTGGGGTGGTAGAAATTTCAGAATGTTTGAGTTAAGGTAAATATAAAGGTATTTACATACTGGAAAAAGTTTTTATACTAAGTTATTATTAAGCATAATTTTGAGATAATTGTGTAATTGTTTATAAGATTGATATGTTTTGAGATTAAAAGATTGACATTTAAACAAGAAGTAGGAAATCAATAATGGGTGTAAGCGAAACATATTTATAAAGAGCAAAATAAAGTTAAAATATTATATGAAGACTAACTGGTCAATTTCTTATCGAAATGTTGCTAATCTGTCAGTTTATAATTAAAAATTTGGATCTTGATGCACTAAATTAATATATTAATGTGTTTAATTATAACTTTTAAAATTTTGAAAGCCTAATTGACTTCTTACACAAAGTTAGAGAGTTTATTTGACCATTTCTAAAACATTATAATGAGATTTAGTGAATTTCGATCCTTACGCTCCTTTGCGAGCGTAACAAGAGCCACTCCCCTACGCATTTTTGTTTCTTCTGAGCGAAAACGCCACATCTCCTGTGCCCATGCAAAACCATCACCCCACCCCCCTAAGCCGTCATTTACAGTTAATACTCATTGCTCTCAATCCAAATTCCCGCAATTTGCTTACTTGATTAATGTTGGATTTCATCTATTTTTTACGTTTCCATAATTACCCTCTTTAATCCATCCTCATCTTCTCAACTAAACCCAAGCCAATCCCTTCCTTTATATACACCTTTGTATTTTTTCTGTTTTTATTATTTTATTTTTCCCAAACCCAAACGCCTCTCTCTCTCTCTCTCTCTCATCTGTGTTCCGTTGGAGTAACGTGCTGCATTCCGAGCTCCAACGCCGTCGTTTTCTGCTGGAGAGACCAATGGCGGCTCCTCAGACGCCCGTGACGACGCCTCCGGCGTCCTTATACGTCGGCGACCTCCACCCTGACGTCACCGATGACCACCTCTACGACGCCTTCTCCGAGTTCAAGAGCCTCGACTCCGTCCGCGTCTGCCGCGACTCCTCCACCGGTCGCTCACTCTGCTACGGTTACGTCAACTTCATTTCTCCTCAGGATGGTATATCACTCCACCTCTGTGTGCCTGCTTGTTGTTCTGTTTACGTGTTAGCCGTGTGATTGTTTTTATACGTAAATTGTTTTTATACGGCAATGCAGATTGATCTGATCGGTTTCTGGTGCTCCGTTTGGTTTGAATTTAGTTGATTAATAGTATTTTTTTTGCTGCTGAATTTTGATTCAATCCTTGTGTTCAATTTTTTGATCAATCAATCATTGGATTTAAGAAGACACGTGTGTTTATGATATAGAGGAAATGTATAAACATGTGTGTCTGCATACCAATGAAAATTCAGTAAACCTCAGTTTTCTATGATCTCAGTTTGTTTATCAATCTAGTCCTGATTCTCTGATGCTTACTTTGATAAATCGATGAAGAAAAGGCTAAACGGTGGAGATCATGGTGCCTGTGTAGTGTGTACTCCAATTATATATGGTAGAGATCATGGTGACTTTGTTCAATTTGACTTATTTATAGTGCCTGCTCTGTGTTTCTGTACTTCCTTCTATATCTGATTGTTAATGCATTGCAGTGGAATTGCCTTGCGAGCATTTAATTTTGTTAATACCTATAGAATATAGTACCATTCAGTTTCGTGCTAGGTCTTTTGATAATTAGCATTTCTGTTACTCCATAAGTTATAGTCATTATGAAAATTGTCTGACAGTAAACTGCATATATGATTGCAAATATTGGATTATTGATTCTCAATAACTGTTTTTTTTTTTCTTTTTTGTCTGTTGCATGTATAATTAACTACCTCTGACTTTCTTATTAATTGCTGGTTTTGTTGTCTAAGTGCTGGACATTGTTATTTTTCCATGCAATTGCTTTAAAGGTTAAATGGGAAAGTTGTTAAGCATTTGATTTTTTGGTTGTAGACATGTACCTTATTCTTATGTCAATGGCCATTTAGGATTTGTGCACTAGCTTTTTATTAACCAATTATTGATTGTCAATCATGTGGCTGTACATGATCAAAGTCTTGGAATCTTTGTTAGCAGCTTCCCTTTTCTAAATTTATTGTTTTATTTTTATTTTTTAAAAACATGTTGTAGCTGTACAAGCTATTGAGCTAAAAAACCACTCAACTCTGAATGGAAAAGTGATAAGGGTTAGTTGGTCTCGACGCGATCCTGATATTAGAAGAAGTGGAGTAGGGAATGTATTCGTTAAGGTACATTAGTACATTCTGTATCTATAATCTTCTGAAGATTCTAAATATGTCTGGTTTGAAATGTGTAATTGAGGTTCACAATTTTGCTGCAGAATTTGAGTGATGTTATCGATAATACAAAGCTGCAAGAAATGTTTCTGAGGTTTGGGAATATTTTATCTTGTAAAGTTGCCATGTCTGATGATGGAAAAAGCAAAGGATATGGCTTTGTCCAGTTTGAGTCTGAGGACTCTGCTATTGCTTCTATTGAGCAGCTCAATGGCTCTCTTGTTGAGGGAAAGCAGCTGTATGTATCATTCTCTATTTGTTGGCCAATATTGCAAATTTGCAATTGCTCTTTTTTCTTATATCCACACTTGTATATGTATATCTGAATGTTTTATACTGACTTTTTGAATAGGTATGTAGGCAAGTTTATCAAAAAGAGTGAGCGCATTTTACTAAGTCCCGATGCTAAGTACACAAATCTTTACATAAAGAACTTGGATCATGACATCACAGTGGAGCATCTCAGGGAGAAGTTTTCTGAATTTGGGAAAATTGCCAGCTTGGCCATCTCAAAAGATGTGAATGGAGCTTCAAAAGGTTTTGGATTTATTTGCTTTGAGAATCCAGATGATGCAAAGCAAGCACAAGAAGCTATGGATGGAACACAACTTGGTAAGTCATGTGCTGTTAATGATGTCAACATGTCATACTCAAATGTTTTATTGACTGCTGTACCTTTTAAACATTATATGTGTGCATGAATAGGCTCGAAGAAGCTTTATGTTGCTAGGGCACAAAAGAAAGCAGAGCGTGAACAGATCCTGCAGCATCAGTTTGATGTGAAACGGAAAGAACAAATAATGAAATTCCAGGTAGCTTTATTTCTGATTTGATTACTTGAATGGTGCACCATCTGTCATAATATTTTCTCACTGTAGCTCACTTGAACAATTCAGGCTTCAAATGTGTATGTCAAGAATATTGATGATGGTATCACAGAAGATGAGCTGCAGGAACTTTTTAGCCAATGTGGCTCAATTACTTCTGCAAAACTTATGCGAGATGATAAAGGAATGAGTAAGGGCTTTGGATTTGTTTGCTTCTCCACACCTGAGGCAGCCGTTAAAGCTGTAGCTACTCTCCATGGTTAGTATATGTGAGATTTTATTAGTTGGATTTCTTTGCTTTTATTATTATTATTATACTGTTATTATTATTTTGTAGTTCTGCAGAATTTCAAGGCAGATGCACATATCTCTGATTGGGGCAAATCTTTTTGCATGTGTATTCAGTAGAAGTTATCTGTATTTGCCTTCAGTTATTGTGCAATCAAGTAGCTCCTTTCCCGCTAGAAGGGCAAAATCTGGTTTTCAGTATTGAATAAGAAGAACCGGCATTTCTTATTTGCAGAATTTGAAGATATATTTGATTCCATACTAATATTCTTCACATTCAAAATACTTCAAGACTTTATTAGTTGCTCAATGAATTCACCTCTAGTCCTTTTTAGTATTATTATTAAAAATTTACTGCGGTCACAAAAACTATGTATTGTCTGATTTGTCTTTTTGAGCTGTATTAAATCACCATAGCACTTTTTGAATTTGGTGTATGTGGACAATCTGCAGGATTTATGTTCCACCGAAAGCCTTTATATGTGTCATTTGCTCAGAGGAAAGAGGAAAGACAAGCACAGTTACAGCTACAGTATGCACAACGTATGACTGGACCGCAAGGATCTTCAGCTATTTTCCCTGGCAGATATCCGCCTATTTACTACCCAGCACATGGTATTGTTCCACCAGTATCAGTAAGACCGGGTTTGGTGTATCAGCCTCTAGGTATGAGGCCAAGTTGGAGAGCTAAGGGCTTTGTAAATTCAACTAGACCTTCCTTTCAAACTTCTCCAGTTCCTATGGTTTGTCCTCGCCATCATTCCTTTTTTTAATATGTTCATGTTAGTCAATCGACATGCAATTTAATACTCTTTTGCATGCTCAATGATCTGTATTGAGTTTCACTATGACATTGATTGGTTTGCCATAAATATATATATCTTTTCCAGTTTCCCAATGCTACTAGACAACATAGACAGAACAGGGGAAGGGTGCAGGGAAATATCCCTGCTCAATATGCAGCGCATGTGCAGCCAACTCAATCAGTGGCTTTAGCGAAAGAATCTGTCAATCAGCAGGTAGGCCAAATTTCATTCAATTTTGTTTGTGCACATAAAAATTTTGAGATGTTGATAAGTTTTTCATTTATGGTTCTTTTCACTGGTCAAACCACATTTACTAATCTGTTTCTTAGCTTTTGAAGAACCTGGTGTTCTTTGGAGCTGAAAGATGTGTCTTTCCTAATACACATGCACAATTTGCAGCGTGCTGGGCAGGGGAAATATGTGTCTAGTGGTTCATTGCATGACATGAACAAGGCATCTACAGCGTCAACTGCTGTGCCCATTCCAGATGGATCTGGTGCTGAAGGACCAGAAATGTTGAGTAGTTTGCTTGCTGCAGCTTCTCCTGAGCAGCAGAAACAAATACTTGGAGAACGCCTTTATCCACTTGTCAGTGAACGCAATGTGAGATTCATTTTTATTTCTAATTTCTTCCCTTCTGGCTTTCTCTATAGATCTCCTATCTTATAAACATTCTAATGTAAGAAAAACTTGTTGACAAAGAAAAAGTAAGCATTTTCTATCCTATGTTATATATATATAGCCTGATCTTGCTGCAAAGATTACGGGAATGCTGTTAGAGATGGACAACTCGGAGCTCCTCCTCCTGTTAGAGTCACCAGAATCACTGGCAGCCAAGGTGGAAGAAGCTCTGCAGGTGCTCAAACTCTCTAAGGCTAAAATATCGAATCCGGATGCCATTCATCCTAATTATATTTCTGCCGAGGTTGCGGTCAATTGAGAAAACTCTTTTGTCTTTTTCTTTTATTCAAACATAGAGATTTTGCCAGGCTAGAGATACCATGCGGCATTTATCTCATTTCAGTCCTTTCAAACTGTAGACTATTTCTGTTTCAGCAACTTCGCTAACTTCTCGATTTAGAGTTTTACTTTAGTTTCATCAAAGTCTCTTACTCGCTTAATTAGACCTTTTTTTTTTTTTACTTTACTTTTGTTTTAAAATATACTTGCTATATGTCTACATACCAGAAGATGATTTTAATTTTTATAGGCCCTTCATATATAAAACTACCAAGTCTAATCGTATTCAGCCAGCTTGGGCTAGTTGAATTGAGCTGCCTATTTCCCAATCCTTTCATTTCTTCCTCAAACACTTGCCTTTTTTTTTTTTTGGTAACACAATATGAAGCCTATGGACTAGGAAAACGCGAGGGCAGTGGTGGGCCGTTATATTTTTAAGCTATTGTTTGGAATGATTAAACCTGACAATCAAATCCTATACAATTATAATCAATCTGGAAAACTGTTGATATTATTATCTTTATTGTAAACAATAACATATATATCCGAATTGCTGCAAGTTTTATGTTTAAACCAGAGCCTAATCTTTTGGTTAAATGTAATTCATTGCAGGGAGCTGATGCGCTGAAGTTGCCAATCCAAATCTAAGACAACCAATTAACCAAAGCTCGGGAGGCCTATCTAGTATCTAGATATAAAATAATAATAAAGCACCTTCTCATTATCTTTAGTTACTAACTTACTGACTTACTGTATTTATTATGTACTCCGTATTTGATATATCTATGTAGTGCTTGATGCTTTAGTTTATCACATTAGATTACAGAATCATAAAGATGGCATTTCTATGGACAGCGCTGATTCCTGATAAAAAACGCTAGTGGACTGAAAACACTTAGGCCCAACATTGGTCGAGCCTTTAAAGGCTTGGCTTTACTGAACAAGTTTTAGAATATTATCACCTGTTCCTATTTTGTGAGGTAAACAGTTTTATACACTCCATAAATTACCATCAATTACAATTACAGAAGCCACTAGCAATCTCTAGGAACTAATTCGTCAGCTCCCTGCAGTCACACACACTCTATAGTCATGGTAACAGTGATATCTTTGTATGTCAATGAATTATTAAAAAAAAAAAAAAAAACCACCAATCAACTTGTGAGCTCCTCCATTAAGCCCTGTAAAACGTATAGCTAAACATCATGAGAATTTGATAGTGTTTTGAGTAACCAAAACTGATCTGAAGAGTGGAGAATCACCTGCGCTATATACTGCTCTGCGTCAGTTCTTCTAAGAAACAGAATTGCATGCCGAGCTAGGTTAGCTAACTGATCACTCAGCACAACAGTACCAATGTCCTCGAGGACCCTCACTTTGATGTAGGGATCTTTCGGTGGCACCATATCCTGGAAAAATATTGATAACATGATGATTACAATACTCGTAAAAAGCCTTACCCCCAAGTAAGAGTCTCATAGTAGAGGCACAACTTGGTCCTAGTTCGGATTAGTCTCAGGTGGTGGAGATACTATCATACTAACTACTAAGTGTTATATGCCAAAAAACAATAACCTTCAAGAATGGGGAAGAAGGGGAGAAGAAACTAGTATCCAAAAATGAAATTAGCAAGGAGTTCACATGTCATTAACCAGGCAAAACAGTCCTGAAAGAACTTTGTTGTAAAAAATTCTCTGATTATAAGGTGTAATGTGTTCATGTTGAGAAAAAGTGCCAGAATTTTGACACCTATTACCATATGCTCTATACATATATGTTGTTTTGATGCTTCTGTTGGAAGTGTAATGTCTGAGGATGAGTTTCTTACCACTCCCAAGTCAAGATCAAGTTTTGACATGTACTCCTGTATAGCTTTAGAATGATTCTTGAAATACTCCTTCTCTGAACTACTCAGCTTCTCCTCAATTTCTTCTGGGAGTACCCGCTCAAGGGTCCATCCTAAACTACGAATAACTTCTGCTCGATTGTATCTATTATGGGAAGAAACAAGAGAAGATATGTTAGTGAGGATATGTACCCAGACAACAGCAAACGTCATAATTCACCCATTCAAGCAAAAATGATTTTAGAAAGGCATTTACACATAAGCCATCAGACAGCGTTTATTGCGGATTAAAGACCGGAGATGAATCAGAGAACCATAGTAATCAGCATCTTCAGATGGTTGGCTAGTAGAACTTTCAACGGGACCAGACCTGAAGAAAAAAGGGTACCATTGCATCATAGTAAGAGCAAACATCTGGATAGCATGATTTTAAGGTGGCAACCTAATTTTAACATAAATGGACAATGTTCAAGCAAGTACAGGTCACAAATTGTTCATGTAGAATATCCATAATCATTCTATAAACTTGACCCTAAAGACATTCACTAGTAAACCATGAATAAAACATTTATAGTCATGCCATTTTCTTGACAGAACTTGAAACTAAGATGAAAGAAAACATTAGATATTGAATACACAAAAAGACTGCTGTTCCTACAATGTACTTTCATTATTATCTCCTGGGATCAAAAGGCTGTGGTATCCTATTTAGTTAAGCTTGGAATGCCCAGGTACAATCAATAGCCTTGCTGGAAAACTTGTTTCGCCATTAAAATGGAACAACCTCTTTCCAGTCCCTCCATTTCCATATCATCTCGATAGCCAATAACAAAGTTAAGAATAGTGGAGGCATGGCTTTTAACATAAATGTATTTCGTACAATTTATGCAGGAAGTAATGAAGTTTATCACAACATCACAGGCAGCAAGTGAATTATAGAGTACTATACAAGATACACATCTACAGCAGCATGAAAGGAAACTGGGATGAAATAACACAATAAGAGCATGAAAAAGAACAAACAGGAATTAAAGGAGACTCAGTCAACAAGAAATCCACCCAAAAGAGTTACCTAAGCAGGGATTCAAGATGAAGGAAATGGCTATTACATTCTTCAATTACTTGAGTAAACAGATCACTCTGCATAGGAACAAAACAAATCAAACTAAGGGGCTAGCCAGCCAAGTTGGTCAGTCTGTTTACCCAGAAACACAAAGTTACAAGTTCAACTCTAAGCAAGAAAGGCCTATTGGCCCGGCCGGGCTTACCAAGTGCACACACTCAGGTTTCCCTCTTAGCTCCAAAACAAATCAAACTCATCATAAAACACCCAAGGTATACAGCCCCAGATAGTGGCATAAGAAGAATGGCACTTACATTGTAAGCTGCAAGCTGCCCAGGTTCACCATCAGCAAGTTCTTTGACTAGCTCACTCCCTTTTTTTCCATACATCTTATGCAATCCAGTGATCTGCACGAACACCCTACAAACTGCACCAAAAATCCGTTCTTTTAAGCATTTCATCTAGCACGTAAACTACAATGGTTAACGACAACTAGTTTAGAGCGTAATCCGCTGTAATATAATTGGCCCACGAAGACATGAAAACTTTGAATCCAAACACGACAAATTCTTAATTATCGACGACACAGAACACCTTGAAATCGCGAGATAATGGTGGTTTAAATTGAAGATCGAAACTGCAGGCAAAGATTTCTTATTTTAAAAAAAAAAAACGATGAAAATCAAATTACCTGAAACAGATAGCTGCTTTAGGAGATGGAAATTCTACCGAGATACATGAACTTGCGAACAAAGAATATCAATACGTGGGTCCCCAATACGTGTCGACAGCGAAAAAGAAGACTATGAATGCTTTGGCGGGAATTTATTTGGAGAAGGCGGCAATGCGCATTGACATTTTAATCTGTCAGATGGGCCTCCAACTCTTTAACAATGGCAGAATGCAGCCCATAAAAAAATCACGAAATCTTCTTTCAAAAGGTTGAATTCTCAATCCCAAGGCGATAGAGCATTTGACAGAATGTAAATCACGGTAACTCAATAATTCAGTGAACATAGTCAAAATATCTCTTTTCCCAAATCACAATGACTCAATGATTTAGCTAAGCTTATGCGGGCAAAAATCATGATATCTACCATACTAATAAGATGTCAATAAAGTTTGGTTTATAACAGAAATTAAAATATATATTTCCAGTTATTGATGAAATGAATGATTCAGACACTAACCTAGGGTTTCTCTAGGTTCTCCCGTCGATCAATCAACAAGCTCCCTGCGGTGAAATCCGAAGCGACGAGAGGCAGTAATCTTTGGCCTGCATGCGCGATGACGTCTGTACCAGTGGAACACGATGTGGCGGGAATAACAGCCAGGTGGGCGGATATTGTATTGGAGGAGGAGGCTTCGGCCTTCATGCCGGCCGAAGGAATGGACACGGAGGAGGCGGGTGATGATGTAGAGGAGTGTTGGGGGGTTGTGGGGAGGTTCTTGACACGGAAGCTAGTCAGGTTGGAATTTATGAGTCAGGTCCTGGCATCGGTATGGCAGCCTGTGAGCGGAGTTGAGGCAACGGAGGTAGAACCGGGCAGGTTCCTATTCGTTTTCCATCACGTAACGGACATGGAACGTGTTCTCAATGAGGGGCCCTGGGCTTTTGATAATAGCACGTTGGTATGCAAGTAAGTCCCGGACGGGGTCATGCCGGTTGATGTGGTGTTGAACACGGTGGACCTATGGGTTCAATTGCATGGTTTGCCGAAAGGATACTCGTCCAGCCGGATCTTGGAACAGATTGAAAATTATTTGGGAACGTTTGTTAAGAGTGATGATCGGTTCGACAATGTCCCATGGAAGGTGTTTCACCGGATTAGGGTTTCGTTGTCTGTTGATAAACCCTTGAAAAGGCGGATGAATTTCATTAAACGGGACAAGACGAGTTGCTGGGTAACATTCAAGTATGAACGCCTACATACCTATTGCTATTTTTGCGGGATGCTTGGACATTCATATCAATTTTGCCGTGGGGCCAGGGATTCGAAGCTGCCAGTGGAGGAGTATTTGTACGGCCCGGAATTGCGGGCAGGGGGTGGCCGTGGCCCTAGGCCGGTGGGCGGAAGTTGGCTGCTGCCGCCGAAGCAGCACGCGGTGGGGCGGAATCCGAAGGGTGACCGTGGGCAGGTGGGACGGTCTCCGGGGGTTGGGAACCGGGTTGATGAGGTAGTAGAGGAGGAGGTGGTTGCGGTGGCTAAGCGGCGCCGAGAGGAGGTGGGTGGTGAGGGACGAACGTATGAGGGAAGGGATGTTGTAATGACCGAGCTTTCAAAAAACTTGCAGCAGGCGGGTACTGGTTACCAGACCCGCCCGGATCAATAAGTACCCTAAGCTGGAACTGCCGTGGCTTGGGTAATCCACGGACGGTTCGCGAGATTGTGGACATGGTGTCCCGTAAGCAACCCGACTTTGTATTTCTGATGGAGACTAAAGTGGCACGCGATCATGCAGAGCGATTACGTGTTAAGATAGGTTATGAGGGGCTGTTCTATGTTGATAGTGATGGGTTGAGTGGTGGTATAGCCTTACTGTGGAAGAAGAATTGTACGGCCCGGTTGCTAAGTTACTCAACGAACTACGTTGATGTTGGGGTAACTATTGCCGGCTTTCCAGAATGGCGAATGACGGGTTATTATGGTTTCTCGGAACGAACGAGGCGTACTGAGTCATGGGATCTCTTGAGAGCACTATCGAGCAGGTCAACCCTACCATGGGTTGTCATTGGAGATTTTAATGATTTACTATATCAGAATGAGAAAAGAGGGGGGAATCCGCATCCGAATAGCCTCTTACGCGGTTTTGGGGAAGCCATTGAGGACTGTGGGCTCGCTCAGTTGCCTATGAATGGATATCCGTACACATGGGAGAAGGGGAAGGGGACAGCAAACTGGATGGAGGAAAAGCTTGATAAGGTCTTAGTGATAGATGAATGGCGGGGTGTGGTGACGGGGGCTAAGGTGATGAATCTGAGAACCCGGAAATCTGATCATTCGGCTCTCTTTTTGGGAATCCGTGAGACCGGTGGGGGTGTTGGGCCTGGGAGGAGGGGGTTCCGGTTTGAGATGACATGGTTGCATGATGAGGGACGCAGGAGTGTGGTAGAGCAGTCTTGGCAGGAGGGGAGGAGCCAGGGTTTACAGAACTGTATTCAGTACTGCGGGAACCGGTTAACACGATGGGGTGGGGACCGATAGCATAAGTACGGAAAACGGATCAATGAGCTGACAAGGGAACAGCAGCGACTAAGGGGGCGTACTGACCCGGCCTCGCTTGCAGAGTTCCAGCGCCTAGAACAGTTGTTAAGCTGCACTGAAGCTCAGGAGGATGCCTATTGGAGGCAGAGAGCCAAACAGCACTGGCTTAAGGAGGCGGATGCTAATACGAAATTTTTTCACAGGTATGCCTCTCACCGAAAAAAGAAGAATACTATTTCTAGACTGATGAATGATGATGGGGTTTGGGTAGAGGGGGAGCCTATGAAAAATATTATCTTGCAATATTATAATCGTATTTTTTGTGCTGGAACCCCGGGAACTGGGGAGGGATTTTTTGAGGGGATTACTCCGCGAGTCACACAGGCACAAAATGAGTCTTTGCTGCGGCCTTTTGAATTGGAAGAAGTTAAGGGTGCATTTTTTTCAATGTTCCCGAATAAGGCACCAGGTCCGGATGGAATGAATCCGGGCTTCTATCAGCATTTTTGGGATGTGGTGGGGGGATGTGGTGAGTTTTATAATAAATTGTGTAGAGTCTTGTGATTTTCCGCCCGGGTTGACTGAAACCGATATTGTTTTGATCCCTAAGAAGAACACCCCTGAGCTTGTAACTGACTTGCGCCCTATAGCTCTCAGTAATGTGGTCTATAGAGTTATGGCAAAGATGTTGGCTAATAGAATGAAGCCATTGATGGAAGGAATAATATCTGAGTCACAAAGTGCTTTTATCCCAGATAGACTGATAACGGATAATATATTATTAGCTGCGGAAGTGGGCCATTTCCTGAATAGAAAGCAGTGTGGGGTGGGGGGATGGAGTGCTCTCAAACTGGACATGGCAAAGGCATATGATCGGGTGGAATGGTCTTTCCTCCGTAAGATGATGTTGGCGTTGGGTTTTCATGGTGGTTGGGTCGAATTGATTATGAAATGTGTCACCACAGTATCCTATAATATTCAGGTGAATGGCTTAAGATGTGATCCTATTATACCCACTCGTGGATTAAGGCAAGGGGATCCTTTATCCCCGTATCTATTTATTATCTGTGCAGAAGGACTTTCATTATTATTACAGCAGGCACATACTGTGGGATCATTGCATGGATGCCGGGTAGCGAGAGGAGCCCCCCAATCTCTCATCTATTCTTTGTGGATGATAGTCTTTTGTTTTTTAAAGCCAATGTGGAGGAAGCAGGTGAGATTAAAAGATGCCTATCTGTATACGAGGATTTGTCTGGCCAGGCAGTTAACTATCATAAGTCGAGTATATGTTACAGTAAGAATACAAGTAATGTTGATAGGGAAAATGTGGCTCAGATTTTGGGAGTGACACAGGCTCCGAATTTTGGCAAGTATTTGGGACTCCCCTCTTTTGTTGGAAGACACAAAAGGGCAGTTTTTGCGTATGTTGAGGATAAAATCCGTCAAAGGATTGGGTCATGGAATAAAAAACTGCTCACGCAGGCGGGTAAGGAAATTCTTTTGAAAACTGTAGCACAATCTATGCCTACGTTTTCAATGAGTGTTTTTTTGCTACCTATATCTGTGTGTACGGCGATAGAGAGAATTATGAATCGGTATTGGTGGGACTCTGGAACTGACAGGCGAATACATTGGAAGGCATGGGACAAGTTGTGTATCCCTAAGAAATATGGGGGGTTGGGTTTTAAAGATTTGCGTGCTTTTAATCTAGCAATGCTAGGGAAACAGCGTGGCGAATGTTGACTAAACCTGAGTCCCTGGTGGCGCGTGTGTATAAGGCCCGTTATTTTCCAAGAGGATCTTTTATTGATGCACAAGTGGGAAATAATCTCAGTTTCTGCTGGCGGAGTATCATGGCAGCAAAGAGTATAGTTTGTGGTGGGGTAAGGCGCAGAATTGGTAACGGGGAATCTACACTCATATGGACCCACCTCTGGTTACAGGATGATCATGACCCTATGGTACAGACAGAAATGCCATTATAGTTACAAGGAGCCAGGGTCTCAGGTTTGATTGATCAACAAACGGGTAATTGGGACCCATCAATTCTAACTGATCTATTTCAGCCTAGTGATGTAACAGAGATTTTGAAAATCCCTATCTCACTGGATTATGATGATACCTGGTACTGGTATGGGGACCCAAGAGGGGAGTATTCTGTTAAGAGTGGATACCGGCTAATAGTAGGAAATTATCAAGGAAATAATGGGATATTTACGAAATGGCTACACTTATGGAAGCTCAAAGTCCCACCAAAATGGAAAATGTTTCTTTGGAGAGCCACTAGTGATATATTGCCTACCACTACAAACTGCCTACCACTACAAACTTGCTTATAAAGAGGGTGGATGTGGATCCACAATGTGCCATGTGTGGAATATCTCAAGAGGACACAATGCATGCTTTAGTGTTGTGTGATTATGCAAGAAACATTTGGGAAAAATCCAACCTCACGATCCCCAATATAGTCACAAATGTTTTTCATGATTGGTTTAGTGAACTCTTAAATGTTCTAGACTCTGGTGGAATGTTATATGCAGCAGCAATTCTTTACAATGTTTGGAGAGCAAGGAACATGGCGGTCTGGGAGGCAACGTTACCGCGCCCCGAGTCGGTACTCAAGGCCGCAGCTGCTGCCGTTTTAGCGTGGACGCGGGCGCACCCACTGCCCACGCCCCGAACTGCTATGCTGTCATCCGGGACGGTGGGATCCGGGCAGCATGGCGTCGAGTTGCACACTGCCGAGACGTCGCATGGTCCGCCGAGGAGGCTATGCCGTGTGGATGGGGGTTTTATGCACGAGACGGCCAAAGCTGCATTTGGGGCGGTCTTACTAGACACGAACGGAGGCTACGTCTCGGCATGCAGCGGACCGTTACGAGGATGCTCCTCGCCACTTATGGCCGAGGCGCTCGCATGTAAAGAGGCTCTATCATGGTTGAAGGATCGGGGAGAACAGAATGTCGAGATATATACGGACTGTTTGGCACTGCATCACTATCTTACTACACCAACCGTTGTGCTGCGCACGTACTTAGGCTATGCCATTGACAGCTGCAGGCTTACTTCATCTTTATTTCAGTCTTGTTCGTTTCATTTAATTCCTATATTAGATAATTATTTAGCTCATGCTTTAGCAACTACGGCTTACCAGCAAACTGCTACTATGTATTGGGATCTGCTCCCACCAGACATTCTTTCGGCCTATTTTTAATGAAGTACCATATATATTTCAAAAAAAAAAAAAAAGAATGATTCAGACACTAAGGGTGTGTTTGGTTGGTGGGTTTTGCCCATAGGAATGGGTATGAAAGTGATTGTTGTTGTTTGGTTAATAGGTTTTTAGAATACTACTATGGGTTTCGAATACCCCATCAATTGAAAAACTCATACCCAAATACAATAAGGGTTTCATTCCCTTATTCATTCTTAACCACTACTATTAGTAACCATTCCCATCCACCTTACTACCAAACATGTTAAATACTTTCACCAAAACTCATTACCATTACCAAGTATTTGATACCCATTCCAATTTCAATTCCTATGTGCGAACTAAACACACCCTAAATGTTCAAACTTGATTTGAGTTATTAAACCCAATCTAAATTTAGTGAGGCAATTTTACTTGTAGCAAGTTTGGCTTTGGAAATGAAATAATATTAATGAAAATAGGTCCCATAAAAAATTAGAGATAGTTTTTTCAATCTCACCACTATATTTAATTTACTGCAATGTCCAATATAACCAATTTAATAATAACCAATAAAGTTAAGACCTCTAATGAAAATTAAAAATATTAATTAATTATTAATTGAAATGAATAGTTTATATTATTTAAATTTTAATATTTTTATTATTATTACTTTTTTATTTTACTATCTATTATACTCATAATATCAATATTTTTCTTAAGTATCTTTAGCGTCATGTTAGTGCAAACTTTAGTAACGAAATATTTTATTAACTATTTATTATTCTTTAACTTACTCATTTATTTTCATAAGGAATGACTTACTTCGAACCCCATCCCAATTAAAATTGGTATACTTGTTGAACATATACTATAAATATATTAGCGTGTATTAAAAACATACAATATAAAATTTAACATGAACTTTGATTAATTAATTAAAAATTCATTTCTGTCAGAACGAACAACACGATGAAGCATGGATCACGCCAAACTAGTAAATTATTAATAGAATTTTGTGTTGCAAAAACTATATTGGAGTACGTACTATCCAGTTCTAAAACTGCTATTGCACCAGTTAATCAAATATTTATGCCACGGGTCATATTTAAGGATTCTTAAAATATTTACTTTTATAGAAAATTTGATATATTGCATTGATATACAACATGATACCAAATAATAATCTAATAAATTATGAAACACTAATTTAATAATACATATTATTAAACATTAAACTATTAGCGCAATACGTGTGTGGTAACTAGTTGAATTCATACAAATAAATAACTCATTTTTATTGCCTTCCAAACGTTGGTCAAATTAGGGCAATCAAACAAAAAACAAACAACCCAAACGTACGATCATGCCTCCAAGAGTCCAAGGTTGCTTAAACACTTCAAACATAATAGTTTGGCAACAATAAGTCAATAAACAAAGCAGTGTCTGTAGTCTGTCTCTATCCAACTTTATATTTTTATAGTTTATGCATTTTTTAATTTTACTTGATCCAAACTTGTTATAAAACGTTATAACAATTTTTAGTTTTTTTATTAGTTTTCGACCTCAAAAATAAAAAAGTCGACCTTGTCCAAATGAATAGATGATGCACGAAACATCATAGTGTCCTTTCAGCCATTTCATCAAATTGAATCATCTTAGCACATACACGTGAGGCAATCAACATGAATGACTTAAAGATAAACTTCACGTACTCCTTGTTGGCATGTCTTCCATGCATGATTAACACTATAAAAACAAGTTTTCTTAACAGAAAAAAATGACTTTTGAACTGAAACTCTCTTAGTATCGTTCGATCTTACTATAACTTCCCGTCCATATATAAACTCTAATGATATGTATACTAAGAATAGCTCATATATAAAAATATTACTTTCTTCATCAATAATACTTCTAATTAACGCGTCAATATAACATGTTATTGGGAACAATATTACACGTTATTACCAAGTAATTAACATTATCAAGTTTAATAATTTCATTTAAATTAGTAAATACTTAATAGTACGAATATATTTGACACTACCTTTTCTTTGAGTCAATGAGATACACATTGACTATTGAGTAGACGACAGGGCATTGTTTGTTATACAAATCAAATACATTAATAAATGGTATCCAACTATAAATTATGACATAAACAAACCAACGCTGTACAAAAAATGATGGTTGTTAGGTTGTAGGGTTGTGTTGATTTAAATAATAAAAATTTAATAATAATTATTTAAAAGGCACTTCACAAATATCTCCACCTTACGAGGATAATTAAATAACTATGAAATTATTATTAATTGGAACAACAATTTGTATCAAATATGAAATTAGGTATACTCTAAAAAACAAGATTGTGCAAGATTTGAAATTTTCGACTAATCCAACGGATTTGAAATTCGAAACAATGGGTGGAGCGGGTATCCGAAACCGGATCTCATAACTGAACCATTCCATTAATTGTAGCAGGTATATTTAATCGGGTATGGTTCTTTAAAAAAATAAAAAAAAAAATACCCGGATCGTCCGAATACCTGAATATATATGCCTATATATGTGTTTAAGGTTTTTCCTAATATTAGTAATATGAATTATGGTTAATGATAATTTATTATGTTAAAAAATGTTACAGTGAAAGTTACAAATGTCTGGTTAGTGTTAATTTATTATATTAAGTGTTAATGTGGAACTGTGGAAGCCTTGAATTTATGTACATGAGCTCCAATACTCCAAATGAGTATTAGAGTATACGATGAACGTTGAAAGTTATGAACTTCAATTCAGATTAATTAATTATGAAATGAAAAAATAATAATTAATTTTATGGAATTATGGACCCTTGGTGATTTCGCATGTGTGGAAGCCCAAAATGTTAATGTACTTAAATATTGAATTGTGTCATGTGTGTGATTGTGTTATGCGTCTAATCACACTGACACTGACTTTATCTTATTTTCCCTACTGAATTATAATACCCATCTCTAAAGATAAAAGTATTAGCTTGTATAGTCAACTTCATATAGTATATATTGAGAAACCTTTTTTGGGGTGAAAGTTGTAGCTATGGAGAGAAATCAATCTCAGCAGCAAACTATGCATCCCCTCAATCTGTTTCTGCAAAGAAAAAAAAAATGAGATTGAATCAAGATCCAAAGTATATGATCGTTTTAAAAAAGATCAAATGCAGTAATGACATGGTTATTAGAGTAAAGTGTACTTATTGTGCAACAATGTTTGCTTGTGACTTGTGAGTCAAAAAGCATGACATATCTTAAGGCACCATATGCTTAAGTGCCTAAAGAGTCTACACTCCAAAACACTCCAAATATGTTAGACAATCACTTATTTCATTTTTGCATGTGGTTACTCCTATTGCAATTGACAATGGGGTTAGTGAAGGGATTTTAAGTACTTGGGTGTTCAATCAATAAGCAATTAAGAGAGCTCTAGCAAAAATGATAACAATTGATGAGCTTCATTTTCATATTTGTAGAGGGGTAGGGGTTTAGGAAATTAATTGTTGTTGCTTTATTGCATGTCTTATATTTAAAGGCCAATCTAAATGGATTATAAGTAGAGATATCTATCAAATAGTCACTAATGAGAGGTTAAATATAAAGAAAATGTTTAGGACATATTCTAAAAGAGTTAGTATTACGATTGATATTTGGACTTCTTTCTAGAGGATAAATTAAATAGACATTTTTTTAAAAAATAATTATTTCATTTATTTGTCATTCTCCAATAAATTATTCTTCCAAAAAATTATTTGTCATTCTCCAATAAATTATTGCTTATATGTAGGGATGAGTTGAGTTTGATTTGAACCGAACCCAACACTATAGCAATCGAACTGAAATAGTAAGGATGATGTTTGTTACTATTCATAACCATAAATAAAATAAAATAAAATAATTGTTGAATTTAGACTATTTAAAAATTTAAAAATATAATTTAAAAAAATAAAGAAACAAATAAAAATTAAACTGGCGGTTCAAACTAAAACTATATAATTATAATAAATGTGAATTGGAATCCAACAGATTTGTAAACACCTTTTGTAAATGATAAATATGTTCGATTCTGGTTCACATTTATTAAGATTTCAGTTTTGGTTTGAACAATCGGTTCAAAATTTATTTATTTCTTGATTTTTGTAAATGATATTTTATATTTTAAAATAGTTTAAATTCAACAACTATTTTATTTTTTTCTAATTTGAAATCGTAACAAGAGTTGTTCCTACCGTTTCAATTTGATTGCTAATTTGCTATAGTGCTCTGTTCGGTTCAAATCAAACCATGGTCATCTCTAAGTATAAGTAATATTTTGTTAAAGAAAAAAAAATAAATGAAATAAATATTTTAAGGGTAAAAATATCCATTTAACATTAAAGAGGGAAAACGTCACATTTAAAATAATTAAAGGGATAAATGTAAATACATGAATAACTCAGAGAAAAAATGTGCTCCAAACTTATAATTTAAATAAAAAAAGTGTCATTTTTCTTCAAATAAAAATATATAAAATTACTATTCGAAAATATTTCCCCATTTTACCTAACAAATTGATACGAATTATGAAGTACAAAGTGTCAACACCACATCGACTCAAACCCACAACATATCATAGGAGTTACAAAGTTTATTTAGTACTCCGTAAATCGTAATTAATTATTTTGCGGGAAATGAGAAACTGCGTAAATTAATCATGTCTGCCCTATAAATGTTCATAAAGCTGACAACTTTCTTCGCCCTGCTTCCTTGACCACTCCCAGGCCGCCATGGACGTTCTCCGTTTCGCCAGTACACAATCTCCCAATCTCCGGTGCAAGCCCGTGCCGCCGGCCGCTGCCATTGCTCCCAATTACACCGTCAAGGCCGCCGATGTAAGGAGAGCGACTAGCGGAGCTTCAATTCGCGCTGCGCTCTCGAGGCCGGAGGCGCAGGTTTTGTCCGCCACGTCCACAGCCGCCGAGAAGCAGTTGCGGCCTGCGACGCGGCCTGAATTGCCGGTAGTGTCTCCGGGCTCCTTGACCAGTGAGCCTGGATGCGTTATTCCGAATCTCGCTTGCCACGATGGAAATGAGTCCTATAGCTACAGAGCTGTAGAGTATTTGACCGCGATACTGTCATCTAAGGTATACGATGTAGCTTTTGAGTCGCCGTTGCAACTCGCCTCGAAGCTCACGGCGAGGCTGGGGAACAAAATCTGGCTCAAAAGGGAGGATCTTCAACCTGTATGCCCCCTGATTTTTCTTTTCATTCTATGATTTTCCCTTTCCCCTTGACTATAATTACGACATCTTTTGTTTCAAAGTTTTATTTTAAAAATATATTAATTTTTCTCGAAAACTCTATAAATTTATAACAGCATAATGCCGGTTACCTGCTAAATCACAGCTGAAGAAGTGAAACGAATTATTATTATTATTATTAACGTGGTCTATTGTTTACTCCGAAAAGACTAAAACCTCAAAGATCATTTACTGCTAGTAAAGTGCAAAGAAAACAGTAAACTTGCAATCCATTGTAATAATATCTGGATGTTACCCAAGCATGGAAGCTTTTGTTGCTGAAATCTTGCAGTTTTCCTTCAATGGAACATAATAATATCATTGATGTTTTCCTGAATTCATTGGCAGGTCTTCTCATTCAAACTTCGAGGAGCTTATAATATGATGGCTAAACTCCCAAGGGAGGTATTGGATAGAGGAGTTATCTGTTCATCTGCTGGTAATCATGCCCAAGGGGTTGCTCTATCTGCACAGAAACTTGGGTGTGATGCTGTGATTGTAATGCCTGTTACTACACCTGAGATCAAGGTTAGGCTTTACTCTGTATGCTTATATGGTTATTCTATTTTTCTATTTAAACGTTCCTTCAGTTACTTTGCCTTCCACCCCAATTCTCTAAAACCCTATCATGAATTTTGATATCTGAGCAGTGGAGATCAGTTGAGAGATTAGGGGCTACTGTTGCTCTTGTGGGGGACTCGTACGATGAAGCACAAGCATATGCAAAAAAGAGGGCTGGAGAGGAAGGGCGCGCATTCATCCCTCCTTTTGATCACCCTGATGTCATTGCTGGGCAGGGTACAGTTGGAAAGGAGATCATAGGCCAAGCAAAATGTCCAATACATGCAATATTTGTTCCTGTTGGTGGTGGTGGGCTCATTGCAGGTATTGCTGCCTTTGTGAAAATGGTTAATCCAGAAGTAAAGATAATTGGAGTTGAGCCACATGATGCAAATGCTATGGCATTATCACTACATCATGGTGAAAGAGTAATGCTGGACCAAGTAGGAGGTTTTGCAGATGGTGTAGCAGTCAAAGTGGTAGGTGAAGAAACCTTCGGTATATGCAGAGAATTAATAGATGGAGTAGTTTTTGTTGGCCGTGATGCTATGTGTGCCTCAATAAAGGTTAGTCATCCATTTTGGCTTCCAAATTCATCATGCCTTTATATTAGTTCCATACATCTTGAAGATTTTAAGCAGAGACTGCATGTCAAACACTGTGGTTGAGCCAGTTAATCCTCTTTCTACAGATTGAAATTGTGTATATGTACCCACGCTTCAATCTCAAAATCTTACAAATATAAAATTTCTCTCTCTTAAGTGCATAGCTAATTTTTTGTGTGCATTAAGTGTATAACAACTAATTTGATAAAAATGTGTTTTTGAGATTTTGAATGGTTTCTTTTAAGTACTCAGTTTCTCTCTTGTATATAGGATATGTTTGAAGAGAAAAGGAGCATTTTAGAGCCGGCAGGTGCTCTTTCCCTTGCAGGAGCTGAAGCATACTGCAAGTATTACAACCTCAAGGATGAAAATATAGTAGTAATAACCAGTGGAGCTAACATGAACTTTGATAGACTAAGATTGGTAACTGAACTAGCAGATGTTGGTAGAAAACGTGAAGCTGTTCTTTCAACCAATTTGCCTGAAGAGCCAGGGAGTTTCAAGAAATTTGTTGAACTTGTGAGTAATACACAGTTCTTATTACGATTATGCAATATTTTATCTTATATAACATTATAATTGAATAAGAAATAAGGGGAAGAAAAGGAAAGAAAATGTATTATCAAGTAAATAATAGTTTATTCTAATTTTTCCCGTGTTACTAGCCCCTTCAACCTTATCCTCATATTTTCCAGTCATTTTATGTCTGATATATATTAAACTGAATTGCAGGTGGGGCCCATGAACATTACTGAATTCAGATACAGATACAGTTCTGGTCAAGGACAAACTCTGGTACTATACAGGCAAGAGTTCTATGATCTTTTAAAGATATTTATGTGTGTGTGTGTTTAATTTTCTGCATATAGGTTATCTTCAACTTTATTATAAAACAAAGGATGTCTGAAAATGACATGCAGAACATTTTGTTTCATTTATTGTCTTTCCATGTCTTGAATTGCCTAGAACAAAGTTTCATTTTGAACTATTATGTTTTGGAATATTGCAGTGTTGGTGTTCATACAAAAATGGAACTTGATGCAATGGTGGAGAGGATGACACTCTCTCAATTACATACCATTGATCTGACAGATAATGACCTTGTCAAAGATCATCTACGCCATTTGGTACTGTCTCTTTGGATCTCATTATTTGGAGGGTTCCGTTATCTGATTTGGATTGATTTCAGCAAATTGTCTCATTGTTTTTACTCATTTGGCTATATGTGTTAATGTGTATTAGTCAATATAGTGATGAACGACTAGTATTAGCATATTTGTTCATATATGTGAAATTGAATTTCTTGATAATCTGCTTTAACCTTATACTTTATTTTGAGTCAGGACTGTGGTGCTTCTGTGTTTAATAATGAATAGTTACCCTTTTACTTTTTGACAGGTTCCAAAATTTATGCTTTCTATTGTGTATCCCAATTAATTCATCACAGCACCTAGTTTTCTTTCCCATTATGGGCATTACGTGCTTTTTTGTAACCTTTCACGCTGAATCTCTTTCAGATTGGTGGCCGATCTAGTGTACAAGATGAACTTCTTTGCCGGTTTGTTTTCCCAGAGAGGCCTGGTGCCCTAATGAAATTTTTAGACGCTTTCAGCCCACGATGGAATATAACTTTGTTCCATTACCGTTCACAGGTTGCCATTTCTTACCACCTTTTACTTTTATTTTCTCTCCATCTGCAAGACATTATTTTCTCTCCATCTGCAAGACATTATTTTCTTCTGGATATTATTGAACTAACTAATGTTTCTATCTGTGCTATTGCAATTCAAAAGGGAGAAGCTGGTGCAAATGTGTTGGTTGGTCTTCAAGTTGCCAGCAACGAGATAGATGAGTTTAAGCAACGAGCCAACAATCTGGGTTTTGAGTATGCTGTGGAAACCTGTAACGAGGCTTTCCAACTCTTGATGCATTAAGCAGGTCCATCAGAATATCACTCATGCTTGGCGCAAAAGCTTTATAGCATTTTACAGTCCTATAGATTTCCCAAGAAACCCGTTTTCAGCAGTACTATTAAGGTTATGTAAAACCTATTGTGCCATGCTATGACTGTAGTACTCCTTGGTGTTATTTCTTGATGTTTTCAGGCCTGCCGCCTGCATTTCACATTACTTCCCTGATGTATTTTGGTAATGCAGCATGTATTGTGCCCTTTTATCATCACCCTATAATGTCATATCGTATGTGTACAAATTTGTGCACGGTGCATGTATATACAAATTTCATTTGAAACCGAGTATGGAAAGTTTACAATGCTGATCAGATACCTGTGCTTTTTGCATCGAGTACAACTATGTATCATGTATGCTTTTCAGACTGTATCAGGTACCTTCAACCCTTATCTCTGCAATATCTGGTCAGTGTATTTATACACAAATTTCATTAGAAACTGAGTATGAAAAGGTTGGTCCCCAACCCCATTGTAGTATCAGGTGTAATCTTGAAAACATATATGGTTGTATACTCGGTACAAAGGGTATTGGTGTCGATCGACAATGGAAAAGACTGTTCTAGGAACGTGACTAAGAGCATTGAAGTTTCTGACAGTCTTTGCTTGAACTTAAGCTTGACCATTGGTGTAGCTTGCAGTAGTCATTAAACATCTTCAGGTACCATGGTTCCAGGTTCATCAGAGGGAAGATGGGCTCGTATTAAATTTTTACTGCTGCTTGTAAATGCTATAGCTACTGTCACCTTTTACTTTAAATTCTTCCCATCTACTCTCACCTCTATTTCATTAACAGCACTGCTAAATCCTCTCCCTCTCCAAGAAAAAGAAAGAAAGAAAAATGGGGTTTTCAAGAAGTGTTTGGGGTGTGTTTGTTGCTGCGGCTGTGTTTGCATATGAGGCGGCTAAAGGGGAGCCGATGGTGCCATCACTCTGCATCTTTGGAGACTCTGTGGTGGATTCGGGAAACAACAACAACTTGAACACTGTGATTAAGGCTAACTTCCCACCTTATGGAAGAGACTTTGTCAATCACCAGCCCACTGGAAGGTTCTGCAATGGAAAACTGGCCACAGATTTCACTGGTATTCTATCTGCTGTATTAACACATTACACTTCCTTATCTATGGGTAGTCGCATATAAACATACTTGGTACTGGGTACCAGTTATGATTGGAATTGATGCTGATTGGCACGTTATATACATATTTGACATGCTTCTTCTTTTCTGTCTGGCCACAGCTGAGAACCTTGGGTTCACCTCATACCCTCCAGCTTACCTAAGCCAAGAGGCCAATGGGAAAAGCATTCTTGCTGGTGCCAACTTTGCTTCTGCAGCTTCTGGTTACTATGACAGCACTGCTCAGCTATATGTATATACACACACTCTCTCCCCCTTGTATATATTCTGTTTCAACTCAAAAGTTAACTTGATAGCGAGATGACACACTTATAGTATATATCATTATTTGGTATGTATGCAGCGTGCCATTACACTGCAACAACAGCTAGGATATTACAAGGAGTGGCAAAGCAAAGTTGCGAGTTTGGCAGGGAAAGCTAAGGCCAACAACATAATTTCAGGTGGAATCCACCTTGTGAGTGCAGGGACAAGTGATTTCATCCAGAATTACTATGTTAATCCCATGGTTTGCAGAGCTTACACTCCCGATCAGTTCTCTGATCTCCTCATGCAGTCATACACTACCTTCATTCAGGTCACATATCTCATAATCTACGTGGAATAATATTATAGTCTCACTGTCAACTTAATTAATTGTGACACGTGGCAGAATCTGTATGAGTTGGGGGCGAGGAGGATAGGAGTGACCAATCTACCACCAACTGGCTGCTTGCCTGCTTCGATCACGATGTATGGTGGAGGAAACAACCAGTGTGTTGAAAGGATGAACCAAGATGCCATTTCCTACAACAAGAAGCTTAGCAGCACATCACAAAGCCTAAAGAGCAAGCTCCCAGGCCTCAAACTAGTAGTGTTTGACATCTACCAGCCTCTGCTAGACCTCATCACAAAGCCCTCTGAAAATGGTAACATGCACTATTCTTGATTGAAAGTTGAAAAAGATTAAGACTGCAATATATATATACACACACACAATGAATGTTGCAGGGTTCTTTGAATCGAGGAGGGCCTGCTGCGGGACAGGGACACTGGAAACATCATACCTCTGCAACGAAAGCTCAATAGGGACATGTTCGAATGCCACAGAATATGTGTTCTGGGATGGATTCCATCCATCTCAAGCTGCTAATGATAAGTTGGCTCAGAGTCTGCTGGTTCAAGGATTTGATCTCATCTGATCATCGTGATCGACTTAATTAATGCATGCCCACACTGCATCTACATGCAGATTAACTCATCACTGTTGCCTTGTTGATTATTCCTTACATTTGTATGGTTTGTCTCATGTCTGAATTGAACATGATGCGTTATCATTATGTTAGCTAGTCAAGAATGTCTTTCATAGTAATATGTAGTTGTTGAGTTCAATATGCTAACAATTTGGAGCTTGTATAATTAGAAAACACAGTTTGAACCAAATATTTGAGCGATCAAATGAACACGCAGTAGAGAACTAGAGATCAAGGAGTAATGGAGCAAGTGCAACTCAAATGATTTGTTTAAATATATTTTTGACAGCAGGCTTGAGGAATGTGCTATTTTAAAATTCAATAGAGAGTGTTTTGTCGTCTTTTGAGGTCCTACTTGTCACGAATATGAAATGTACACAAGTTCTAGAAGCGGCTTGAATCCAGGTGTCTGCTAAAACCATGAATTGTGTGGGTGTTATTTGTCCGTTAGAAAAAATCGTAATTACACGAAAAAAAAAGACAATATAATTAACACTAAAAAAATAATGGCGTAATTGATATTTAGGGATTGTTTGGAAAACAGGAAAATTGAAAAATGTTTTCTAGAAAATGAGTTATAGACAAAAAAGAATGAACTTTAAGCTCATAGAGTGCACTATATTAAAGAATTTTGGCTATACAATGGAGTAGGCAAGAAATTTTGTGAGCACAATTCTGGATTAACTTCAGAGTGAAAGGGGACGTTGTATGGCCTTGTTTGGAACATTTAAAGCTTGGGATGCTATATGACATCATTGGGAAGTAGCACAAGAATAGCTGAATTGAAGTAGAGAAAATGTTGAATTAACTAATAATAATTTTCATATATTATTGAATTAAAATATATGGATAAAGTCTTTGGTGTTGGTGGCATCATGATTTGTAGCAAAAATGAGTGATGGTGAATGTACAGATGTGAAATGTCGTCCTCTGGATTTATGACACGTAATATGCAATCACAAGCAACTAGGCACTAGCATAAAGAAATAAGCGAGAAGTTAAGAAAATCATAACAAGGTTAAGGCTACGGTAACTAAACAAAATAACAAAAACACATATGAGCAAGATGCAAACACGAAATAAAGAAATATGACTCAAGCTAGGGAGCATTATATATATAGAATTAGGTTCTGGTGCGGTTAGAGTGCTCAGGTGCGGTTTAATTTGGGCCATTCATCTCGCTTAAATCAACGTCCAGGATTACCAAAATTTTTAAAAAAAAAACGCGGTGGCAATTTTGTAATTTTTGAATCTAGGTCAAAATTAATGTGAGCGGTTCTGTGATTAATGTGCGTGAGTTTTGTATATAAGATGCGTGAGTCTTGTGCATAAGGTGCGTGAATTTTGTGCTTAATGTGCGTGTGGTTGTGCTTAATGTGAGTAGTTGGTAAAACTTAAAGTGTGGGCTTTTGCGTTTAAGGGGCGTGAGATTTGTTCTTAATGTGAGTGAAGTTTGTGCTTAATGTGTGTGAGGTTAGTGATTAATGTCAGTAATTGTTGAAACTTAAAGTCTGTGAGTTAATACTTAAAGTGCGTGAGATTGTGCTTAATGTGCGTGAATTTTGTACTTAATTGCGTGAGTTTGTGCTTAATGTCAGTAGTTGTTGAAACTTAAGGTCTGTGAGTTAATACTTAAATGCGTGGGTTTTGTGCTTAATGTGCGTGAGATTGTGGTTAATGTGCGTGAGTTTTGTACTTAATGTGTGTGAGTTTGTGCTTAAGATCTAACACTTAAAGGTGCATGGCTTTCTTCCAGTTTTTTTTTTTTTTTTTTTTTTTTTTTTTTTAAATTTAAATTTTCATTGATTTGCGCCGTTGATCTAGATTTGATCAACGACTCAAATCTAACCGCACAATCGCACGTGAAGCTATATATATATATATATATATATATATATATATAAAATTATATATAGGGTTAGGTTCCTGTGAGAACATACGGTGCGATTTACACCATTAGGTATGCATAAATGTACCACACAGTGTTGAAAAATACACCATTATGTGTGGTGCATTTTTTTGGTGTTTGGTACGTTTTGTGACATTTCATTTTGGTGCATTTTCGAACACTGTGTGGTGTGTGTATATATATATATATATATATATATATATATATATATATATATATATATATATATATATATATATATATATATATATATATACACACTTTATTCTAAAAATCCCCTATTTAGTCCAATCAAATAGGTTAACCAATAACCCCCCACCCCCAAAGAAACACGTTTTATAATTTTATGTTCGAATTGCCTGCACATGTTGGTGCATTTTCGAACACTGTGTGGTGTGTGTATATATATATATATATATATATATATATATATATACACACTTTATTCTAAAAATCCCCTATTTAGTCCAATCAAATAGGTTAACCAATAACCCCCCACCCCCAAAGAAACACGTTTTATAATTTTATGTTCGAATTGCCTGCACATGTGGTCTCGCAGAGATATTTGCAAACACCAAAGAGAAACTATGCATCTATTATTTATCAAAATCGTGGCCACACAATTTAGAAGTTGAAATCTAAAGGTTTGGACCACAAAGCCATTGTACCAAGGAGAATTCAGTGAGGAAAGGGGCAAATCATAAAAATGGAATAAGAGTGTTTATTTATAGCGTAGATAATTTTAAAGACAAGTGTACATTATGATTAGTCTTTCTTATCCATCATTCACATGTCCATATATGCCTTTATTGCCTTGTGTCTTTACCCATGTCTCCAACTTATGTTGGGACTTGGGACCTCATGTGTCCTAATCATAATTGATATAAATGAATCTCATTTTTATTGCCTTTGAAAATAACCTCTTTCGAATGAGTTAATTCCATATAGGTTCTTTGTCTTTGGTGATTATTTCAAATTTAGTCTCTGACTATTTTTTTTTTTTTTTTTTACCATTTATCACCCCAAATTATTATTTTTAGACACTTTTAGTCATTTTTATGGCTTTTTCTATTTTTAGTAAGTGCATTTTTGTCATTTTATATATTTTTTTTTTCGGGTTTCAACCGGTTTAATTGGTTTAGAACTTTAGGTAACCACTGATTTTTAGTAATCATATTTTTCAACCGGTCTTTAGTAAATATCTAAATCAATTAAACCGGTTTAAACTAGAAAAATTACAAAAGAAAAATATCAAGGGACAAAAATACCCTTATTAAAATAGAAAAAGTTATTAGAAGGACTAACAGTGTCCAAAAAATAATAGTCTGCGATGTTAAATGGTAAAAATGATAATCTGAAACTAAATTTAAAATTACTATCAAAGACAAAGAACCTCCTGTGAAATTAACTCTTTTTCGAATACTAGACAATCAAACAAAAAACAAACAACCCAAACGTTAAATAACTCATTTTTATTGCCTTCGAAACATTGGGCAAATACTAGGACAATCAAACCAAAAATAAAACAAAAGGTGTTAAATTGGCCCATTAAGTCATATGTATAGTGCAATTAGGTCTCTTAAGTAAAAAAAAAAAAACTCTATTGCAGTCCTTTAAATCGATAAAATTGTTCAATTAAGTCCACATTGACTTGTTTATCTGGTTAAACCTATGCGGGTTGACACGTGTCCTTTTTATTTATTTTTTAAATAAAATTTTTTGGAAACCTTAAATAAAGTTTTTTATTTATTAAAACTAAAACATATTATTTATAAAAAAAATTATATTAAAAAAAAAAAAAAACAGCCACCGGCTGTCTTCTTTCTTTACAGCCACAACTGTCCGGCAGTTGAAGCTGTGAAGGGATCTATCTATTGATTGCCCGTGTGCTAATTTGGAGACTACAATCTTGAAAGATGATTATGAATTGGTAATACACAATGGTGGGTGCCATTGCAAAAGAGTGAGATGGCGAGTGCGAGCACCATCGAGTGTTGTTGCCTCATGTAACTCTTCTGATTGCTCCATGAGAGGGAACACTCACTTCATTGTTCCTTCTGAAAAGTTTGAGCTTCTTGGAGATTCTGAGAAGTTCCATAAAACCTATACATTTGGTACTTATACCGCAAAACATACTTTCTGCAAAGTTTGTGGCATTACATCCTTCTACATTCCACGATCAAATCCAGATGTCTTCCTTCGTTCCGGACAGCCGTCTAAGGAAGACGGCCAGGGCTGTCTTCCTTGACAGCCGTGGCTGTCCTCGCAGGACAGCCACCGCCTGTTCGGCGCGATCAGCCAATGGCTTTTTTGTTTTGTTTTGTTTTGTTTTTTTTTTAATATTATATTATATTTTTTTTAATAAATAATATGATTTATTTTAATAAATAAAAATTTATTTAAAAAATAAATTTAAAAAGGACACATGTCAACACCACATAGGTTTAATATGATAATCAAGTCAATGTGGACATAATTGAACAATTTTACCGGTTTAGAGGATTTCAATGGAGCTTCTTTTTATTTATTTATTTATTTATTTTTTTATTTTTAGGGGACCCAATTGCACTATCCGTATGACTTAGGGGGCCAATTTGATACTTTTTCCAAAAACAAACAACCCAAATGTACGATCATGCCTCCAAGAATCCAAGGGGGCCAATTTGAGAACGGTTCGCCCATGAGAGAATTCAAATCGCATGATATTTATTTACATGTTCAGATCTAACGGATGAGAAACACTGATTTTTTAAAAAAACATGGTGGCATTTTCGTAATTGATAATCGAAGTGCAAGTAAAATGTATTACAAGTGCAAGTAGCACTTTCATATAGTGCACCTAAGTACAAGTAAAATATATTATAAGTGCAAGTAAAATGTATTACAAGTGCAAGTAAAATTTACACTGAGCATCAATACTAAGTGCACCTACCATTATAACTAGTTGCACCTATCGTTATAATTAGTTGCACCAATCGTTATAATTAGTTGCATTTAGGTGCACGAATGTTAATAAGGTAAATTACTTGCACTTGTAAGCGATTTTACTTACACTTTTTATTTGCAAAGGGGCACCAACTACTTGCACTTATAACACATTTACTTGCACCAAAATTTGAGTTATTTACGAAAATATCACCACATCATTTTTTAAAAGTTACAGCTGATTCGTTGATCTAGACATGTGTATGACTGTGAGTGGTCCCCCACCCCCAAAGAAACACGTTTTATAATTTTATGTTCGAATTGCGTGCAGGGATTGTTTTATGCATCTATTATTTATCAAAATCGTGGCCACACAATTTAGTCTTTCTTATCCCTTATCCACATGTCTATATATGTCTTTATTGCCCTCCGTCTTCACCCGTTTATTACCGAAATGGTCTCTCGATTATTATGAAATTATCAATTTGATTATCGACAATTTTTCTTACCTAATTAAGTCCTCGACTTTTAAAATGTTAATCATTTTGGCCCTCCGTTAGATCAGGGATTAAAAATCTGTTAAATGAGAGGATATTAATGGAATTTGGCATGAGAAGAACCATTTCCTATCCTATGTTGAGTTAATTTAATTAAACATCTCAGTCCTGAGAGCAATTATACATCTGCCTGTTGATGAGAAATGTGATCGTCCTAAATCATATTTGTTCATATGCATCAAATGCAGTAGGCGTTAATCACTGATAATCCTAATAACTCCAGAGTGCGTAGCATCTGAGTTCATACCTCATGAGGTGATCGATTAAACAAGGGAATCTTCATTTGTTCATATGCATAGAATGCAGTAGGAAAACATCACTGATAATCCTAATAAGTTCATACACCTTGAGTTGATTACAAATGAGGATCTTCCCTCTCTCCAAAACAATATGAATTGATAAGTCATCAGCATCTTAGTACACATTCCAAAAACATAAAGTTGCGAAAAAAGAATCTCGACTGATCCGACGTCTCCACGCCCCAGCACAATCGGGAGGATTAAACCAAATTAACCAATAACAACACTCTGCTCTCTCAATTCTCGCAATATTTGTTTCTCCTTTAACATCGCTCTACTCTGCTCCCTTTCTCTGGGTCTAATCTCCGCCGTTTATTCATTTTTCTTTTTCCGGTGTTTTTCACTTTCTTCTCCTGTGCTCTTCATTTGTAGCTTGAGGTTGTGGTTAACTGGTCATCAAGATCCAGGCTCTTCGTTTTTCCAGTCGCCAGAGAACATTTTTCTATTTCTGGACATACCCTCTTGTTCAGTTTCCTTTAATTTTTGAAGCTTCTCTCCGCCCTGTATTTTCCCATTGTTTCGGAATTGTAATTCATATCGATATTAGTTTTACTTCTTTTCCATATTTGCTTGGCTGTTACTCGGAGCATGTAGTTTCCACGAGATTTTGTTTGGAGGAAAAGCATAATTTTTTTTCTTTATTGAATTAATTGGAAATGAGTCTTCTCCTGCAAAATTCCATTAATACCTTCCATTTAACAGACTTCTAACCCCTAATCTAACGAAGGACTGAATTGATTAACATTTTCAAAGTCGAGAACTTAATTGGATAAGAAAAATTATTAAAGACCAAATTAATAGTTTCACAATATATAGTCGATGAACCATTTCGGTAATAAACTCTCACCCATGTCTCAAACTTCAGTTGGGACCCCATTTCCTCATCATAATTGATTTATAGAAATAAATAACACGTTTTTATTGCCTTTGAAAATAACTTTTTCGAATACTAAGACAATCAAACAAAAAAAACAAACAACCCAAACGTTAAATAACTCATTTTTTTTATTTTTATTTTTTGCCTTCGAAACGTTGGGCAAATGACAATCATATCAAACAAAAAGCAAACAACTCAAATGTACGATCATGCCTCCAAGAATCCAAGTTAAGGTTGCCTAAACACTTCAAACATTATTATTGACTATTTACTAGTTGTTTGTATTCTGTCCCTATCCAACTTTATATTTTTTATATTTTATGCATTTTAAAATTTTACTTGATCCAAACTTGCTATAAAGTGTTATAACAAATTTTAAATTTTTTTATTAGTTTTGATTGGAATATACATGCTTTATTTGGTCGGGGTAGAGCTTTTCCCGACCTCAAAAATCAGGAAGTGCACTTTGCCCAAATGAGTGGATGGCACACGAAATATCAGTGTCCTTTCAACCATTCAATCAAATATAATTGAGTTATCTCAACACAGACATGCACGCGAGGCAACCAATATGACTGACCTAAAGATAAACTTCACGTACTCTTTGTTTGGCAAAATTTTGGCATGTCTTCCATGATTAACACTATAAAAGCTACTCATAGTTTGCTCATTAGAAAAAACAACTTTTGAACTAAAACACTTTTAATATATAATCCGACCTTACTATAACTTCCCGTCCATAAACTCTAATAATATGTGTACTAAGAATAGCTCATATATAAAAATATTATTTTCTTCCTCAATAATATACTTCTAATTGGCACATCAATATAACATGTTATTACCAAATAATTAACATTATAAAGTTTAATAATTTCATTTATGTATTTCTATATATACACACACACTCGCTGAGCAAACCCTATAGTATATTTCATTTTTCTTTGAGCAGTGGCGACCTCCCCTTCTCTATTCTCATCCTCCCTCAAGTCTCAACTCTCAATCTCTTACACTATAGCAATAGAACTGAAATAATAAAGATGGTTCTTGTTACGATTCAGTATTAGAAAATAAAATAAAATAATTTTTAAATTTAGACTATTTTAAAAATAGTAAATAAAATTTACAAAAATAAAGAAATAAATAAATTTTAAATTGACGGTTCAAACCGAAACTGAAATCATAATACTTGTGAACCGAAACCGAACAAATTTGTAAACACTGTTTGTAAATGATAAATTTATTTGGTTCCGGTTCACATTTATTCTAATTTTAATTTCGGTTTGAATCGCGGGTTCAAATTTTAATTAATTAATTATTTTTTAAAAAATTTTATTTTCTATTTTATAATAGTTTAAATTCAACAATTATTTTTTTTTTCAGTTTTGAATCGTAACAAGAACCGTCCCTATTGTTTCAGTTCCATTGGTACAGTGTCATGTTCGGTTCAGATCAAACAGTGGTCATCCCACATATAAGTAATTATTTATTAGAGAATAAAAATAAATGAAATAATTATTTTAATAGTAAAAATGTCAATTTAATATTAAAGAGAACGAAGAAAATTACCACTTTTGAAATAATTAAGGAGACAAATGCAAATATATGAATAACTCAAAGAGAAAATGTGATATAAGTATATAATTCAAGAAAATAAAATACAATTTATCTTAAAATAGGATTAAATGCAAAATTACTATTGGAAAATATCCCCAATTTTGCCTAGCAAATTGACACGGACTACGGGACTACGGGACTAAGGAGTATTTTTTCTTAATAAAGTTTATTTAGTATTCCGTAAATCTTAATTAATTATTTAGCGGGAAATGATAGACTACGTAAATTAATGAATGTCTGCCCTATAAATATCCATGCAGCTTACAAGTTTCTTCAACCTGCTTCCTTGATCACTCCCACTCTCCCATAACCCATTCCGCCATGGACGTTCTCCGTTTCGCCACTACACAATCTCCCTATCTCCTTTGCAAACCCCTGCCGCCGGCCGCTGCCATTGCTCCCAATTACACCGTCAAGGCCGGCGATGTAAGGAGAGCGAGTAGCGGAGCTTTCTTAATTCGCGCTGCGGTCTCGAGGCCGGAGGCGCCGGTTTTGTCCACCACACCCACAGCCGCCAAGAAGCAGTTGCGGTCTGATGACTTGCCGGTAGTGTCTTGGGACTCCTTGACCAGTGAGCCTGGACGCCTTGTTGAGAATCCCGGTTACATCCCAGGAAATGATTCATTTACCTACGAAGCTGTAGACTATTTGACCGCGATATTGTCCACTAAGGTATACGATGTAGCCCTTCGGTCGCCATTGCAGCTCGCCTCGAAGCTCACGGAGAGGCTGGGGAACAATATCTGGTTCAAAAGGGAGGATCTTCAACCTGTATGCCCCCTAGCTGACTTTTCTTTTCATTCTATGATTTTCCTTCAGTTTTCCTTGCTGAAATCACAGCTGAAAATTATAAAATTTCCCGACCACCTGAAAGTGATCTTAAATCAAGTCAAAAGCTTTGTTCCTATCATTTTTGGTATCTGGAAAAACCTTTGTTGTTATTTCCGACCACTTTTTAATTTGCTGGTTACTTTCAGGTGATCGGAAATTCCATAATTTTCAGCAGTGAATGTTGCAGTTTTCCTTCAATGGAACATAATAATATCATTGATGTTTTCCTGAATTCATTGGCAGATCTTCTCATTCAAAATTCGAGGAGCTTATAATATGATGGCTAAGCTCACAAAGGAGGAATTGGATAAAGGAGTTATCTGTGCATCTGCTGGTAATCATGCCCAAGGGGTTGCTTTATCTGCACAGAAACTTGGGTGTGATGCTGTGATTGTAATGCCTGTTACTACACCTGAGATCAAGGTTAGACCGGCTTTAATTTGTATGCTTAATTATATGGTTCATTATTCTCTAAAACCCTATATATACCATGAATTTTTATTTGTATCTGAGCAGTGGAGATCAGTTGAGGCCTTAGGGGCTACTGTTGTTCTTGAGGGGGACTCGTTCGATGACGCACAAGCATATGCACAAAAGAGGGCTGACGAGGAAGGGCGCAAAATCATCCCTCCTTTTGATCACCGAGATATCATTGCTGGGCAGGGTACAGTTGGGAAGGAGATCTTAAACCAAGCAAGGGGGCCAATACATGCAATATTTGTTCCTATTGGTGGTGGTGGGCTTATTGCAGGTCTTGCTGCCTTTGTGAAAATGGTTAATCCGGATATAAAGATAATCGGAGTCGAGCCACATGATGCAAATTCTATGGCATTAGCACTACATCATGGTCATAGAGTAATGCTGGACCAAGTAGGATCTTTTGCAGATGGTGTAGCAGTCAAAGCTGTAGGTAAAGAAACGTTCCGCTTATCCAAAGAATTGATAGATGGAGTAGTTTTTGTTGGCCGTGATGAAATGGCTGCCTCAATAAAGGTTAGTTAGTCATCCCTTAAATCCTTAAGTGTATAATAAAAATGTGTTTTTGAATGGTTTGTTTTTAAATATATAGGATATGTTTGAAGAGAGAAGGAACATTTTAGAGCCGTCGGGTGCTCTTTCCATTGCAGGAGCTGAAGCATACTGCAAGTATTACAACCTCAAGGGCGAAAATATAATAGTAGTAACCAGTGGAGCTAACATGAACTTTGATAGACTAAGATGTATAGCTGAGCTAGCAGATGTTGGTGGACAACGTGAAGCTATTCTTTCAACCAATTTGCCTGAAGAGCCTGGCAGTTTCAAGAAATTTGTTGAACTTGTGAGTAATACACACTTCTTTTTACAATTATGGTCAATTGAAGCATGTGCTCCATCTCAACTAAAAGTTTAAGCTGATAGTTGGACTGCACAGCTTACACGCCCCTTCACGTGTGCGAGGCTCCAAGCAACACGTGGACCGTAGTCTGATACCAAATTGAAACATGTGCTCCATCTCAACTAAAAGTCTAAGCTGATAGTTGGATTGCACATTAATGTTATATGCTCACAACCTTATCTTCATATTTTCCAGTCATTTTATGTCTGATCTGATATATATTAAACTGAATTGCAGGTGGGGCCCATGAACATTACTGAGTTCAGATACAGATACAGTTCTGGTCGAGCACAAAGTTTGGTACTATACAGGCAAGAGTTCTATGATCTTTTAAACATATTTATGTATAATTTTCTGCATGTAGGTTATCTTCAACTTTATTATAAAACTATATATTATGTTTTGGAATATTGCAGAGTTAGTGTTCATACAAAAATGGAACTTGATGCAATGGTGGAGAGGATGATACTCTCTGATTTACATACCATTGATCTCACTGATAATGACCTTGTCAAAGATCATCTACGCCATTTGGTATAATACTTACTGTCTCATTATTTGGATTGATTTCAGCAAATTGTCTCATTGTTTTTAACCTTTAATTTCACTATGAATCTCTTCCAGATTGGTGGGCGATGTAGTGTAGAAGATGAACTTCTTTGCCGGTTTATTTTCCCAGAGAGGCCTGGTGCCCTATTGGAATTTTTAGACGCTTTCAGCCCACAATGGAATATAACTTTGTTCAATTACCGTGCACATGTAGGTTACTATTATTTTATTTTCTCTACATGTGCAAGCTAAGACAGAATTTTCTTCTGGATATTATATTATTGAACTAATTTATAATGTTTAATTTCTATCTGTGCTATTGCAATTCAAAAGGGAGAAGCTGGTGCGAATGTGCTGGTGGGTCTTCAAGTTCCCAGCAACGAGATAGATGAGTTTAAGCAACGAGCCAACGATCTGGGCTACGAGTATGCTATAGAAACCAGCGAGGCTTTCCAACTCTTGATGAATTAATTAAACAGGTCCATCATATCAGAGAGAGTATCACTCATGCTTGGTGCAAAAGTTTTATGGCATTTTACAATGCTATAGATTTCCCAACTCCCAATAAACCCGTTTTCAGCACTACTATTAATAAGGTTATGTAAAACCAATTGTGCAACGTTATGACTGTATTTCTTGATGTTTTCTGGTAGTCTGCATTTCACATTACTTCCCTTATGTATTTTGGTAATGCAGCATGTTGTATGGTTTGTCTCATGTCTGAACTGAACATGATGCGTTATCATTAATGTTAGCTAGTCAAGAATGTCTTTCATACATTAATTATTATGCGTCAGCAGTAGTTAACAATGATCTTTGATAATACCCAGTTGTTGAGGTTATAATATTTGGATAAATCAAACGCCTCAAATATTAATAACTAACTCTTCTTTGTAAGAGTTCAATATGCTCACAATCTGGACCTTATATAATTAGACAAAAAGTTTGAATCAAATGTTGAGTGATCAAATCAACACGCAGTAGAGAACTAGAGATCAAGGAGTAGTACGTGGAGCAAGTGCAACTCAAATCATTTGTTTAAATATATTTTAATTTGACAAACTTATTTTGGCCCAAGGAACGTGTTATTTTAAAATTCATGAGAAAATGTTTTGTCATCTTTTGAGGTCCTACTCGTCACGAATATAAAACGTACACAAATTCTAGAAACAGACTAAATCCAGATATCTGCTAAAACCATGAATTTATTCTACAAGTTTTGATGCGTGGGTGTTGGTCGTTTATTAGAAAAAAATTGTAATTACACACAAATAAAAAAAGAGACAAAATATAATTAACACTAAAAAAAATAATGACGTAATTGATATTAAGCCTAAAATTGAAGGACCAAATAAATAATTTACTGAAATTATTAATAAACCCTATTTGAATTGTCATTTTCTGTTTTTTCTGTTTTTCAGAATCAGAAGATAAACCCTGTAAGAACCATAGTTGAACGAGCAACATGCTTCTTCTCCCAAACCAATAAGCGGTCACAATTCCATGGCCGCCGTTATTCTCCGTCCCGCCGCGACACTCTCCGCCGCTTCCGCCTCCGCATTTCTCTCTGCCAGCAACCCAATCTCATCTCTTTCTGTAATAAAACCCAACCACAAATTCAAGCCCGCATTTTTCCTTTCAAACGCCTCACTCTCAATCCAAGAGCCCCTCCTCAGCTCCGACCCACTCATTAACTCTTCTATCTCAACACACCCTGAGCAGCGCGCCGTCGATTATGCCGATTTTCTTAAGCTCTCCGTCCGCTCTGGCGACGTTGGGCTTACTAGAGTCGTCCACGCCATGGTTCTCAAGCTTGAAGAGGACACCCGGTTGTCCAATGCTCTTATTTCCGCATATCTGAAACTGGGTCTTGTAGATTATGCTCTCGCCGTGTTTGATTCTCTTTCCTCCCCGGATATAAAATCATACACGGCCATCATATCGGGTTTTGCGAAAATCAACCGTGAAATTGAAGCCGTGGAGCTCTTCTTTGAGATGAGAGACTCAGGTATTGAACCCAATGAGTATAGCTTTGTCGCTTTGTTGACTGCTTGCATTCGTTCACAGAATTTAGAATTGGGGTTTCAAGTTCACGCTTTGATGATCAAATTGGGGTATTTGGATTCCACTTATGTTGTCAATGCCCTTATGGGACTGTATAGTAAATGTGGCAGTTTAGATTTTGTTATTGAATTGTTTGACAATTTGCCTAAACGTGACATTGCTTCGTGGAATACTATGATTTCTGGTATGGTTAAGGAGTCCATGTTTACTAGAGCTTTTGAATTGTTTAATGATATGCAGAGAAATGATTGTTTAAGAATTGACTATATTACACTCTCCACTCTTTTGAATGCATGCTCTGAGTGTTTTATGAGGAGAGGTCAAGAACTTCATGCCCATGCTCTTAGAATCGGGTACGAAAGCAATTTGAGTGTGAACAATGCGCTTATTAAATTCTATACGAGGTGTGGAAGCATAAAGAGCGTGATGGCTTTGTTTGAGAGGATGCTGGTGCGGGATGCCTTTACCTGGAATGAAATGATCACAGCGTATATGGAATCTGGTCTTGTTGATTTGGCTAAGGAACTTTTCGATCACTTGCCCGAGAAGAATGCAGTTTTATATAATGCTGTTTTAGCCGGATTTTGTCAAAATGGTGAAGGCTTGAAAGCAATGGCCTTTTTTTATAGAATGATCAAGGAAAGCATAGAGTTTTCTGATTTTACCTTGACTAGTATTGCGAATGCATGTGGGTTGTTGATGGAAAGAAAGTCGAGTAAACAGATTCACGGGTTTATTCTCAAGTCTGGCTGTGAGCCAAATGATTGTATCGAGGCTGCATTGCTTGACATGTGCACTCGGTGTGGGAGAATGGAGGATGCTGAAAAGATATTCCACAGAATGCCACTGGGCCACGGTAGATTGGTTGCATTGACATCTATGCTACGTGGATATGCTCAGAACGGGCAGCCAGAAAACGCAATTTCTCTATTTTTTGAAACGCAGTTAGAAGGACTAGTAGTCGTGGATGAAGTTGCAACAGCTACTGTTCTTGGCGTTTGTGGGACTTTAGGGTTACTTAAGTTAGGGGAAAATCTCCATTGCCTTGCCTTGAAACATGGTTTTCTGTCTGACGTGGTCGTTGGGAATGCTGTAATTAGCATGTATGCCAAGTGTGGTGAATTGGACAATGCAGTTAAGGCCTTCGAGCTTATGTCATCCCGTGATTTATGTTCATGGAATAGTTTGTTAGCTGGTTATGTCCTTCATAGGCGGGGAGATGAAGCTTTGGATACATGGTCAAGGATGGAAAGACTAGGAATAGTGCCAGACTCCTTTACCTGTCTCCATATACTTTCAGCATATAGACACACTACAAAAAATGTAGTTAATCGCTGCCAAAGCTTCTTTTTCTCAATGCAGTCTGCATATGGTGTTTTGCCCGCCTCAGATCACTATGCCTGCTTGGTAAGCGTATTAGGTTACTGGGGTCTGCTCGAGGAAGCAGAGGAAACAATCAATACAATGCCTTTCGAGCCAAAGTCTTCTGTTTGGCGGGCTTTGCTTGATAGTTGCATAATGCATTTGAATTCCTCCATCGGGAAGAGGGTCATCAAGAAAATACTATCCATGGAGCCACAGGATCCATCAACATTCATACTAAAATCAAATCTTTATTCAGCATCCGGAAGATGGCAGTGCTCGGAGCTTGTGAGGGCAGAGATGAAGGAGAAGGGGTTCCAGAAAATCCCGGGCCAAAGTTGGGTCATCTGTCAGCATAAATTCCACTCGTTTTTTGCCAGAGACACATCGCATTTGCAGTCTAAAGACATCTACAGCGCACTGGACATACTAATCCTGGAATGCATGAAAGCGGGATATGTGCCCGATACAAGCTATGTTCTTCATGAAGTTGAAGAGTATCAGAAGAAGGATTTCTTGTTCCATCACAGCGCAAAATTGGCACTCACATACGGCCTTCTAATGACCAAACATGGGAAACCCGTTCGCGTTATGAAGAACATTCTTCTATGTGGTGACTGTCATACATTCTTCAAGTCTGCTTCCATTGTCACAAAGAGAGAGATACATGTTAGAGATACTTCAGGTTTTCACTGTTTCTTGAACGGTAAATGCTCTTGCAACGATCGCTGGTGAGACAGATCAGGTACATATGATTTTGTAAAAGAAAAAAAGAATTAAGCTTTGCTATTTGTTCACTATAATCATAATTCCAACACAGTATCGTGTGCACAGTTTTTAGTACTTCAGACAACCTCTGCATCTTGACTAGGACAACAACATATATTAATACAGGACAACATATATTTTCATCAAAAGTTTGTTCTAAATTATGACTTTTTCTACCCAAAAAAGGACATAGACAAAAAGGGATGAACTTTAAGCTCATAGAGTGCACTATATTAAAGAGTTTTGGCTATACAATGGAGTAGGCGAGAAATTTTGTGAGCACAATTCTGGATTAACTTCAGAGTGAAAGGGGATGTTGTATGGCCTTGTTTGGAATATTTAAAGCTCTTGGGATGCTATATGACCTCATTTGGAAGTAGCACAAGAATAGCTGAGTTGAAGTAGAGAATGTTAATTAACTAATAATAATTTTCATATATTATTATTGAATTAAAGACAGAATCTAGTCTAATCTAATCTAAAATCTAAACATAAAACGAGGTAACAAAATCTAATCTAAGCCAACACACTAACAAGTAGCTTCAACTGCTAGCCTTCTGATTTTGGATTTGCAGGTTGTGGTTGGGAAAAGGGCATCGGAGACATGGAGAGTGCACTTCTCCTTCCCCACACAAGCCGATTGAATCACTGCTATGGTGTTGGTGGCATCACAATGGCTTGTTTCAAAGGATCCACAACTGCCTTTTGGTTCACCAAAGCTAGCAAAGTTGATCTTTGAGATTTTTTTGCCTCCTCCTTGGCAAGACAATTCCAATGTGTTTCCTTCATGTACATTGGCAGATATGGTTCCAACTGTCACGGTTTGCACCCTAACTTCTTGAGGACGACCGCCCATCTCTTCGAACAAAACCAATTGGTTGTTTCCTGTCTTACGTAGGAAGGAACGTGGAACATGGTACCATCTTTGTGAAGGCTTTCCACAACCGGTTACACATTTTGATCCACCATAGTTTCCACGATAGTCACATTGAAGGCACCCATCGGATTTGGCAAGGAAGGATGGCCAGTATCTACCAATGTTATGTCCATTCACCCATGCAATTCCCTTCCCCATTCCTGTCAAATCCAACACCACAGAGTCTTCACCTGCTGGGGTCTTAAAGAATGTCTGCAAGATCCAAAATGAGCATAAAAGTTACATCTATACAAAGCTTGTGTTAAGAATAATGGGGAGATCGAGTAATGTAATTAACGGTATGGATTGAGTTACCTTGTACCAAATAAACATTCTGTCTGTTTGGAAGTTAGATTCGTGCCATGTTAACTTATTGTGGTCATCAAGCTTAAAAAGTCCTTTAGAAATTCCATGTAATCCGACCATATATGTCCATGTGTTCTTTGATAAATCCATCCCTTCACCATTTGGTTCAGCTAACTTAACTGGTCCAATAACTCCTTGTCCTACCTTTTCAAAATATTGTCCATAATTCTACCAACAAAGAAAACACAATGAAGAATTATATTAGGGAAAAAAAATAAAAAAATAAAAAATTGATGGTTGGAATGAAAATATTAAACTCTTACGGGTAGTCCGACGGTCTCACTAAGTAAAGAAATCGTATTGATATCTTTTCGGAGTTTCACATTCCTCTCAAATGAAAATTTAAACTTTCCATCATCTTGAGCCCACTCAGAACCTATGTGCTTGTTGTTAAAAAAGACATGGAGAACATGGCTTTTTGTATTAACTTCAAGAGTAAGCTCTTGACCCAAAATTGGATTACTTTCATTTATCTTGAAACTGAACAAATTAAAACAAATAATAATCCATTAGTGATCAATCCTATACCAAATTACTATGATTATTTGCCTAATATACATTACCTTGTCATGTACCACAAATAATCGGTAGTATCATTTGTTACAACTTTTTGATCGAACAGTTGTTTGGCATCAAGAGCATCTATCAATACTGAGCTTTGATCCTTGTGTCCATACTTGAGATGCATTATAGTTTCAGGTCTATATGACCATTTCAATGCCCCTTCACTCAACTTCTTCACCATCACAGTTGTTTGAGCATTAACCTACAACAAAAAAATGTCAATAAAATATATTAAAATTATTAGTTACATTCATGAATATTGTAGTAGATTAATTGATGTCTTTATAATAAGCTACTCACCCGAGCTGTATTATAAACTTCTGTTTTGCAATCGGGGAGAATTGTGACAGACCATGCAGTAGTAGTATAATTTTTGCCTTCAAAGGTGATGGATATGTCATCTTTGTCGTTTGCATTTCCTAAGAAACATACCCTTTTATCCTTGTACTCATACACTGTCGACTGAAAAATATAATATAGAATGAAGTCATTAGATTCATTAAAAATTGAAAAAAAAAATTGGAAGAATTATCAATTATAAGGAATTATAGCACTTACAGACATCATCCTTCCATAATCTGTGTTGGTTGCATTGCCATACAAAAGTACATCCTCTAATGAATATAAAAGGTTATGGAGTTCCTTGAGATGCCCCCACTTTGGTTGGTTCACATTGCCTAAATCATTTCCACAATTGCATTAGTATCAATAGATCAGAATAAGATCAGATTAAAGTTTGCTAATTAAAACTTTACCATATTCATCCAGGGGAGCATTGTAGTCATATGTTGTAGCAATGTATGGTCCACCCGATGTTCTTCCAAAATTTGTTCCACCATGGTACTAAATATGAAAAAGTTGGTTAATCTTGGGAAGTGGAAAAGTAAGAATAAGACAAATTTTTATGCCTAACAATACATATTATACCATACCATATAGTAGTTTTGTAGAGATCCGCCATATTGAAAAAAACGAGCAACAGCAAATGCAAGATCTTCTGCAGGTCTGTGTGGGTCTCTATCTCCCCAGTTCTTAAACCTTACATATTAATGAATCAAAATTATAAATGTAATTAAATTTTCAATTAATTACATAAATAAACAAAATAAAATTAAAGCATACTAACCAGCCACTCCAATTTTCAGTCCAAAATTTAGGGTTATTGTTCTTAGGCCAAAATTGATCACAATAAAATCCATTGCAAGTATTAATCTGCATTTTTGACCAAGGAATTAAACTAAATATATATAATTATATTACCAAAAAAAAATAAAAAAAAAAATAAAAATTTACCATAGTTTTGGGAGCATCATCCTCTTGACACATGATCCAAGGCACTCCAATATTCAAAGAAAGAGCAAAATCCGCACACCAATTTATATACTTCTTTCCTTCTTCTCCGTAGTGCGATATAATATTCCCATACTCATTTTCAATCTATTTTTTTAAAAAAAAAATATAATAATAAATATTTAAGTTTGAGGTGAAAATTTTTAAAAAAGATTAAAAATTCAAAAAAAAAAATAATCAGAAAATGGCAACATTACCTGGGCAAGGATAATATTTCCTCCTTGACTAGCAAAAAGTTTCTCTCCTTTTACCATGTCTACAATTTTCTTTGTGAAGATTCCCATCTCCCTCTGAGCAAAAAAATCAATTTTTAAAAATTTGAAATGCAATAATAATAATAATAATAATAATAATAATAATAATAATAATAATAATAATACCATAAATACTGCATTGTTGGTTCTGAAAGTTGTGTTTGGCATGTTGTATAACCACACAGGAAATCCTCTGAAATTTAATAATAATAATAATAAGGTAAAACATTACAAGACTTTAAAACCTCCTAAAGATTTATAATGTTTATGAAGTAAATATCAAGATTAACGTTTACCCAAAATTCCATTCTGCACAAACGTATGGACCTATTCTTAACATAGTATAAAGCCCTTCATTTTGCACTGCCTTGAGAAACTGTATCAAATCTTTATTTCCCGAAAAATCATACTGTAATATTAAGCAAAAATTAAAAATAAATTATATGTAAACACATATTTCCAAATTAATTAATAAAAAAAATATGAAAAGATTCCAATTCCAACCTCTCGGTAATTAGGTTCATGAGCATTCCAAAAAACATAAGTTTCTATAGTGTTGAGGCCACCATCTTTTCCCTTTTTTATCAAAGAGGGCCACATCTATATAAATAAACAAATTTAAGATATTAACAATACAAAAAAATATTTAAAAAAATTATTTTAATAGAGTATATAACAAAATTGAGAAATACTTGAGCTGTGCTACGAGGATAGTGAATGGAACCAGAAATGATGAGTTTTCTCTGACCATTAATTTTTAAGGCGCGATTATCATAGGTAACTTGTAAAGCATCATAAAAAGGTAAATTGTAAGAAAATATAGTGAGAGCAAGTGCCATGAAACTAGTGAGTAAAGATGCCATTTTACCAAAGAAGAATAAGAATAAGAAAAGATTGGAATGAATTTGTTGTTTTAGTATTCCCCTATTTATAAGAAGGAATTGAAGTATGTAGATAACTAACGTTATCTAAATAATAGCTACTTTTACTAAGTAAAAACGTATTATCTTTAAATTATCTTTTAAAAAAATTCAAAAGCCTAAATTATCCTTATGTCAAATTTGAATAAGACTTTTAGCACTTGATTTATTTATTTATTTTAAATCATTTAAAATACATCAAAAGTTATAAAGGCTTATAAAATATTAAGTATGAAATTAATAAATAATTTTTCTTATTTTGTTCCTTTTCAGAGTTAAAAATTATTATTTTTCACTTTTTAAAAAATCCATTTTTGTGAGAGATAACAATGTCTTATACTTAAATTATACTCTGTAGATAATATTATTCGAGATGATATAAAATGAAAGAGGGCTATCAAATAAAAATTTAAAAATGAAAGATAAGATGTATAGTTAATCAAGGAGGATTAATAAACGCATAACAAAGGGCAAAATAGAACGGTTCATTTGACAAGTGCATCCATGCTCCATGCCTGGGGGCTGGGGCGTTCAAGTGTCCAAAAATTCCCCCTTCAACAATCTCCCCACTCTCATATTCTAAGTAAATAAACTTATAATAATAAGTGATGAAATATTATCTTGACATAATGCAAATAATAATAGGAATGCCTCGGGGCCGGGGGCTTAGCTTCGTCGTCTGACTTATAGGCCATGACTGGAGGCGGCAGAGTGAGGGAAATCGTTAAAAATATGTATGAGAAAAAAGTCCAAAGATGATGAAAGGTATAAATTGGATTTCTTGTGCGTGTGGGCCTGTATGTGAGCTTAGAATTAATTCGGCAAAGGTATGATCGTTTTAAAGAAATATATGCTGATTATCTGGTACTAAAGAGACAGATTACAGTTCAAAGACCATCTATAGCGCAGTGGACATACTAATACTGGAATGCAGGAAAGAGGATATGTTCTTCATGAAGTTGAAGAGTATATTTTCATCAAAATTTAGTTCTAAATTATATGACGTACTTTTCTAACTTATACCCCTACAAACGACATATTTCAAAGTCTCAAGCTAAGGGATGAATTGTAAGCTCATGGGGTGCATTTTGGCAATACTTTCTCATGAGTAAAGCTAAATTTTGGATTACCTTCAATGTTAAATAATTTTTTTATACCATACGGAAAAGTTTATGAGTGTATTTGGTAAATAATTGTTAGTTGATTGGTTAGTGAATTTGACTAGTTGATAATATTAGCTAATTGTAAAAAAAATATTTGGTAAATTAACTGTTAGCTGATTACGTCGTACAAAATGACTTTATCAAAAAACTGTTTTGAACAATTTTTTGAATTTATGTTTTGAAGCAATATGCTGAAACAAAAAACTAATTAGTCACGTATATTGATTGTTTAACCAAGTCAAACAGCTAATATTAATCAAACAAACCAAAACTGATTGATAAGTTAACTATTTTACTAAACATGGTTTATCTTGATGTCATATATAGTTATCATAGTAATTGGGATGTCATATATATGACCTCATTTGAATAATAAACTAAGTAGCGGTATTGTAGTGGAGAAAATATTGAATTTAATTAACTAATACTTCTCATTTATTTGAATTAAAAAATATAAAGACGACCAATCTAATCTAATCTAAAATCTAAACATAAAATAATGTAATCAATTAATCTAATCTAAGCCAACACACTAGCCATAGCAGAACTAACTAACTAGCTAACAAGTAGCTTCAACAGCAAGCCTTTTGAGTAACAGACCATGCAGAAGTGGTGTAATTCTTGCCTTCAAAGGTGATGGATATGTCATCTTCGTCATTTGCATTTCCTAAGAAACACACTTTTTTTTCCCTTGTGCTCGTACACTGTTGACTGAAAAATATAAAATGATTTCATTAGATTCATGAAATTTGAACAAATTAAATTGAAAAACTAACGAATATAATGAATTATAACACTTACAGACATTATCCTTCCATAGTTAGTATTGTTTGCATTGCCATACAAAAGTACATCCTCCAAATAATATAAGAGGTTATGGATTTCCTTGAGATGCCCCCACTTTGGTTGGTTCACATTGCCTAAATCATTTCCGCAATTGCATTAGTATCAATAGATCAGAATAAGATCATCAGATTAAAGTCTAGTAATTAAAACTTTACCATATTCATCTTGAGGAGCATTGTAGTCATATGTTGTAGCAATGTACGGTCCACCCAATGTCCTTCCAAAGTTTGTTCCACCATGATACTAAAGATTAAAAAAAAAAAAGGTTAAATCAGAAAAATAAGAATAGAGCAATAAAGCATAATATGGTACGTACCATATAGTAGTTTTGTAGAGATTCACCATATTAGAAAAAATGAGCAACAGCAAATGCAAGATCTTCAGCAGGTCTGTGAAGTTCTCTATCACCCCAATTCTTAAACCTTAATGCAAAAGAATCAAAAATATTAATGCAATTAAATTCTTAATTAATTACATAAATAAACTAAATAAATTTAAAGTCTATACTAACCAGCCACTCCAGTTTTCAGTCCAGAATTTAGTGTTATTGTTCTTAGGCCAGAATTGATCACAATAAAATCCTTTGCAGGTATTAATCTGCATTTTGAACCAATTCATGAAAATTAGTTAAATTAAATATAATTACTAAAAAAATATAAAAATAATTTTAAAAAATAAAAAATTATCATAATTTTTGGAGCATCATCCTCTTGATATATGATCCAAGGCACTCCAATACTCAGAGAAAGAGCAAAATTCGCACACCAATTTATATATTTCTTTCCTTCTTCTCCGTAGTGCGATATAATATACTCATACTCATTTTCAATCTATTTTTTTTAAAAAAAATTGTAATAATAAATATTTACATTCGAGGTGACAATTATTAAATAAAAATTAAAATTTAAAAATCAGAAAAATGGCAACATTACCTACTGGGCAAGGATAATATTTCCCCCTTGACTGGCAAAAAGTTTCTCTCATTTTACCATGTCTACAATTTTCTTAGTGAAGATCCCCATCTCCTTCTGGGTAGGGAAATGATTTTAAAAATCATGAAATGCAATAACAATAACAATAACAACAACAACAACAACAACAACAACAACAACAACAACAACAACAACAATAATAATAATAATAATAATAATAATAATAATAATAATACCGTGAATACTGCATTGTTGGTTCTAAAAGTGGTGTTTGGCATGTTGTATAACCACACAGGAAATCCTCTGAAATTTAATAGTAATTAATAATAAGGTGAAAAATTACCAATACTTTAAATGCTCGAAAAATTTATAATCTTTATGAAGCAAATATCAAGCTTGACATTTACCCAAAATTCCATTCTGCACAGACATATGGACCTATTCTCAGCATACTGTAAAGCCCTTCATTTTTTATTGCCTTGAGAAATTATATCAAATTTTTATTTCCCAAAAAGTCATACTACAATGTTAAGTAAAAGTTAAAAATATATATACACATATTTTCAAATTAATAAAAAGATTTATTAACAATTTTAGTTACGTTCAAACCTCACGATAATTAGGCTCATGAGCATTCCAAAAAACATAAGTTTCGATGGTGTTGAGACCATCCTCTTTTGCCTTTTAAAAAAAAAAAAGTAATAGAGTATATAACAAAATTGAGAAATACTTGAACCGTGCTACAAGGATAGTGAATAGAATTAGAAATGATGAGTTTTCTTTGATTATTAATTTTTAAAGCACGATTATCATATATAACTTGTAAAGTATTGTGAAAAGGTAAATAACAAAAAAATATAGTGAGAGCAAGGGCAATGAAGCAAAGTGAGAAAAGATGTCATTTTAGAAAGAAGAATTGGAATAAGAAAGGTTTGGAATGAAATTTTTGTTTTAGGATTCCTCTATTTATAAGAAAGAATTGAAGTAGGTAGATTGTTAATTAACATAATGATAGCCAAAATATTTAAATATTATTTAAATAATATCTCCTTTTACTAAGTAAAAATGTACTCCGTATTATCTTTAAATTATCTTTTTAAAAAAAATTCAAAAATCAAAATAGATTACACCTAAATTATCCTCATCTCATGAATCGCAACTAGATTTTTAGCACATGATTTATTTTTACTTAAAAAAAATCTTTGAAAATATAGAAAAATTAATAAAGGCTTGGCTTGATCGGCGGGCCGCCGGCGACAGAGCGTCCGGTCCTGGTGTTCTACGCCGGAGGGCTTTACGGCCCGGTCCGACCAATTCTATTGCAGCATTGGGAGAACATAGACGAAGACATTAAAGTCCATAGCTATCTTCCGAAGAACGTGTCGTACCAGGGAATGATGAGGAAAAGCAAGTACTGCTTATGTCCCAGTGGGTACGAGGTTGCCAGTCCAAGAATGGTGGAAGCGCTGTAAATGGGTTGCGTCCCCGTGCTTATAAAACATGGCTACGTGCCGCCGTTCAGTGACGTCTTGAACTGGACGGCGTTTGCGATTATTATTCTGGTGGAGGACATCCCTAACCTCAATGTTTGTTTGTTTTTTTTTTTTTTTTTTTTTACAATTCAATTTTAATAAATTTAGTATCAGGGAATAAAATTTATATAGTTGTAGTATGGCAAGTGTTAAATTTATATATATTTTATACAACACTTATTTTTGTTTTTTTGTCGGACCCCGAGTTATCGTGAGAAGGAAACTCGTTACGTTCTTGTTTTTGTCAGACCACGAGTCGTCGTGAGAAGGAAACCTTGTTCTTATATTAGCACCAGGCCGACCAAATTGATTTTTCCATACGAGAGCGGGTTCGAACTCCCAACATCTCTTAATCTTAAAGGATAAGAATGCACGACCATTCACGTCAACTAAACTGATTTATACAACATTTTTATTAATATAATGTTAGTTTAAATTTGTTTATATATGCTTTGTTTATGAATAAATTTAGTTATTTACTCGTGGTGTGGATAAAATGGTACATGTATAAGTGTCATCCAGTTTAACATACAAGATTTCTCGATCAAGGCATTAATTTTCACTCCAATAGACGTCAAAGCTAAGGACCAAGTAGGCAAGAATCTTCTTTTGTCTTATTTATCATGCTATTTTGACAAGTTCACTTAGAAACAAAAAGAATTTATTTGTCTAGTGTAAAATACTACAAAGTCACATCATGGATTCATGGTATCCAACGAACATTCTAAGGGAATTGAAGAAAAATGGACAGTATACATGTAGATCGGAGTAACTTCATATATATCTCAATTATAAACATATAGAGATAAAATAAGATAGATATATCATATATGATTTAGGTAGGATAAAACATTAATACATTAATTTAATGGTACATGTATTAATATGATTTTCTTAAACTTGACCTCCTAGATGATGTGTTTCAAGGAAAGAGACAACAAACAATCACTTGACGCCCCCTATTATCTTGGTATGTGTGAATTCTTTATTAACAAATCATCCAGCAACCCAGTTTTGCTCCTTTTTGTAATGTATTAACTTCATTTCTCATTGTCTGTCCATATGTACTATTTTTCAGTTATGTTTTTTTTTTTTTTTTTTTTCTTTTAGAGTTAATTCTATTTTTTATCTTATATTTATAGGTGACATATCATTTTAGTCATTTTTTTTTTAAAAAACATTCTATGTTGGTCCTAGTATTATTGTAACATGACAATTTTTTGTCATTCGTCAACAAAATTATTTAAATGTCATTAAATATGAGAATATTTTAGTCTATTTAGTTCTAAGCGTTAATTTTTTTATCCTAAATTTATATATGTCATTCCAATGCTGCATAGGCTTAGGTTGTGGAGGCTCTGCTGCGGAGGCGCTATGAATTAGGGATTTAAAAAAAAAAGTGTATTAACCCACTTTAATTTGTATTAAAAAGACTGAAATGTCTTCGTATTTAACGTCATTTAATAATATTACGATCGAAAGGGATATTAAAAAAAGATTAAAAATAAAATGACACATAAATCTAAGTGCAAATATTTATAGGTCATTGGTTAGATATGACTAAGTAAACCTTAATATAAGTTAATCATATAATGAGATGTTATAAAATGAATCCACCAACTAATCAAATATTAAAGAGTTCAATACAATAATGGCATGTAATGGAATGAAAAAATAATAGTTTTAAGAAATTTAAAAACCAGTAGGACTATAGGCCGGCCTCATAAGCCTCACTTAGCTAATTTCTTAAGTAATTGTTCATCAAATGAGTAATGATGTTGATGGATATATTAGGAATAGAACCAAAGCAATTTGGTCCAAAAAAGTGGAGCAAGAAGGACTCGAGTAGACCTAGGACTTTGAGGTTAAGCCCCGTGTTTGACCCGGGTTGCGGCGTCTAGCCTCGGCCCCGGCTAAGCCCAATTGGGGCCTCGGCCTGGGCTACGGCCGAACCCCAGGCCGGGTTTGGCATAGGCCTCGGCTGAGGGGGGCCTCGGTCGGCCAACCCGTAGGCCCGATCGCGAGATCGGGTGCGGTCAAAGGAAGTTGTAACCAATTCCTCTTTAGTTTTTTAGGGGAACGGTTTGGAGGCTTATTAGTATAAAATAGCTATCTATTTGTCTTGATTAGGACATCTTCATCTACTTTGTCTAAACACAAGCTACTCCTTTTGTAATTAATAGCTTTACACTACGGATAAATACAATATTTTATCTCCGAGACTAGTATCACTTATTTTTCTATTACATTACCCGTCTTTATTATTCATTTGATATTTTCTTTAATTATTGAATTTGATAATTCAGACCACTCAGATTAATTAAATCTATCAGATATTTAGACCATGGAGAATCAACAATATTATCTACAAAAAAAAATTGTTTAGATTTATTTGAAACACCGTCAAATATGTAAAGACTAAATAGGAAAACGAATGATTATTACCCTCCAACCTGTATATATAACTATTCATTTCTTAGTATATATAATGATCAAAATCAAATTCATGCCTATTAAGCCTCCAATTCAGCTATGAAGTTTTTTTGGGTATATTCAGGGTTTCCACCGTCGAACATAATGACTAATTCAGCTATGAAATTTAATTAAGCCTCCAATCTAACATTTTTCATATCGGAATATAAATATATAATCCACATGTATGATGTATACAAATCAATATCAGATCAGAGGACAATATAATTCACAATTTCACATAATTTACTAAATAAATCGTTGTCATAGTCATTTTCTTATTAATGGGATGGTTTAGCCATCTTCGTAGGTGTCCAAAATCCTCGTATTCATAATCATAGTATAGGATAGAGCACCAGCATAACATAGTACTAACAATTGAATTTTTTAACATTTTTTCAAACGAGAGAAACTTGCCCACGTACAATCACTACTTACTCGGTGTATGCAGTAATTAAGTAAATCTTATTTCTATATAATAGTCTGCAAATCAAATAAAAATGTATGGTAAATTTAATTGAAAATGTGTTGACAAGAATTCAAATTCATAACCATCCAAATATGAAAATTTTCTTCTTAATGACTAATCGAAACTAACCAAAATGAACTTATTGGATTTCAATTAGTTATTTTGGTTACCGAAAATCAAATTTACCAATCATATCCCAAACATACTTGAAAAATAATATTTTACTGACCAATCAAAATCAACCGAAAATGAACCAATCATACTTTCAGTTAATTATTTTGCTTACAAAAAATTATCGTCTAACGCAACCAATTCGATGGGATCTCGAAAATATGAATATCAACTTAGAACTATCTACGCTTTTTGTTAGCTAATTAGCTTAGTGTACCTATTATGCTCTCGATGTATATATAATTAACAATTTTAATACGAAGCAATTAAATAAATGAAATGTTGAGTATTGATTGTGTGAGAATTAAATTTGGTAATGGTTAAGTGACAATAGATATAGTCATCTAATATATATGATATTCACCAAAAAATCCAATATAATTTTGCCAAACGCCCCTTGCATATACCATCTAACTTGTGACAATTAGGTTTCGTAATGGTTAAGTGACAATTATATTTGGCACTAGTTATGTGGCAATTAAATTTGGTAAAGGTTAAGTGACAACAAATTTAGTCATCTAATAATAAAAATGGTATTTTCTTGTCTTAATATAACTTTTAACATAAATTACCAAACACTCCAAGGGAGTAAACGGTAAATATAAATATATGTGTAGGCGGGGCCGCGGGGAGGGTGGCGAAAAAGGGAAGACGAAGACGTGTTGTTGCGTCAGCAGCGGGTAATAAGAGCGGAGAAACGGAGGAGGGGCAAAACGGGAAAGAGAGGTAATATAAAAAGGAAGAAAAAATTAAAGAAAAAAGAATGGTATTTTTGCATGCAGAACTCGGAAATAGAGGCCTATACAAGGTGACGCTTGTCGTGCCTGTGATGTGGCCACCATTTCTCACCAATTCTAGCTCTTCCCACACTGCCCTTCACCCCACCCCCACCACCCTTAAATATACTCGGTCTCGTCTTTAATTCGATCATATATGCAAACTGAGGAGTTTCACTTTGATGGGTATTGGAAGAGGTGAGGGGGCTGATTTGGAAATATGAAAATGATGGAGGGGTTGAAGAAAAGAGTGTGGAAATCGTCTTCCTCGTCCTCGTCGTCTACGAGGTTGTTGTGGATTACGGCGCCGTTACTGATTCTGGTCGGTTTGGTGCTGGCTTTGGGGAGTTCCAAGGCTTCTTCCACTTGGGTTTTTGCTGACAGCTATTATCCCTGGAGTTGGGGTCCTTTTCTTGCTCGTGATAATCAAATTCCCGGTTCTCCGCCGCCGCCGCCGCCGCCGAATGATAGTTCTACCCAGCCGCCGTCAACTTTTCCGTCGGTGGTACCGCCGGACAACGGTGGCGGTGGAAAGATATTAGCTTATAATTCTAGTATTAACAGCTCTACTTCACCACTCCACTTTGAATCTCAAGAAATACAACAGCCTGTAAGGTTTTCTTATTTTTTACTTCTAATTTTGTATTTTTCTCTCTATTTCCTTCGCTTGCCTTTAATTGCCTTAATTATCGCTGTATTAATGATTAAAAATTTTGACTCAACTTTTACTAGGATCGAGTATAAAATTTTCTGTAGTAAATGATGGGTCTTTATCTCTTAATAAAGGCGTTTTTAAGGTTTAGAACACAATGTGGCTAATTGCCTTGGTATCTACCCATATTAGCATTCTTGATTTGAGCAATTAGTTATGATAATCTACCTGGGTAACAATAATGTGGGTAAATTGAAGTACACAATGTGGGTCGTAGGTTGTCTCTATCTTCAACAGAAGCACGAGTTTAAGGATGCCAAAAGTAGCGTAGGTAGTTAGTCGGCTGTAAATATATATATATGTGCCCACACGTATATAGTCCCACACGGAAAGAACTGCATGTGACCATCTGGTAATACTAGCTGTATTAGGCAATTCCCGAGGAAGAACGGGAAAAAGTGAAGGGGAGCGAGACTCCTTTCTGTTTACAAATCTGTTCTTTTCTTGGTGAGTTTGGCCAGGCAAAGAAAATTCGTTACAATCATGTATACCATATATTACTATACTCCAATAACTCATATTGTTAGTATTAGTACACAATTAACTGTATATTTTGTTGTACCAACTACCAATGCTATACTATTGACCAACTAGTAACTATGTTCAATAGACAGTATTTGAGAGAAGATTGAGATCAATGCAATGTTCGAACCATTATGCCCAAAGTGGGCAGATTCCTTGTACACATTTGGCACTGTCTGCACAATAGAATGTACTATTGATACCGTGTTAATTGTGTCTAACAGGATATACAAAAGGAAGAAAATTTGAATATCTCATCGAGTATACCCAGCATAATTTCATCATCCAACGAAACCGGGACTCCTCTACAAGTAACAATCAAAAGGAAGTTCAGGAATCTGGAAAGGCTGGAAGCTAATCTGGGAAAAGCTAGAGCTGCAATAAGAGCAGCTGTTCATGGGATAAACCAAACAGACGACCATGACTATGTTCCCACTGGCCCGGTCTACTGGAATGCAAATGTTTTCCACAGGTTATATATCATCCACTAAATTAAAACAACGTTGTACTGAGATATATATACTTCAATTTACTTAACGTTGTTTCCAGTGTTTGTCTGATCTGATCTCGTAATGGAAAAGCAGGAGTTACTTGGAAATGGAGAAGCAGTTCAAGATATTTGTGTATGAAGAGGGAGAACCCCCGGTTTTTCACAACGGGCCTTGCAAAAGCATTTATGCAAGTGAAGGCAACTTCATTTACCATATGGAGACTTCGCCATTTCGCACGAGAGATCCAGAGAAAGCCCACGTTTTCTTCCTTCCAATCAGTATAACAGCAATAGTGCACTTTGTTTATGACAGAAGTGTGCACAACAAAGAACATTGGCTTCCGATGAAACAGACAGTCAGCGATTACATTAATCTTGTTGCTGGAAAGTATGCTTACTGGAATCGAAGCCTCGGAGCTGATCATTTCATGCTTGCATGCCATGATTGGGTAAGTATATATATATCACAACTTCATCAATAGCCACTACTGGAAATTATTGAATTTCCGACCACCTGAAAGTAATCTTAAATCAAGTCAAAAGCAAAAAGTGGTCGGAAATAGCAACATAACAAAGGTTTTTCCGGATACCAAAAGTGGCCGGAACAAGGCTTTCGACTTGATCTAAAATCACTTTCAGGTGGTCAGAAATTCCATAATTTCCAGTAGTGAGCTTGCAATTCAACCGACCAATTTAATTCTGGAAAGATTGTTGCAGGGGCCTGAGATTTCCAAGGCTGTTCCTGAGCTATTCAAGAACTCGATCCGAGCATTGTGCAATGCGAATACCTCAGAAGGGTTTAAGCCGTCTAAGGATGTCTCGATCCCCGAGATCCTTCTTCCCGGAGGTACAATGCACGGCCTGATCGGCGGCCCCTCGCCATCACGCCGCTCAATCCTGGCTTTCTTTGCCGGAGGGCTTCACGGTCCCATAAGGCCAATCCTCCTAGAGCATTGGGAGAACAAAGACAACGACGTTCAAGTTCATAGGTACCTCCCCAAGGGCATCTCGTACTATGAAATGCTGAGGAAGACCAAGTTCTGCATATGTCCCAGTGGGTACGAGGTTGCCAGTCCAAGAATGGTGGAAGCTCTTTACACAGGCTGTGTCCCTGTGCTCATCAAGGACCACTACGTCGCGCCTTTCAGCGACGTCTTGAACTGGAAGTCGTTCTCCGTCGAAGTCCCGGTGGAGGACATCCCAAACCTGAAGAAAATCCTCACCGGAATATCGCAGAGAAGGTACATAAGATTGCAGAGAAGAGGGTTGATAGCCAGACGACATTTCGAGGTGAATTTGCCTCCGAAGAGGTACGATGTTACTCACATGATTCTTCACTCTGCGTGGCTTAGGCGATTGAATGTCCGGCTTCATGGCATTGAAGATACTTGAGAATTGAAATGACTACATATATATAGATATATAGAGTGCTTTGCTTTCTTGTGTACGTTTACTGTGCAGGGAAAAATGGAAAATGGAATATATGTTAGTTGGTTCGATCATGTCTACGTATGTAGTATCTGTGTTCCATATATTTGTTGGGGTAAGTAGTATTTGTTTTGTCAAAGGAAAAAAGGTGTAACTTATGCTGGCTGTCTTCAGTGCTTTGTATACTCCATGGCGATTTGTCATCTCATTCAATAAACTCGAGCATAATTCAGTTGGTTGATAACACGGAACAAAAGTTATTGTGTGTCAAAGTTTCATCTTTTCCAACTTCCTATATTTGATCATTAATTTCTCATTTTTCGGTAACAAAGTTAGTTTATCGGGCAATTTTAACTTATTTGACTATTATTAACTATTTGATCAATATAAATGTTTGATTAATTAGTTTTGTGTAATAACTTATATTATTGTTCAAAAAGCTAAAATTTAAAAATATATATATTGGTTCTCTTCGGTAACAAAGTTAGTTTATCAGGTAATTTTAACTTATTTGACCATTATTAATTGTTTGACCAATATAAATGTTTGATTAATTAGTTTTTTTGTAATAACTTATATTATTGTTTAAAAATGTTAAAATTTAAAAAGTTATTCAAAGTAACTTTTTCGATCAGTTTTTTAAGTCATTTTTGTATGTAATCATCTATAATATAATAGTTAATTCACCAAACACTTTTTTACAATCAGCTAATGTTATCAACTATATTTAAACCCACTAACTCAATCAGCTAACAACTATTTACCAAACACCCCAATATATTGTTTTTGACAATTATAATTAAACCCATTAATTTAATCAACTAGCAACTATCATCTAACAACTATTGTTCTCAAAAAAAAAAAAATCTAACAACTATTTATCAATTATTTTTGTGTCAAAATTCAAGAACAATAAACCCTAAAAAATTACCTCCATCAATACTTTAATTAGAGTTTAGTCCGTGAAGCTCTACTGCTCTAGGGCCTAGGGGGCAGGGGCTAAGGTGTAATTATATTAATAAAGAAATATTTTAGTGTTTTAGTCAAAACCGTGCGGAGTATTTAGTACAGTATGAAATCGTATGTAAGATGTGGTCCAGTTTTCGTGTGTTGTTCCCAAATTCCCAAGTGGCTGCTGGCATGTATGCCAACTGCCCTGCCAAGTAGCTGCCCATGGCGTCAAAGCTTTTGTAACGTTACTTTGGAAGTTAAAAACTAATCTAAAAACAATTCTTACTAATTCTATATAGGGATGGCAATGGGGCGGGGCGGGGGCAGGAGTATACACCCCGTCCCCATTCCCGCTACCTCGTCCCCATTCTCATTCCCGTCTCCGTCCCCGGCGGGGATTTGGAAATATTCCACGTCCCCGTCTCCGCGGGGAATTAGGCGGGGACGGGGATTCTCCATTCCCCGTCAATTTCGAGTCAAAATGTTAAATAATTATAATTTTTAATAATAAAAATTTTAAAAACTAAATAATAATTTCAAAAATTAAAATGCTAAGTGTATATATATATATATATATATATATATATATATATATATATATATATATATAGTATGCTGCATGTATATGTTGTATAGTGCATTACTGGTATAATATACTACATGTATATGTTGTATACTTGTATAGTGCATTACGGCCAGTAGCAACATTGTGTTAATTATATATATAGTTCATTACATATATAAATGGGATGTATATTACAGTGCATTACTGCTAGTGGCGACATTATGTTAATTATATATATATATATATATATATATATATATATATATATATATATATATAGTTCATTACATAATTATATGCCAGTATATATACATATAATTATTCGAGGGCGGGGCGAGGATGGGTATCCCCGTCCCCGTCCCCGTTTCCGACGGGGAATCACACATATTCCCCGTCCCCATCCCCATTTCCCGAAAATTTTTCCCATCCCCGTATTCATCGGGGCGGGGATCGGAGATCCCCGTCGGGGACGGGGCACATTGCCATCCCTAATTCTATATGAATATATATATATGATGACAATCCCTCCTCATTGACTAGCTACACCTACCAAGACCAATTTTAAATATGAGTTTTAATTAATTATTTTACTAAATTTTATGCCTAGCTAGCTTAGTTTAATGGACTATAATTGGATTAATTTTGATTCTTTTATTTACAAAAAAAAAAAAAAAAAAAAGTTTATAAGTGGGTATGATCGAGCTCGCACATAGCTCAGTTGGTTTTTAGTTGACTGATTGTAAGCAAGGAGGTAGGATTTTGGTAACAGCAGGGTTGTTTTTTGTGACCACCTGGTCCACCTAATGGACTATTGAATCATCGTGATTTATCCCAATCTTATATACCCGCGGGAGTATGGGATTCTGGGGCAAGAGATTTTACATTTTGTGGGCAAGTTTAATAAAATGGAATGGATAAATAACATTAAGACATTGATCATTTTTCCCTAAGAATGTATACAATGTAACAAGAAATGCAGATCATCATGATGGTCCTTGTGTGTCATGAACTTGAATGTTGAGTCTTCTGAGCCAGATGGAATGAAGAATCATGTGAAAAACATCGTACCGTTTCGGGGGAAAGTTCACTTCAAAATGCTTCCTAACTTGAATGCCCCTCCTCTGCATCCTTATATATTTCCTCTGAGGTATACTCAACAGAATCTTCTTCAGATTCGGAATCTCCTTCACCGGAATATCCACCGCAAACGTGTCCCAATTCAAGACATCCGCGAACGGCTTCGCGTAATGGTCTTTTATCAGCACAGGAACACATCCCATATACAGCGCCTCCACCATCCTCGGACTAGCAACCTCGTACCCGCTGGGACAGATGCAGTACTTGCTCTTTCGGATCATCCCATAATACGACACTTTCTTGGGGAGATACTCGTGGATCTCCACTTCTGGATCCTTGTTTTCCCAGGTCTCCATCAGCACTTGTCTGATGTAGCCGTGGATTCCTCCGGCGTAAAACACCAGCACGGAGCGCTTCGACGGCGACGGCCCTCCGATCAGGCCGTCCATGTTTCCTTGTGGAAGATAGATTTCCGGCAACGACACGTCTTTGGAAGGCTTGAATCCTTCCGATGTATTCGCGTTACACAACACCCTTATCGAGTTCTTGAACAGCTTTGGAATGGCATAGGAAATTGTCGGAGCCTACAATAATCAATTTAATTTCCACGTAAATCTCGTACCCACAAAAAACCATAATTTTCTTGTCCTGTCCCCAAACAGGATAACGAATAAGATGTTGTTAAGGTCTATATATACATACCCAATCATGACAGGCGAGCATGAAATGGTCATATCCGAGGCTTCGGTTCCAATAAGGATGTTTTCTAGAGATTCCATCTACGTAGTCGAGAGCCGTGTTTTGCATTGGCCGCCATAGATGAGATTCGCGCACAAAGACGTTGTGAACAATTGAATACACACTGAATGGGAGGAAAAAGACGTGAGCTTTTTCTGGATCTTTGGTGATAAATTTGCTGATCTCAAGCTGATGAATGAGGATTCCTTCAATCCCCAGAATTCCCAGACTGGAGCTGTAATGAAACACCGGCGGCTCACCTTCTTCATAAATGAATATTCTGAACCGTTTTTCCATCTCCAAATAGCTCCTGGAATCATTACCAAAAACACAAAATGTTCTGTCTTTTTCAACTAACCATTCTTGCAGTGATATCAAATGACTATTTGAGTAAAGAAATTAAGTTGTCCCCATCAGTAGCTCGATTGGTTTCTGGATAGCAGATTGTTGGGGCAAGAATTTCGTCTGGTTATATTTGAACTATAGTGTCTGGTTATATTTGAACTAAAATGTGGTCAATTTTTTCATAATTCTTGGGACAAGAATTTCGTCTTTTGTAGACAAGTAAAATAATAAAGCTGGGATAATATTACCTGTGAAATGTCCTGGGATTCCTGTAGATCGGACCACTAGGAACATAGTCAGGTTCCTCAAACATTTGATTCCCGGTTTTGGCTTCTCTAATTGCAGCTCTAACTCGTGAGAGACCGGCTTCAACCCTCTCCAAATTGCTCAACTTTTTCAGTACATTGGCAGTTTCCGAAACCTTATGGGAGTTCTGCAGGCTACTGTTTGTAGAAGTTGAAACTTCAGGCTCCTTTCTGGTTATATCCAGGTTGTCTTCCTCCTTAATACCCCACAAAATTAAGGAAAATTTGAGAATTTTAACCATATCCACAACATAAAATAATCGAAATACGAAGTTTCACAAAAGAAATGGAGTCTTACTGGCTTTTGAGGCTCTGCAGCTTCCATGGAAGAGTTACCAAGGTCAGAAGTGGTTGAAACATTTGATGCAGAGGGCAGAGAAAAACCCAGCCCTGTCTGGTTTTCATGAGAAATTGAGAAATCAGAACCGCTAAAATTGTGACCGGCAAGAGACCCATACACCAAGATCAACGGCAGTACGATAATACACGAAACTTTTGTGGAAGACGATGATGTTTCCCACCATGAAGAAACTCTGTTCCAAATATCCATTATTTTTATTTTCTTCTCTCTGGTTAACTCATTTCCCTTGGACACTGCAAATTCGGAGAAAATTAAAACTTCCTGTCTTAATCAGAAAGGTTTGTGTGTACTTTCTAGAAATGAATTTTATTTTGGCTTTTCTGGTAAGGAATCTTGGCATTGATTGATGAGTTGAAAACAGAACGAAGTTTTGGAAGCTATTGCAAATCTACTTCTCTTGTTAATTGTTTTCCTCCTGTCTTATAGAATAAACTGAGCAGTAAAAGAAAATTGTTGAAAACTATCATATGATTAATTTAAGAACTGAAGAAGATAATCCGGGAGGGTATACTCCCAAGTAAGACGTACAGACTAAGAGCTAATGTCCCTAGGCAGAGTATGGGCCAACTGGTGGTGAACGAGGAACAAAATCACAAATAACATTCTGAAAAGAATCAAATAAAAGAGTCACAAAAAAAAAAAAAAAAAAAAAAAAGGTCACCGCTTCGTTTGGGTATGGCCACTATGACATTGAGACAGTAATATTTCAAACAGATTTTGTGGTGATTCAGGTTCTTTAGTTAGGATACCGCCTCTTTGCGAGCAATAACTTCGGCTAAATGTGGGTCATGAGCACAACTAATGGGGCCACTGGTGACAACTTTGAAACAATCTTCCTCATCGAAAAGAATCGCCCCGAAGCTAGTTGTCCTTGTAATGTGAAATATATTACTTTGTTGTATGATTTATTAATTAATAGAAACTAATTTCTCTAATTGTGTCTTTATTCTTGGATGAAAGACATTATTTAGTCATGAATATGTTTGTACCTGTGGTTAGGTATGGGAGATGGGAAATATGATATTATGACATGCTTTTGATCCTTTTGGATATATTTGCATGTATATGCATATATTTTAATTCTTTTTTTTTTTTTTTTGAAAATGCATATATTTTAATTCAATTCTCTCATGAATATATTTTTGAAAGAGTAATATATACTACACACTTTCATTTTTTACTCTTTTTTGTATAACTTAGAATTTCTGATTTTGCCAATTTACTCCATTTGTATTCTGTATTGATGTGGTAGCATTACTGATTTAGAAAAGGAAATGGATCACAAACAGTTTTAAAAGTATTTTTCTTATTATCCTCAAATAAAATCTTGACATAAATGGTTGAAAATAGCTAGCCTTTATTTTTCTGTTTTCTACCATTGTTGAGAGGGGAAATGGAGAAGAAGATGAAATGGAAAAGATCATCCACAAGCAGGGGCAGATCCACCATGGGCAGCTGCCCTCCCTCTCCCCACCTCCACCCCATATATAACCATTGTATGTATATATGTATATATAGTACAAGTTTTGTTATAAGTATAACAAAATAGATAAAAGTTAACAAGAGATGATTAGATCAAGTATCAAGGCATGTGTCTTATTTTTGTAGTGGCTAAGATTCAAATCCTGAGAGGTTAGCGTTCGAATGCAATGTATGTGTTAACACAATTTATTTATGACTTTTAAATATTAATTAATTGTGAGATTTACACACATCTATATAACTTTCTTTTATTTGAGATGTGTCTAAATGTGTTTTTTATTCGAATTATTTTATCAAACTAATTATGTTTCATATTTTGTTATTAATATTTTTATAAAGCTTTGATGTGTTTTATTTTTCGTCCACATCCAACAATATTTATGGCTATACTTTTAAGTGTTTTATTTTTTATCAAACTATCTCTTTTGTTTTAATGCATTTCGCCCCAGCTGAAAAAGTTTTCTGGATCCGCCAGTGTCCACAAGTGCCAAATTATTCTCCCTTTTTGTAATGAAATATGTCATTTCAACACGGTGTTGTCCTGAAAGGAGTGGTGAAATGGGGAAACATGATTATTATACTTAGATAATCATGGAATTCAATTTTTGTCAACACTCTTTTGATCAATCAAGTCACACAGAGTCTTTATAGTGTAATTTAATAATTTATATTTCAGTGTGATTTACGAGCTATTGCATACAAGTGACATTTATCCATTCAATACATACCCTTAGGTAGTGATTATTGCCTAGTTTTTCCTCGTCACCTAAAAAAATCAATGGTGTTAGCACTTAGCATATCAAGTACTCCAAGTAATTAAACAGCTCCCAAACAATAGTCCAGTTGTTATATTATAGACCGCGGTGCATAATTGATTATGCACCGCGGCCCATATACGGCGCCGTTTCTTTAAGTAAAGAAACGGCCCGCCGTTAGAGTTAACGGAGTCCGTTTGTTTGGTGTATTAAACACCAACTGACACTACAGTATATCCAAACCGACAGTGCAGTTATATCAAAATGATACTATAGTTATAGTGAAATGAAACTGCAGTGTATATAAACTGAAACTGAATAACATTTCACATATTTGCGTGTATATTGTACAATGAAGCTGTAATTATATCAAAATGATCATGTAGTTGTGTTTTAATAAAACTATAGTGTATATAAAATAAAATTAAATAACATTTTCACATATTTGAGTCTATAAATATCGAATGAAACTATAGTTATATCGAAATGAAACTGTAGTTGTGTTCAACTGAAACTGCAGTGTATACAAAATGACACTGAATAAGAGAGTTACTTTTTACAAAAAGGTGCGAAACGACGAAAATAAACACTGTTAATTTTCATTTAAAAAAAAAAAAGACGCGCGGTGCATAATCGATTATGCACCGTGGTGCATAATATAATTTGCCACAATAGTCCTACCAAGTTGTTTAATCTGTTTTTTTCGAGTTGTCTACAACCTTATTCTCTTTTATTTCTTGGACTATTTAATTTTTAACAAGCCAAACCCAATGGGCTTAGCCCATTGATACATATGTTACTCTAAAGTCTAAAATGAGAGATTTTATGTCATCTGATAGCATAGGTCGGGCCCAAACCTATATATGTAATTTCAACAAATCAACAAAATGAATAAACCCATAAAATAAAACATAAAATTTCTTGTGGTGTTGTCGGCTGTGTTGTTTTGCTCTCACTCCTGGCCAGTTTTCTCTTTTATTATGAACTTTGTTCATTCAACTTCTTTTACTATATTTGTGGATAAGAGAACCCCCCAAAATGGTAATTCAAGTGTACATTTTGAGTGAAATTGGTATTGTAACTCTAATCATAAAGAATCACATATTAAAAAAGTAAATTAGTAAGGTTTTTGATAACTTCACTACTGGAAATTCTGAAATTTCCGACCACCTGAAAATGATCTTAAATTAAGTTGATACTAAAAAGTTCAAAAAGTGGTCGGAAATAGCAACAAAGGTTTTTCCGGATACCAAAAGTGGTCGGAACAAGACTTTCTACTTGATTTAAGATCATTTTCAGGTGGTCGGAAATTTCAGAATTTCCAGTAGTGCTTATTGATTCAAATCAAGAAGATTATTAAGTTGTTCCGTTTAAAAGGAGAAGGCTAATAAGTTGGCCATATTGAGAAGGCCAATAGACAATTTGAATAGGGAGTTGAATTTGACTAATCAACTTGACAATGTTGCCCAAAGCTCCCAAAACTTGAGTGGCAAGATTAAGTGGTTTATTGTATGTAAACTTACTCAGAAAAGGCAAAACTGAAATCACATCAAAAAAGAAAGAAAGAAAAAAATCTACCCAAAACGTGCTGATTAAGACGGGAGTTTTCCTCTCAAACTGGCACTGCCAAAGTGAAGATCGATCAGAAGAGTAAACCAGAGATCAGAGAAGATAGAGCACATACTCAAAAACATAGTACTACGTAAAAGGAACAAAAATGGAGTTAAGGAACAGAATGTTTGCACGGTGGGGATCTTCCTCAGGAGTTCTGTGCATAATCGCAGTGCCGTTGATTTTGGTGTCAGCGTTTTATGCCCTTCACAGTTCTAGCGGTTTTGAATCAGTTTTTTCCTCTGAAACCCATCCATGGCTGCGGGGTTTTTCTATGCCCTTTTATCAACTACCCTCTTCTCATCCGGTATCCCCCATCTTTTCCATGTCAATTTTATCATAAGTTTTCTCATGAAATATACTTGTTTTTATGAGTATATTTTACCATATTTTTTTGCCATTAACATGCATATGATTAAATTTCTCAAACTTAATTTTGCTAATTTTTTTGGTGGATTTAGGATGCAATGAAAAAGTTAACCAATTTAGAGAGAGTTGAAGCTGGTCTGGCACGAGTTAGAGCTGCAATCAGACAAGCTCAAACTGAAAATCGAATTCTGGAAGACCCGGACTATGTTCCTCATGGTCCAATTTATCGGAATCCCCACGCATTTCACAGGTAATTCTGTCTCGTTAAAAGTCTAAATTGATAGTTTCTTATGCCACAGTTCTTTAGCGTTGCATTATTGGAAGATGAATGGATTTTGGTGATAAAATTGAGGTGTTTTTTTCATTGGTTTCAGGAGCTACCTGGAAATGGAAAAACGGTTCAAGATATTCATATATGAAGAAGGTGAACCGCCGGTGTTTCATTACAGTTTCAGTCAGGGAATTCTGGGCATTGAAGGAATCCTCATTCATCAGCTTGAGATCAGCAAATTTCGTACCAAAAACCCAGAAAAAGCTCATGTCTTTTTCCTCCCCTTCAGTTCCTATTCACTCGTTCACTTTGTCTTCGTACGTGACGCCCATGAATGGCCGCCTATACAAAAAACCGCTAGAGACTACATAAATGGCATCTCTACAAAGTACCCATACTGGAACCGAAGCCTCGGCTATGATCATTTCATGCTCGCTTGTCACGATTGGGTATTAACCTATGAACCTTAAAAACATCCTATTTTTGTTGTCTCTGATCTATCTAAGAGTGTGTATTAGGTAAACCCGTCTCCCTAGGCTGTAGCCTAGATTGTGCGTTATAGTTGAGTGACTCAAACTAAGAATGATTAAGGTTGTATTATGTGTCTGATTTTGTTAACTAGGTTTATTTACGGGATTGCAGGCGCCGACAATTTCCCACGGCACTCCGAAACTATTCAAGAACTCGATCAGGGTGATGTGTAACGCGAATACATCGGAAGGGTTCAAGCCTGCAATAGACGTGTCGTTGCCGGAGATCTATCTTCCTCAAGGAAACATGGACGGGTTGATCGGAGGGCCGCCACCGTCGAACCGTTCCGTGCTGGTGTTTTACGCCGGAGGGATTCACGGCTACATCCGACAAGTGATGATGGAGACGTGGGAAAACAAGGATCCGGAAGTGGAGATTCACGAGTATCTTCCGAAGAACGTGTCGTATTATGGGATGGTCCGAAAGAGCAAATACTGCATCTGTCCCAGTGGGTACGAGGTTGCTAGTCCGAGGATGGTGGAGGCGATGTACATGGGATGCGTTCCCGTGCTGATAAAGGACCATTACGCGAAGCCGTTCGCGGATGTCTTGGACTGGGACACGTTTGCGGTGGATATTCCGGTGAAGGAGATTCCGAATCTTAAGAAGATTCTGTTGAGTATACCTCAGGAGAAATATTTGAGCATGCAGGAGAAGGGGATTCAAGTTAGGAGACATTTTGAAGTGAACTTTCCTCCGAAACGGTACGATGTATTTCACATGGTTCTTCATTCGATTTGGCTTAGAAGACTCAACATTGAAGTTCACGACATCCAAGAAACATCATGACATTCGAAGTTAATTAATCCAATTGAATTTGAGTTGAATCCTATTTGAATAATTAAAGTAATTCTCGCAAGAGTGTTGCTGCAATGATGTAATATGTTATGTAATCATTTTGAATTTGTTTATATGTGATTGTTGGTTGTCTAAGTATTGTTATGTAATAATCATTCTTGCATTGGTTTTTTTCTTGATAAGATTATTATTAAATTAAAGTTAGAAAGTTTCCATAATGCATATGTTATAATATATTATATTTAGATTAGATATGGTGATGTGAGTTAGGTCAATATGGGTTAATTTAAAGCAAATTATTATGTGGACTCAGGTCCAAATGTTCACTGTTTACATATTAAATGTTCATAATTTACTTTTTAAAAACTCACAATTTGTATACTACGAACACACAATGTTAACATATATATAATTGATTACCTTGTTTTGTATTCACAAGTTCCTTTCAAATATTACAGTCACACAATATTAACAAATTATGATTTGATGATCATGTATTGTATTTACAAATTTTCTTCTACATTTGTTATGTGTTTTGACTTAAAAACGCAATTTATATTCTAAAAGTTCACAATTCCAATACTAAAAATACATAATTTATACGTCATTTAGGACCAATATCCATCTTGATGGACCCTTGTCCATGTTATAACAACTCTTAATCTAAGCACATTTCGATCAAGTGGTTTGTGGTCCACTGATATCTGGTTAGTTCCTTATGTGTGAGGTTTGAGGTTCGATCCTCTTAGTAGGCATAGATTGTGTATGGATATCCCCTTTCTTTGTAATATAATAAAAAAATCTAAGCACAACCCAAGTTACTGTATGTATTTGGATTAATATGACACGTTTTTTTTTTTTTAATGCAACATGACACGATTTAGTATATAGGAGATTGTGCTAGGCACTATTCATTTAATGTGGGTTGTGTTTGGTTGGTCCAAACTCATACATATCTCTAGTTAGAGCTCTCCCCATTTATAATGCCTAGTTTTATATTATATTATATCATATTAAATTGTGCAAAAATACACTCATTTCTCCATTTCTATATCCACCCAGTAGTAATAGCAAACCATGCACTCTATCCACTTGTGTATTGTCTATGCATTCCGGCCACCTGCAAGATTTTAGGAGAACAAAAATAATCGTATGGCTCAAGTTGGCACAATATAGTTCATTTGACATCACTAATAGTATTGTAATTCAAAAATATTTGTGTTGTTTTTTAATTTGTTAATTAATTCATTTAATTGTATAATAATGTTCAATATAAACTATAAAAAAAAAAACTCGATTTTTTGACAAATGTTTGTATTTGATATCAATAAATTTAATTATATATGTACTATATATGGAGAGGAGAGAAGATAAACATATGAATGGCTTATTATAAATATTTATAATGAATATAATAATTATAAGAAGTGTAACAATCAAAGGGTGCTAGTAACTACCAGCTGTCACATTAATGCAACTATCAATAACGTGCCTAATGAACGTATTGTTTGGAGTCTTGGATTGGGGATACATCAACGTAACAAGGACTCCCCAATTGGACCCAACCTACCGACACAATCCTAATAAAGGTTTTTTCTTCTCTTAATTATAGTTTTTTTAAGAGAGAAGAAAAAAAAACATTAATAAATAATGTGCTCTAATATTTCGTACTTTTGACCTAACAAATATGAAGCTTCAAATTTATGTATGACTTTCTTGATCTGAGTCAGTCAGTTATGGTCTATGGGTAACTCAATTTTATGTATTTTTTATATTTATTTAATAATAATTAAATTCGAAATATTTTTATGTAAAAAAAATATATTAAAAAGTATGACCAATTCATGTGCAAATATTCATCAACTTTACTATTCATGGATTGATCTAGACTTTGATTGATATACGAAGTTAAAAAATAATTAAAGGTAGAAGGGTCAAATAAGCATATTTACAACTCACAAGTGCTCAATTAAACTCTTAAAGTTTAAAATAAGAACTTATTATTTGATACATAAACTTTTAAAATTCCTGCATTTATCATTTTTTCAGGTTCCATCATGTTTTGATGACATGGTGTATAATTAAACTGATGTGGCTGGTAAAATATTTTTTTACACATGGCATCCAACAAATAATACTTTCTTGAAATGGCTTCAATCCACCGAAAAAGTAAATTTTCTACTTTTCGGTGGCGTGGCATCACTCCAATATAATAATTCTACATGAGGTGGCTAAAACAAAAACTTTAATTACAAATGCATCATTCTCATTTTGTTCTCTAGTAGATGAAATTTGGCTTTAAAAAAAAAAAACAAAACAAAACAAAACAAAAAAACTCACCTGTATCTCTTTTGAAAAGATTTCAAACACATCTACTAAATGAGTGATTCCAAAAATTACACCAATGTAAAAATAATATACATATTCACACCTTCCGATCCATAGTTGATAACCAAAAAATTTCCTCCTAGAATCGTGAGTTGTGCAAATTTAGACTTTCAATCATCGCAGGCTCATACTCCAAGTTGTTTCATGCACCTGATGAAGCCAAATATGAATACATTTCAAACCAAGAAGACGAACGAAGCTGATACGATTTTGAGAAAACGAAGCGGAAGAAAGAAGTCGAAGGTGGGTTTGAGAAGACGAAGAAGAAAGAAGTGGAAGATGAAGAACATACTGATAGGGTTTGCTTGGTTTTAATTTATAGCCTTAATAAATTTCATGTCAACAAATTTTTTTTTTTTAAATTTAATTTCCATGCCAGCTTAATATGGACCGTCAGAGTTTTAGAAAGTGTATGTATCAAATTAGCTCTTATTTTTGACCAAGAAATTAATTGAGTACTTGAGTAATAGATGAACCTTTTTAACATTTCTGACATAATTAAAAGTTTAAAACTCAAATTACATCTCTTATTCAACACACAAACTGAGACAGAAGTTGTAGCATTTTCAATTACAACGTACAATTAAACAGAAGAAATACAGTGGTGCCATGTTTAGGCAGATCTCAGGCACATATCAAACATTCTCAACCCCATATAGCCGGAAATTGAGTCGCCGGAGCCATGCAGAGTGAAGAATCATGTGGAAAACATCGTACCTCTTCGGAGGGAAATTAACCTCAAAATGCCGTCTGGCTAACGACCCCATCCTCTGCAAACTCAGATACTCACTCTCGGATATTCCCGACAGGATCTTCTTCAAGTTCGGGATGTCTGCCACCGGAATCTCAACGGAAAACGACTTCCAATTCAGAACGTCGCTGAACGGCGCGACGTAATGGTTCTTAATGAGCACAGGGACACAACCCGTGTAAAGCGCCTCCACCATTCTCGGACTGGCAACCTCGTAGCCGCTAGGGCATATGCAGAACTTGCTCTTCCTTAACAAATCATAGTACGAAACGCCACTGGGGAGATACTTATGAACTTGAACGTCTTCGTCTTTGTTTTCCCAATGTTGTAGGAGTATTGGCCTTATCGGGCCGTGAAGCCCTCCGGCGAAGAAAACCAAAATCGATCGGTTTGCCGGAGAGGGATCGCCGAGTAGGCCTCGCATTGTACCGTCCGGAAGATGGATCTCCGGGATTGACACGTCTTTTGAGGGCTTAAATCCTTCTGAAGTATTCGCATTGCACAATGCTCGTATTGAGTTCTTGAATAGCTCAGGAACGGCCTTTGAAATTTCAGGCCCCTGCACCGTTCAATCTTGCCTGAATTACAACTTTACATGCCAATAAGGCCATAAGGGCTCCAAAAATGATAAGTCATCAAACTTTTAATCTCTAAACTTTTTAAAATTGCAATTACACCCATCAACAATTCATTTTGATGCAATGAATCTAAGAACCGGTAAATAACCTGTTATTATAAGTCAATAGGGATCCGACCACCCTCGGGCAGAAATTTCAGGTAAAAAAGTGATCGGCGAGGTCGACGGTCACGCAGAAGGTCACCTTCTCTGAAGAGAAGAAGGCGACCTTCTCCGTTATCGACGACCGATCGCTGGTCACTTTTTTACCTGAAATTTTTGTAGGAGGGTAGACAGATCCTTAATAACCTGGGATAACATGTCATTTATTGATTTTTGGACTTTATTGCATCAAAATAAATTATTGATTGGTGTAATTGCACCTTTAAAAAGTTGGAAGACTAGTTGACTTTTTAACTAAAGTTCGAAGGCTGACGATGTTTTGGGCTTTATAACATCGTCACAAAACTGCAGACTTATATCATTTTTTATGACGAGATAAATCTACAGTTTTGTGACGATGAAAATTACCCCCATTACTTAAGAGTGTGGCATGATAAATTAATCTTACTTTTATATAATACCTGCAAACTATATAGATAAATTAATCTTACTTTTATATAATACCTGCAAACTTTGATACTCCGTATTTACTTACCCAATCATGGCATGAAAGCATGAAGTGATCAGCTCCCAGGCTTCGATTCCAGTAAGGATACTTTTGTGCTACAAGATTAACGTAGTCGCTGACGGTCAGTTTCATCGGACGCCATGGTTCACTTAAGTTCCTCTCGTAGATCGTCCGCACTATTCCGGCAACGGTGACCGGCAAGAAGTAAATGTGTGCCTTCTCAGCATCTCTTGTGCGGAATTTTGATTTCTCTATTCGGTGAATGAAATTTCCTTCCGTTGAATAAATGTTCTTGCATGGTCCGGTGTGAAAAATGGGCTTTTGTCCCTCTTCATATACATATACTTTCAATTGCTTTTCCATTTCCAAGTAACTCCTGGTGGATCGAAACGAAAAGGAAAATGATAAGTATACTTTCATAAAGTAAAACTTTTTAGTGATAGTGATTAGCAGCTGATTGAGTTAATTAGAGGATATAATTAGTTGATAACATTAACTGATTGTAGAAATGTGTTTGGTAAATTAGCTGTGAGCTGATAGCTGTTTGGTATAATTTCTTTTCTAAAAAGAACTGCTTTGAATAGCATTTTAAATTTTAATGTTTTGGAATTACAAAAAGTTAATTAACCAAACACTTATATTGATTTTTTAACCAAGTCAAACAATAACTATTTTACCAAACAGGGTAATGTTTTAAAATATTTTTTAGATGACTAAGGAAACTCATAACTGAATAAACCTTACTCTTATGTAATACACTACAAATCATACATAGGAGATATAAATTGATAGAAAGATCTCTATGCAATGGATCTAACCTAGAAGGTGTTGGCAACAAAACATTTTAAAATCTTAATAAATACAAAGACAAGTTGATAACATCGTATTTGTCAAATTATTCTGTGGACCATGAATAAAAGATACATGTTTAATATATTAAATATACATTATTTAAGTATTGAATGTACATTATTTGAAAGTACTAAAGTGATTAAGATTTGTGTTACCTGTGGAAAACATTGGCATTCCAATAAACTGGGCCAGCCGGAACATAATCAGGGTCATCCAGCTTTCGCTTTCCATGCAAAGCATCTCTTATTGCAGCTCTAGCCATCCCCATTTTAGCTTCAAGCCTCTCCAGATTACTGAACTTTCCGGTGATGATTGTTGCCTGAAACTTTGACTTCCGGCCAAGAATAAAAGGACTCCAACTCCATGGAAAATTTCTGGCGGCGAGAACCAAACCAGAAGAATTCATTGAACTCCCCAGAGCCACCAGCATGCAAACCAGAATCAATGGCGACATCATCCACAACAACCTCGTAGATGATGATGATGATGGCGGCGACGGCTTCAAATTCTCTTTCATTTTGGATTGTCTAAATTACACCCCTTTTTGAAATACTCAAAGTGAAATTAAGTATATATGAATACTCAGCTAAGGTAGAACAAGGAGAATATATAATATCTTATGGTTCCATATATATTTTCTTGGATTTGGGTTGGACATATAACATATTAATAGGTGGAGTAGCATGCTAGCCGTTACAAGAAAAAACTTAAATATTTACAAATTAAATACCTGTAAATTTTATTAATTTCTTGTAATAAATGATGCAAGGAGCCCAGAAGTGAGATCGAATTGGGCCAAGGACGTGGTACAACCATGCCCGGATACATCGATAGTATACAGATATTGAGATAGTCTCCATATATTTATATGAGAATAGGCCAATTCAAGACCCTAGCGAGTTGGAGTAAGTGTAATGTCTTAATTTATTCGAGTGGGGTTGTACCATAGATTGTAGAATGTCCCTAGTTGAAGTGAAGATAGAACTCATCATACATGCATAAACATGCCTTCCAAGCCTATGAAACCTCACAATACCCGTCCAACTTATTCTGATACTAATTGTCAGTCACATCAAATGTTTATTAATTACTATGTCAAAACTTATAACTAGCTTAGTAACAAATATCCAACTTTATTTTTTTATACTTGCATTCACTGTCGTAGATGATAGATGCTAGACTTAGCCTTCTAATCTTTGTCTATTTTTACTATATATGTGATCCTTATATTTTGAACTAGTTTATCAAATATTCTAAAAAATTTATTTTCATAGATATTATATTTTTGGGGTGGGGGTGGGGGACGAGCTAGGGTATAGGTTTCTATTTCCGAGCATGGTTCTTCATGCAAAATATTGTACCAAAAGAAAATTAAAACAACACTCTTCATGCAAAAATACCATAAAATCGACATCTACAACGTATGATGAACAGCAGCCTAGACGCATGCCCGCAGACGCCATGCATGGACAAACGTAAAGACAAGTTGTTTGTAATCAGAGAAGGAATGATGTAACTTTAAATTTAATTTCTGGAAAAATTAAAATTGAACACGAATTTTGTTATTGAAAAGGATCAATTGAAATAGAAGTTTTGGAATTAGTACTACTGCATTATATATCATCATATCGTATCAACGTTGCGTTCTTTGGGTGATTTTTTTTATTGATTTATTTATTTCATAGAAATATTCTTCACGCTTGAATTATGCTCATATGTGTATGTGAGATCAAATGAGAATAGTGTTTGAATAACTAAAAAATGGAGCACACAGCTCCAGGAATGGTGAGGGGGCTCCCACCCCAATAGTGACTAAAAAAAAAGGTGTTTATAATTGTTGTAACGTTTAGTTTTTATTTTTGTTTTTAAGCAATAAACATTGTCGCTATTTAATGAAGTCGTATATATTTCAATTCCCACTTTGCTGGCATGCCTAAGTGCTTAACCACAGATCGACGCCACAAACAAACATTAAGACAAGTTTTTCATCAAACAAGTTATGATGTAATTTTAATTTTGGATGTTTTGGGTTAGGTTGCAAACAATAAACCAAGCAACTTTTCTATTGAAAAGGAATTATTGAAGCAGAAGTTTTGGAAGGTTTTTTCAAATCACCGTGTCATGGTGAGACCGACGTTGTCCTACACTTCATTAATTAAGGATAGCAATTTACATTCATTATGTGGGCTTTCATATGAATTAATCCGAGGACAAAAAACATTAAAGGTATGAATTTGGTTTTGTTGTAGGCAGTAATGTATAAGTATTAATTAGATATTTGTAAGTTAGTTAAGAAACATTTTAAATTTAATTTACTTCTTCTACCAATCTGCAGGACAGAGTAGTGATGACTGATGATAACCTCTTAAGTTTGAGGTTCAAACTTATGAATACATTGATTGGGAACCTTTCTCAACTGTGACCGACCCAACCTAAGTGTGAAAACCAAGCAAATGCTTAACTAGTAGTCATTTTCGCCCCGCCTAGAAGGATCCATCTCGACCTATATTTAGGTCGGGACGATCGATCCGATCAAGTTCACTTGGAGAATAAACCTAGATTCTTGACCTCGATCCGGCCACAACGGCTTGGTGGCAAGTTAGGAACATCGCGACAGGTGGGTGTCACTACACCGTCACTGGGCTCACTGACTGCATGCACGACACGTGTTAGGCATGCCGAGAGTCCGACATGTGTCTCCATTACCCCTATAAGTACCACATATAATGATGGGAGAAAGGACTTTTTGGGGCAGTTTCCACATAATCATTGGCAGCTCGGGGCCCTTTGTGGGTCACTTTTCCCGAGCTCGACCACTTAAACTAAAAAACAGACGAATAAAAGATTCACATACAATCCGATCTTTCTATTCATATGTATTTGTGGGAACGACCGTATTTACCACATCACACATGAATCAAATAAAGACATATGGTCTTTCTAGTGTAGCTTAATTCTCTTGAGTAATTTATGAATTATTACACAAAAGTGGAATTTACCCAATGATAATGACTACGAATTTTCCTTGTCACTCAAAAAAAAAATATTAGAATTGAAACTGGGCTGGCCACTTAGCTTCCTTTTAAAGAAATATATATAACACCAGGCCAAGGCCCAAGTCCACTTTGGATTTGAGCCAACATTCTCTACTAGCAGCCTGTTTACTGCAAGGCCTATTATTGGTCTTTATTTTTATTTTTTAATCTTCCAGACCATAATCGAACAGGCTGAAAGCCTGAAACCAAAGAATCGAAATTTTGATTTGAGAAAGGAACCAAATCCAACCTAGAAGCTCAACAGAGTCAACACTGGGTATTAATTCAAGTTAAGAAAAGATAATCAGCGGAGCTAGGGGGAGGCCGGAGGGGGGTCTTCTTGGAGAGCCATTATTTGATATTTTTAACAATTTAGTAATAAACCCTTACTGGAATGGAACTATTATTTTTTGAGTTGTCATAGTTGCTAATTCAATTAAAGCTGTCAAAACGGACTAGCCCATATATGGGCGAATCGGACCAAGTTTACATGATTTTAACGGGTCGTATTTTTCCAAACCCAGTCCATTCAAGGGTGGGCCCGACAGGTTAGATCTATTTGAGTCTATTTTGATAACTTTAGCTAAGGGTCTTGGCCACTTAAGTTATGTCACTTATGTGGGGTTGGTGAGGATAAGATGGTCATTTACAATCATCAATGTCATTTCATCTTCCTCCATCCAATCAAATCAAAACAAAGTTTGAGTCTTGGATTCTCATTGATATTTAAAAGGGTTTGGGTGTATATACAATATATATATATATATATATATATATATATATATATATATATATATATATATATATGGTGTATATCATGCAGCTATGTGATGAGTTTGGGGATTGGATTCAGGCCCAGACGATGACATATTTGTCTTGCATATAACCCTATTCTGACACCACATGTTAAATTCCAACACGTGTATTTGTAAAAGTTACCAATCAGGATAACTTATATATTTAATTACTTACGAGGACTATGTGGTCTAATGGTACCCGGGTTGGACTTTTATTTAGAAGGTTGTAAGTTCAAGTCTTAGTGGCGGCGTTATTAGCTTTTTGTGTTCAGTAGGTTTACAACCTAATAGAGCTAGTAGCGCTCAAAAAAAAATTATATTATGAGCAAAATAAAAGAAAAGATTTGGAAGAAATTTTATTATCAAGAGAGAAAGAGATGGGAGAAAAGAGTAAAGATTCTATCATTATACTCATAATAATCTATATGTACATATATACACTGTTGTCGCTTAATTAACATGGTACGGTACGAGGAGACGGAGGAGTTGACGTGTAATCATGTGGTACATTATATTGGAGATTACACAGATTTCTCTTCTCATTTTCTCTCTCTGGGTTCAATGCTCACATGCATACTATGCAAATCATTTTCTGAACTGTATTGTCGTATGGAAATACATAAAATACAACATAAATCATTATCGTACAACGTTGTAATTTTCTTTATGAGTTGGTTCGGTTGTTTTCGTAAATGTCAAGAACATGCCAGAATGTATATATATTGACAAAAATTAAACCACTACAGCATAAAAAGTCACAATGGTTCGATTTGATCGAATTGAGGTTTTTACAGATAAAAATTATGGTACAATTTCACATGTGGTAAATTGAAATTAAACTATTATTTTTTTATATTATATTTTAAAACATTATTTACTTATATAATATACTTAAAGCGGATTGGGTGCAGTCCTCTATTGAGCTTTATAAACCTTCCCTTTTGCATGAGGGCTCGGGTGGTAAGCTATCAGTCTGCATTGGACTATAGCAAGAAATTTCTCACGCTGGCAAATCCCTTACGGCTCTTCTTCAATAAAGCTTTATAAGATTTCCATTTTGCATGAGAAGATTCCAGGTACAGAAGGGCAAATCAATCCAGGCCACAATGTATCCCACACGGACATCCTTTCCGACAACGAAGCTTCTATGGTTGTTCATGGTTCCTTTTGTTCTGCTGTCTGCTTTTCTGGTTTTCCGTGCCCCTAATAAGAGTTGGGTGTTCACTTTTCCTTATCTGAAAACTCTTGCTGTCTATGGTGCAAAAAGTTATACAAAGTTAGAGATACTGGAATCTGGTCTGGCCCAAGCCCGATCTTCAATCTTGAGAGGAAACCAGCTTCACAGTGATGAACACTACATCCCTTCTGGTTCAATATACTGGAATGCCTCATCCTTTCACAGGTAATATAATTTACAATTCCACATCTACTCCATCCTTTTGTGGTAGATCTAGTTAAGGTCTCGAGAGTTATTTGGTGCAAATTAAATCTAACTTTTGTGATATAAGTCTGGGCTTCGAGAATGACTAGAGAAACAGTAGTCATTACTCGAGAAGTCTGGACTCCTGTTGGAAGTCGAACTTCCAGCCATGTGGTTACTAAGTAATTAACCGCCTAGCCATGGCTGGGGTTGCCTCGTGTATATCAATTCCTTAATCCCTTAACTTGGGGGTGCGATTGAGTGGAACTTCAATCATTAACCAAAGGTTAAGGGTTCGATCCTTGGTTTTGGGTATAAAACAACATTAAATCTCCAGGTCAGTTGTCTCACTTAAAAGAGGTGTCCACAATTCAACTAGTGATTAGTCACTGTGTCTAAAGGTATAAATCCTGGTTACACCAAAAAAAAAAACCTTAATCCTTAAAAAAGTGGTGTAATGAAATGCAGGAGCTATGTGGAAATGGAGAAAACATTGAAGGTGTATGTGTACGAGGATGGACAGCCGCCGGTGGCTCACTACGGTCCCTGCAAGAGCATATACGCAATCGAAGGTCATTTCATCCATGCCATGGATTTTAGCCAGTTTCGAACCACAGATCCAGACAGTGCCCACGTTTTCTTCCTTCCTTTCAGCGTTACTGTTCTGAGTAAAATGATTTATGTCGCCAACTCCCATGATTGGAGTCCGATGAAGAGAACTGCCTTGGACTATGTCCAGTCTATTGCTCGGAAATACCCCTTCTGGAATCGCACCCTCGGCGCCGATCATTTCATGCTTTCTTGCCATGATTGGGTCAGTGCAGTATATATGCAGCTTTATTTAACTTATCTTTTTTAATCTGTTAGAAATTTCTTTTTGAGTGACCACAAAAGTTCAACCTTATGATTCTAACTAGCTGCAGAAGATCATAAGAACATAAAAATTGCATTTTTCAACCATTTTGAAATTACATAATTTTGGAATATATATATATATATAGGGGCCAGAAATATCAGGTTCGATTCCAGATCTACAAAAGTATGCAATCAGAGCATTGTGCAATGCCAACACCTCAGAAAGATTCAACCCCAAGAAAGACGTGTCCATCCCAGAAATCAACCTCCCTGACGGCACAACAGACGGCTTGATCGGCGGCCCGCCGCCGACAGAGCGTCCGGTGCTGGTCTTCTACGCCGGAGGGCTTCACGGCCCGGTCCGGCCAATTCTCTTGCAGCATTGGGAGAACAAAGACGAAGACATTAAAATCCACAGCTATCTTCCCAAGAACGTGTCGTACCACGGAATGATGAGGAAAAGCAAGTACTGCTTATGTCCCAGTGGGTACGAGGTTGCCAGTCCAAGAATGGTGGAAGCGCTGTACATGGGTTGCGTCCCCGTGCTTATAAAACGCGGCTACGTGCCGCCGTTCAGTGACGTGTTGAACTGGTCGGCGTTCGCGGTTATTATTCCGGTGGAGGATATCCCTAACCTCAAGAAAATCTTGACGGATATTCCTCAGACGCAGTACGAGATTCTGCAGAGGAGAGGAGTTGAGGTTCGGAGACATTTTGAGGTTAATTGGCCTCCTAAACGTTTTGATGTCTTCCACATGATTCTCCATTCCATTTGGCTTAGAAGGCTCAACATTCGAGTTCACCATCTCAACAATTAATTTTAATTAATTTAGTAGCAGGAAATAAAATTTATATATATTTACAAGTTAAACATGAAAACATCAATAGTGCTTATAAAGTTGTAATATGGCAAGTGTTAAATTTATATATATTTTATACAACACTTTTAAAATTAATATAATGCTACTTTAAATTTGTTTATATATGCTTTGTTTATGAATAAATTTAGTTATTTACTCACGTGGTATGGATGAAATGGTGCACGTATATAAGTTTCTTTCAATTTAACAATATTTCTTTCATGGGTTCGATCCCTACTTCAGAGAAAGTAATTATAAACAAATACTGATCGTAACTAACGTCAAAGCTAAGGACCAAGAAGGCAAGAATCTTCTTTTGTCTTATTTATCATGCTGTTTTGTCACTTAGAAACAAGAACAATTTCTTTGTGTAGTGGAAAGACTACAAAGTCACATCATGGTATCCGACAAACATTCCAAGGGGAAAAAACAGGGTATCAGACAATATACATGTAGATCGAAGTAACTTCATATATATCTCAATTATGAACATATAGAGATATAAAGAGAAAGATAGATATATGATTTAGGTAGGGTAAAAAATCAATACATTAATTTAATGGTACATGTATTAATATGATTTTCTTATTTATTTCCTTATTTTTGTAAATAAAAAATAAATATGAGGTGAACTCCCAAAGAAAAAAAAATCATATACACACTATTAGACAATATTACGACAAGCATGAGCCACAATAAACTTGACCTCTTAAGACTTAAATAATGGAGGGACAATCAATCACTTGATGCCCCCCATTATGCTGGTATGATTGAATGCTTTATTAACAAATCATCAACCTAATTTTGCTCCTTTTAGTAATGTATTAATTTCATTTCTCATTACCCGTCCATATCTATATTTTTCCCTTCTGTTTTTTTTTAGAGGTAATTCTATTTTTATCTTATATTTATAGGTGACATTTCATTTTAGTCAATTTTTAAAAAATATCCCATGTTGGTCCTAGTCTTATTGTGATATGATCATTTTTTGTCATTTGATAACAAACTTCTTTAAATGTTCTTAAATATGAGAACATTTCAGTATATTCAGTTCTAAGTATTTTAATTTTTTTTTCTTAGATTTATATGTCATTCCAATGCTGCATGCATGCATAGGCTTAGGTTGTGGAGGCTCTGCTGCGGAGGCGCGAATTGCAATTGAAGTAGTAGGCAAGAGACTCTAGCCATGAATTATATGGATTTTTTTCAAAAAAAAAAAAAGAAATATATATAGTGGATTAATCCACTTTAATTTGTATTAAAAAGACTAAAATACTCATGTATTTAACATCATTTAATAATACTAGGATCAACAAAGGATATTATTAAAAAAAATTAAAAATAAAATGACACATATAAATCTATGTGCAAAAATGACAATTGTTATACCATGGACCGTGGTCCACCTTGCAAGGTGGACCCTGGTCCTAAATTATGTATTTTGAAAACTTATAAATTACGTGAGTTTGGGCCTACCAAAACACACAATATCCATAGGCAGTGAACTTGTTACAACCTTCTAAATTACATAAGTTTGATCCAAAAAGTGTAATTAAGAATTTGAATTCATAATCATCTAAATATGAAAATTTTTGTTTTAATGAATAATAATTGAAACTAACCATAAATGAACTTATTGAATTTCAAATAGTTTAAACTAGTATGACACCCGTCCGTTGCGTGGCCTATAAATCTAGTAGTTAATGTTTTTTTTTTTTTTTTTTTTTTTTTTTTTTTTTTTTACATTGTTAAAGTATATTATGTATATTGTAAATTGTAAATAATGGAATTGGCAGTTACATACGTTTATATGGAAATAATTATTATATAAATAAATATCTTGCTTTTTAATAGACTATTTTTATATATGGTAATTAATTTCATAATTACAAATAAAAATTCCTAATTGAGGGGAGACTTTTGCGACATTTCAATTTGCCAAATAATTTTTAAATAATTTATTACATCATTTCAGACCTTTTAATAGATTACTTTTAAATTAATATATATAATTAAATTATTCTACCCAATTATATATATCATTCCTAAATATGATCCTAATAACTCTATATGATGTACGATATATATGTATATAATAATATATAAATATAGTATTATCCTATTATACCTATATGTAATTATGGAATTGATAGTTACATACGTTCATACAGAAATAATTATTAGGATTATGAATCTAAAGGAAGAAATCAAGATATTTTCACTTATGTTTATATTTTTTTAATAATACATGTTTATAAAGAAAAAATATATTTTATATACTAATAATAATAATTTTTATAGAGATATAGACATATGTACGTAAATATACAACTATACACACATATATATGTATTCTTTTTATTTTTAAACAAATATACAGTTTATATATAGTTGTACACTTATTTCTATAAATCCATAATCCATAATTAAATCAATAATAATTTCTTTAAGCAAAACATACTAACCGTATAATTCATAAATAAAAAAATTTCTTTTTTGAAGTATAGAAATGTTTTTAAGTAATCAATTGAGTCATTTCATAAGCCAAAACATTCAATCAAATAATTATCAAGCAACATATTCATCACTTTGGAAAATACTTTGGGCAAAGTAAAAAAGAAGAACAACCACTTACCGTGAAATCTTATTTTCCCAAATTTCACTAAGCCTCAATTGTTTAAATCCTCATCTTCTATCAACCATCATCATCATCAACAATAAAACAACACAAGGTACACATAAGCACCCGTAAAATGTTAAGGTACCTGCTTGTATTCTACCCATAATAAATAAACTAAAATAAAATAAAAGAATAACACTTACAAGGTACTTGTTGAAAGGAGCTGAGAGTTCTAACTTTGAAGAAGAAGAAGAAAATATATATTTTTATATTGTATAAAAGTCATGGCAATGGAGGAAAAGGGAGGAAGACAAAATTTTCTAATTCTCATCTACATAATTATATAGGTAGTAAACTAATCTTTATGAAATAATTTAATAGTCATTAATAGGGCATAGAAGAGATGGGTAACTTCCAATTATAATAAATTTTGATTCCAAAATAATAAAGAAAAAAATATTACATATATATACACATGGTACACTCATTAATATTATATATATACACATGCTACTTAATATATAATATTATATATATCCACACGTTAGACTATATCTATAATAGCATTATTATTATTATTATTATATTATTATTATTATTATTATTATTATTATATTATTATTATTATTATTATTATTATTATTATTATTATTATATGGTTAGTTAATAATTATGAGTTTGGTTTTTAAAAAATGCACCTAAGATTTTGGGGCAACCAATTACACGGTGACAACAAGGAATCTGTCCATTTTGGATATAATTTTCACACTGCCGCTGCCGAAATTCAAACCTTGGTCTCTTCTTTCAAATACTGCTCACTAAACCGGGTTCTATTTACATTCTCATAGATATAAAAGATGGTCCAATTTTTATTAACACTTTCACGGACCTATCGCACAATGTTATATAGAGTGTTACAAGTAACATATCATATCCTAATTGGTTAAACACCTATTAATTAGATTCAAAACATACACTAATCCAACGCAAAGTACAAATTCCCGGTTGGTTAAACACCTATTAATTAGATTCAAAACATACACTAATCCAACGCAAAGTACAAATTCCCGGCCGGATTTTTCCGAATCTTGTCTATAGTATATATAAAAATAAAATCTTGAACTTTAACTTCCCACCTAATTTCTAAACAATCTCGCTTTCTAATAAAATATATTATTTTTTACTTTCTTTTTTTGTACTATAATTCTAGGTTAAAATTCCTATTCGTAATATTATAATCATCAATAGTAAATGTATATTTTTAAAAATAGTAAAGTTAAATTAAAAATGAAACGAAAATTAAAATTGAAACGGAAATATTTCAATAATAGTATTCTACATCATTAAATAAAAATGGAATGGAGATTAGGTAAAAAACTATAAAACAAATTACCACTTAAATAATACATGGGAGAAAAGTGCTATAAGTATATAATTCAAGGGGAAAAAGTGTCATTTTTCTGTGATAGTTATGTTCAATTTTGAAAAGATAACACTATTTTGAGATAAACTAAAAATGAAAGTAAAACAGGTAAAATGAGACAGGGGAAGTATTAGTTATCATTTATGTTAGTATGAGATGTCAAGATAGCAATTTACATAACTAAAAATTTAATCAAAATAATTATTTGTTACAAAAATAAAATAAAATAAAATAATTACAAAAAAAATAATTAAAATCGTTGAATTACACTGCACAAAGCAGCCGCAAATTTGGCTGCTTGAGAACTGTGCAGCGAAGCTTCCTTTCAAATTAAAAAGAAAAAAAAATAGAGGAAGTAAATGAAAGTGAAAGAAAACGGTACTTTCATGAGTACTTTACACGAAATAGTCTAGGGTTTCAAACCACACACATTTTAAGTAATGACTCCAAGAGAGATGGAATAAGGAGAAGAAGAAATAGATAAGAAAATCTTTTAGGATGGGGAAGAGAAAGGCCAGAGGGTGGTTGTCGCCGCCGTTCTTTCCGCCGTCTTCAAAGCTTGCATGGTTTACAGTGGCTGTGATTGCGGTTTTTGGGTTTGTGGTGTTTCCTGCCCTAAACTATTCCACTTTTCTGTTCACTTATCCTTACTTGAACACTCCGGCGGCCTACCATGGATCTCCACCCGGCGATCTCCGGCAGCTGGAGAGCCAGAAGGACACCGGCGATTCAAGACTGACGGCGCTAGTAGCGACGGAGGAGGAAATAGGGAAGGGGTTGCATGAGAGTAACGTCACCGGAGTTTCAAGACTGCTGGCATTAGTGACGACGGAGGAGGAACTAGATAAGGGGCTGCATGAGAATAACGTTACCGGCGATTCAAGACCCATATTATCGGCACCGGAAGCTGGCATAGGCAACGACGAGAGACAAAACGGCATATCTTCTGATGATACCGAGGATTCAAGAAAACCGAAAAGGTATACGTATACCAACATGGAGATAATAGAAGCCGATCTTGCCCGCGCTCGAGCTTCCATCTTAAGCGGCGGCGGCGGGACACAGACAAAAGATGATGATGATGACGTCCCTGTCGGTCTCATGTACCGGAACGCTTCGTTCTTCCTCAGGTTCTTTACTTTCACAGAGAGAGAAACTGTAGTACTTTGCATTTTAGGTCACTTCAAAATAATTAGTATGAGTAGATCGATAATATGCATGCATGCAGGAGCTACGAGGAAATGGAGAAAACATTGAAGGTGTATGTGTACGAGGATGGAGAGCCGCCAATGGCTCACTACGGTCCCTGCAAGAGCACATACGCAATCGAAGGTAATTTCATTAGTGCAATGGATTTTAGCCCCTTTCGCACCACCCATCCCGACAAAGACCACCTTTACTTCCTCCCCTTCAGCATCACCTTCCTCACCAAACTGGTTTATAAACCAAACTCCCATGATTGGACTCCCATGAGGACAACTGCATTGGATTATGTCAACTCTCTTGCGAGGAAATACCCTTTCTGGAATCGCTCCCTCGGCGCCGATCACTTCATGCTTTCTTGCCATGATTGGGTCAGTCACAACTCACAACTCTTTCCTTAATTACCTTATTCCCACAATTTGGATGTTAATTATCAATCTGGCCACCACTTTGCCTTTAATTGGGTCAGTCTGGTGTGAATAAGAATTAGTCTGGTACGGGTTTAAAGGTGTGTCTTACAATTAGAACATGTTTAGAACACAACCATTATTGTTTGGACCATGGTCCACACAAACTGTGTAGTCCATATTTTGTATACTATAAAAGAATGTAACACTTCCAATCGTTAATTCGTTATATCGTGGACCAGGGTCCATAGTGCACTATAGACCCTAGTTCAATACACAGACTTCATGTTCATAATGCACATAATTCATATTTATAATACACATAATTCATGTTTATTATATCGTTTTTGTGTGTATGTGTATTATGAAAATGGATTCTGTGCATTATAAAATCAAACTGTGTATTAGACCAAGGTTTGCAGTGCACTGTAAACCCTAGTCCACGATATAAATTGCCGGACACCTAATGATACAACCAAAAAAATTACCTAATTGTCTGACTGTTATAAATTTTTTTACTGCAACGTAGGGGCCGTCAATATCATTCGGAGTTCCGAATCTGCACAATAATTCTATCCGGGCATTATGTAACGCCAACACCTCAGAGCGGTTCGACCCGAAGAAGGACGTATCCATCCCAGAAATCGTCCTCACGTCCGGCACGACTGAGGGCTTGCTCGGCGGCCCGTCGCCGTCGAAACGGCCGGTCCTGGTCTTCTACGCCGGCAGGCTGCGCGGCCCGGTGCGGCCAATTCTGCTGCAGCACTGGGAGAACAAAGACGAAGATGTTCAGGTCCACACCAATCTCCCGACGGGCGTGTCGTACAACGAAATGATGCGGAAAAGTAGGTACTGCATCTGCCCTAGCGGGTACGAGGTTGCCAGTCCGAGAATGGTGGAGACGCTGTACATGGGGTGTGTCCCCGTGCTCATAAAACGCGGCTACGTGGCACCGTTCAGTGATGTGTTGAACTGGGAGGCGTTTGCGGTTATTATTCCGGTGGAGGACATCCCTAACCTCAAGAAAATCTTGACGGGAATTTCGCAGAGACAGTACATAAGGATGCAGAGGAGAGGAGTTAAGGTTAGGAGGCATTTTGAGGTTAATTCTCCGCCGAAACGTTTTGATGTCTTCCACATGATTCTCCATTCCATTTGGCTCAGAAGGCTCAATGTTCGACTTCACCATCTCAATATGTAACACTACTTTAATTAGGGTTCTTAATTGTCTAAATTTTAGAAAGAAAAAAAAAGTTTTCATTTTTAGATCATTTTTTCTGGTACTTACAAAATTGTTTGGATCAGATCGGATCGGAGAAGTTATCGTTTTTTATTCTTGTAATTTGTTGTAATGGTTTGCTCATCCATTGTAATAAAGTTTTGAATAATTTTGTGATTTGGTTGCATAATATAATATCGTGTATACTTATTGACAAAATAATTACAAAGTTACCAGAAATATCATGTGTTCGATTCTTGTCTCTTGGTAGAACTCGTCATATAATTTTTTTTATATATATTTTTTACCTTGTGTATTTATGAGTTATTACACAGAAATAATCGAGTAAATTTACTTAATTATACGAGCTCAATGAGAATAATATTGTCTCTTTGTGCTTTATAAGGTTGAAAAAGTAGCTATGAATATATATTACATTCTAATAAAGTCAATAGTACTAAAAAAAAAAGTACTCCGTATTAACTTTGGGTGAAAACAAATAAAAGAAAAGATTTGGAAGGAGTTTTATTATCAAGAGAGAAAGAGATTGGAGAAAAGAGTAAAGATTCTATCATTATTCATAATAATCTTTACAATACATTAAGCAATATCATCAGCATATGTATATATATACACTATTGTCGCTTAGGGGTGTTAGCAACAGAGATTTCGAAAAATTACTCGTGTTCGTGTTCAGTAAGCGCTCGTTTATGTTTGTTTATTAAGGTAAACGAACATTAACAAACAAAATTTAGAGCTCGATTTATAAACGAACAGAGTCTGAACAGTTGTAAGCTCGTTTGCTAAGAGATCGTGAACAAGCTCGTTTGTGTTCGTTTAAAAATGTTCGCGAATAAGCTCGCTTAGTGTTCGTTTAATAATGTTTGTGGACAACCTTGTTTGTGTTCGTTTAATATTTGTTTGTGTTCTCTTTGTAGTTGTGTTACTTGTTTGGTTATTTTTTGTGATCATATATTATTTTTTGTTCACGAACGAATTTTGACCATGAACATGTTCATATGTTTGGTTATTAAACATTCACGAACGTGTTTATGACCGTGAACAAACATGTTCGTGAACATGTTCGTTAATGTTAACAAACATATTCGTGAACGTGTTCGTTAATGTTGTTATTATTATTATTATTATTATTATTATTATTATTATTATTATTATTATTATATTTTAAAAAATCGAAACAATATTCGGTTCGATTCTGTTTTTTACCGAATAATTCAGTTCGATTTAGTTTTTTATCAAACCATTCGGTATACAAGAATCCATTACTATTTGACTATTCGATTCGGTTCGGTTCGGTTCGGGAAAATCGAACCAAAATGCCACGCCTAAAGTTAATTACTGAAACAGTCCCTTGACTATAACAAAATTATCAATTTATTCTCAAGTTAACGGAAGTCTAATGGCAAAACTAACGAAGAACCAAATTGGTTAAGATTTTTAAAGTTGATGGACTTAATTGGTCAAAAAAATAATTGAGGACCAAATTGGTAATTTCGCTATATATAGTCAAGGGACCATTTTGATAATTAACTCAATATTCTATCTCGAGACAACTTTCTTAGTTAACTAATCTAAAGAAGTTAAAAGTTTAACTTTACTAGCAAACCCATTTTACGATTTACTTCTCCTGTCGGGCGGAGCCCGGTGAATGGCCAAGTTCACGCCACTGGGTAGCTTGGGGTGAATGTTGGCCAAATTCAGCAATCTACCTTTCAAAAATGTAACGGTATAAGAAAATAAAGTTGCATGAACGTAATTGTAATTGTAAATATTTATTTTAACAAATGTTATCAAAGTCGGGTCACGAGTTCGAGGACAAATTCAGCACCCTGCTTGGTTTTAAAAGCGGATTGGGTGCAGTCCTCTATTGAGCTTTATAAACTTTCCCTTTTGCATGAGGGCTCGGGTGGTAAGCTATCAGTCTGCATTGGACTGTAGCAAGAAATGTCTGACGCCGCCAAATCCCTTACGGCTCTTCTTCAATAAAGCTTTATAAGATTTCCATTTTGCATGAGAAGCTTCCAGCTACAGATGGGCAAATCAATCCACAATGTATCCCTCACGGACATCCTTTCCGACAACGAAGCTTCTATGGTTACGTTGTTCATGGTTCCTTTTGTTCTGCTGTCTGCTTTTCTGGTTTTCCGTGCCCCAAATAGTTGGGTGTTCATTTTTCCTTATCTGAAAACTCCAGCTGTTTATGTAATATCCAAAATCGTCCTCGACTATAGTGGTTTTTCTCAATTTCGTCCTAAACGACTTTGGTGACCTAATATCGTCCCAGACTTTTGTGTTTCGCTCAATTTAGTCTCAGATTTTTGTATTTTTGCTCAATTTAGTCCCTCATTGTTATTCTGTTCATTTAGTGTTAAATAAATAGATAATTCAGTAATTTTAATATTGGCATCTCTTTGCTCATAGACACGTGAACTGCGAAATCCTTTTTTTTTTTACGAATTACTCCAGAATTACTCCTAAAACTGCGAATATAAAATTTGATTTGCAGGTCCGGGAGTAAATCTGGGTGTAATTCGTACAAGAAAGAGGAATTTCGCACTTCACAAGTTGAAAGTAAAGAGAGATCAATATTGACATTACTAAATTGTCCCTTAATTTAACACCAATTTGACGGAATAACAAATGGAGGACTAAATTGAGCGAAACACAAAAGTCTGGGACGATATTAGGTCACCAAAGTCGTTTAGGACGAAATTGAGAAAAACCACTATAGTCGAGGACGATTTTGGGTATTAACTCGTGCAAAAAAGTATACAAAGTTAGAGATACTAGAATCTGGTCTGGCCCAAGCTCGATCTTCAATCTTGAGAGGAAACCAGCTTCACAGTGATGAACACTACATCCCTTCTGGTTCAATCTACTGGAATGCCTCATCCTTTCACAGGTAATATAATTTACAATTCCACATCTACTCGATCCTTTTGTGGTAGATCTAGTTTAGGTCCCGAGATTTATATGAAACAAGACCTTGTCCATTACATTGCGATCTATTGATATGATATTTCTCCATGCATGTTGAAAAAAATATATTACTTTCCAAAGGTTCCTAAGATTGAGGAAGGATTTTGTTATCCTTGAGCTCATTCCCGGTACGTATCAAATGGAATTAGTCCTAGTACCTACATGACTTCAATAAAATATAATAACATATATATTAGAATGTTCACTCTATTCGTAAAGTTTATCTTGTGACCTTAATTATATAGAAAATTTATAAACAACTCTTACGCGATTGGGCAATGAATTTAATTAGTTGAGTTACCGTACTAAATTAATTTAGTCCCTATCATGATAGGAAATGCATTAATTTTCACTCCAATAGACGTCAAAGCTAAGGGGACCAAGAAGGCAAGAATCTTCTTTTGTCTTATTTTATCATGCTGTTTTGTCACTTAGAAACAAGAACAATTTATTTGTGTAGTGGACAAAGACTACAAAGTCACATCATGGTATCCGACAAACATTCTAAGAGGAAAAAAAACAGGGTATCAGACAATATACATGTAGATCGAAGTAACTTCATATATATCTCAATTATAAACATATATAGAGATATAAAAAGAGATAGATAGATATATGATTTAGGTAGGCTAAAACATCAATGCATTAATTTAATGGTACATGTATTAATATGATTTCCTTAATAATTTTCTTGTTTTAGTAAATAAAAAATAAATATGAGGTGAATTCTCAAATTAAAGAAAAAAAAAAACATATACACACTATTAGTCACAATAAACTTGACTTCTTATTCTCCTTAGATAATGCGTTGAAAGGAAAGAGATCGAGGGATAATCAATCACTTGATGCCCCCTATTATGTTGGTATGTTTTAATTTTTTATTAACAAATCAGCAACCCACTTTTGCTCCTTTTGGTAATGTATTAACTTCATTTTTCATTTTTCCCCACTGTTTTTTTTTTTTAGAGTTAATTATATTTTTTTTTTATCATATATTTATAGGTGACATTTCATTTTAGTCCTTAAAAAAAATCTCATGTTAGTCATGGTATTATTGTGATAAAGACCATTTTTGGTCATCCGTTAACAAACTTATTTAAATATCGTTAAATATGAGGACATTTTAGTCTATGCAGTTCTAAGTGTTTCTTTAATTTTATCCTAAATTTATATGTGTTATTCAAATGCTGCAGAGGCTTAGGTTGTGAAGGTTATGCATGCTGCGGAGGCGCGAATTGCAATTGAAGTAATAGTAGACAAGAGATCGACGTACTCTAGCAATGAATTAGAGATTTTTTCAAAAAAAATAAAAATAAAAATATAGTGGATTAACTACTTTAATTTGCATTGAAAAGACTGAAATGCTTTCGTATTTAACGTACTAGAATCAAAGGGAGATGTTATTTAAAAAAAAAAGACTAAAAATGAAATGACACATAAATGTAGGTGCAAAAATGAAATTAACTCCATTTTTTTTTAATACAAGGGACCAGAAGAAAACTCATAAACTACATGAGTTTGGGGCTAGCAAAACACACAATATCCATAGGCAGTGAACTTGTTACAAACTTGCAACCTTAGGAGTTAAGAGGGGAGTTTAAGATTGAGCGATTAAGTTACAATTGGTCATTATGTGTAATTATTCAATCTACACATATTAGTTTTTTTTTTTTTTTTTTTGAAAATCAATCTACACATATTAGTTATTTTCACTTTTCAAATTATATTTTATATTCACTTTACGTGTCATTATTCATAATATTTAAAAAAGAAAAACATTTATAGTCCTTGGTTATATATTTTTTTTTGAATGCTATTGACTCTATTACAATATAGTATCGCACAAAAAGCCAATAACACCTCCATTGAAGCTCAAACTCACAACCTTTTATATGGGAGTCCAATATAATTCAGGTGTCATCTGAGCACAAGATGCTTGGCATAATCATTGGTTAGATATGACTAAGTAAACCTTTTTTTTTTAAAACCATGACTAAGTAAACCTTAATATAAGTTAATCATGTAATGAGATGTTTTTAAAAGAATCCACCAACTAATCAAACATTAAAGAATTGAATACGTCCGCATGGGTAGCTCAATTGGTCATCATAAAGATGAAGTTTGGAAAGTATTAAAGAGTTGAATACAAGATTGGCATGTAATGGAAAGAAAAAAATAAGTTTTAAGAAATTTAAAAAGAAGTTGGATTGGGCAAATTATTCGGTGGATCCGGGTCCACATTTTAAGGTGGATCTGGGTCCAAAAAGTCACAATTTATATACTAAATATTCATAATTTACATATTAAATGTTCATAATTTATATATACTAAATATTCACAATTTACATATGAATGTTCACGATTTATATACTAAATGTTCACAATTTTATATACTAATTAAATGTTTACAATTTACATACTGAATATTCACAATTTATTTTGACCTAGTCCATGGCATAACTATTTGTTGGACTCTGATATAGGCCGGCTACATAAGCCTCACTTATCGGAATATAATCCACATGTATGATGTATATACAAATCATTATCAGAGGACAATATAATTCACAATTTCACATAATTTACTAAATAAATCGTTGTCATAGTCATTTTCTTATTAATGCGATGGTTTAGCCATCTTCGTAGGTGTCCAAAATCCTCGTATTCATATAATCATATTCATATATAGTTTATAGCATAGAACACCAGCATGACATATACCTAATAATCGATTTTTTTTTTTAATTTTTTAAATTTGTAATGAGAGAACTTGCCTCATACGCGTACAATCACTACTCAGAGTGTATGGTAATTAAGTAAATCTCACTTTTATACAATAATCTGCAAATCAAATAAAAGTGTATGGTAAATTTGATTAAAAAGGGGTTGACAAGAATTCGAATTCATAACCATCCAAATATAAAAATTTTCTTCTTAATGATTAATCGAAACTAGCCAAAATGAACTTTTTAGCTAGATTTCAATTAGTTATTTTAGTTATGTAAAAATCAAATTTACCAATCATATCCCAAACATACCTGAAAAATGATCTTCTAATGACCAATCAAAACCAACCGAAAATGAACCAATAAGACTTTTTTCAGTTAATTATTTTAATTTGCTTGCCAAAAAATAGAATTCATGTTCCTAAAGTGGTTGAATAGTTGTACTTAAAACTCTCTCCCAAAGACAAGGTGGAGCTGAGCTAGATTTGAACCCTACTATAAATAATTTCGAGATGGTCTAATTTTTATTAACATTTTCTCGAGTTCATCGCACAATGTCATACAAAGTCTTACAATTAACTTGTCATATCCTAATTGGTTAAACACCTATTAATTAGATTCAAAATAGTACACAAATCCAACGCAAAGTACAAATTCCGGCCGGATTCCGAATTTATATAATCCCAACATACCAACTTGCTGGCGTAACCTTTGCGTGTTGCTTTCTAGTATAAGAATCCCCTTTTAGTTGCCGGTAGCACGTTACCAACATTATAGTACGTGACCACATATGCACAAACATATCATATGACTTTATAAACATATTTAATTTTCGCATTATGTCACGCCACTTGTCAACCTCTCTCAACGATCACTAGCCATCAACAAGGGCTTATTGAAGGCGACAAGAGATGGAATAAGGAGAAGAAGAAATAGATAAGAAAATCTTTTAGGATGTGGAAGAGAAAGGTCAGAGGGTGGTTGTCGCCGCCGTTCTTTCCGCCGTCTTCAAAGCTTGCATGGTTTACAGTGGCTGTGATTGCGGTTTTTGGGTTTGTGGTGTTTCGTGCCCAAAACTATTCCGCTTTTCTGTTCACTTATCCTTACATGAACACTCCGGTGGCCTACCATGGATCTCCACCCGGCGTTCTCCGGCAGCTGGAGAGCCAGAAGGGCACCGGCGATTCAAGACTGGCGGCGGCGGCGGAGAAAATAAACAAGGGATTGCATGAGTGTAACGTTACCGGCGATTCAAGACTGACGGCGCTAGTAGCGACGGAGGAGGAAATAGGGAAGGGGTTGCCGCATGAGAGTAACGTTACCGGAGTTTCAAGACTTCCGGCGTTAGTGACGACGGAGGAGGAAATAGATAAGGGGCTGCATGAGAATAACGTTACCGGAGATTCAAGACCCATATTATTGGCACCGGAAACTGGCATAGGCGACGACGAGAGACAAAACGGCATATCTTCTGATGATACCGAGGATTCAAGAAAATCGAAAAGGTATACGTATACCAACATGGAGAGAATAGAAGCCGATCTTGCCCGAGCTCGAGCTTCCATCTTAAGGGGCGGCGGCGGCGGGACCCAGACAAAAGATGATGACTCCGTCCCTGTCGGTCCCATGTACCGGAACGCTTCGTTCTTCCTCAGGTTCTTTACTTTCACAGAGAGAGAAACTATAGTACTTTACATTTTAGGTCACTTCAAAATAATTAATATACTTTCCTAATTTAAATATCTCTAAATTTTCTCTCAATTTACTCTTTATTCTGTTTTTTTTTTTTAAATTTTAAAAATGATGAGCATATAAGATTGGTCAAATGGTCTGGTCGGGGTCCAACTAATCCCGGCTAGTTTCGAGATACACAGGAGCTGACCCAGAGGAATCAGATTATCTCAAATTTTTCCTCACAAAAAATAAAAAAAACTCATTTGCCATTTGAACTACCCATTTGATTTACCTTTATTCTTGATGTTTTGACTTATGTTTGTTTAATTATTGAAGTTACTATTTTGGTTTCAAATTTATCTATATATCAAATATTGAAATCATAGTTTAGTGAACTTGACCACAAATGGACAAATTAAGGGTTCATTATTCTTTAAAGAATATAATTATTAGAATTTGTCAATTCCATTCCATATGTCATAAATAAACTAATAAATATATGCACTTTTTTTTTTTTTTTTTGCACAGTTTAGCTCATTAGTTTACTAGACAGTTTTAAGAGAAGAATGATATATCTTTGACAAATATCCGGATTTTTCATGTTCTGCTTACTTGCAAGTGATACAATTGGAAAGTGTTGGATGGTCTAGATTTTTACTTGATTTCTTGTATGACTAGGGGGTTAGTATATATATCTCAGTAGATAATATATATGCATGCAGGAGCTACGCGGAAATGGAGAAAACATTGAAGGTATATGTGTACGAGGATGGACAGCCGCCGGTGGCTCATTACGGTCCCTGCAAGAGCACATACGCAATCGAAGGTAATTTCATTCATGCAATGGATTTTAGCCGTTTCCGCACCACCGATCCCGACAAAGCCCACCTTTACTTCCTCCCCTTCAGCATCACCGTCCTCAGCAAACTGGTTTATGAACCAAACTCCCATGATTGGAGTCCGATGAAGATAACTGCTTTGGATTATGTCAACTCTGTTGCGAGGAAATACCCTTTCTGGAATCGCTCCCTCGGCGCCGATCACTTCATCCTTTCTTGCCATGATTGGGTCAGAACTCACAACTCACGACTCTTTCCTTAATTACCTTATTCCCACAATTTGGATGTTAATTACCTAAGAGCAAATATCAATTTTGATGACACGGGTATTAGCAAAATAACAGTTTTGATTTACATGTTTAATTCATACCAATTTTCATCCACAACTATTATTTTAGTACCAATTTTCATCCACAACTATTGTTTTAGTGTTTAAATTATCACCTCTTTGTTTAAGACATGCCGAAATATTAAATTATTAAGGGTATTTTCATCCTTTTCAAATTAAAATTCCAATTTAAGCATGAATAAAGGGAATTAAGTCTTACGATCTATCACAATTCGCACTTCACCTTCTCAAATTAAGGCAAGCATTTATCACAATTCGCAGTTCTCCTCCTCAAATTAAGGCAAGCTGAAGAGGAGAACTGCGAATTGAGATCGAATGAACTTAAATCTATTTATTCATGCTCAAATTGGAATCTTAAGTTGAAAATGACGAAAATGCCCTTAATAATTTTTAGATTTTGATATGTCTTACATAGAGGGGTGACCAGCCTGATAAATTTTAGTATTAAAATAATAATTGTAGATAAAAATTAATACTAAAATAATAATCGTAAATGAAAATTGGCATGAATTAAACATTTAGACTAAATTCGTCATTTTGTTAATAATCATAGAATTAAAATTGGTATTTTCTCACTACCTAATTATCTTATCTTTAACGTACAGGGGCCGGAAATATCATTCGCAATTCCGAATCTGCACAATAATTCCATCCGGGCATTATGCAACGCCAACACCTCAGAGCGGTTCGACCCGAAGAAGGACGTATCCATCCCGGAAATCGTCCTCCCGTCCGGCACGACGAAGGGCTTGCTCGGCGGCCCGTCGCCGTCCAAACGCCCGGTCCTGGTGTTCTACGCCGGCGGGCTGCACGGCCCAGTCCGGCCAATTCTGCTGCAGCACTGGGAGAACAAAGACGAAGATGTTCAGGTCCACAGCTATCTCCCGAAGGGCGTGTCGTACAACGGAATGATGCGGAAAAGTAGGTACTGCATCTGCCCTAGCGGGTACGAGGTTGCCAGTCCGAGAATGGTGGAGGCGCTGTACATGGGGTGTGTCCCCGTGCTCATAAAACGCGGCTACGTGGCGCCGTTCAGTGATGTGTTGAACTGGGAGGCGTTTGCGGTTATTATTCCGGTGGAGGACATCCCTAACCTCAAGAAAATCTTGACGGGAATTTCGCAGAGACAGTACATAAGGATGCAGAGGAGAGGAGTTAAGGTTAGGAGGCATTTTGAGGTTAATTCTCCGCCTAAACGTTTTGATGTCTTCCACATGATTCTCCATTCCATTTGGCTTAGAAGGCTCAATGTTCGACTTCACCATCTCAATGTGTAACACTTTAATCTAAATTTTTACAAAAAAGTTTTCAGTTTCAGATCATTTTTTCTGGTACATACATAATTGTTTGCTCATCCATTGTAATAAAATTTTGAATAATTATGTGAGTTTGGTTGCATAATATAATATTGTGTATACTTATTGACAAAATAATTATAAAATATCAAAAAATCATGTGTTTGATTCTTGTTGAACAGTAAAACTCGTTATATAATATTTTTTTTAATATATTTTACATCATGTATTTATGAATTATTACACAAGAGTAATTAAGTAAATTTATTCAATTGTAATTTGTATGACCCGAACGGTTAGAACTTTTAATTTATTTATGGAATAAAAGTAAGACCAACCACCACGTCCACCATTATAATCTCATTGATTTTCCAAACACACCTTAAAAGTTGTTATATTAGACCAAAAAATAGAACTTTTGGACTCCATAAGGAGCCCATATAAGACAAACAATTCCAACGAAACAATAGGCGCCCATAGAAGGGCCCATTGAAGGTCGTTTATAAACGATTTTCGTTAGGTTTTCTTTTACTGTACCCGCATCAACCTCTGCAAATCGGTTAACAGCGTCAGTACCCGCGGCCATGGTGCTCAAGTAAATCATCTTACCCTTCTCTTTGGCAACGTTTTATTTACATTCATTTCAAATGTTCTCTCTTTATACATAAAGATATGAGCGTGTATATATCTGTCTCTGTATCCATATGTATAAATATTTTAGTGGCAGAGCTGTTTAATGATCACTGTTTGCCATTCCATGAATAAAAATGTGATCTTTATCCATTAGGGTTAAAGTTTGATTGTAATTTCAGGACAGAACTCTGTCGTTTCAGTGGGGCGAAGATATATCCTGGGAGAGGCATAAGATTTGTGCGTGCAGATGCTCAGGTTGTTCTTGAATTCATAATTATCACTTTTTTCCACCACAGCATTGTTAGTGTTTTATCCTCCATTATAACTATTTATAATGTTTCTTTCAGGTTTTCCTGTTTCTAAATTCAAAATGCAAAAGATATTTCCATAATAGGCTAAAGCCTTCCAAGCTTACTTGGACAGCAGTCTACAGAAAGCAGCACAAGAAGGTGAGGAATGTTGAACTTGATAGATCTGTACATGTGGTTTTTCTCGATTTAGCCCTTGATTCTAACTACCCAATTAAGCACAAAAGACATTTAGGATTAAATAGTGGAAAACACTATAATCGAGTACTAAATTGGGTATTATCACCTTTTATAAGGTTGAGGGCATGAAGTTAGCTTTGTCATAGTTCTTTGTGGTTTTTGGTGTAATCTAATTGATTACATTTGACAGATATATGATATCTTAGGTATCAAAGTTATGTTGTATCCATTTTTGCCTAATTTGCGTTTTATTTGACACTGATAGGATCTTGCACAAGAGTCGGTTAAAAAGAGGAGAAGAACCACGAAGAAGCCCTACTCTAGATCAATTGTGGGTGCAACCTTGGAGGTTATCCAGAAGAAACGAGCTGAAAAACCCGAAGTTAGAGATGCTGCTAGGGAGGCTGCTCTCCGGTGTGTTTCTAATTGATTTCCCTTCTTTCTACGACTTATGATTGTTTGTTTACTCTGCATTCATGTTTGCAAATGCTTGATACCATTTTCATTGTAAATAGAATTTTTTCTCTTCTGGTTTGTGTTGTGCAGTGAAATTAAGGAAAGGATCAAGAAGACTAAAGATGAGAAGAAGGCAAGGAAAGCAGAGGTGATGGCGAAGTCACAGAAAGCGGGGAAAGGCAATCTTCCCAAGGGCGGAGCAGCAAAGGGTGCCAAGCTTGGAGGTGGAGGCGGGAAACGCTGATGTTCGTTCCCAATTTGAAGCAATAATGCCAGTTTTGTGGTTCGTTCGTTGATCAACCGAGTTTTGTTCTAGTCATTTCAGCATTGAAGTATTTATTTCCAGTTTTGCTGATATACAATCATTCAAGCCACAATAGATCATTCTCTAGTCCTTTTCTGGTATTCAGATTCGTTTAATCTTGATTATGCAACATGTTGGATGCACTGTTAGTTGTATGTGCACTCCACAACTCATTTTTGATGAATTACATAAAGTTTTTGTTGGATTAGTATCTTACATCCTCAGATGTTGAGTCTCTACATCTCCTTTTGTTGGTGTTCGGAAAAATGTCAGTCAGCTCAACTTATAGACCATTATGACTCGATTTCATTTACGCTATCAATTATATAAAAACATGGGTAGTCCATAGTAACAGCAAAATCAGATACAGATTGGTTCCATCATGATAAGATTATAGCATCTAGCCTGCAGTAACCTAACCTGTTCTCATCTTCTAATCTAAGTTAGGGCTTCATAATATCAACTTAACTAAGCTCTAAACATCTGATTAATTCACTGATATGGAAGAGTTGCCCAGTATGATTGCATCAACGGATTGCATTCCTCAACATTGAAGGCGAAATTGCAGTCAGCTATCTGATGGGTATTTGCTTGTAGAGCCCTGCAGTTTGAACTGGGAATCGATGTGCTCTCAACTGTCTCCTCCCCTGACATTTCTGTGTAGCCTGTGGAGACTTGCTTCTTTGTGGCTTGATCTTTGAGTATTGATCTTAGTGTCAACACCTTCTCAGACAAATCGAAGATATAAGACCCCATAATTTAAAAAAAAAAAAAAAAACATTCGGAGCGGCCTATCAGCCTTCTTGGTCAGCTATGGACAACCTATATTGGTCCCTTATTGACGGGATTTTTTAGAAAACATGATGTTGTGTGTACGAGGTGCATGGAAGTGAAAATTGGAAAATTATGTATATTACCTCTTCTTGGAGCTTCTGTTTCTCTCTTGTGACAGCTTCGAAGTCGTGTTTGAGAGAATCGTAGAGGCGTTCCAGCTGCTTAGTCTTCCACCTAGCCCGTCTGTTCTGGAACCAAACAGCGATTTGCCTAGGTTGCAGCCCGAGTTCCTTGGCCAGCCGCTGTTTCCTGTCGGGGTCCAGTTTTATCTCCTCTTGAAAACTGTTCTCTAACGACTCTAACTGATCGTTCGACAACCTCTTCTTCTTGTCCATCGGGTTCCCAAAGCTCCCGTGCTTCTCTAATGGCGGAACCACTGCGTTATGGCTTTGCATTGCGTTCTTCATTTCTATGCCGCCTGAAAATTACATTCTTTCAGTGTTAACACCGGTTCAATTCAAATATAAAAAAAACAGTAATAATATTTTCATTTGGTATTATATTTATCAAGTTACATTTTACTTCTAATTTTAACTTGTACAATATTATATACGCATCGTTTATTATATGAGCGAAGGCAGTTATTTGTTGTTTAATTATTGACAACTTTTAATGGACGGGTTAGTATTTTTGTACGAAACATAACCCAAAAATAAATGAGAATAATGTTCTCACACTACTTGATATAAAGCTAAAGATTCCTTCAAAACTTTTTAGTATATACTCAATACAAGAGTTATTGGTGCCAATTGATACTGTAGATTTTCTTTAACTATTAACCATGCATTATATCCTTATACAAGCAAAAATAAAAAATAAAAAGAAAAACAAATGACATTATAATATTGTGCAAGTATATACATATAGTTTTTGTAGTTTAAAAGTAGCTTAACCTACTAATATCATAATTTGATATCATTTATCAAATTTATTATTACCCATTTATTTAATGTATTCATTCTTTTTTTTTTTTGAATGCTACTAGCTCTATTAGAATGTAGTATCTATTCATATACTTTCTCAACCTACTGAAACACAAAAAGCTAATAACGCCTCCACTGAAATTCGAACTTACAACCTTCCAAATGGAAGTCCAACCCGGGTACCATTGAACCACATAGTCTTGGTAATGCATTCATTCTTGATTTTCCATAAAATTTAAATATATGTTTAAACTTTAAACTTAAAAATCGATGTTCTCATTCTGAAAATCCGAGGAGGTAAACTAACATACAAGACGCGAAATACTTGTAGGCTAATGTATAAAATCCATACCTCATTTTTGGGTCATTAGGATTCAAATATATGTATGACATGTTTTCAAAAGAAAAAATATGTACGAGATATATTTGGTAGAAAGTAGAAAGAGATGAGAAGAACGATGTTGTATAGTACCTGGATAGTGATTATAATTGTAACCGCAGAGGAAATTGAAAGAAACATCCTGGGACGATGACGGCGGTTGACGAGGAACAAAAGGTATGGTGAAGTTGCCATTCCAGTCCATGTTTTTCGGACCTACCTAGTTTAACCTCGATGGCTCGATAGATAGATCTTTCTTCTTCAACGTAAAACTCTACTATATTTCACTTCCCCACAAGACAAAAACTGATGTGCAAACTAAAAGCTATATATATACATACACACACACTAATGGCAGACCCTTTTCTTCTTCCTCGAATAGCTAGCTAGGCTGCGCTAGCTATTAGCTAGGCAGCTCAAGAGTCTGGACCACAGAGAGAGAAAGAGAGGGTGGGTTTCTTGTTTAAATTTAGTAAGGGTTTGGAGAAGCAAAAAAGTGAGAAAAAAAAGGTGAATATATATATATATATATATATATATATATATATATATTTTGAGGAAAAAGAGAAAATATTAAGAATTCATAGGCTTGGGATAATTGGTAAATAGACTTTTAATGTAAATGTTATTCGCGTCAAAATTGAATTAGTCTCGTAATGATGGGAATACCGAATTATATAAGACTTACTCAAATTAAAGTGAAAATCACAATAACCCAACATTTTAGATCAATATCAATTAGTAAGCAAGATACATTATTGTGTAGGTGTGGCTAGGGCTTATCTCTCTGTATGAGTCAAACTCTTGCAAGTGTAACATGAGTTAAATTCAAATTAATCTCATAATAGTTGGGATAATCAATTACTTTATGTGTATGTTATATTAAAGATCGAATTAGGCATGCTAGTCTTATCTCTAATAAGAATTCTGTGAGCATAATTAGATCTGAATTAGTTTTACAGTAGTGGGAATATCGGATTTTATATACAAACAAGAAAAGAGAAAATGACAAGGAGAGGAGCTATGTAGGGTTGTTGGTTTTGGGTGCAATAGTGTGACAATGTGTCAAAACATGAAAGAGATGGACGCAAGATCGAGCTTAGCTTCTTCTATTCATTCTTTTTGGGGGTGCAATTCATAAATATTCTTCTCCGGCACGGCAGCAACATTGTTTAGGTAAGTTTTCGACAAAATCCCCATCACACAGGACAAAGTGTTCGCAACAACATAGGCAAGCTGTTTCTCTGATCCGGTCTCCTCTCTCTCTCTAGCTCTTATCTGCTTTACCTTTTGAGTCCAATTGCCATCGCATGTAGTGATCCGAGGTCTGTACGTAAATTATACCTACTCTCTTGATTCTCTCCACCAGTACACTGTACTTTTTTGTTGTATATATAAACAATTTTTTTTTTTTTTTTATGATGAAAAAAATTTATTGTCATTACTCAAGTATGGCTCATGTTTAATGGCCTGTTGCTCGGTGTGCATTATGTAATTGCTCCTTTGTAATAGCAGTTTTTTTAATATATATATATATATATATATATATATATATATATATATATATAAAGATATCACTTTACTTTTAAACTAGTGAACAATTTAAATAGGTTTGCGTGCAACTCATAATTGTGTTTCATATTACTTTTAGCTAGGTGCACATCTTTTGCAGTTTCATATGGCTCGAATTACGTCTATAAAAACTTTTACTTGGACAAAAGCGTGACCCATAACATTCCAATATTACAATTGCACTAGCAATAATCCTCACCAAGCTATTGGGTTTCTTATGTACTAAAAGTCTTTCATTCAATACTGATAGTAAAGCATTGGTTGCCATTACAGGTTTAATAAACAGTATTTGAGAGAAGATATTAAACTTTGAAATTGACAGTGTGGAGACTATGCACAAAATGAGTAAATCATATCATTTGTGCACACTTGACCATGTCTGCGGAGTCATTGATCAGTTATTGTGATTTTCACTCTCACATGCTTTTCTTTGGGCTAGGGCATGAGGAGCTTAAATTTAGTATTAATATATAAAATTTATATATTTAGAAATATAATTATATTAAAAATACTATTAAACAAAAAAGTCAAATTAAAAAATAATTTAAAATTAAAATAAACTAAAGAATTGGTTTAACCAATGAATAATAAATATAACAGATAAAATATGACTGCAATTAGGTATATATAGAGGTGGCCTGTGGGGGTGGGATGCATGCACAAATACCCCATATATATATTGTTAGGCGGAGGCCCCTAAAAGATTAGTCCAGCAATTGCTGGTTGTGCAGTTAAGGTTGACAAGTGTCTGTAAAGGAAGGAAAAATTATTGGACGGAAGTTGGTAAAAAGTCAAATCTAGCACCCGGTGTCTTCTCGAAAATATGGCGGTAAGATATACATATATTATATATATAGGCATAGATACAAACAATGCAAGAAGCCGCCATCTGGGCCCCAAAACCCTGCCTCTTCAGTCTCCTACACACTTCACTGCACGCTGCTGGTGATGATCAGAACAGAACAGATCTGAGAACAGTATATATAGATGCTGACAAATTAAATGGAGGATCGGAGAAGAAAAGATGCTTAGCTTAACGTTTCCCTTTTCACGCCTACGGATCTGAGTGTCTTTAGTCCAACTTTCCCTAGTACTTCTACTTTAACCACCACACCCTCAATCCTGCAATGATGATGATGCTGATGCATGATGAGACCAGCTACCCACACTGCAACACCATGCTGTGTGCTCTGCCTATTCATCACTTCCAAATTTGCAGTAAATGACAACCTTAAATAATTTTTATTTTTTTAATATTAAACACTACCTCAGCTCTTCCTCGGTCTCTTCTTCTGGTCCTTCATTCTCAGCTGCATCGCATTTATTAACCCAACAGCTTGGGTTAGTTATTGCTAATGTTTATTTTTTCGAGAGAGTAGTTTATTGACCATTGTGATCCTTTAATTTATTGACTAGTATCACAAGGCTGGCTTCACCCATGCTGTACTTTTGAGTAGCAACTATGAATTTTTCCGTAAATAAAAAACTATTAATGATAAGAATGCCTCGAACCTTCTCTTTCACTCACACTCCCCTTTGCTCAGGCATTCAATGAATGGGTGCCACGGTCAGGTCTAGACGGAGAAAAGTTGGGTGGTTTGCAGTGGGGGGATTCATCGAGGATGGATGGATTAGAGAGCGGTACTTTGTGTGGCTAAAACGTGAGACAAGAGTTAAAAATAGGGTTCCACACTTTTTCAACCCTAGCTGCAGCTACCTAGTATGTAGTTATGTACGTTAGATCAGATCGAAAGACTTGGATAATTTGAATCTGCATATGCATTCATTTGTTTGTTAACAAAATCGTGTCTTCTTTGCCACCTTGGCTGCTTAAAGATAACATTTGATAATCAACTTGGTTGGCATAAGTAGCGGTATAGTCTCGTATCTTAAAAGAGACCAGGTCGAAAGTTCAAAATTCTCTCTCGTATAAAGAAATCAATAAGGACAACAAAAGTGTTTTCTGTAATTAAGACCTACTCATGACACCTCATAATTTAATAAAAAAAATGATAAGATTTAGAATCGGTAAGCAAACAACTAATGTAACTGCAATGTTAAAAGTTCGACTTACGAGACTAATAGGAAATATTTGAGTATTAGTTATGGAAAGTAGATGTGATAGATTCAGAGATTATCATTTATAAGAATATGTAATTAGAGACTTTGAGACATTTTTTTAGTCCATTGTACCGTCTTTGTAGTGCGATTTACTTCTCATATATGTGGTCTGTGACGACTATTATACATAGTGCCATAACGGTAAGGTATTGCACGCCCTAAAATAGTAATATCAAGTTTAATTTCTCTAGTTATCCATAAACAGAAAAGAAAATTAAAATTCAAATTACTATTCATCAGCTTTAATGTAACTGTCACCAATTGTATTAATGAAATTTATTATCCACTTAAAGGCCTGCTTGAAGTCAACTACTTCGCTATAGCCAGCTTTTGGCCTATAAATTAAGAAAACTTACTGTTAGACTTATATAATATGATTAAATAAAATGTCTAAACTTAGATAATTGAGTGGATGAAGCATGACTTATATACAAACTCACGAGTTTTATAATTATTTAACACGTCACAAGTTAAGGTGTTAATACGAACTAACTCTCTCATCAATTATCAATCTTAACACCTCGAATTGAATAAGTATATAATACCCTAGCTCGAATTTAAAACCTAACAATTCTATGGCCAACACTACTTAGATAACCATTAAATGACATTATACAATCATAGGGACAACAAATCTTAAAGATCAATTTATGAAGTAGTGGCCGTTAGTTATATATATTGTATACATGACATAATATAATGCAACAGCTCTATAGTACAATATTGTATTCATTTCACAAACAATACATGTGCCACGGAGTAATTGTAATTAAAAATAGCGCAGCCTTACTATAATTGTAGCTATTGAATTAATGTACTCATAGTTTTTCAAAAAAAATAATAAAATGTACTCATACGAGTCATAGCTACACTAGTACGGAAAAACGATATATGAAGAGAACGGGCAAGTATAATATCTTGTTATCAAAATGACGTAGTTTGATATATATAGCTACTATATAAATATAAAGAAATAAAATGGTACGGTGTTTTAATTACTAGCTATAACTTTTTTGTGCAATGATAAAAGTTCGATTCTAGTTAATAGTATGTAATTTGAGAAAGCTTACAATAACTAGTGCATGTAGTATTACTCCTTGATTTACGGTAAAATTCATAACCACTACTCGAAGGTACATTCTGAATGAAGTCTGTCTTATGATTCTAGTCGATCACAACGAGGTAAATCAATCTAAGTTATCCATAAGTAACTGATTCATACCAAAAATTGCTAATAGGCCAGTTTCACAGAGTCGAATTTGAAATCCTATAGGTCCGGTTGCTCTACATAGTATTACTCTACCTATATATACTTCACCTAATATGATTATTTAAAATACAATATTACAACTACGGGTGGAAACACCAAAATTTATTGTCGAAATTTGCACGACCAGTGGGGGCCTGGTCGTCATGCATTTCCTCATACTAAGTATTGATATTCATAAGTGCAAAATACTAAGTATTGATATTCATAAGTGCAAAATAATGTACCATGTCTATAGATAGCCTTCTAAAATATGGTACAAGAATAAATATGGTTAAAAACACAATTTGAAACCCTAGACAAGTTTAGTCATATTGTTGACTTCATAACAAGAAGTTTACAAATTTGACTTTAATACCATGAGCGATCTATTAACCTTATTGGTTTGAGTTGGTCAGTTATGGACAACGTAACTTAACGTCCTAACTAGGTTGGTTTACCTCTGTGTGGTCCTTTGTTGGTTAGGGTCACAAGTCGAGGTTTACCAAGTCTACAATCTCGAATAGTTGCTGTTGGTTTTCTTCGCCACCCAAAACACAATTTTAAACATTGTATTGTGGAAAATTATAGATCATATACTCATAACACATTACACATAATCATGCAGAGGGGAAGAGATGGTTGGTCATCTCTCTTCTCCTGTACGATTTACCTTATCTGTATGATTTATTTAGTGTATATTTTCTGATAGTAACTATGAATTTCTTCCGTCATCTAAACAAATGAGGTTGCAACTTGCAAGAGATGAATGTGCATTATAAGAAAGCAATAATTGTGCTGATCATTTAGTTAATTATTTGAAATGGACCGGAAGGTGCATGTCCATATGTGGCTAAAGCTAAATGGGCCAGGCTGAGCCCATTCCTCACGATACAAATGACAGCCCAACTATTTCACTGTAAGCCCATTTACACTGAACCCAAGCCCGCAGCCCCCAAAATATCTCCACCCCGACCAACCCTGCAAATTATGTTGTGCAACCATGTAGACCATGCATGATGCACACCGTTCTATGTTCATAAGTCATAATTACTGAATTATATATTTATAATTATAAAGTTATATATTCATAATTTTTTAACTTCATATTCATAATTATTGAACTTTATATTCACAATTACAAAACTCTATGTTCATAATTTTCGATGTTCATGTAATTAGAGACTTCGAGGCATTTTTTTTAACTTGTACATAGTATAATTTTTTTAGTGCAATTTACTTCTCATATATGTGGTGAGTGTCTGTGACCACTATTGTACATATATAGAGGTATTACTATACACACCCTAAGATAGTAACATCCAGTTTCTCACTAGCCAACCAGCCGCGCCATTTCTATTGGTAATATGGTGTAGAAAAAAAATAATATATATATATATATATATATATATATATATATATATATATATATATATATATATATATATATATAATCGCACTCAGGTGCGAATGTTTTGCCCAGGCGCGAAATAGGAATGAATTCTGTTCGTCCACGTGTCCAGATATAATGGATGAGAAACACTGATTTTTTAAAAAAACGCGGTGGCATTTTCGTAAATAATTGAACATCGAAGTGCAAGTAAAATGTATTACAAGTGCATGTAAAATGTATTATAGGTGCAAGTAAAAATTTACACTGAGCATCAATACTTAGTTGCACCTATAGTTCTAAGTAGTTGCACCTATAGTTCTAAGTTGTTGCACCTGAGTGCATCCCTATATATATATATAGGGATGCACTCAGGTGCGAATAAGTGCTCAGGAGGGAAATGCGAACGAATCAGCGCGCGACACGTGTCCAGATCTAATAACTTAAAAAAAAATGCGGTGACATTTTCGTAAATAATTGAACATCGAAGTGCAAGTAAAATCACTTACAAGTGCACCTATTTTCACCTATAAGTGCATGTAATTTTGCCTTGTTAGCATTCACTTTCCGCAGACATTCATGCACCTAGGTGTGCTTATAACTATATGTGCAACTATTTATAACTATAGGTGCAACTACTTATAACTATATGTGCACCTACTTTCACCTATAAGTGCATGTAATTTTGTCTTGTTAACATTCATTGATCTGAGTTCAGCGGGTAGTAATACTCCTGAAAACCACTCGCAAACATTCATACACCTAGATGCAACTACTTATACCTATGTGTGCAACTACTTAGAATTATTGGTGCAACTACTTAGAACTATAAGTGCAACTAAGTATTGATGCTCAGTGTAAATTTTTACTTGCACCTATAATACATTTTACATGCACTTGTAATACATTTTACTTGCACTTCGATGTTCAATTATTTACGAAAATGCCACCGCGTTTTTTTTTAAAAATCATTGTTTCTCATCCATTAGATCTGGACACGTGGACGAACAGAATCCATTCCTATTTCGCGCCTGGGCGAGCCGTTCGCACCCGAGTGCAACTCTCTATATATATATATATATATATATATATATGATGGATTATATTATCACACAATGCACATAAGGAATGTTATTTAAGAGGTGTTTGCATGCATTTACAGCGAATTTTAACTATAAGGCTGTGTTTGGAAACTCGGAAAATGACTTCTGGAAGTCATTTTTTGGATTTTTGGTGTTTGGCTACACCTGGAAAATCCAGTTAACGGAAAATATTTTCCGTTGACTGGGGAAAATGACTTCCGCCAAATTTGGGCGGAAGTCGTTTTCCGTCTCTTCTCTTTCATTTTTTTTTTAAAAAAAAAAAATTCTGGCAGAATTGGGTTCTGCCGGAAGCCATATTATTATTATTTTGTTTTAAAGATTTAAAATGAATTTTTAATTCAGAATAAAAATAATTAAAATATTTAATTATACTTTTTTTTTGAAAGAAAAAATTTAATTATACCATTCTACTCATTTTCCAAAAAATAAACCAAACACACTAAAACAGTTTTCCAAATGCAACCAAACACTGAAAAAGGAAAATGTTTTTCAGAAAATGACTCATTTTCCAGAAACCATTTTCCAGAAGTCATTTTCCTGCTTTCCAAACGGACCCTAAATTAAAATCCTAATTTACCCCTTTCTAATAAACTATAGAGAGTTCCTATACAGAGAATTGAGAGAAACATGAAAATAAGAGTGATTGGAGAAAGATAAATTCAGTTCCAAGGGTTACATAAAAAGGTATTTTCTATGTAGTTTTTTTTTTTTTTTTTTTGACACCTGGATTTAGGTATTTAGTAGATTCAATAGTATATATACGTACGGTCAACTATATTTTTATACGCATTACTATATTTTGAAATTAGAAAAATTAAATTAAACACTCCTCAGTCACAGGCAGGTAAGGAGGTCTTATTGAAAAGTGTGGCACAGTCTATGCTCACTTTTTCTATGAGTGTCTTTTTACTACCTATGAATACTTGCACAGCCATTGAGAGAGCTATGAATCGTTACTGGTGGAGATCAGATCTAAGGATGATCAGGGCATCCATTGGAAGGTATGGGATAAATTGTGCATCCCTAAGAAATATGGGGGATTGGGCTTTAAGGAGTTGCATGCCTTTAATTTAGCAATGTTGGGGAAGCAGGCCTGGCGTTTACTCACCAAACCTGAATCATTGGTTTCCAGAATATATAAAGCCACGTACTATCCTAAAGGGACATTCTTTGATGCTTGTATAGGGAATAATCCAAGTTACTGCTGGCGTAGTATTATGGCTGCACAGGAATTAATTTGTGGGGGAGTCAGACGCAGGATTGGAAATGGGAAGGGAACTCTTATATGGGATCACCCATGGCTTCAGGATGAAAATAATACGAAAAGGATTGGAAATGGGAAGGGAACTCTTATATGGGATCACCCATGGCTTCAGGATGAAAATAATGCGAAAATAATCACTGACAAACCACCATACTTGGCGCAGGCAACTGTAATGGGATTAATAGATCAGGAAGCGGCGGCCTGGGATCATGATATTTTAACTGATATTTTCATCCCGGAGGATATGTGGTATTGGCATGGTGATATAACAGGAGAATACTCCGTAAAAAGCGGTTACAGGCAAATAGTGGGAAATTATGAACAGACGACAAGGATGTTTGATAAATGGCCCAAATTATGGAAGCTCAAAGTACCCCCGAGATAGAAAACATTTTTATGGAGAGCCTTGAATAATATATTGCCCGCAACAACGAACCTCATTATAAAGAGAGTGGAGATTAGTCCAACATGTGCTATGTGTGGGATTATGCATGAGAATGTTATGCACTCTTTGGTTAGATGTGATTATACAAGGAACATTTGGGCACAATCTCACCTTCCAATCCCCAATACGATATTTTCCATGCTTGGTTTAATGAGATATTAAATATTCTAGATGATGATGGAATTATTTATGTAGTAGGCCTACTATACTATATATGGCGAGCGATGAATGGAGCTGTGTGGGATGCATACTTGCCCAGACCACAAAAGACAATTGCAACGGTAACCGCAGCGATCCGGGCATGGCAAATTGCACACCCGGACCGCCCGCAACAGCAACACGCCCTGCGTGGATTGCCCACGGCAACATCCGAGCAGCGCCAAGGAGTGGCACAACAGCCTGCCGCCGTCCCGCCCACAAGCCACACGGCTGCCTCCCCATGGAATAAATGTTACTTTGATGCGGCCTTTTTCCATGCCACAAATAAGACCGCTGTTGGGGCAATTCTCCTAGACGAACAGGGATCGTATATCACAGCTCTACAGGCGCCATTGATAGACTGCTTCTCCCCGCTTATGGCAGAAGCAATTGCATGTAAAGAAGTGTTATCCTGGCTATGGGATCGTGGAGAGAGATCGGTAGACATACTAACGGATTGTTTGTTACTACAACAGTATTTATCACAAGCGAAGGATACACCACGTTCGTACCTCGGCTATGCCATTGACACCTGGATGGTTTCCTTTGATTATGTTTTAGTTAATTATGTTCCTAAATCGGATAATTGTTTAGCACATATTTTAGCCACTTCGGCCTTTAATTATTCAGCACCTATGTACTCGGACAATGGTCCGCCAGACTCTATTTCAACATATTTCCAATAAATGCCGCGCAGGCTCTTTCAAAAAAAAAAAAAAATTAAACACTCCTCAGCTCTTGTCTAACTAGTTCTTCCCTTTACTATATCCCATTAAAATTCTTCCTTGTTTTGGGTCTCATGCATGTCAAGTTCCCCCCGGAGAATACACCCGATTCAATTAATTTTAGACTAAACTAATTAAATTTTTTGTTTTAGTAAAATTGTTCACCAAACTAAATTATATATTTTGTTAATCGATTTACATAATTGAATTAACTCATTAATGATTTTTTCCAAAACTTTTAAACGTTAACCAAATTGATATAATGTAATTACCATCTGAGTTAATAAAATTGTTCACCGAACTGAATTATATATTTGGTTAATCGATCTACATAATTGAATTAACTCATTAATGATTTTTTCCAAAACTTTTAAACGTTAACCAAATTGATATAATGTAATTACCAACTGAGTTAATTTAGTTAATTGTTAATAATAAAAAATTTAGTTACTTGAATACTTCTTCAAATAATTACTCCGTAAGAGCATCCACACCAGAGGTTAATAAGGGGTTAATGTTAGATGAATAAACTTGGATGGAGATATTAAAAGATGTGGGGTGTAGTTATTTGAGGGAAGAATCCTCCTGCAAATATAGAAATAATGTCAGAAGAAAGAAAAATAATAATAATAATAATAATAATAATAATAATAATAATAATAATAATAATAATAATAAGCAACACAAGCTGTGCGCGTTTGCGCACAGCCTGTGGCCACACGGGCGCGTGCAGTGCACGCGCCCGTGTACGGACAGCGCGCCTGACGCTTCATTTTTTTATTTTTTTATTTTTTTCAATTTCGGTTTTCTCTTTTTTTTTTTCTTTTTTTTTTCTCTCCCCTCCCACTTTCTCTTTCTCGTCCGGGTGGGTGGGTAACGAGGCCAGAGACGGTGAGGACCTCAAGGCCGGGGACGGTGGGGACCTCGACGCCGGCAATGGCAACGACAGGTAGATTTGGGTGCTCTCTCTTCTAGGGCCGGTTTTTAGATTTTTGTGGCCCTGTTCGGGTAAATAAATAAGCCCCTACCAAAATTAAAATCTTTAAAACTAATACCGTAATTTTATTATCTAAATATATAACAAAAAAAATCCGTGCATCGCACGCACATTGCACGCGCACTGCACGAATAATTGGGCAATTATTTGCTCGAATTCAAGCAAAGATAACATAAAAAAACATATTCGATACAACCCATTTCATCAATTGCACTATATAAAATCTTTTCTGTGCAACGCGCAGGTAAAAATAGACATATTATGGAATAATAATAATAATAGTGTGCACAAGTTTTGAATCTTAGACCTCAAAGTTAAAATACAATAAATACATGCTCCTACTATTTCTTTATAAAGCCTTTTAAGTTTAATTAAAAACTTTTAATTTTTATTTCTAAACTAACTAGGTAAAAACATTATATTAATTAGTTCAAGATGGAATTTAGTACCAAAGAATAATAACATAGTCATCTAAACGAAATAAAAGTAAAAGGTGGTTAAAAAAAAGTATAATAAATAATAATCGTAACGATGCAATATGAGAAGTTTATACATAGCTAGTACTAATAATTGTAACGATGCAATATTCGTTACTCGACCTTCTATACTTATAAACAATATGTTGACTTACCCAACTGATGATTTGATATAATTGTCATTATATTATCAAAAGTATTTTTAAACTTTATATTATCACCTGTGATAATAAATTGTCATTATATTATTGGTAATAAAATAAAATGTGGTGTGCAAAGTTTGATAGAAAAAAAAAAAGTAAAAAATTGTATCTGAGAGGGAGTACGACGTACTGCGGCCAAGTCATGGACATAAATAAGGTAATGTTGGTGTTCGCTCACGTTATCCTATGTGAAGATCAGAGAGGCAATGTTGTTTCGACCAAGACAAAGTAACACCCTCCAATAATTTGTGGACTAACCTCCATCAATATAATTCCCTCTAGCCTAGATATTTTCTTCTTTTACGGCTCCATATAATACGCAACGGAAGAAACATTTTGAGCAAGCTTCTGGCTCCTGTGCTTACATTAATAATTCAGGGGAAAAAAATAATATAAGTATATAACTCAAGGGAAAAAAGTGCTAATTTTCCTCTTTTTTTTTTTTTTTTTTGTTCTAAATACAAAATTAGGGTTGATATATTATATGGTTGTTTAAATTGTTCTTGTGGAATTTGACCATTGCTTCGGTAGTTATTCTTATTTGAAAAATTATATGGTTGTTGCTTCAATACTTAAATATTAAGTAGTGGTGAATTCTTGCAATATTAAGTAATAATGAAAAATAATACTGTTGGTTTAACGACTTAATATATATTAAGTAGTAATGGTAAATTCATTTTTATTTCCAAGAAAATCATACCGTTGCCTGATCTCCAACGGCTAGATAATTAAGAACGTCATGGATGACGATCGAAAATATATAATTCAGGCAATTTGTTGATCTCCCATGCCCCACACACATTAATATAAAAACGTCTGAGTTATTGATGACTATCTCATCGAAGGTCTTATATATATACCCTTGAATTGGATCTTTAATTTGCTAAATTAACTCTAAGCGAGCTGAGTGAGGATGTGTCCACCCCCAAATGCAAATCTTCCTAACCAATTTGCAGCTTCGTCCCCAACACTACCACTCCAAGGTGGTTCCCCATCATCATCTGTTTCACATGCCCAATCCAAAAACGCCAAACGTAGGTGTGGCCCTACCTTCCCTTTGCCAAAACCTAGCTACTATAACCTAGACCCTAATGTGGCTCACACCATAAAGCCAAGAATTTCCCTTTTACACCTTTCTAAAGCCAAACAACTTTTAGGACCAAACGTTGAGATTATCAACGTGAATCCTGAAATCTCGATCGCTGATCATTGCTCTGTCGATGCCAATTCCTTAGAAGTAGGCGTGCATTACGACTCGATCAAGTGCGGCCTTCGCTTTCCTCTACACCCGTTCATCTCAGAATTTCTGAATACCCATAAAATTATACCAGCTCAATTAGCACCTAATGGGTATAAATTTCTAGTCGTTTTTCTGAATGTTTGTAAGGAATGCGAAATTCCTCCGTCTCAGTCTCTCTTCCATTACTTGTTCAATGTTGAATCTGGCACACGGGCTGAAAACCAGAGCTTTGTCACCATCTCCTCTCGTCGTGGTCTTAAATTTGTGACGGACCTTCCCTCCCCCCACAATGGTTGGAAAGAAAGGTTTTTCAAAGTGCGACTCCCAGCGTCTCTAATATGTTTCGTTAATGTCTGGGCCACCCGGGTTATACATTTCCCCATGCCGGAAGAAACGCATGAACTCTTGACCCATGCGAAGAAAATAGCCGGTGTTCCTCGCTCCTGTAATTACTATGCCAGTGAGGAGAAAGTTGAGAATCTATATGGGCTTAAAGAAGCTGAAGCTGCAGCTGCACCACCAGAGGTAGTAACCATACCAACTGATGATGATCTTATGGAGGCCAAACCCGAGATTGATGAGGTTGTGGTGGAATCTACTAAAGAGATGAGTGAGAAAATCAAAGCTTTGGAGGCCCAAATCTTTTTTGCTCGACAAGCTGGGATTGATGACTTCAAAAAGTCCCCAGAATTTCAGCAATCTGCACTGGAGTACATCCATAGCAATCTAGATGCATTCTTGGCTTGGGAACTTGCTGACAAGTCCCGACGTAAGGCTTTTTTCAGAATTATGGATGATAATCCTGCTTGGATAAGGAAGAAGCTCTGAGAAGTAGTCTAGCTATTACAAATATTGCCATTAATGTTAATTAGCTTATTGTATTGTCTGTAGCAACTCATGGCATTATGTAATTGTGGCGAGCTGAGCTTCCCTTATTTTAGATAGTGAAAATTTAACGTGATTAAATATTACAGAATTATATAGATAAATCATACACAATCACATATAGATAAATCACATCACATATATAAAGAATAATTGAGATAGTGAAAATTCAACGTGATTAAAAATTACAAAAGGCATTAATTAAAAAAAAAAAAAAACATAATCCAGTGAATTCACTTGATCTGTGGTCCACACAACGCAATATGCTTCGGCTTTCGAGAGCTCCCAGTTCTTCTCCATCCCTCTGCACCCAATTCCTCAGAACTCCATAACCTCAGTCCGGTCCGACCCGATTCCCGGGGTGTCGGCCTTCGGCTCCGGTCCTATTGCGGGCGGATTCTTTTCCGGTCTGATTGCCGTGGGTTCTTATCCGGCCCCATCAACTCAGGCCCTTTGGGATCAAAAGGCAATTGTCTAAGCATAATTTCACATTTTCACGTATATACGGTGGAATGAAGGGGAGAGAAGGGCGACTAAAAGCGGCGTAAAATGGCCGGGCAGACTGTCAGTAATCCCGGCGCGACTGCCAGAGCGAACGCCGGCGGCGGAGGCAATGCTTCGAATGCTTTGTACTTGAACTCATTCCGCATCTCGGCTGCCGCTGACAGATTAGCTATGCACGTGGGCCCTCAACCGAAAACCGATCTCGTAGAGTTCTGCCAGCTCTGCCTTTCCCTAGCCAGGAGGTCGTCGGCGATTCCTGTTCTGGAAGCTTCTCCGACCGGTCATAATTTCTCTCTCTTTTCTCTTATTATTATTTTTATTTTTATTTTATTTAAGCTGTCATTATTATTATTTATTTATTAGAGCCCTTGTTTCCTATTCCTATTCACTATTATTAGTTTCCTCGCCCTTGTTTCCTATTCCTATTCACTAGTTTCCTAATCCTATTACTAATATTATTCTATATATATACAAGAATGAGTAGAGTATTTTATTATTGTTTTCTTCTTCTTCATATTCTAACATCTATTTTGCTAGACATGGAGAGTTTTTTTTATTTTCTCATTACAATGGTAGGAGTTTGTTTGTGGTGTGCATGTGTAAGGTGGTGTTCCATCAGCACGCCACCTCCAACTGCGGCGGGAGAGAGCACAGGCGGCAACAACGTTAATGTGGAAGCACAAGTAGTCTCAGAAGTAAGGTTAAATATTAAAAGCTTCGAGGATGGGAGCTTAAAGGGAGAGGAGAAAGAGAAGGAATGCATTATTTGTATCACTGGTTTCCAAAAAGGCGAAATCTCCACGGTTCTCTGCCCATGCAACCATAAATTTCATTCGGATTGCATTGCTATTTGGTTGGTACTTCACCAGACTTGCCCCATATGTAGAGCTAGTACTCTTCTCCTTGTTTCTTGATCTGTGATCTATCAATCACATGTTTCTTGTACCTATTTTGTCATATTGATTCTTGATTCTTGATTCCTCATTTTTAAAATTTGGAAATTAATGTAGAATTATTCCCGTCTCATTATTGTGTATGGTTAGATGTACTTGCTTTTAGATAGTATTATACAGTATCTGGAGTTGTGAACTTTTTTCTCCGGGAAATCATTCTTCCTTCTGGCTTTTGCTTGTTCATTCCTATTTTATTTTGATATCTCAATTTTGCAATCTATTGCTGCTTTTATCTGAGAGTTTAGGAAATCAAACCTATATAACATCATCTATATTGCTGTAACTTTTATAACAATCTATATATGTCATCATTTTTACTTAAGAATTCAGGTGTTATCTCAATGCACATTATAGGCTACTATCTCTTCACATACACATACACAGAGTCTAGTAAATAGTAATGCTATTATTGGCTTTCACTATTTCTCATTCTTGTATCTAATCGTTTTATAGGAAAGCTATACACACTATTTCTCATTCTTGTATCTAATAACGGTATCGGATCGTTTTATAGGAAAGCTATTCATCGTTTTATAGGAAAGCTATTCATCGGCGGCTAATATTTTGCAAGGTGAAAGTCAAAATTATGAATATATTATCTTGCATTTATATACTTTAAATTACTGATTTAAATAAACAAATTTAACAAACAAATTTAAAAAACATTTATTTACCTATGCATGAATATCTCATATATAATATTACATTGATATATTTTGAAATACTTATTTAAAAATAATTTAATACTTATTTAAAAATAATTGCGCAAAGCACCTAAAAAAACTAGTGTATATATATATATAAAAGAGCTATAACATCATTACTTATTATTATGTTTGATGGTAAAGAGACAGGTCTTTCAACAATAAGTCCAAAATTAAACTATAGCACACTCTTCTTCAAACAGATCTATCATATGAAACTGGCATCCGTAATCTATTATAAACAACTGTTGTGGTTCAAAAGTTGGCACAACTTGAACCATTATCTAAAGCATTGAACTATCATATGATTTGTCACTGTGCCTGCAGGGATATTCTGGGATGTGTCTTCTTGCTCCATTACAGATGTTTTAGGAACTTTCTTGTGCTGCTTCTGCAAAACAATTGAACAGTAACATTAAGAAAATAATATACATACTTCAGTACTATGTGATAACAAAGACTCATCATCTCCAATTGCAATAAACTACTTATTGACCACTCAATAAAAATCTTTTATCTCCAATTGTATGATACATACTTGTGATAATAAGATGTTTTATGTGGAAAAACAGACGCATATCCATCCCAACAATGAAAAAATCAATAAACCATGCAGACATTGCTAAAAAAGGAAGACAGCAAGCAATATTTCTTAAGACAGTGACCCACCTCAAAATCCTATGGCCTTCCCTTTCCATTAACTCTTTGTAGCGACTCATCTCAAACTCCACTCCCCTTTTAATTATCTGTTTGTAAGCATTTGGCCTACGTGCTTTGATGATGTTCCATAATATCCTACCACCTGTTCTAAAGCACCGGCCATCAGCAGTCTTCTGTCCACCACAAGCCTGAATTGCTTGTGCCTGCAAATGGTATTATATTTTTATTTGAACAGAATTGCACATGACAAAATCTGGACTTTAATATTTTAAATTCTCCAAGTATAGATAACAAGCACTGCTGGAAATTATGGAATTTCCGACCACCTGAAAGTGATCTTAAATCAAGTGAAAAGTCTAGTTCCGACCACTTTTTTTTGCTTTCGACTTGATTTAAGAAAGTTCAATTAGTTAGAAATTCCATAATTTCCAGCAGTGAAGCAAGCCTAGCCATTCATAAATTTTTAGGCACCAGCTCATGTATGAAAGAAGCTTGCTAGTACATTTAATAAGAAGAAATAAAATACACGAGAACGAGTTTCAAACAGAATGTGAACCTAGCTTACCTCTTTGACAAGATTACGGACAGCTGATAGACCAAGACATGCTACAGCCTCCCATATCAAATAAGATTTTCTTTCTCCAAATTGTCTACACACATTTGTAACAAAGCTACAACAGAGAATAGTATAATATCAGCACTCATATCCTACAAATATATGAAACATACCCCCAATTTCCCAAATTAAAGTTTCCTGAAAGAAAGAAAGAAAGATTCTATTTTCATGCACTGCACAGTACAAACCAGTTCATATGATTAAGACTTGGAAATGGGGTGCCTTTATTTCCCTTGTTCTTCTCCTTCTTCCTGCCAGACTCTTTATTAACTAAGGTCTCAGTTCCAATAGTTCCAGACCTAGTTTGTTGTGATTCTATATTGGAAACTAATTTAGTCTTAGAAAACATCTTCACCAATTCTCCCTCCTCAAACTCACACATCTTAATGTCTTTGCCATCCTCAAAATTCTCTTGAAGGCTATTTGGTATGCCATATCCAGTCTCCATGAAACCTATCAAACTGCAATGAAGTTCAAAGCAATATCATTACTACTCTTCCCAAAACATGTTAACATGGAAATTCTTAATTATCAAGAAACTTTCAACTTATGAATCAATTAGATGATTCAATTTCCCCAAATAATGGAGAAAAGCACGAAAAAAAAAAACCACTGTAATGTAAACACAAATAGTACCGTTCGAATGATTATATTAAATTCAAGATGAATGCTTCTTTAGAGCTTTGGATGGTGATTCGGAATGAGATGAATGCCTTTATTTATAGTGCTGAGAATGTGAGACTCCCACTTCATCTCAAACTAAACTCTCACTTCATCTCAAATTAGACTCCCACTTCATCTCAAACTCTTGGATATTATATAAAAATTATGCATGATTAGAAGTATAAAACATGTAATAAATTTGAAAGAATTAAAGAGTTAAAATACCAAATTAATAAATTACCTGTGGTTGGACTGGTTGCCTAAGACGCTTCATTGGTGGAGTGCAGCGTCGCTGTTTCGCTAAGGCAGAGGTCGCAACCGGCGACCGGCGACCGGCGAGGAGTTAGGGACGACCGGACGACGCAGATTTACAAATCGCAATAAGTTAGGGTCCGGCGGTTCGCAAATCGCAATACTAATTACTAAAGCTAAATGGGCCAGGCTGAGCCCATTCCTCACGATACAAATGAAAGCCCAACAATTTCACTGTAAGCCCATTTACACTGAACCCAAGCCCGCAGCCCCCAAAATATCTCCCTCCCCCCCGACCTGCCGGCCCCACAGCTCACTCCCGTAGGGCCCCACAAACCCCACTTTTCACAGATAAGATGACATCGTGTCATCAAAGGGAGTCCTCTTCACAAAACTGCATCTTCACCTTCCACCGCTTATCTCACTGCCACCTCCCCTCATTCAACGGCCAAGATCCAATCCACCCCAAACTTATACTATAAAAGTTAGGTCAAAAACAACATCAAACAAAGGTTTAAAAGGTGACAGACAGTTTTGGAGAATCCTGTGGTCTCTCTCTCTCTATATCTATCTATCTCTCTCCTCCGGCTATATCTCGAAGGGAATAAAAACCATGGGCAGTGGTTTCAACCTTCACACTCCAAAACCAAAACCTCCAAACCTCAAAACCAGCTACACATGTCTTACTATTCCTCCATTAAATGCCTCTTTATCTATCCCTGGCAATCCCATTCTTGAAAACTACAATCCATCCATCCATCCAAATACACAGCAAAACTTATGCCATTTTAGCTCGACCCAAAAAAATTTCTGCATTTTTATCATCTCAGCTCCTCAAAAAGATAGCTTCTTTCTGTGTAAAAGTGGTGGGTCGTCGTCAAGATTTGATCTTTTTATGGAGTCTGGTGGGATGTATTCAAGCATGGGATCTGGGATGCTTGGGCTAGAAATGTCACTCCACCATCAAAACCCTAACCACATTCAGCAACAGCAGCAGTCCATGGTGGCGTTTGACCACCACCACCATCACCAGAGTCAACCTGCTGCAAAACCAGGAGTTTATGGCTATGGCGGTAAGCCGAAAGCTCAGGGGTTAACTCTGAGTGATGAAGATGAGCCTGCCGGGGGGCCCACTGCCGATCAGAGCAGTGCTGAAGATGGGAAGAGGAAGATGTCGCCATGGCAGAGGATGAAATGGACGGATGATATGGTGAAGCTGCTGATCATGGTGGTGTATTATATTGGGGATGAAGGCGTGCCTGACGGCGGGGCTAACGAGAAGAAGGGCGGCCATGGCGGCGGCGTTTTGCAGAAGAAAGGGAAATGGAAATCGGTTTCCCGGGCGATGATGGAGCGAGGATTCTCCGTTTCCCCCCAGCAATGCGAGGATAAATTCAACGATTTGAACAAGCGATACAAAAGGGTGAATGATATTCTCGGAAAAGGGACTGCCTGTCGCGTCGTGGAGAATCAAAGCTTGCTTGAATCCATGGATTTATCGCCTAAGATGAAGGAGGAAGTCAAGAAATTACTAAATTCCAAGCACTTATTCTTCCGAGAAATGTGCGCCTATCACAACAGCTGCAGCCACGGCGGCGCCACCGCCGGAACCGCCGCAGACGGTTCCTCGGAGCCGCCTGCTCCTCAACAAAACTGCTTGCATTCCAACGAGAGTGCAAGAATCGAGTCTAATTTAGCCGTTAAAGCCCCGGAAGAAGGCTGCGAAAGCGACCAAGAAGAATCCGACTCTGACGAAGAAGATGACGATCACGGCGTGGAGGAGGAAGAAGAACAAGGATCAAGAAAGCGACAGAAAAAAACGGGATCATTTTCGCCAATGCTTCAGCAACTAAGCACAGAACTAACAAATCTATGCCAAGACGGCACCCGAAGCCCCCTGGAAAAGCGGCACTGGATAAGAGCAAGAATGATGCAGCTTGAAGAACAGCAAATCGGATTCGATTCCCAGAAACTGGAGCTCGCGAAGCAGCGGCTTAAATGGGAGAAATACAGCAGCAAAAAGGAGAGGGAGATGGAGAAGGAGAAGCTCACAAATGAACGGAAGCGATTGGAGAATGACAGAATGGTCATTCTGCTTCAGCAGAAAGAGTTAGAGCTTCTTGATCATCTTCATCACCAAAGAACCACTGACCCATCCCACTCTGTTACAGGATAGAACCCATGTAAAAAAAACACATAACATAGGATCATCAACTGTCTTGTTTCTGTAACATCATACAATAATTTCATTTACATCTCTGTTTTACCAAAGCTCAGAAACCAACATAGTCTCTGCTTATTCATTCTGGGAGCTCTGATTCTTGTCTCTGAATGAAATGAACCATGAAGCCCAGAATCGGTTTTTATTAATTAGTCAACATGTTAACCAGTACAACGTTATCCTAACAAAATAGTGATGGTGTGGCAACTCAAAACAAATGCAGCAGGGAGATACAAGTCTTTATTCTTCGAGCTCGATAATCTTGACCACAGATGCGTCGCCAACTTTCTGGCACACCACAACTCGGTCGTGTGATTTCACAACCCCTGAGGCCTTGCCATGATCAAGTGCAACTTTCAGGATTGACTCGTTGGTGGCATTGGTAGACTCGGCCTGAAAATTCATCACACATGAGAGTCGGATAAGACTGAATAGCAAAGGGCGAGAGAAGAATAGTGTTACATTCAATGACTCGAACCCAAACCTTCTCAAGAGAGCCTGGGAAACAGTGTTACATTCAATGACTCGAACCCAAACCTTCTCAAGAGAGCCTGGGAAACGAGGTTCATGCAAACTAAACACACCAAACTCGTGTTTTATGGGGTAGTTAATATTAAGGGAAAATGACATATTTGGTCTTTGAGTTATACCTGGATATACTTCTATAATGAATTTCAATCCAAATCTAATGAAATATTAGCAAAAAAAAGACTAAATTTGTCACTTTGAGATTAACTAAATGACCAAAAATAGGCACGACAATAACGGGGGTGAGTCTATACCTAAGGTATATCTCAGGAACCAAATATGTCATTTTCCCTAATATTAAGGTTTCAACAACTCTTAGAGCAAAAGAAACGAGTATCAAGTAATATATGAGTTTTAAGCTCCAAATTTCAATTGGCCAACGAAAGGCAAATTCAATCTCAAGGGAAATGAGAAACTTACAGAATGCCGGGGATCAGCAAGCATGGGGAAAAGTCCACGCACAATAAGGGACTGCCTTGCCTGACCACGAAGAAGAAGAAGACTAATAAATACATCTAACAGCTCAAACGTGCAAAAAATGTAAGGCTTTTAGCTGATTTAGTAAATGTTGAAGCACGAAACATAAGGTCTCGGGTTTGAAGTCCATGTTGATTGTATTGGGAGTTTATAAAATTAGTGTAAACGGGGTCGTTGGAGAAAATGGTTAGTTTATTAAACACCGTTAGGAAGTTGGGTATCTGCCAAATAAACACGGTGACAATCTAGGATCATTAGGAGATGTCTTTTTCTTTGTAGCCTCACGTGGTTAATTGCTGCAATTACTAATAGAAAATTATCAATTTGCTTAGTGATTAATTATTTATCCGCTTAATTCAAACGGGTAGAAAAGGGAAGCGGAAAAGATGTCAAAAACATCAATTAATGGCATACCTCAAATGCACCGGTAAAACTCCACTTTAGTTGATTTGTCTTGAGCCGAGGAATGACAACTGATATTACAGGCATTGTTGGCCTATATTTTGCTATTAATCTGCACTCAAATGAGCAAAAAGAAAATCTTACGTCGACCACAAATAAAACGGCACTATAAGAGACTTCTAAACACCTCATTGCAACTTAAAAGTTAAAACCAGAAAAAGTAAAACAACTAACTAATAAAGTACCTTGCAGCCCTTCCAGACGAAGTAAAGCAAATAATAACAGAAGCTTTCACTTTGATAGCCGCACGCACCTAAAGAGTTAAGTAGGAAATAGAAACATTTCATTTCTTTGCGGGTAAAAAAAAAAAACCGTTTTTTCCCCCCTTTGAAGAGCAAGATGAAACAGTTGAAATACCGCAGATGAAGCGATTGATTCCAAGTGCGTCATTGGCTCCCCTACAAATTTGACAGTCTTCTTAAAGTAGAGATCTTGGTTAAAGACCTTCTCTGCCTGCATAGATATTTGGAGTAGATGCTTACTATTTAACAGAAAAGCTCAACTATGAGTTTACACAAATTACTTTTACGCTTTTTGGATAAGAAATACAACGTAATTACTCCATATATGTGTGTGTGTGTGTGTTTAAAGACACAATGCCGAGGATTCAAACCTAAGCCAAGTCTTTATGCAAAAACAATCATAAAGGTTAGTTCTCTACAGCATTCCAACCTAGTCGAGACCAAAAAGTGAGGACAGAAACTAAAGTGTTCTTAACCTACCTCGGAGCAAATTTTGCCTACAATAGAAATACACTCAATAGGGTACAACCCGCGCAAAGTCTCAGCACCAAGAAGAATTGCATCCGTTCCTGCAAGATGTCACAATGGTAACTAATGAGATGAAAATAAACATAAAGCTTTAGAATTATTATGTTCTTCTAAATGAGCAATATAAAAGTTATCGAAACCAGCTTGATTGGCGTGAGTGGTCGTGCACTATCATCATCCCTTAAGAGAGATCGGGAGTTCGAACCCCCTCTCGTATGGAAAAACCAATATGACCATCACTTTGCCCCTTAACTGGGCCGGCCCGGTGCGAATGGGGATTAGTCTGAGTATGATACGGGCTTAAATGTGCCTCCTACAGTTAGGGCCTGCTCAGGACACCTCATGGTCTGACCAAAAAAAAATATTAAAGTTATTGAATAAGTAGCAAGACCAACCATCCAAGACGGCATTAGCAACATCAGTAGCCTCGGCACGAGTAGGTCTAAGGTTGTCAGTCATACTATCAACAACACGTGTTATTACAGCAGGCTTTCCAACCATATTGCACTTATGAACAGCAGCCTTCTGGAACAAAAACACCTGCAATCCCCACCGCACATTTCTAATAAGCAAGATACTCTCGGGGAACCATACTTCATAACTATGAAGTATCCAAGAAAAGATGTTCTTGTGTTAACCTTCTCGGGTGGAAGATCTATGCCAAGATTTCCGCGAGAAAGAATGATACCATCAGCCACTTGAAGAATCTCATCAAAATGATTTAATCCCTGTGGATATAGAAAGAACAAACTGTTAAATCCTAGCAATATTGCCCGTTATTAAAATGGCACCAACCTAACGTGAGAGCAACAGCAACCTCGCAGTAAATCCTAACATCCAAAACTTACCTCTACATTATCAATTTTAGCAAATATTTGCGTCTGACTTAGGTCACCCAGCTTAGACAGAAAATCACGAGCCTGAATGAAAGCACAAACCCAACATGAGCCAAATTGGTAATGAATAATGAACCATCTACACTAACTAATAAAATTGTCTAGGGCATCCGAAGAGCTCAAAATATGGATTAATGAATCAAACTAAAAGGATATAACAAAATATTAAGCTTACTTCACGAATATCTTCAGCATGCCTTGTATATGATAGTGAAAGGAAGTCAATTTTGTTTTCCGCTCCCCATGTGCTTATAGCCTAAAACAAAGTTAATATGGCCCATACGGCCAATTATTAATGAAAATGCATTGCAGAAAAAAGGAATAAACGTGAGAAAGGAACTAAAAGTATTTTAATGGACAGGCAAAGTTGTTTGCAGTGCTAAGAAGTTCTAATTAATACCTCTTTATCTTTATCAGTGAGAGTAGGCAAATCTATATGAATTTGAGAAGCATGTAGAGTGAACAATGACCCAGCCAAAGTTGCAGTGTTCTTTATTATGCAAACCACATCTTCGCCCTGCACTTCATCTACCTGCACAACCCATTAGAGGCTTAAATTCACAAAACCAATCTTACCTAGCACTATGATACAGAAGATAGATCACTAAATTTCTTCAATGAAGTTGACCTCAAAAGTAATAGTTAGACCCCCAACACTAGAAAGAGCAGTAATATGAAATCCACTCAACCACTATCAAAACTCTGGCACCCCCAACCAGCTTGGTTGGCGTGAGTGGTCGTGCACTCTCATCCCTTAAGAGAGGTCGGGAGTTCGAACCCCTCTCGTATGGAAAAACCAATCTGGCCAGCACTTTGCCCCTTAATTGGGCCGACCCGGTGCGAATGGGGATTAGTCCGAGTACGGTACGGGCTTAAAGGTGCCTCCTATAGTTAGGGCCTGCTCAGGACACCTCATGGCCTGACCAAAAAAAAAACTCTGGCACCCCCAAATGACATGCCATGAGAAAAAGGAATGAATCAGAGTAGGAACTTCTCTCGATACCTCTAGCCAAACGGAAGTAGCCTCACTTCCTGTGAAGAGGTACCGACCAATAAAAATGGTGTCTCCCTTCTTCACAGCCTGCAAAAAAAAGGTCTAGTTTAGAAGAAGCAAAAAATATGTTGACCAACACCTATAAAGTAACAAACATAAATTTAGAATAATAAAGAGGACTGTGAAATGGAACGAACCTTAGCCAAGCCAGCGAAATTGATTGGCAACACTTCCGAAGATGCTTCTTGACCCTTATCAGGTGTCAAAGTTACAGCAGCATCTGCCTTCAGTGAAATAGCGGTCTTGTTTTTGTTAACAACCTGCAACTCAGGGCCAACAGTATCCAACATAACCTGAAAATATCACCAAAAGCACATTATAATTCCTTTTGTCAGCACACTGAAGAGTAACCTAGCCCAGCCTATGTAGTGCACAGAAATACTCCTAACATAAAAGCGTTTAAATAAATCATGTCTGCAGTTAATCACACATGTAAGAGGTCTCAGCTGCTAGCTGCTTCTATAGCCAACACTATACTCTGAATTAGATAAAACTTACACCACTCTGAAGAAACTTATTGATAGGTTATTCTTTCATTTTGGACCCAAAAATGATGGTTTTCAAATGGCTAAGTGTCACCAGATAGGTAAAGAATTTATTTATGCTAGCCTATTTTATTCACAAGATGAATGAGCAAGGAATAAATACATACAGCACAGAGCTTCTTAGTGCTCTTTATAGCGGTCTTCAAATTCTCCAAAGTCTCCTGGTGATAATTGGGGTCTCCCCAAGAAAAATCGAATCTTGCCACTACCGATCGGTCAACAAAACCATAAAACATTAAAAATCACTTTTTTTGAAGCACTGATAAGTGATAAGTACAAGCACACCAACAAACGAACTGGAATCCTTAAATTACCAGACATCCCAGCGTTAAGGCAGCCGGAGATGACCTCCACAGATCGAGACTTGGGACCCAACGTCCCCACGATCTTCGTCAATGCTGGGAAAAAACTCTGAAGCAATTACCATATGACAATCAGGAAAATACCCAGAAACGAAGACCAAATAAATCATCAAAGCAGAAAAAAGACTTGTTAAATCAGGTAGATTGTGAGTAAATATCAACTATCTGCGACTTACAGCTTTGGATGGCTCCAAGATGGAGGCCATCCTGATGGGTTCCTCGAGTAGCAAGTGATTCGAATGCATCTTTGCTGAAAACCAGTGGGCTAACTGCAAGAGAGGATGAGAGCTTGAAAAAGAGAGAAACTGTAGAAACAAGTAGACCGAGCTTAGTATGCTTTTTTTTAGTTGTGCCTTGCGTAAATTTTCATTTTTGTTGTTAATAGTAATTTATAGTTTTGTGGAATATGCTTTCAGTTTCAGCCAGTTCTGTTCATGTGGACCACGAAAGTAGTGGCCAGATTATCAGAAGCACTACATAATTTAGAGGAGGAAAACGTTAGATTCACATAAATTGATGGGGTTGATGTAACTTCATTTAATTGTTTTATGGTGAAATATACTAATTTCAAATATGTCAACTATCATGTAGTGTGATGACATATTGATTATTGTTCTAAATGAATGGTTATAGATTTGAACTTTTATGAATTTTAGAATTTTTTATATTTTAATGAACAACACAAAAAACCATGTTTTGCAGTGGACTTAAAATTATCTCTACTCAATTCTCTTTCTTTCACATCATATTAGGCCCCACAAAAAACTCCAAAAAAAATCACATCCTTGTATTTTCAATAGTTGTAGTTTTTGCAAGTGTAATTCTGAAATAAAAGATGAGAAGGGAGGGAAAAAAATAAATCTAAAAAAAAAACAAAAATAATAAAGATTTATGCTTCCGGCTGGGCACAAGATTTGCGCCTCACGCAAGGTATTATGACTTTTCTTCTTTGTTGGTGGGGCCTACATGTTGACAAAAATCAAACTCCTTCATTTCAGGGGCTCACTTACTTTCTCTCATCAACATACTATTAGCCTCCTCAAAAACCTCTCCAACAACTATTAATAGGGATGCCCTTAAGTAAATATGTTGTAAGGTTTAATAAAGCTTCTTTTTAATGCATTTAATGAAAAATGATGCAATTAAATTCAAGTCTAAATCTCCTACCATTAATTACAACTTCAACTCAAAAGTGATTTCTAATAATTAAGTTTTAACTTCACTTCATTGTGCCTAACAATTAAATTGTAACATGTAATTTGTAGGGGTGTTCATTCGGTTAACCGAACCGTTTTAACCGATTTTTTTTTTTACTTTAACCGTTAACCGAACCAAAATTTACTCTACCGAATTGATCGAACCGAACTTTTTTTCGGTTAATCGGTCGGTTAACCGATTAACCGAAATTTTTAACCCTAAATTTTAAAATCCATAAAATTATTCCTAAAATAAGAATTCCAATTAAAATAAAATGCATATCATAATAAATTCATATTATTATTTATTCTATTTGACATTTTGACTATTTATGATTTTAGTAATTATATATTTAATATTTAATACGGAGTATATTATATATTATATATATTCCAAAATTCGGTTAACCGTTCGATTAATTCGGTTAACCGATACTTTCGAACCGAATTAACCGTTAACCGAATTTTGTGAAAACCTTTAACCATTAACCGAACCGAAATATTTCGGTTCGAAAACGGTTAACCGAATTTCGTCGGTTCGGTCGGTTAACCGAAATTTCTCCGAAATTTGCACACCCCTAGTAATTTGTATTTTGTAACTTGTAAGTTTACTTCACTAAGTTGTAAGGTTGAACTAATTTAATATGATTTTTTTTTTTTTGGGGTACAATTTGAACAAACTTGAAATTTAATATCCAATGTGGTTAATAACTAAAATAAACGGATTTGCTATAAATAATAAAAATCGAAACCGAACGGGTTGGCAGTTCATAAATCAAACGGTTTGAACCCGTTTGTTGCACATGATTAAGTTCAGGTGTCAATTGACTTTCCGTATAAACTATAAAGTTTAAGGGTGTATTTAACTATTTTCTCTAATTACAAATATATATGAAGATGTTGTTATGTGATTGCGAGTTTTCCTCATCACTCAAAAGAAAATAAAATTTGGAGATTTTCCACGTCACTAAAAAAAAAAAAACATGTAAGGTATTTATGTTGTTTAAGTATCTTTGAACTTGATATTATACAACTTGTCAACATCCCTAAAGATATATGTCAAGATAAATTGATTTCAGCTTTAGTGTCACAAAGTTTGTAACCACTATTTGAATATACTCCATGGGTGAAGTCATTGAATTGTTTTGTGAATATAGACAGCAAATGATCACAATGAGTGAACCAACATAAGTTGTCTATAACTGATTAGCTCAAACTAAAAAGACCAACTTAAGTTGCTGATAGCTAATTGATTTAAACTAAAAAAAAAAACAAAAAAACAACTCTCATTAATAATTAATTTTAGAATTTTGTAACTATCAAATCAAATGTTCGATCAACTTGAATAAAAATGTTCTCACAATAACTTATAAGTTATATTTTCCTACGGTAAATATATGTTGTAAAGGTCCAATAAAACTTTTTTATTTATTTATGCATTTAATGGAGAATGACGCAATTAAATTCAAGTCTAAATCTCCTACCATAATCTACAACTTCAACTCAAAAGTGATTTGTAGATAGTAAGTAGTGATTTTTCCATGTAATGGAAAAAGTTTGGGGAGCAAAATATGATAGGTAGAAAGTAAGTTTAGGGGAGAAAAAGAAAATGGGGAGACGTGAAATTTATGTAAAAAAAGAGGTCCTTTCAAGCAAATAAGTGAGTAACGTAAAGGCCCGTGACTACACTGCTTCTTCTAACGGTTCCACCTCCATCGTCCAAATTCACGGCATCGTGTTACCGTAACGGTGACCCTCAAACGTTCCGTCTCTGAGAACCCTAACACTAACGTTTCTCCGCCCTCTCATGGCATCCTGTGACGACGATTTCCCTCTTCTCGGTGACGATAACGCCACTCCCACCGCCACTACACCCAACGCTAACCCCAATTTCCACCATCACCACCACCACCAAGCCTTCTCATCTCACCGCTTCAAGGCCTCCCAAATCCACGCGCATCCTATACACTGCAGTAGTCCCAAGGACATTTCCGGCGAGGACGATGTCGTGTCTCCTGAGGGCGAAGGTTACAGCGATGGAGGAGCTTTCTGCTCTCAACCGGATCCGAAAGATAGCAATTCCTCGTCGTATCACGTGGTCGGGATGAATCCATACGAGAATGATTCCAATCCTTACGAAACCGAGCCCGATCCTAGTAGATCTCGAGCTAGTGCAGGGAACGGTAAGCGTGCGGAGCAAGATGATATCAGTGAAAACGGAACTCCGTATTCATACAAAAAGTCAAAACTCAACTCATCTGTCGCCTCCAGCGGCGGCGGAAGTGGAGAGTATAGGAAGGACCGGGAGGAATGGAGTGACACGGCCATCGCGTGCCTACTGGAGGCGTATACGGAGAAGTTTATGCAGCTCAACAGAGGCAATTTGAGAGGGAGGGACTGGGAGGAGGTGGCGGCGATGGTGAGCGACAGGTGCGAGAAACAAACAAAGAGTGTGGAGCAGTGCAAAAACAAGGTGGATAATTTGAAGAAGAGGTATAAGCTGGAGAGGCATCGAATGAGCAATGGCGGCATTTCAGCGAGCCACTGGCCGTGGTTCAAGCAAATGGAACAGATAGTCGGAAACTCCTTGTTGACGAAGGCTGTAGTTGAGGAGGAAAAATCCGGCAACTTGGCTCGACCGACTAAGAGGTATTGCATATTTACATCCTTCATTTGCTTTAATACGTCTCTGTTACTCTGTTATTACATTAGCTTTTTTACTTTTATCTATGCAAACTGAATAATAAGGGACTATTAGGACTTGTGGCTCTCTTGAAGTTTCCCAATTCATTTGACACTGATATTTGTATGAGCATAAATTATCTATAATTCTATACTTTTGGCTCTACAATTGATCTTGATTCTTGATGGAGGGACTGATCTCTAGAGTTACCAAGCACAAAACTTTTGGCTTCACTTATTATTGTCTCCCAATTTCTGATGTCCTTTTCAAGTGGGAGTTTGGGTCTACACACTTCTCTCATTTTTGTCTATGGATCATCAGTTTCATTAAAGAAAAAAAAATCATTTTTTCAGATTTGGAACACCAATTGCTGGTCCCGGAGGTCAGATTAACAATATGAAGTTAAAATCTTCTGGTGGTCCAAGGTGGAGAAGAGTTGTTTTTAAGATTAGTGGTGCTGCTCTTGCTGGAACCACACAGAATAATATTGATCCAAAGGTACATATGTAGTTTCCTTGGTCTATCAGATAAAATGTTTAAGAATTTATTAGATTTTGTTTACAAAAAGAGTCACTGTTTTTCCAGTTATATGCCATCCTCAGGAAGAGATGAGAAAATCAGTTACATTTCTGGATAATGTGTGAACTCGGAAAGATCTGGCACGAAATTTACAACTACCAAATTGTGCATTTTGGCCTTCTAACTATCAATTGAAAAAGAGCCCATCATTTTATGTGTTTCCCTACCACTATACTTTTCTGGCTTAAGACTATGCTATTATTGTGGAATCTTTCATTTTGCCTTTGCAATGATGAATGGGAAAATAATTTCCTGTCAAGATATCATCTGTGAACTGGAAGATTTGATTTTTATTGTGATAGGTGGCTATGCTGATTGCTAGAGAAATTTCTATTGCTTGCCGTGTTGGTGTAGAGGTATAATTGAAGAAGCTTCTCTTCTACTTCTGTTGTTTCTAAATGAGTTTCTGCATTTTAATAATTTTTTTGTTATATGTATGTTGATTGTTACTCTAGGTGGCAGTAGTTGTTGGAGGCCGTAATTTCTTTTGTGGTGATTCATGGGTTACATCAACTGGTTTAGATCGATGCACTGCCTATCAAATTGGGTAATTTTCATACATTGTTGGATTTATCCTGTATTTGAATAGGTGAAGCTCAGTCTCGTTGAAAAAGTGAACTTGAACTTGAGACCTTTCTGTTCCTGATTACTTGCTGCTTCATTGTGGATATGATTCAGGAGTGGCACATATGTTTTATGATCCATATCCTCTTGCAATTAATAATTGTGATGCTGATAAGATAAAGATTTATCAATTTTGTTTCAATAAAAAAAAGATTTACAGATTTGTTCACTGTGCATCAATGCCTCACTATACTTCGTCACCCATCTTTACCAGAACCCTCTAACTTTGGTGATGGAATGGTGTTATAATTCCTTTTATCCACGCTCAATAATGGTACTTGTCATTAGTTTTGAACTGATTGTTTCCTCGATTTCCTGGTAATTCATAGGATGATGGCAACATTGATGAATTCCATGCTGCTCCAGTCAGCACTGGAAAAATTGGGTGTGCAGACTCGTTTGCAAAGTGCATTTTCTATGCCAGAGGTTGCCGAGCCATACAATAGGCAACGTGCAATCCGCCATCTCGAAAAGGGAAGAGTTGTGATTTTTGGTGGTATTGGAGCTGGCACAGGAATTTCACTCTTCACTACTGATACAGCCGCAGCTCTTAGAGCTTCTGAGAGTATGACACTGACCATTATTGATTATTCTATATTTCTATCAAAATTTAGAGTAAAAATCCTTAAGAAATCTATTTCCCTGTCATGAGATGGTCTTGACATCGTTTCCTTTCCCCCAGTTCACGCCGAGGCCATGCTTAAAGGCACAAATGTAGAAGGTGTGTACGTTTGTGACTCAAGAAGCAACAACTTAGCAGCTGAGCACATTTCCTACCGGGATCTTGCTTCCAAAGGGGCTGCTCCAATCGACATGATGGCTGTTAATTGCTGCGAGGAGAATGGAATTCCAGGTTGGTACTTTTCCTCCTCACTTTCACTGCAACTTCTACATCCGTGTTTTTCTATACCAATAATCATCATAGTTCATTGAACTAGATAAGAGAACTGAGCCTTGCTCACTCAGTGGAAGCGTTTAACCCACTAATCATTCGGGAAGAAACATTTCCTGAAACCCATTTATTCCATTTTCTCGCAGTGGTCATTTTCAATCTTCACGATCACGGGAACATATCAAGGGCATTAACCGGAGAGCCAGTTGGAACTCTGATTGATCAAACAGGAAGGGTTAGCTAGTAGTATTTGATAACGCAGTAGATTACGTTCCCAACTATTAGAACAGAGGAACCTATAATCACGTCACCATCCAGATTCCAGGTTAGTTGAAGGCTCAGTCACACAAGGAGAAGGTGCAGCTCTGTATTGTATAATAGGTACTTTAAAACGATGGTTATGTCATGTAGGCAACAATTTGAGAGTAGTCTGTCGAGTTAACTTAGATTACTTCTAAACTGTCCCAGATCTGTAATAGTGATGAGGTCTCAACATTGATCACAATTTACAAATTTGTGTACTAGATGAGAGAAACTAAAATGGGTTTATTTATGGGAGAAATTTCTCATTTTTCTTCCAGAGGAGTATAAAAAATGCGTTTACTTACATATTTTTTCAACTTGAAAACAGATAATGGAGAATAAAAAAAATTGTGGAGTACATCTTTTTATTTTCCTTTCCACAAACCCTTTTGCCTTGTACCATTCTTATATAGCTAAAGTAGTCGGCAATGGGGAAAAGCATTTACCTCATAACCCTTTTTGACCAGCATAGATGCAGCATTTAACTTTTGACTCGTTTGTCTTTTGTTAATCAGTTAATGGCCTTTCATTCTGGGCATTTTACCTTTAGGTATTTTTCAGTCACTGATTTCAGGATTTTTGGGTCAATTGATTGAAATATGATTCTCGTACTAAAAATTATGAGTTCGATTATTTTCAGTACTTTTTTTACTGAGTTTGTTACACGGTCTTTTTATTGCAATCTATCTCTCTTAGGTGATGATAAACTCTATTTTTGTGACTCTAGCTGAATCACAAGGAGATAAATCAGCCTAGTGCCCATAACTGACATGCTCAAACCAAGAATCCAAGAAAAAGGATCCGGAGTAGAATTTAGAATGCAAAGAATTACATTGAAATCATGGGATCTGGTTTCTTGACCACCTGCTATCTAGGCTAGATCAGCTCATCTTCCCAAATGCAGCACAACAAAGGAATTACACAAATGAAGCAAACAAATATTACATGGCAACATGTTATTGCAGACCTAAGTGGAAACCGGAAATCATATCATATATGCCATTACATTCCATCCTCGGTGGTGGCAAGAGATGGCGAGATCGAATTGCGCGATTCGTCATAGTCTTCGCCCAAAGGAGATTGCACCACCCTGATCTCCTCTATGAGCTTAGCAACTTCAGCCATGGCAGGCCTTTTCTCAGGCTGCTGAACCACACAAGCCAATGCAATATGCAGCATTGACACCAGTTCTTCCTCAATGTTCTTGTACCTCAGCAGTTCTTGATCAAACACCTCAGCTGTCCACTCATCCCTCACCACTGATCTCACCCATTTCGGCAGATCCACCGCCATCTCCTCCTCCTCTGCCGCCACCCTTGGCCGTGTCGGAGAAGGGTACTGAGAAGGAGCCCTCCCTGTCAGCACTTCCAGCAGCAGAACCCCGAAGCTGTACACATCTGCTTTCTGTGATAGCCTCTTGATTTCTGCCTGTTCTGGGGCCTTGTACCCTCCCAATCTGGCTATGGCGTGGACGGGGTTCAGAAGCAACGACAACCCGAAATCTGAGATGCAGGCAACCCCATTCTTGTCTAGCAACACATTTGATGACTTCACATTCCCATGGGGGATTCTTGATTCTTCATATTCTTCATGAATGTGTGCCAGTCCCCTTGCTGCCCCCAACACCAACCCAATTCTTGTTGTCCAATCCAATGGAATTCTCCCCGGCCCTCTATTGGCTGTAACATCAACAAAACCATACAGTTATTGTGGAGCATATAAATATACAGTTCAGATAGAATACATTCTTCAATTCAATACCAAAGACAGATGAAACAATAAAAAAGGTTATGGGTTCAAAGAACACATTCTTGGCCACAAAAGGCAAAATTCTCGCTCTAAAACTCTCATTGCAAACAGTATTGTAGAGGGGTAAATAACAACACATTAGGTGAGAAGACCCGTACCCACAAAGAGTCACCCCTACAAGAGGGTGAAGCTCTCACACTACTGTCCTTACCCACAGTCTGTCACCCAGAAATAAACTGAACTACCCGTGTAGGTGAAAGAACACATTCTTCAATTCAATATCAAGACAAATCAAACAATCAAAAAGGTTATGAGTTCAAGAACACATTCTTGCCCACAAAAGGCAAAATTCTTGCCTTAAAAGTCTTATACCCCCGCTCAACAGTATTGTAGAGCGGTAATAACAACACTTTAGGTGAGAAGACCAGTGTCAAAAAAGAGGCACTCCTACAAGAGGGTGAAACTCTCACACTGTGATTTTTACGGACAATCTGTCACCCAAAAACAAATTGTGAACATTCTTCAATTGTTATGACCAAAACATAGTACTAGAAGAAAATGCATTAAATTGTGAAAATTTTACCATGAAGAAGGGAGTGTAAGCTTCCATTTGGTAGATAATCATAGACAAGAAGTTTTTCTTCCTTGGCATAATAGTAAGCTCTGAGCTTTACAATGTTGGGATGTTTAAGCCTCCCAATCACATCCATGTACTGCTCAAACTCTTTCCTGGCACAAGGATTTGCGTCTTTCAGCCTTTTCACGGCCACCGTCCGGCCGTCGTCGAGAGCCGCCTTGTAGACGGTTCCCAAGCTGCCCTTGCCCAGCATCTCCGCCGATGCTCGGAGCAGTTCCTCAAGCTCGAATTGCTTCCTCCGGTCGAAGAACACGAGCCTGCTGCGATCGGTGGCAGTGGTGCCGTCGCTGTCGGCGGCGCCGCCGCCATTGTTGGCGTAAACTCTCTTCTCGCTTGAGTAGCTGCTCCTCCGCTTGCCGCTCTCGCTCCCGGAGACAGAATACGTCTCGCGAGAGTACTTTCCGCAGTAGAACGCCACCACGAACGACGCGATTACCAGAAGCGCCACGGAATTCGCCACCACAATGGCTACAATCGCTCCCCTACCCAACCCTTTCCGGTGCTTCTTCCCCGGATCCTCGATCGCCGCCGTGGGAGTTGACGGTAACGAGCTTGGATTCGACGGAACCGTCTGAGAAGACGAGGAATTTAACGGCCGTCCGGCGTGTGAACACCGCAGCTGAGGGGACCCACACAGCCCTTCGTTTCCGGCGAAGCTATTCCCGCCGAAGCGTTTGTATAAACTCCGAGGAAGCATCCCGTACAGCTCATTGTTAGATAAATTCAATTCCGTGAGTTGCTGGAGAGAATTCAAGGATTCCGGGATAATTCCGGAGAGTTCATTGTTCTGTAACCGTAGAGTGAGAAGGCGTGAAATGTTCGAGATTTTCGCCGGGATTGAGCCTTTAAGGTTGTTGTTGGAGAGGTCGAGGCGGAGGAGGCGGCGGAGAGAGGAGATTTCCGCCGGTATTTCACCGGAAAAGTCATTTCCGGAGAGGTAAATGAGCTTGAGGTTGAGACAGTGGGTGATGGGAGCGAGAGAACCGTTGAGGCGGTTATCACGGAGGTCGAGGAGGCGGAGCTGGTCGAGGGAAGCGAGGGCGTCAATGGGGCCGCGGAGGTTGAGGGAAGGGAGGGACAGGGCGGTGACGCGGCCGTTGGTGCAGTTTACGCCGACCCAATTGGCGGAGCAGGCGGTGGCGTTGAATGTAAGTGTCCAGTTGGAGAGGAGAGTGGCGTGGGGGTCGGTTTGGGAGCGGAAGAGGGCAAGGACGGCGGTGTCATTTGCCGCGGCGGCGAAGGTGGCGGTGGAGCACCAGCAAAAGAAGAAGAGGATAAGAGACAACAACAAACGTTCCATTGGTTTAAGCATGACGAGCGGGAAGTCTGATTCAGTTTTAAAAATAGAGTGTAGACTGTCGTTTTCTTTAGTTAGTGAAAAAAAAAGGAAAAAAAAAAACAGGTTTTTAAAAAAGTATCAAATATTATATTATATCAGAGTCTACAATCTCCAAGATCTTGTCATCTAATGACATCCTGTTTAGACTCTCATATGAGTGGTTGTGATTTCGAGCCTCTGTAAATTCTTTGTGTTTCAGTAAGTTGAGAAAGTAGTTATGAAGATATTACATTGTAATAGAGTCAGTAACATTCAAAAATTATGATTCACCTTACTTGATTTTTCAATCAATAAATTAAATTTCTTAATTTATACAAAACCTTATCTTATTCCGTTCTTTATATGGATTTTGGTTTAGCTCTCTAAAAGGACACATTGCCCCTTTTTCCCTTTGAGCCCACTTGTTCTTTATCTCTTTTGCTTTTATTTTTTAAATTTATTTTTAAGAACCAGAAAGAAACAAAAACGTTTGGTGGGTGTATTTGTTTTCTCAAATTGAGAGATACTTTCACTATAGTGTGGGTAATTAAATGGAGTAATGTTTGATTTATCATAAAACCTAAATTACCCCTCAAAGTGGATGGAGTTTATCTTATGACTCCCACCAAGGACCAAAACAAACATAGGCTGCCACTTGCTATAGGCAATGTTGCAAAAATCGTGCCTAGGCGGCGATTAATCGGCGCCTAGGCGCTAAGCGGTCGGCCACCTAGGCGCCTTAGGCGCCCGCCTAGGCGCTCTAGGCGCCGATTAATCGCTCTAGGCGCCCGCCTAGGCGCTCTAGGCACCCTAGGCGGTCCCCAACCGCCTAGCGATTTTTGCAACCTTGGTTATAGGTAACCAATTTAAATCACAAAGACCATAAATAGATCCTAAAAATTAAATGGAGTAATAATATGTCATAGAAAACGATGATGGTTCATTAAATAGTTGCTATCCAAGAGGTAAGGATTGTCTCTAAAAACATATTTGTCAACCATGCATGCATCACTATATAAATATATTCCCATCTCAAGAGCTTATTAAGTATACTTTCAAACACTAAAAAATAATTTGTTAAATGTAAAGTTAGATAGAAGAATATCTTAGGACTCTAAACATTATTTTCAAATTAAAATAAAATTACATTCTCAGTGTATGCTTAAATTATACTCCGTAGATTACAAAAGAGATGAAACCGTGAAATAAGATTAATTTGACCAAGTCCAATTCGATTGTATCTAGGGACAACGTTTAAAAAAAAAAAAAAAAAAAAAGTTGTAGCATACATATAGGTTGGAAAAGACTAGCCTGCTTTCACTGTTGCATGCTGTTATTATTAAAGAGATTTGAAAAAGGGAAGAGAGGGGAATGATTGGCGGAGGAGGCAAGAGAATGTGCAATCTGAGACATAGGGCATGAAGACAGGAATGATTGCTGTTTCTCCACTCCATCCAGCATGCAATTGAATTGATTACACTGTACACACACACACACAAAAGCAGCAGGGCAGGGAATGGAATAGAAACGCGTCCTCTTTAACCTTTTGTTTTCACTGAGGGGACTTCTAACGTTAAAAGGTACCACTAGCACTCCCTCCCTTTCAGCTTTGAGAATGGGGAATCAATAAAACACACATTTGAAAACTTTTTGTTGTATTAAATACTACAAGGATTAGTAGACAAATTATACCATGAATAATTGTAAAGTGAATCACTGATACATGTATCAAAACATACTGAACTCTACTAAAAATGAATATGTAGTAAAGTAAAATTGAACTTGTATGTCACCAATTTACATTACAATGTAAACAATGAACCATAGTATAACAATTGACATTGGTAATATTAAGGAAAATTAAATATATCATAATATTTAAAAAAGAATATTTCTAAGCTTATATCATATATACATCGAAAGAATTCAAGTGTAAAATTATATTTAAATCCCAACTCCCTCTTTTACTTTACTCTCTCTTCTTCTTCTTCTTCTTCTTCTTCTTCTTCTTTTTTTTTTTTGTTTTTTTTTTGTTTTTTTTTTTTCGTCCATTATTTGATAAGACAAAATGCTATTATTCTCTTGGTGTTATACTTTGATATTGAAAAGAAAAGAAAAGAAAGAGATTCAACTACTGCAAGTTGAATCAGAGCAGGAAAAATGTCAACTTCAATCACCTCCTTTATATTATTTCCATGAGGTTTAGAACTTTAAAAAAGAGAAGAGTGCAGGGATCTTGCTTTAAGTAACAAACATTAAACAACAAAGTTGCTTGCCAACACAACTGAAATACTTCTTTTTTCAAGAGAGCACATTTATAGACAGAGAAGGTGAAAATGGCATCATTATAGTCTCACAATTTATTTCCTGCTGCATGCATTATGCACTGAGGATTATCAATTTATCATCAAGACTAGATTATGATTTTATGATTTAAAAGAAAAAAAATAACCTGATTTTGTGGTGTATTCAGAATAGATATATTATGTTCAAAATCTTGTGGTCGAGTATTACCAACTTATAACTTTTAGAACAACATTAGTATTTATAGACCCATTCAAATTAAAAATATATTTAGGACAAAACTTTACAATGTCGAGTTAATAAGTTCTCTTTCTCTAAAAGAATTGATATGCTCACAGCTATATACCGACGCACTATGACCTCTTACTCATCAAATGGAAAGGAATGATGATTAATAATTTGTCCAAATGCTTCAAATGATTTTTGCACCTAATGAAAATGACTCTACTCCTACTTAATCATATCACCTTTTACAAAGTCTAAATCCGAACTTCTTTTATTCTTTCGCACCTAATGCTTCAAATTTAGTACCTTTCTTTTTCTTTTTCTTTTTCTTTTAATTACCACTGTTTCTTTCTTTAAAATTCAACAATGTTCATTTTATTTTTGAATTATATTTTACATATTTAAAAATTTCCATAATCCTATGACATATGGTTTAAAGTAATGCGCTTCACGATGTAAAATTTATCAATTTCGCCCTGTGGGCTGTGGCCTGTGGGGTGCAGTGACACTGTCTGCTAAAGTGGGTGAATGGGTTCCAGCTCTACAATTTGATTAGTACTACGAGGAATCACCTTACCAACCAGTTCACAAATTGAAGGCGGGATTGACGTTCAAAAGTTCCCAGAATGTCAATGCATGCCACTGAACTCTTTTACATTATTCCAGGCCGAAGTCGCACTTTTCAAGTCGAAGCTTCTCCTCTGGCAAGAGATTCAAGAAATATATAGTCAAAATCTGAAAGTCTACACTTCTACTTCATGTCTTTTTTGACTTGGGAGTTCAAGGTTGCACGCTTACCCCATTTCTACGTATCCAAAATCCACAATGATCCTGCACACTTATCATTTTGCTCTCCAACATGATTCCTGGGTTATTGCGTTCTTTTGGACCTTGCCAAAATCTTATTGATGTATCCCTACCAGAGTCGATACTTCAATCATTCAATTACATTAATAGTCTGCTTACCAACTGTCTCAAGCAGTCAAGCTGGTGATTAAAATTGTAGCAAACCAAAGCATAACCTGCAATAAAATATATGGTTAAGATTGTAGTTATCTGTGGACTAGGCCAACTACCATGTAGTGTGATGGCATCCCGGTTACCATTCCAAATGGATGGTCATAGATTCGAACCCGGTGGTGGGGGCTTAGATTCTTTGGGCTGAAAAATATTTAAGAAAATATAGAACAAATACTACCTTGTATAGAATCATGAGTATTTAAAAAAAAAAACCGCGGACTAGGAGCACATGGAGAGGAGGTTAGTTTTAACTGCAAATCAAGGTACCAACAGTAATTTGTTGAGTCATTTCTCTCAGTGAATAATGAGAATATATGATGGCAGACATGTACAACATAAGGAATCCTTCTAGAACTAGATAAGTCAACTTGCAACTACAGTACTAGTAATTTTTACTCCAATACTTTTTGCCCAAGAGCATTCGATCAACAGTTGGCCGGTTGATTCTTCAACTAGTATTTTGATGTTCTAGCCAATAGCAATTTGTTTAGCAAAAAAACTGATATTTGCTTGTATTCTTCCTCAGAAAGTACCATTCGTTTATAAATGTTAGAGCATGACAATATTTAGCTTTAAAAAGAAAACAATATAAGAAATCTCCATGACTGCATAAAGTTTTATGCAAGAATCATACAACTGCTTTCCATAAACCCTGATCAGTTACGAACTAAATGTTTCATATATCCAGGATTTCAGACAAGAATGAAGAATAAGAAAGAAATTTCAATAAGTAGAAAAAAAACTCAAGATTTTGTACTGAATAATATGGCAGAAAGAAAATATTAAGATCTGACATATGTACCTTTATTATGGAAAAAGATGCAGTTAGGACAGGCATCAACTGCATCATCATTAAAATTGATACTGTAGTCATGGGATTGAAATTGATACAATATTTTAACAACCCCGCCTGTCACTCCTTTGGTTTCAGACCCCATAAAGAAGATGAGAAAAGATCAACAGTGTGCATTTCCAGTTAACATGATCAAATGTGCCTGGAAAGACATCACCATTGTGCTCAGGACTGAATTCACGGATCAACAAACACTATTTCATTTATCATATGTCAATCAGTCAATGGTCAGTTTATGCCATATATTGTGAGGATATGAGTAAATACTATTACATTAAGGGGATGGTTAGCAGCTATGCTTTTTCTTCTTCTTCTTTTATATATATATATATATATATATATATATATATTTTTACCACAAAAGTTCAGGAAAAGCAACTTCACAAGTATTTAGCTGGAAGACGACCAGATATATTGGGGCATTTGTGCAGCTAATTCAAGGACAGTAAAAGATACCTGATGACTGTGGCAGACAAATGACAGTTCTCTTTATGCAATACACTGTTTTTCTTCTTGCAAGGACAGGTAGAAGTGTGGAAAGCTTTTAAGCTTAACTGACTCTCAGCTGCCCTATCCTGATGTCACAACATGTTAATGACACCATCTTTAAGCATATTTTCCAGTGCAAAAAAAGTGATCAACTCAGGATACAATCAACTTAATATAAGAATTTTCAGCAACACATCTTTATTTTCCCAGTTATATCTAAAATATGTGGAAACCTACCGCACATTTTCACTGATCCTATCAGAGAGAGAATGATATGTTTGTTCTGCAGCTAGTAGGGTGCCTCCAGGAATGTTTTATCACAAAGGAGTTCACTAAGAGCTTGAACAAGAATAACTCAAGAACCTAAAAGTGAACAAATATAAGAAAGCTTCACAAAATGTTGGGGAATTCTTCCCCATATTTTGTGTATAGATTCTACCTTGCAGTGGTTGTAATAAATGCACTGGAGCCAAAGTATAGAGGTCACAAGAGGTTTCCAAATCTGCCACACTGAAATAATTCAACCATTCCTCAGATAAGGGTGTGATATTTGTGAAAGGAGAGAATCTTGAGAACTACATGCTGAGCACATTATTATCACAATATTACGCAAATTGGCCAATCAAAATAGGGATGCCTGCTGCAGCAATTTAAGAAATATAATGTCCAGCTGAACCAGGTAAAGAAAACCTCCAACTAGACTATAAATTTTCTTAGTTCACCAGCAGAACACACAAATTACAAGGATATTGAAATCCTTTTTGTTAGAAGTTCACAGTAATTTCACATTATTAAGGAGTCAGCCTAAAATTCTTAGATTTTCAAAATAAAATATTTGGAATCTCTTCTTTGAAGAGAATATCCCATCAAACCAGCATAGAGAGTGAAACATACTACAAAATATAATGTTCATTTAAACACCTCAGTAACAAGCCCTAAATTCTTCATGATTTATATACATCAATTCTGATATCTAAAAGTCTCCAGTTAAGATCAAAGAAAACATACTCATGAAATTCAATATAGACAGATCAATTTCATTCATTTTTAGACATATGTGAGATTGGAATCCAGTAACTGCATTCAAAAGCTTTCTAAGAGAGCAAATGTTCAGGGCATTTTGGGAACTATGCATTAGAAAAGTAATTTCATAAAAAATACGATCCAACACTTCAACCACATATATGTTTGCTCCTCACATGAGTTTGACATAATGAGACCTTAATGACACACTCCTTTCTTCCAACAACTACTGCATAATATCAAGGCATATGAAAAGTTTAGAGTTATGCAGTAAACAAAGTATGAGATTAAGCAATTCCAATGCCATACAAAGTTACATGTTGAGGGCATAAACATGCACAGCATAGTGGTGCACACAAAATTTAGCATGCACATTGATAAGATAAAGCTGTAGCAGGCAGTTTCAAAAAGAAACCAAGGTGTCATAATTATTATAATGGTATCTATTTTAAACACACAACACACATTTACAAAGCATAGGACGTGCTTACCCTATTTTCTGCTGAACAATCATAATAACAAAGGTCCAAAAATTGCTTTGTTCTCCATTGCTGGTCAAAGGCATCAATGACAGAAGGAATGTCACTTGGGCAAATTTGAGGAAACCATTTCCTATCATTCTAATAACTGAAATATGGACTATCAATTTACAAAGCCTGTCATTAGTAAGTAAATTTACTTTGATAAATTAGTTCGCTCAAAATGGAAGTGCAAATGAGAGACTGATATTTTCTAAAGAAAGATATAGAGAAACTTGCAAATTACAGTCAACATATTATATTCTTCAAGTAGTTATTTATTTGCCTCTCTCTACTCTTCCAGAAATAATGTGTCTTTAGTTTTCTAGTTTTCTCTGTAGATATTTCGCTTTGAACACACCTTTTATTTATTTAATTTTTAAACCTGTGTACCCCTTCTTAGGTTTCTGGTAATTCATTCCATTAAACAAAGACCCATGGACTGAGTAGTTGTACCAATTGCTTTCAATAGAACATTAGAACCTCACTAATAGCAAGTTAGCAATTTTTTTTTTTCTTATTAAGCCTGTCTCTGTATAACCAGATGTTGCTTTTGAGAAGACAGCATAATAAGCATTGAGTCACATAGCATCAACTAGCATTTAGCTAAATTAGCTTCAATCACATAGGCTCATAGATTTAGTGACAGGTAAAATTAAAAACATTTCATGCTAATTAAAGAGAATAAATTGCCTGATCCATCTGATAAGAGTTGCAAATTAGAAATGCATATACACATAAACTGATAATACTCCATTTTGCGCAATTAATTAATTGGACAATACAATTTCCAACATAGGACCGCTAATACACTTTACCTATCCAACAAGCAAATAAACCACAAAATTGAATGCTATTAGTACAAAGAAAATTTGAAAACACATAATATGAGCTGGAGGATTTGGGTTATATTGTCCTAAGCTCTACCTTATTATCACTTACATGTACACTTTAATAAAATATTAGGAGTGGAATTACAACTATAGTTGAAACTTAAGCATGGAAAAAAATTGCAATTCCATTCCTGTACATACTAATTTTCATTTCAATAATTCTTCATTCTTTATACATGCTCATCTTAGTTCTATCTCAATGAACGTGACTTTAACACAAGACATCACCGAATAAAACACATAAAGGTGAGCAGGACCACCTCGTTTCCTGATTCCACTCCAACAGAAAGATCCCTTTTGGTTAGTGCCTAAAACATCAGTACAGAAGAAAACAAAATGCTTTACGCTAAATTTAACCTCTTTGCTAAGCTATAATAAGCAGTTTGTACAAACATCGTACAGATCTCTCAATCAATGCTTAAAACGAACTTGTCCTCAAAATACAGGACCACATATTTACAACAATATAGTACTTAAGAGCCATCACTATGAAATGTGACCTGAAAATTATGTATTGCAAAATGAAAACTATATACTATAAAATCCAATCCAAGGTTATCATCCCACGTAAGGTCCAATGTGAAAGAATAATATAAACCTCATAGTCAAATGCATGATTAATTAATAAAATTCATGCGATACCTGAACCATCCAATCAATTGAGAAAACTTACCTTGGTCCTATAGTGCTAGGGCCCTTTATATAATTATTAATCCTTCAGAGTTTTCTTACCTTGGTCAGCAAACCATAAGCTTTTTATGTCTATCTGGAATCTTGATTTCATTCTTATTGATCTCTGCCCTTGGAGTTTACTATTCTGGAGTCATAGATTTTCAATCAAGGATGTCAGCTGGATCAAGCAAAAGATTGCACCAGTCCAAAAGCATACATACCCTTTCAAACTTTTCCAAATATGAGGACCACTCCATCCTACAGATTATCATATTCATACTTTTCAGAAACAAAAGACAATGGCATATCTACTAATTATAAAATTATAATATAAATAAATAGAAATCATTGTCATGGTGAGAAGATCTACCAAACCAAATACCTCACGGGAAGTTCCATTTTAGTAGGCCATTATTACGTCAATATATACATAAACAACTAGCAAAGCAACAAAAAATCCCAACGCATTTTAGAATTTAAATTCAAAATTCGTCTCACAATGTAATGCCATTATCGTCGTCATCATGACAGTTACGTTTCGCCTCCACAGTGAATTTGATGCTGGAAATGCGGCCACTCCACCTATTCTCCAAATATTTGTAAAGCAAACTACAGAGTTAATCACGAAGGAGTAAAAGCTATCTCGTATAGTTAGTTTACACAATAGAAACACGATTCATTCAAATAATAACAATCAAAATCGTCTCAGTATTGACATTTCATTAGTAATTGAATTCATGAATACACAGTTGCATATATGTATTTATGTGTGTATAGACTATATAGAAAGGAGGACCTGGATAAACTGCCGAGAACCGCATGAATTGAGCAGAGGAACGCGAGAGAGACGGCCGAAACGCTCACCCGATCAGAGAATTTCTAGTCGGCGGCCTTGCGCCACCGCAGGAGGTGGAGGTGCGTCTGCGGCGACATGCGGTACGGCATCTGTAAGCTCCATCGCTCTCCATCGACTACACTCCAAGTAACAGACTAACAGTACTGTGATTCTGCAGTTAAAAATTAAAAAAGAAATTTCTGGAAACGTTAGAAAAGGCGGGGGTGGGTGCGGTTGTAGTGAAAAAGGATAAACAACAATTGGTCATGTTAATATTTATTAGAAAATAAAACTTTAGAATTTTTTTTTTATTAAGTCTACAATTAAATCAACAAAATAGTAAAAATATTTACTTCATAACATATCAAAATATTTATAAAATGATAACATAATATGTAAATAGCGTATTTAATGTTAATATTAATAAGTTGATCCGTTAAAATATTAATTTTAATGAATTAATAAAGACTAATTTATTAATGATGATAAACACTAACTTATTATTTGTATGTCTTCCTAACGCATTGCTTTACAAATTATCAAGTCTAATATTTTAAATTTATAGATGTTTAAATATCCACAAGACCACAACCACCTAATGATACTTTGTATACAAAAAAATTAAAATTAAAATTAAAAAAAAAATTAATGGAGTCTTCTTAACTTAACACTTGGCCATTTCTAATTTGAACTTAGACAAATTCTCTTACGCAGTATCCATTTTGAAAGATTTTATAGTAATTTAGCCATATTATATTGGCTATGTTAGTGACCGGTTGTCCTAGCATAAATGTCTAATGGTCCCTTGTGAAAATGGAGGCATTCATATATTGGCCCCTCTATTAATTGTATTTAAGTTGCCTTTAATTAGTACTATTATATTATTAAAGTGGTCCTTCAAAAAATTGTCATCTCACACATTATAGTTTAATTAATTAAATTCATTAAACGAACCTCTCAAAAAAATTCATTAAACGAAAAATTCATTAATCATTAACAACATATAATATCATAATGAAATTATGTTACATAAAAATTAATGTATAAAGTTACGGGCTAAGGACCAATTCTTTTCATCAAAATCTTTTATCATCTAATTTGATACTAAAATTCTTTTTATTTACGCACTAGGCCAAACCTTTTAACATGACACACATGTACAAAAGTAAATCATCCAAAATTACTCCAAATTGATGAGTTATTATAATAACATTCATTATTATATTGCCCAAGGCACCTAAGGACATCCCCATTGAGGCAAATATGCTTGATTTACGAGAAAGCTTACAACGGTAGTCTGTTTTGTGACCACGATTGACAAAAAATAAGAAAAAAGTAAACAACATAGGTTACTCATAACTGATTGGCTCAAATCAAGAAGTCCAATAAACAACTTCCACATGGAGTCGAACTTTGGACCTTATAATTATCAAGTCAATTGTTCGACCAACTTGGTAGAGGGTTGCCCCCTGAGGCAAATATGTTGATTTGGAAGAGAGAGAGAGGGGTAAGAGGAGAGATAATTCAAAGGTTCTTTTGTTAGAATAAAAATAAAAATTATTGCACGATTTTTGAGAAAATTAAGAAAAAATCGGTGCACGTCACGTCTAGCGTGTTCGCCTATTTACTCTCTCTCTGTCCCCTCCTATTGACCTGACAATTCAAGTGATTGAGCACCTGACCTAAAGTTAGCACTCTAACAATAGTGACAGGGCTTGACTCCCACCAATAACATTTTGGAGCTAGGGCTCTCCATGCTAGAGTTTGGGCCATTGGGCCATCTAAATTGGAGGTTGACCTAACCAAGTTAGTCGAAGTATAGAAATGAATCACTTGTACACAAAGCTAGTCAACGGCATGAACTAATTGAATGCTACTTAGGCTACTTACAATTTACCTCCTCAAACACTTTTAAATTAAGAAACAATGTATAAAAAAAAACCACTTTCACCCATGTTGCTCTAGTCAACTCTATTCATTCATTGGCCGCTAGTATCATATTTTGGTTAATTTATCAATTAAATAATATAATTAAGCTAGGTAATGAAGTAGAATTAAGCTTGACTATGGCCCAATAAGTCAAAATATAGTAACCATTTAGTCAATTCCATCCTCAAAACAGACAAACAACAATATTATCTAATAGTACGTAGATTATTCATCCTTAAACAGACAAACCCAGAATTCTAGTCCATTGATCACTGGGATAGTGAGAATGTGAGATATACAGATGCCATATGGTATATATACTATTTCATCTGCTGTATGTTTTAGTTAACTTACATTATTGCAAGTGGCATATTTGTATAGTTATATATTATTATCAAGTTAATAACTTTCTAGGGAGTACAATATAACATATAATATGATATCTTTAGACCAATAATAATCATCCATGTATATATAAAATCATGTCATTGTCAATGTGTCATCCCAATTAGAATCTTATCACATCGGATACCTTTAAAAGATAATAAAAATTTAAAATGTTTATATTGAGAAGTGAACTCTAGGTTGGTTTATTGACACAGTAAAAAATATTTTGAATAATTGAGCTTTAATATTAGTCGAATGTTGAAACATATATTAATTATTACTTTCACCAAAATTTTAAAAAGAAGATTATAACTATATTAAAAATAATTTATTTATTTTTAAAAAAATTTAACCACTAGATGACTAGATTGACTAGCTAGAATCATATGATACTTTCACACGGTGTGACATTATCAATAATTTTTTTTAGGTGACTAGACATACCCGTAACCACTATTCAAAGATGTGCACGGGCTAACTCGCCTTGTAACATTAGTCGATAAAGAGTACGTAAATCCTATCTTGTGACCTTAGCAGGTAAAGGATCACAATCAGGTAAACCAACCTAGGTTATCTATAGTTAATCGGAGACAATAAGATCAATAGATCGCTCCCATTAGAATCAAACTTAAAACTTTGTATTACTAAGTCAACATTTTGATAATTTGATTAGATTTTCCAAACCAATAATTTCTTTGTTGAATAAAATAGGGAAGTAAATGATTGGATAGTGATGACAATAATGAACTTAAAGATGAGAGAAGTTGATCAATAATTGCTTCATAAAGTGTGTGTACAGTGTATATATAGGCAATATATAAAAACAAAAAATGGTGCATTAAAAAGTAGATTTTGAGCGTAGGATGGAGATGCGGTGTTTGTCATTGTCTTACCTGACAAATCCTACGGTTATTAATTATTAGTGGGATAGCCCCCTCAACATTGTAAATATTTTTCATTTTTTTTTTCTAGTAATTTTATTGGTCCAATATTCTCTCTGCTGCCACTATAAATACCGTTATCAGTTGGCTCATGGAGAACATGTGACTGTACTTAGATCATTGCTTCAAATTGAGTAAAGAATCAGTCCATTTGTTGAAGGTTATTTAATTTATTATGCATTTTATTTCATCAGTATTTTACTTTCGTTTTTCTATAATATGAGATCTTTTTGTATGCATATGATGTTGTAAAATTTCATTGTTCTTTCTTAATGTTAGATTTTTGTTCAGTCTATTACTTACCCTTAAACTTTTTCTCGATTAAGGTTTCCTTAGTCGTCGAGAAGAGGAGAAAAGAATGTCTAAGAAGATAGAAAATTGAGTTGAGACTTGAGACTGTTATAGTTAGGTAAAAGTCAAGTATTTATATGTATGTAGGAATATTCTACTATATATGTCGATCAGTATGATAATATTTTTATACTCGTACCATCTCAAAATTAATTGGTTAAGACATTGAATTTTAAAATTGTATATTAGATAGAAAGACACACGGTACTAATCAACATCGATCGATTTCATATGTATAGCTAGTAGCTAGCTTCAAGCCTTCAACAGTGGAATTCAGATTTAAAAAAAAAAAACAGTGGAATTCAGACAGACATGCAGTACTGGTTGAGATTTGAAGTGGACAGGAGATGTGTTTCTGATCTCTGTCTGAATTTGATTCACCTTATTGGTGCTGACCTGGATGAGAATCTATTCATTAATTTGCACGCAAATCCCTCCTCTCTGTTTGATTTTTATATCCCCCTTTTTGTCTAATTATTCAATTTTAATTGTTTGTTGTCCTATATTTGAAGACTATAGCTAAAGACCTTGTGGTCGAGCGGTATAATTGTGACTCTCCTAAATGAAAGGTTACATGTTCAAATTTTTGATATGGGGACATTGACTATTTGTGCTTTAGTAAGTTGAGAAAGTATGTATAAATAGATACTGCACTGTAACAGAACAGAGTCAGGAGTACTAAAAAAACATTTGAAGACTATAGATATAAGGGTGTAAATGAGTCAAATTATTCATGAATTATTTAGATTCAACTAAATAAATATTAAATTTAATATGATTAGTGTCGAACCAAATTTGAATAAAAATCAAGTTGAATTCAAGCATTTTAATACTTAATTCAAGTAACTCAATAAGATTTTTTCTTTTTATATATATTATATAAATATAGTATTATGAATTTAATTAATATATTTATATTTATATATTATAAAGTCATCATAATCAATATTTAATAATGAATTTTGTTATGATACTGTATAAAAAATTGCTCCATCTCATATATATTTTTTATTTATAGGGCCAAATCTTATTTGTGAGCAGGTGTAAATAGTATTGGTGGCTCACAAAACAATTATTGGCTCTATAATTGAACCTTCACCAGCTATTTGATTCCTCCAATTAATGAAACTGTTTTTTTCTTCACTTATAACACATCCAATTAGTTGATACATACCATACTTTTTTTTTTTTTTTTTTGAAAAGTCCAATGTGCTCGTCGTTTTCATTTTCTATTAATTAATATTAATTAATGTGTTTGATGCAGGTAGTAAGAGGAAGGGCAGTCAAGAACAAAGTGCCTTGTCACCTAGTAATTAATAATTAATTCATTCAAAATTCCAAAATCAAATTTAAAATCCTTAATAATCCAAATTAAAGGGTAAGAAATAAAATTAAAAAATAAATAAATGGACTACGAAATATGTGGGTTTGTACTACTCCTTCTTGCATGGGTTGCATGGGCCATGATCAACGAGCGTAGCCACCGGCGGTTGGAAGAAGTGGGGGCGTTGCCGCCAGGGCCACGGCGGTGGCCGGTGGTGGGCAACATTTTCCAGCTGGGTTGGACGCCGCACGTGTCGTTTAGCGAGTTGGCTTCCAAACACGGTCCTATAATGACACTGTGGTTAGGCTCAATGAGCACGGTGGTGATCTCCTCCGACGAAGCCGCCCGGGAGATGTTCAAGAACCACGACGTGGTGCTCGCCGGCCGGAAGATTTACGAGGCGATGAAGGGAGATTTCGGGAACGAAGGGTCGCTCATCACGGCCCAATACGGCCAGCACTGGCGGATGTTGCGGCGGCTGTGCACGACGGAGTTTTTCGTCACCAGCAGGCTCGACGCCCTCCGAGGGGTGCGCACCAAATGCATAGACCACATGGTGAGGTACATGAGAGAAGCCGGAAACTCCGGCACGGCGGCGATCGACGTCGGGAGGTTCTTCTTCTTGATGTCGTTTAACCTCATCGGAAACCTCATGTTCTCGAAGGACCTGCTGGATCCGAGATCGGAGAGGGGCGCCAAGTTCTTTTACCATGCAGGGAAAGTGATGGAGTTCGCGGGGAAGCCAAACGTCGCCGACTTTTTCCCGCTGTTGAGGTGGCTTGATCCGCAAGGTATACGGCGAATGACGCAGTTTCATGTGAACAAGGCCTTTGATATCGCCGGAGATTACTTGAAAGAGAGGATGGAAAGCATGAACGCCGGCGGCAATGATGAGAAGAAAAAGGATTACATGGACGTGCTTCTTCAGTACCGTGGTGACCTTGTGGAGGGTCCTGCTAGGTTTTCTTCAAGAACCATCAACGTTATTCTCTTTGTATGTCCTCTCTCTTCTACTCTTTGTATAACTTAATTATCCATGCTCATATTGAAACTAATTTAGTCAAGTTTAAGTGGATTTCATTTAAAAATTAACTCTTTTTTAAGTGATGAGATCGAGAAACACACAATCACTTAAAAAGGTGTGCATGAGGTAAAATCTCACCATATGACTTTAGTTGGTAAGTTGAAAAAGGATTACAAGAAAGTAAATTAGGAGATAAGCCAGTCAAGTTGTCTATAGCTTCATTAGCTTGTCAGCTCAAACCAAAAAGTTCAATAGGCCACTAGTAGAGAGTCGAACTTGAAATGGTCAATAGGCTGTCACGGAAAAATTCAACTTGGAACTTTATGGTTACCAAACTAATAGTCTGACCAATTCCAACTTAATTCGGATTGTCCAAAATAACTCTTTCTTTTACTCTTTGCATATTGGTATATATCCATCATATGATGAGTCGAGTTCAAATGGAGTTTATTAAGGAACAACTCTCTTTTACTCTTTGCAAATTAGTATCCACACTCAATAAGCTATAATCTAGTTGAGTTTAAGTGGCTGGTTCCATTTAGGGGTAGCTTTCCTCCCAAAGTTATTAATATTGGTTAGGTTGTTTTGATTATTTTAAGGAAATGTTCACTGCCGGAACAGATACAACAACAAGCACATTAGAGTGGGCAATGACGGAGCTCCTCCATAACCCTAGCTCACTTCAAAAAGTCCAGGCGGAGCTGAGAAGCGTAGTCGGCGGCACCGAAAAGAAGCTGGAAGAGTATCACATAGAAAAGCTTCCGTATCTAAAAGCAGTGATCAAGGAAACCCTAAGGCTACATCCACCACTTCCATTCCTAGTCCCACACATGGCCATGGACTCATGCAACATGTTGGGCTATTATATCCCTAAAGAAACCCAAATTCTAGTCAATGTTTGGGCCATTGGGAGGGACCCTAAAACGTGGAAAGATCCATTAAAGTTTAAGCCGGAGAGGTTCTTGGAGCCTAACATGGCTGACTTTAAAGGTCACCATTTTGAGTTCATCCCTTTCGGGTCCGGCCGCCGAATGTGCCCGGCCCTTCCGCTTGCTTCCCGGATGCTGCCGCTGGCGTTGGGGTCGGTTTTGCACTCATTTGATTGGGTTTTAGGTCATGGTATGGAGCCATCACAGATGGACATGAAAGAGAGAATGGGGATTACGTTGAGGAAGGCAACTCCATTGAAGGCCATACCAGTGCCCTACAAAGGGTAATGCTCCACGTTATTATTGGCTAATATTTTTTTTTTAAAATTTCAATAAGAAAAAAAAAGTGTCATATGTACTAATACAATATGCAAAAATAGGCTACTATATTGTACATTGTATTGGCTTAATAAGGTGTATATGCATGTTTACAAATTCTGAGAATTATTTATTGACTTTCTCAGTTTAATTTGAACTTTTTTTATTTGAGCGGATTAGTTGTAAATAATTTAGCCTATTTTTTCTGACTAGAGTCATAACTCACAAGAATGTGAGCTTTACTCGGAGTGCTCTTTCAAATAGTGATTGCAGATTTTTCCGCTAATTAAAGATGAATATGCATATGATTAAGCTTGTATGAAATCTAATACGGAGTAATTATTTGAAGAAGTATTCAAGTATCTAAATTTTTTTTATTAACAATTAACTAAATTAACTCAGTTGGTAATTACATTATATCAATTTGATTAACGTTTAAAAGTTTAATATACTATTAATAACCTACCCAAATCTACCCAACGTCGAGGTCCCCGCCGTCCTCGGCCTCGAAGTCCTCACCGTCTTTGGCCTCGTTACCCACCCGCCCGGAGATCCATAGCCCCATCTTAATTTCTTACATGGTATTAGAGCAGGTTCGGTCCAGTAGACTGATAGGCACATTTTATACTCATATTTTAGGTACATCTTTATAATAATTTTGCATTGGTTATTTAATATTATCTAATAATTAGTTCTTTTTATATATAATATATAATCTATTCTTATATAATATATAATATATTTTTTTTTTGAATGCATAATATATATATATATATATATATATATATATATATATATATATATATATATATATAAAAGAATACATACTACGTACATCTATATATAAGAATATCATAGATAAGAATACATATATCTATATATATTTTATAAATAACTTACAAATAAATTAGATTGGCCCACGTCTTAGTAAAAAAAAAAAAAAAAGACAAAACTAAGCTATAATTATGTTGTTTGTTTTGGTCTTAAAATCGTGTGGTATGAAGCAATGTAGCGGACAAGTTCATGCGGCAATAGCGAAGCTTCATCGTACGTGCAACACAAAAATAGGAATTGAGTGGTGGAAATTGATTTAGCCTATTTTTAGAATGTTATAAATAGTAGGAGTTTCCTATTGTAAAATGTTCATTCTTCCCCTCTCGAATATTCTTTAAGGTTGTTATCAATGCCCATTCGCGGCTAATTTCTTGTTTGGTTTAGTGAATTGAAGTCCCGGAGTTCATTACGCTGTAAGGTTATTTATTTATTTTTATTATATATTTTTTATGCATTTGAGTATTAAATATTCTTCTAAGTTATTTGAAATAATTGTGTCATTTAATTGCTAGGGAGGCCTACTAGTTATTTATTTGATATAATTATTTGCTATATTAGATAATGTTGTGCTACAAATTATTCTAATATTCAGTAGCAACTGGGTTAATTATTGACGGCTTAGTGATAATTGGACTCGGAAAGAATATTTTCCTAAATTAAATGCAACCGCTTGTGCTTGTGTTATTTAGTTTGTCGGTTTTCCTAGTTCCTATTGCTGCTATTAAATTAAATCTATAGCGCTTGTCTTAGGTTATTTAGTAGTTAGGGGTAATTAAACCGCGTGTGCTTTAGTTACCTACAACTAAGGGAAAACGGAAATGAAATAATTTCACGACAAATATTCAATTGCATATTAATTACTTTATTAATCAATGATCAGTGTTAAATTCCGGTGGTGGATCTTTACTAACCAAGGTTTCTTATTATAAGTGTTTTCGATATATTATTTTCATTGCTTTATTCGTTCAGTTAAATTACTTGTTTATTTAAATTCTCTTTTATTTTATCTTTATTCTCGATATATTCCAAACCTCCCTACCTTTAATTTGAGCACAAAAGTTAAACTAGTTACTCCTCGTGGGATCGATCCTTACTCCCGCTACTACGTTTGTAAGGTTTTAATTTGGGAGCCTACGACAGCTCACCGTAGACCTATCAGACCCTAGCCCAAGTTCGGTCAAGTAAACCTGGTCAAGTAGACCTTTCAGTTGAATTCAATCTTTTAGTGTGGTTTGGCCTATATACATTATAGCCTAGTTGAGTAACCCTAACCCAATCTTAATTTCTTACATGGTATCAGAGCAGGCTCGGTCCAGTAGACCTATCGGACCTTAGCCCAAGTTCGGTCAAGTAGACCTTTCGGTTGAATTCAATCTTTTAGTGTGGTTTGACCCATATACATTATAGCCCAGTTGAGCAACCCTAGCCCAATCTTAATTTCTTACATGGTATTAGAGCAGGCTCGGTCCAGTAGACCTATCGGACCCTAGCCCAAGTTTGGTCAAGTAGATCTAGTCAAGTAGACCTTTCGGTTTAATTCAATCTTTTAGTGTGGTTTGGCCCATATACATTATAGTCCAGTTGAGTGACCCTAGCCCAATCTTAATTTCTTACATGGTATCAGAACAGGTTCGGTCCAGTAGACCTATCGGACCCTAGCCCAAGTTCGGTCAAGTAGATCTAATCAAGTAGACCTTTCGATTGAATTCAATCTTTTAGTGCGGTTTGACCCATATACATTATAGTCCAATTGAGTGACCTTAGCGCAATCTTAATTTCTTACAATTTTGACAAAGAGACATGAAAAACAAGATAGAGTTTCAAGAATTTCACTCAGAAAAATAACAATTTACACAACATAGAAGCAAAACAATAGCATATAAGCATGAATAGAACATAAATATGCTAGAAAATCAAACTTTGCACATAAAAACAAGAGTTCCAAAATTATAGAAATTAAAGCACAAACTTAGTGAACTTCATTGAAAAATTCGAGCCCACTGCTAAGTTTAAGAAAAGAATAAGAAATCCAGACCTTGCTTGTGAGCAAATGATGGGCTTCAATTCCTGGGCAAGAGAGGAGAAGAGTTCTGCTTGGCTACACTAACTCCGGAGTGAAACAATGCATGTGATCTCTTTCACCCCTATCTATTTATAGATAGAGAAGTCGACAGTAACGTGAGTACCTACTAACCGCAGAAGGAAGAAGAGAAGTGTATTATTTAATTTTATTTTATAAACACTATAGCTTCATTAAAATACAATTACATGATCATTTCGATATAATTACAGCTTCATTGTACAATATACACTCAAATATGTGAAATGTTATTCAGTTTCATTTTATATATACTACAGTTTCATTTCACTACAACTACATTATCATTTTGATATATATAACTGCAGTTTCATTTGATAATATAAAAATAATACGTGAGGCAATGTCGATTTAGATACACTGTAGTGTCACTCCGTTAACACTAACAACGCACCATTTTTTTATTTAAAAAAAGGCGCCGTTTTGATGCACGGTGTATAATCGATTATGTACCGTGGTCCACGATATAACAACTGGTACTACTCCTTCCAACCGCCGGTGGCTACGCTCGTTGATCATGGCCCATGCAACCCATGCAAGAAGGAAGGCAACTCCATTGAAGGCCATACCAATGCCCTACAAAGAGTGATACTCCTCGTTATTATTGGCTAATAATTTTTTTTTTTTTAATTTCAATAAGAAGAAATAAAAAAGTGTCATATGTACACTAATACAATATGCAAAAAATAGGCTACTATACTTTACGTTGTATTGGCTTAATAAGATGTATATGCAAGTTTACAAATTCTGAGAATTATTTATTGACTTTCTTAGTTTAATTTGAATTTTTTTATTTAAGCGAATTAGTTATAAATAATTTAGTCTGATTTACCTTATTTTTTCTAACTAGAATCATAACTCACAAGCTGAGCTTCACTCGGATAGCACTTCCAAATAATGGTTAGGATTTTCTAGCTAATTAAAGATGAATATGCATATGATTAAGCTTGTATGAAATATATTACGGCAAGTAATAACTAATTTTTTTTTTATTAACTATTAACAAAATTAATTCAATTGGTAATTACATTACATTAATTTGATTAAAGTTTAAAAGTTTTGGAAAAATCAGTAATGAGTTAATTCAATTATCTAGATGGATTAACCAAATACATAATTCATTTCGGTGAACAGTTTTACTAAAACAAAAATTTGATTAGTTTAGTTTAAAATTAACTGAATCAAGTGAATAAACACCGCAAGTTGATGTAACATACATGATTTTTATATAGTTTTCCTCAACAACTTTTAAACCAAGTTTGTAGCACAAGTATATGAGAATATGACAGTGTCAAAATATTATAAATAGTATAGCAAATGTTATTTTTCGCACCTCCAATCGTATATCCTAAAATTTCCCTAAGAATTGGAATAAGGTTCAAATTGGCCACTGAACGTAATCTGAAAATGCAATTAGGCCACTGAACGAAAAAAAAGTGCAATTAGGCCATTGAACACTCAAAAAATGTGCAATTATGCCACTGAACACTCAAAAAATGTGCAATTAGGCCACTAAACACTTAAAAAATGTGCAATTAGGCCACTGAACTCTCCAAACGTATGCAATTTTACCGGATAGCAGGTTACCATCAATTTTAGCAGGTTACCTGCTTACGTCGCAGCTTAGTTGGCATTTTAAATAATTTTTAATAATTAATTTTAATAATAAATTTTATAAAAAATTGAAAAAAATTAAATAAAAAATAAAATAAAGTCATTTTTATTTTTTTTAAAAAAAATTTTAATAAAAAGTTATTATTAAAATTTATTAAAAATTAATTAAAATTTATTAAAAATGTCAACTCAGCTGCCACGTAAGCAGATAACCTGCTAAAATTGAGGGTAACCTGCTATCAGGTGAAATTGCACATTTTTGAAGTGTTCAGTGGCCTAATTGCACTTTTTTTTTTCGTTCAATGGCCTAATTGCACTTTCAGGTTACGTTCAGTGGCCAATTTGAACCTTATTCCCTAAGAATTTAACGTTTCTCATATCATCATTTCTCATCCAAATCTAAAAGCTTTTTATCTTCTTGATTGTGTGGTCCTCTATTTTTTTCTTTGTGGTCATAGTATTCAGCAATGTGTATTTCATGATAAAAATAAAACACGCCTTATGGGCCAAACTGGATATCAGTGAACTATAAGTCACTTGGTTAATTTTTTCTTCTTTAATATCCCATCTCAAACTTTCCTTATTTAATGATTCTTTTAAATACCGTTGGTTTAGCCGCCTGCAATTTCCAAGACCACTAGCTTTAGTTAGCTTGCAAGAGATGGAGTACTGGGATGGGAGATACATCATCATCTTGTCCGCGGCCTTCTTGATCCCGGCGGCTTTGCTCCTTCTAATCTCCCGGAACAAGTCACGCTCCGGCAGACTGCCGCCGGGACCACCTGGGCTGCCCGTGTTGGGCAACATGTTGGACCTCGGATCAGTACCACACCAAACAATAGCCGCGATGAGAAACAAGTACGGGCCTGTGGTTTGGCTAAGGATAGGCTCCGTCAGCACCCTGGCAATCCAGTCGGCCAAGGCCGCCGCCGAGCTCTTCAAGAACCACGACGTCCCATTCGCCGGCCGCAGCATCGGCGACGTCATGCTGGCGCAGGGTTACAACAAGGGGTCCATGGCGCTAGCCCAGTATGGATCATACTGGCGGGTGTTAAGGCGGATATGCTCCGTGGAAATGTTCGTGCACAAGAAGGTGAACGAAACGGCCGCCGTCCGGCGAAAATGCATCGACGATTTGCTCCGGTGGGTAGAAAACGAAGCAGGCTCTATCAAGAGAGGCTCTGGGATTCATGTAACTCGCTTTGTTTTCCTGGCAACATTCAACCTGCTGGGAAACATAATGTTTTCCAGCGATTTGGTGGATCCTGTGTCGGAAAAAGGCTCCAAGTTTTTCAACGCCATGATGGGTATCATGGAGCGGGGTGGCACTCCAAACATCTCCGACATCTTCCCATGTCTGAGGTGGCTGGATTTGCAGGGTTTAAGGACGAAGACCGACAAAGATCTGCAAATAGCGCTGCAAATTGTTTCAACTTTTGTGCAGAAACGTTCTAAAGAAGGACAGGACGACAGTGGAAAAAGGAAGAGTGATTTCTTGGATGTTCTGCTCAGTTTTGAAGGCAGTGGAAAAGATGAACCACCCAAGCTTTCAGAACACCAGATCAATATATTTATTCTGGTAACAATATAGTAACTTCTTAACGCCATATTCCCTGGAATTTGAAACCTCTTTATCTTAGGTAATCACAAAATTCTTATCTTTTACTGCAGGAAATGTTTTTGGCTGGAACAGACACGACTAGCAGCAGGGCCGGATTTTAGGCTGTGCAAGCTGGGCTACCGCACAGGGCCCCCAACTTTAGAGGGGCCCCAAATTTTAAAGGTCCAATATTTAATTTTTACCTAGCTAGTTTATAAATAAAAATTAAAAGTTTTTAATTAAACTTAAAAGGTTCTATGAAGAGATGGTAAGAATGTGTATTTGTTGTATTTTAACTTGGAGGTCAAAGGTTCGAAACTTACATGTATTAATTTTAAAAATTGTGATTTTGGTAGGGCCACATTTATTTACTAGAACAGGGCCACCAAAATTTAAAATACGGCCCTGACTAGCAGCACGGTGGAATGGGCACTAACGGAGCTCCTGCGAAACCCGAAAGCAATGACCAAAGCAAAAGAAGAGATTCGTGGAATTGTGGGACCAACCCGGAGATTCGAGGAATCCGACATTGATAATCTGCAGTATCTACAAGCTGTGGTTAAAGAAACACTGCGTCTCCATCCCCCAGCACCTTTCTTGATCCCAAGAAGAGCAATTCAAGACACTAAATTTATGGGCTATGACATACCCAAAGACACTCAGGTCTTCATAAATGTCTGGGCAATTGGCAGGGACCATGAAAGCTGGGAGGACCCTTTGTCTTTCAAGCCTGAGAGGTTCCTGGGCTCCAACATAGACTTCAAGGGACAGAACTTTGAGTTTCTGCCGTTTGGTGCGGGCAGGAGAATGTGTGCAGGTCTGCCATTAGGTAACAGGATGCTGCATTTTGTTCTGGGATCATTGCTTCATACTTTTGACTGGGAACTTGAAGGCAATGTGAGCTCAGAATCTCTGGACATGGCAGAAAGAATGGGAATCACAGTCAGAAAATTTGAACCTCTGAAAGCAATACCAAGGAGAGTTGTGGCTTGACAGAAGCTAGAATTCTACCTTGTAATTATTCTATTTTAGTTTCCAATGAATAAGGTCAATAATGGACATGTAAACTTCATCTGCTTGCAAATATGCTCATATATATTACATTATGCCTCAATGCAATTATAATTCTAAGAAACCTGCGGCCACTATCTGAGAATATGCATGAAGTAAATCCGATTTTGTGACTCTAATTGTCAAAAAACTACATGAAAGTAAACCCGTCTAAGTTGTACGGATCGTTATGCTGTGCATGTTGCATACGGATGTAAAAACGACGTCGTTTTATTAAAAACGTCTGTCTCACTTAAAAAAAAAAAATCAGTTTCGATCCCAGCAACAACATTATATTGTGCATAATTTGAACTATATATCCAGAATCAATGAACTAAAATTTCAGAATGGATGAACTAAAATTCCAGAATCTATGAACTAAAATTCCAGAATGAATGAACTAAATATCCATAATGAATGAACTAAATATCCAGCATGAATGAAAAAAAATCAGTTTCGATTCATGTCTAAATATCCATAATCAATGAACTAAAATTCCCGAATCTATGAACTAAAATTCCCGAATCTATGAACAACATAATGCTGTTGAGGAGAATCGAAACTGATTTTTTTTTTTTTTTTTAAAGTGGAATGCGCGTTTTTAATAAAACAAAGTCGTTCACTTTCTGTTGGGATGAACTTGTAGCCGGGCTGACCGACTTGTTTGGAGTTGTCTGTGTTAAGTTATATTTTTGTGTTGACGTATTTCGACAAGATTAATTTACGCAGGATCATATTTTAAGTATGTGGTGGTAAATTTCAAAGGAAATCTATTATATATGGGCCCATAGCAATATTAATTAGTTAAGTAGAAGCTTTCTTACTTGATACTCATATAACATGTTTTGTTTTATCTAAAATGATGGACCACCCGCTTTTATTATTTTATCTCTTATCAATTGAATCGACACATAAATTGAAAAGTGACTAAATCACAACTTCAATCGTATTGTGTAGATCATACTTTTAAATAATGTACATTCAATGCACAAATAATGTATTTTTAATATAATTAAAATATACATTACATTTAGAAAAAATATATTATTTAAATATTAAAAATACATTATTTTATATAATGTATTTCAATACACAAATAATATATTTTTAGTATCTTAAAAATGTATTTTTTGTTATAATTCACACAATTAGTACCACGGTTCACATAATAATTTGCCTCACAACTTGCACATGGTTATTTAAAGAAGTGGGCCGGGGCAAGTGGCTATAAACTGACAAGAACATGAGATGACAATTAATGTTGATCTCCTAAACGGGAAATGTCAGTAGAAGTTCGTGTCGTGTAGCAAAGAAGATTTAAAACCATTCAAATCCTATCTTTTATAGGGAAGCACAATTGTATGTAGAATTTTAAATCATGATAATTCAGCTGAACACAGAAGCTGCTTGATGCCACAAGTAACCCCCTCACTTGAAGCTAAGACTGAACATGACATTTACTTAATGCATACAAGGCCCTTTACTTGAAAGGTTACTCACACACTGTTACTGGTAAGACTCGATCACGGATCATTGTTCACAAACTCTTATGTGATCAAATGAAGCTGCCCGTGCTAGCAACTTACTTATTGTGATAAAGGAGTTGTAGTGTTATGTTATTTTATTGGTCAATTAACTTAAAAGAAGTTCATAAGTTTTATTTTAATTTGTTAGCAAAAGGAAAATGCTCGTGCAGAGTTCGAGATAGGAATTTGATCTTGTTGTGGACACTAGTGTACAATCAATATCTCACAATTTAGCTTCTTCACCGAACAGTGAGAGATCAAACATAATGAAAGTATTTTTGTCGTAATAACAATTGAAAATAGTACAAAAATTTCACAAACCACTCACACCACTGCAATAATTGGCATGTGGTACTAAAACAATTGACCCACAAACTTTGTCACTATAAGGTACAATTATTTGGAGGTGTATCATAAAAGACATTCCAAGATTGCTTGAATAAATTTTTACTGCACATCCCAGTAATTCGACATAGACAAACCTGCAAATGTAGCACACCAATATTGAATGGTAACTTCATTAATTACTGTGAGATAGATACGGATATGGCCCCAATCTGCCACAAATGTATCAAGATATCTGTTAAAAGTGAAACAAGAATGGTCAGTTCCCAGGGAGGGGTAGCTACACTACTTTAAATTAACACAAAGAATGTAGTACACTGTACACCAATATTGAATGGTCAGTTCCCAGGACCAGGGTAGCTACACTACTTTAAATGAAAACGGATTAACAAGAATTTGAGTGACCTGCAAATTGCAAAACCTCTTTAAGAGATGGAGTGGGAATGGAACTGCTTGGTTTGGTCAATGTTTGGGCAATTGGACGAGACCCTGAAAGCTGGGATGGCCCTCTATCTTTCAAGCCGGAGAGATTCCTGGGCTCAAATCTAGACTTCAAGGGGCAGGATTTCGAATTTCTACCATTTGGTGCAGGCCGGAGGATCTGTGTAGGCCTCCCGTTAGGTAACCGGATGGTGCATTTCATTCTGGGATCGCTGCTCCATGCCTTCGACTGGGAGCTTGAATCCAATGTGACCTCACAATCTCTGGACATGAAAGAAAGGATGGGATTAGCAGTTAGCAAATATGAACCCCTGAAAGCAATACCAAGGAGAATTGTAGCTTGAAAGAAGTTACAAGTCTTAGTGCATTTGAATTGATACCTGTTATGACTTGTACTGTTTTACTTGCTGAAGAATAATCTCAGTGCACATGTATGTAATGTTAATCTGCTTGCAACTATAAGATTTGCTTATCATTATAATTTTCCAGGCGATTTCTTGATCTATATTAAAGCAATAATCTATTCTACTTTTGATTTTTGAGATATCTCTCCGTACACATTCTCAAACTTGTCAACAGACAGAAGAGTACCTGGGCCAATACGAACAGAGCTGGTGGAGGCAATAAGAGTTAAAAAGTTAAAAAAAAATTTCTGAATAAAAAATAAAAATGGTCACCTTCCTTTGCTATCCTAGTATCCCATCAACAATTTTATAAACCATATATCATAATGGAGTGAATGAAATAAAACATGTGATAGGTGAAATAAATATTAGATAGAGAAAATGATTCTTAGAGATTAAGAATGATTCTTCAATAATTGTTTCTATGTTTGTGAAGGAACGTATGAACGAAGTCCGACATGACAATGGAAAGTTTATGGGCATGACATACCTAAAGATACTCGAACTTCATAAATGTTTGGGAAATTGGAAGAGACCCTGAAAGCTGGGATGACCATTTGTCTTTCAAGCCTGAGAGGTTCCCGGGCTCAAATATAATTTCAAGAGTCAGAATTTTGACTCTTTGCCATTTGGTGCAGGCCAGAGGATGTGTGCAGGTCTCCAATTAAGTAACCGGTTGCTGCACTTTGTTTTGGGATCACTGCTTCATACATTTGACTGGGAACTTGAATGCAATATGGCTTCAGAATCTCTGGACAGGAAAGAATAAATGGGAATAAGAGTCAGAAGCTAGAAGTCTAAATAGTGCATTTGCATTGAGACCCATCATAACTTACCATGTACTATGCTGCTTTACTTGCTGAAGAATAAGCTCAGTGCACAGATTAGTATGAATATATTGATATAAAATCACATCATTCCATTGAAAACGCCACTAGTGCAGCAAGCTTTGGCTGCATGAAATCTCATGTAGCTATATGCACACAGGCCTTTATTCTACTATAAATAGTCATTACAATTTTTTTTTTTTTTTTGAAGTGATAAAAAATCATTACAATTATTCAATCTAATAATAATATTATGCGACACTACCATATTATTTAAGTGATAACAGCATATAAAGAAGGAAATGAAATGGAGAAAGGAAAGGGACACAGGCAATCTTGCTAGCTTAGTGCAAAGGCGGCCAGCTTACTTATTTGTGATAAAAGGAGTCATAGCTTTATGTTATTTTATTGGTCAACTAACTCAAAAGAAGTTCATAAGTTTTGTTTAACTAACAACGGCAAAATGCATAGTGCAGAGTTCAAGGTACAGATTTAATCTTGTTGTGGGCACTAGTGTACAACCAACATCTCACGATTTAGCTTCTCCACCAAGGACGGGAACGATGAGAGATCAAACATAGTGAAAATATCTTTGTCATAATAACAATTGAAAATAGTGCCAAAATTTCACAACCACAAAAATAATCGAAAATAATGAAAAAATTTCACACCACTAAAATAATTGGCATGTGGTACTAAAACAATTGACCCACAAACTTTGTCACTGTAAGGTACAATTATTTGGTAATTGACATGTGGTACTAAAACAATTGACCCACAAACTTTGTCATTGTAAGGTACAATTATTTGGTAATTGGCATTTGGTACTAAAACAATTGACCCACACACTTTGTCACTATAAGGTCAATTATTTGGAGGTGTATCATAAAAGACTTTCCAAGATTGCTTGAATAAATTGTTACTGCACATCCCAGTAATTCAACATAGACAAACCTGCAAATGTAGTGCACGAATATTGAATGGTAACTTTTTTTTCTTGCATAGAACATCCGTTTCTTCATTACAGTGAGATATATGGCCCCAGCCTGCTAACAATTGTACCAAGATGTCTGTTAAAAGTGAAATAAGAATTGTCAGTTCCCGGGGACAAGGGTAGCTACACAACTTTAAATGAACACAGATTAACAAGAATTTGAGTGACCTGCAAATTGCAAAACCTCAAAACTTTAAAGAGATGGAGTGGGAACGGAAGTACTTGGTTTGGTCTGCCATCTTCCTGATTCCGGGATTGGTCTTTCTACTCACCCGGAAGAAGCCATCATGTTCCTACAGACTACCTCCAGGACCGCCTGGGTTGCCTGTTATTGGGAACATGATGGATCTTGGAGCATTTCCACATCAAACAATAGCGGAGATGAAAAACAAGTATGGTTCTGTGATTTGGTTAACGATAGGCTCTGTCAGTACCACGGCAATTCTGTCTGCCAAGGCAGCTGCTGAGCTCTTCAAGAACCATGATGTCTCATTTGCAGATCGCAAAGTGATAGACGCCATGAAGGTGCAGGGCTACCACAAGGGAGCCTTGGCGTTAGCCCCGTATGGATCCTACTGGCGCATGTTAAGGAGGATATGTACGGTAGAATTGTTCGTGCATAAGAGGATTAACGAAACAGTGCCTGTTAGGAGAAAATGCATTGATGACATGCTGTTATGGATAGAAAAAGAAGCAAGTTCTGTGCAGAGAGGGACTGGGGTTCATGTAGCACATTTTGTTTTCCTCTCAACATTTAACTTGTTGGGGAACCTAATTCTCTCTCGCGATTTGGTAGATCCTATGTCAGATAAAGCATCAAAGTTTTTCGATGCCATGACAGGCATCATGCAGTGGTTTGGCACTCCAAACATTTCAGACATATTCCCAGGTCTTAGGTGGCTAGATTTACAGGGTTTAAGAAGGAAGGCTGACAGAGATGTGAGAACAACACTGGAAATTGTTTCTATGCTTGTGAAGGAACGCATGAACAAAGATAGACAGGAGAGCGGAAAGAGGAAAGATTTCTTGGATGTATTGCTCGAGTTTGAAGGCAATGGAAAGGATGAACCAGCCAAGCTATCAGAACATGAAATCAATATATTTGTAATGGTAAGTTCTTGCCAACTATTATCTATTATATTTGTTTTTCATCTTGGCATGCTTGATGCTTCAAAAGTATAAATTGCTAATCTAGTATGGACTATGGATCCTTGTTACATACTGAAAAGGAAACTGACCGAAAATATATTGAGCAGAATTCACTATTCCTATTTCCTACCCCCCGTATTTTGGTACTGCAGGAAATATTTTTCGCTGGTACAGAGACGACTAGCAGCAGTGTGGAATGGGCACTAAGTGAGCTCTTGTGTAACCCAAAAGTGATGGCTAAAGTCAAAGAAGAGATTTATGAAGTTGTAGGACCAAACCGGAGATTTGAGGAAAGTGATATTGATAATCTGCAGTACATGCAGGCAGTGGTCAAGGAAACACTACGTTTGCATCCCCCTGTTGCTTTCTTAGTGCCAAGAAGAGCAATTCAAGATACTAAATTTATGGAGTACGACATACCTAAAGACACTCAAGTCTTCGTAAATGTTTGGGCAATTGGAAGAGACCCTGAAAGCTGGGATGACCCTCTATCTTTCAAGCCGGAGAGATTCCTGGGCTCAAACACAGACTTCAAGGGGCAGGATTTTGAATTTCTACCATTTGGTGCAGGCCGGAGGATCTGTGTAGGCCTCCCGTTAGGTAATGGATGCTGCATTTCATTCTGGGATCGCTGCTCCATGCCTTCGACTGGGAGCTCGAATTCAATGTGACCTCACAATCTCTGGACATGAAAGAAAGGAAGGGAGTAGCAGCTAGCAAATCTGAACCCCTGAAAGCAATACCAAGGAGAATTGTAGCTTGAAAGAAGTTACAAGTCTTAGTGCATTTGCATTCAGACCTGTTATGACTTATACTGTTTTACTTGCTGAAGAATAATCTCAGTGCACATGCATGTAATAATGTAATATTGATCTGCTTGCAACTATAAGATTTGCTTATCATTATAATAATAGTTTTCTTGATCTGTATTAAAGCAATAATCTACTCTACTTTTGATTTTTGAGATGTCTCTCTGTAAACATTCTCAAACTGGTCAACAGACAGAAGAGTACATGGACTAATACGAACAGAGTTGGAGGCAATAAGAGTTTTAAAAAAAATCTGAATAAAAAATAAAAATGGTCACCTTCCAGGCTTCCATTGCTATCCTAGTACCCCATCAACAATTTTATAAACGCAAGGGGACCTTGGGATTTGCCCCATATGGATCCCACTGGCGCATGTTAAGGAGGATATGCACAGTGGAATTGTTCGTGCATAAGAGGGTCAAGGAAACAGTGCCTGTAAGGAGAAAATGCATTGATGACATGCTCCAATGGATAGAAAAGGAAGCGAATTCTATGAAGGGAGGAACTGGGGTTCATGTAGCACACTTTGTTTTCCTATCAACATTTAGCATGTTGGGGAACCTATTTCTTTCTCGCGATTTGGAAGATCCTGTGTCAGATAAAGCTTCAAAGTTTTTTGAAGCCGCGGCAGGCGTTGCACAGTGGTTTGGCACTCCAAACATTTCAGACATGTTCCCAAGTCTTAGGTGGCTAGACTTGCAGGATTTAAGAAGGAAAGCTGACAGAGATGTGAGAACAGCATTGGAAATTGTTTGTGTTCGTGAAGGAACGTATGCACGAAGTCCGGCAGGGCAGTGGAAAGAGATAAGACTTCTTGGATGTATTACTCGAGTTTGAAGGCAATAGGAAGGATGAACCAGCCAGGCTATCAGAACATGAAGTAAATATATTTGTACTGGTAGGTTCTTACATACTAACTCTTTGCCCTTTTTTGCTCATCTTGGCATATTCACTGTGCGTACAGCTGAAATATGGGTATTGCAGGAAATGCTTTTTGGTGGTACAGAGACGACTAGCAGCAGTGTGGAATGGGCTAGGGGTGTAAATGAGCCGAGCCGTTCGCGAGTCACTCGCGAGCTGCTCGGTCAAAGCTCGGCTAGAGCTCGGTCAAAATCGAGCTCGAGCGACTCATTTACTTATCGAGCTCGAGCCGAGCTCACATATCCTATGCTCGTGGCTCGACGAGACGCTTGCGAGCCTTATATAATAATAATAATAATAATAATAATATTATTATTATTATTATTATTATTATTATTATTATTAAAAATTAAAGTTTTACTCCCTTCTAAGGCTTACCCTACTCCAATACTCTCGCAGTCCCGCACTCCCGCCCCCATTTCCCCCAAGCCCTAACTCCTGGAAGACTGTCGACGACACGGAGATGAGATACGGGGACACCAGAAGACTGCCGGCCGATGACGACGACCCTTGTCTTCGGTCTCCACCTTTGTCGATGTCGAACTGACGAAGCTGCTGCAGTGCTGCCCGATAGTCGACTAGTCGAGACTGGACGAAGCTGTTGCCGACGAATAGACGAAGCTACGCGGATTCCCATTGAGCCCGAACTCGAGCTCGAGCTCGAGCTCGGCTCGACTCGTTTACACCCCTTGAATGGGCACTAAGTTGTGTAACCCAAAAGAGATGGCCAAAGTCAAAGAAGAGATTTATGAAGTTGTAGGACCAAACCGGAGATTTGAGGAAAGTGATATTGATAATCTGCAGTACATGCAGGCAGTGGTTAAAGAAACACTGCGTCTGCATCCCCAGCACCTTTCTTGATCCCAAGAAGAGCAATTCAAGATACTAAATTTATGGAGTATGACATACCTAAAGACACTCAAGTCTTCGTAAATGTTTGGGCAATTGGACGAGACCCTGAAAGCTGGGATGACCCTCTATCTTTCAAGCCTGAGAGGTTCCTGGGCTCAAACATAGACTTCAAGGGGCAGGATTTTGAATTTCTACCATTTGGTGCAGGCCGGAGGATTTGTGTAGGCCTCCCATTACGTAACCGGATGCTGCATTTTATTCTGGGATCACTTCTCCATGCCTTCGACTGGGAGCTCGAATGCGATGTGACCTCCCAATCTCTGGATATGAAAGAAAGGATGGGATTAGCAACTACCAAATTTGAACCCCTGAGACCCATCATAACTTACCATGTATTGTACTGTTTTAGTTGCTGAAGAATAAGCTTTGTACACATGCAATGCATGTAATATTGATCTGTTTGCAACTATAAGATTTGCGTATCATTATAATATACCTCCACATAGTATTATATTATTACTCCATAATTATATTCTTATAAGTTACATTTACAGAAAAGATTACAAGATGTAAACAAAAATCATTTAAGAAGTGGATAGAACCCATTACTGCAATATAGCTTCTTCAATGAGAACAAGGATATGTGGCCCAAATTTAAAATCTTACAGACAATAATCTACTTACTTTGACTTTGAGAATTCACTCAGTATCTCTACGTATGCATTCTCAAATATTTTAACACTCAAAAGAGTACTTGGGCCAATACGAAGAGAGTTGGTGGAGGCAAGAAGTTAAATACTTTTTTTTTTTTTTCTCTTTCTGAAAAAAATAAAAAAAAATGGTCACTTTCCACAGTAGCTCCAACATTTTAAATGAGCATTTGATGAACATAGATTAAGAAGAATTGAGGGACCTGCAATTTACAAAACCTCAAGTTGACATTTAAGAGATGGAGTGGGATTTGAAGTACCTGGTTTGGTCAGCCATCCTCTTGATTCCGGTGTCGATCTTTCTACTCTCCCGGAAGAAGTCATCATGTTCCTACAGACTACCTCCAGGACCGCCTGGGATGCCTGTTATTGGGAACATGTTGGATCTTGGAGCATTTCCACATCAAACAATAACGGAGATGAAAAACAAGTATGGTTCTGTGATTTGGTTAAGGATAGGCTCTGTCAGGACATGACAATGGAAAGTTTATGGGCATGACATACCTAAAGATACTCAAACTTCATAAATGTTTGGGAAATTGGAAGAGACCCTGAAAGCTGGGATGACCATTTGTCTTTCAAGCCTGAGAGGTTCCCGGGCTCAAATATAATTTCAAGAGTCAGAATTTTGACTCTTTGCCATTTGGTGCAGGCCAGAGGATGTGTGCAGGTCTCCAATTAAGTAACCGGTTGCTGCACTTTGTTTTGGGATCACTGCTTCATACATTTCACTGGGAACTTGAATGCAATATGGCTTCAGAATCTCTGGACAGGAAAGAATAAATGGGAATAAGAGTCAGAAGCTAGAAGTCTAAATAGTGCATTTGCATTGAGACCCATCATAACTTACCATGTACTATGCTGCTTTACTTGCTGAAGAATAAGCTCAGTGCACAGATTAGTATGAATATATTGATATAAAATCACATCATTCCATTGAAAACGCCACTAGTGCAGCAAGCTTTGGCTGCATGAAATCTCATGTAGCTATATGCACACAGGCCTTTATTCTACTATAAATAGTCATTACAATTTTATTTTTTGTGAAGAGATAAAAAAATCATTACAATTATTCAATCTAATAATAACATTATGCGACACTACCATATTATTTAAGTGATAACAGCATATAAAGAAGGAAACAAAATGGAGAAAGGAAAGGGACACAGGCAATCTTGCTAGCTTAGTGCAAAGGCGGCCAGCTTACTTATTTGTGATAAAAGGAGTCATAGCTTTATGTTATTTTATTGGTCAATGTTGAATTTGAAAGATGGAATGGCCAGGCGGGTGGAGAATAACACCACCTGCGAGTTAGGGAGAATGTATATAAAACTAAGATGTTATAATATATTCTATATTCTCTGTTTCTAATACAGAAACACAGTACATATATATACACAAAGACATAACTGTAAATAACTACCCATAACTTACACCTATTCTTAAACAGACACAACCCTATAGATAAACCTATCTATTTAGCTTTCAACACTCCCCCTCGAGCTGGAACATCTAGAAGTTCCAAGCTTGGATTAAAACATACACTCTACATTACAAATGAAGATTAAAAGCAGCTAGAGAATAACAGTGCTAGATGGCTTCGGAGGGACAATGCTATACACAATCCTTGGGAAAGAAGGCACCAGGGGCGATTAACACAAACACCCTCAAAGCAACATAAGCACTCCCTTGAGAAGCCGACGTCCGCGGTAGCTTACTCTAGATGGCTCACACTCCGGACTCTTCTCGGCACCAGGTAGCCCTTTTCCCCTTTGGATGGCTTCACTCCAGACCTTATCAAGTACCAAGTAGCCCTTTTCGAGGTCGCCCCCTCCGCTAGACCGGCACCGGATGAGTGGACGGCTTCACTCTGAATAGCTTTCACTCCGGACTCTTCTCGGTTTCCTTTGAACCTTATCAAGCAGCGGGTAGCCCTTTCCCACCACACTCCAGCCTCTCAACAAGAGCACCAAAGTAATGACAAATACATCCAAAGAGTGAAGTATGAATACCGAGAGCACCACATATGATTGTTGTTTATACCCCTTATAGGATAAGTGAATAACAAAAGAGGCTTCCGGAAATAAACAAAAGGTACCAAACTTGAAAACCCTAGGAATAAATATGGTATACCGAATACAGTTATACCAAAAAACCCCGGAAAGAAGTTGGCAACAAACCCGAAAAGCCTTAAAACTTCACCAACATGTCCAAAGAAGGGCAAAACAACAATCTGTAAAATTTTCACCGGAAAAATACATCATATGCACAGAAGGAATGGAGGAGAGCCGACGAGCAGAACTGGAGAGTTTCGCCAGAAAAAGCCGCCGGAGACAGCCTCACGTGCCGGCACGTGCGATCGGAGTCCGACAATGGCGTCGGCGCGTGGCGGAGGAGATGGCGATGCCGCTTGCTAGGTCAGGCTTGGCAGGAAATAGTAGAAGGGATGGGTGACACCAATTTGACAAAAAAAAACTCACCAAAAGCAAGTAATTTGAAAAATTAGGGTTTGCGTGAACAGTAACGTTACTTTTCATGGGATGAAAAACAATTTTGATGTTTGGAATTCTCTAGGAAAGTAGGCTATGATACCATGTTGAATTTGAAAGATGGAATGGCCTAGCGGGTGGAGAATAACACCACCCGCCAGTTAGGGAGAATGTATATAAAACTAATACAGAAACACAGTACATATATATACACAAAGACATAACTGTAAATAACTACCCATAACTTACACCTATTCATAAACAGACACAACCCTATAGATAAACCTATCTATTTAGCTTTCAACAGTCAACTAACTCAAAAGAAGTTCATAAGTTTTGTTTTATTAACAACGGCAAAATGCATAGTGCAGAGTTCGAGGTAGAGATTTAATCTTGTTGTGGGCACTAGTGTACAACCAACATCTCACGATTTAGCTTCTCCACCAAGGACGGGAACGATGAGAGATCAAACAAAGTGAAAATATCTTTGTCATAATAACAATTGAAAATAGTGCCAAAATTTCACAACCACAAAAATAATCGAAAATAATGAAAAAATTTCACATCACTGAAATAATTGGCATGTGGTACTAAAACAATTGACCGACAAACTTTGTCACTGTAAGGTACAATTATTTGGAAATTGGCATGTGGTACTAAAACAATTGACCCACAAACTTTGTCACTATAAGGTACAATTATTTGGAGGTGTATCATAAAAGACTTCACAAGATTTCTTGAATAAATTGTTACTGCACCTCCCAGTAATTCAACATAGACAAACCTGCAAATGTAGTGCACCAATATTGAATGGTAACTTTTTTTTCTTGCATAGAACATCCTTTTCTTCATTACTGTGAGATATATGGCCCCAGCCTGCTCACAATTGTACCAAGATGTCTGTTAAAAGTGAAATAAGAATGGTCAGTTCCCGGGGACCAGGGTAGCTACACAACTTTAAATGAACACAGATTAACAAGAATTTGAGTGACCTGCAAATTGCAAAACCTCAAAACTTTTAAGAGATGGAGTGGGAATGGAAGTACTTGGTTTGGTCTGCCATCTTCCTGATTCCGGGATTGGTCTTTCTACTCGCCCGGAAGAAGCCATCATGTTCCTACAGACTACCTCCAGGACCGCCTGGGTTGCCTGTTATTGGGAACATGATGGATCTTGGAGCAATTCCACATCAAACAATAGCGGAGATGAAAAACAAGTATGGTTCTGTGATTTGGTTAAGGATAGGGTCTGTGAGTACCATGGTAATTCTGTCTGCCAAGGCAGCTGCTGAGCTCTTCAAGAACCATGATGTCTCATTTGCAGATCGCAAAGTGATAGACGCCATGAAGGTGCAGGGCTACTATATGGGATCCTTGGTGTTTGCCCCGTATGGATCCTACTGGCGCGTGTTAAGGAGGATATGCACGGTGGAATTGTTCGTGCATAAGAGGATTAATGAAACAGTGCCTGTAAGGAGAAAATGCATTGATGACATGCTCCTATGGATAGAAAAGGAAGCGAATTCTATGCAGAGAGGGACTGGGGTTCATGTAGCACACTTTGTTTTCCTCTCAACATTTAACTTGTTGGGGAACCTATTTCTCTCTCGCGATTTGGTAGATCCTATGTCAGATAAAGCTTCAAAGTTTTTCGATGCCGTGACGGGCGTCGCACAGTGGTTTGGCACTCCAAACATTTCAGATATATTCCCAGGTCTTAGGTGGCTAGACTTGCAGGGTTTAAGAAGGAAGGCTGACAGAGATGTGAAAACAGCACTGGAAATTGTTTCTAAGTTTGTGAAGGAACGCATTAACAAAGACAGACAGGAGAGGGGAACGAGGAAAGATTTCTTGGATGTATTGCTCGAGTTTGAAGGCAATGGAAAGGATGAACCAGCCAAGCTATCAGAACATGAAAACAATATATTTGTAATGGTAAGTTCTTGCCAACTATTATCTATTATATTTGTTTTTTTATCTTGGCATGCTTCAGAAGTATATATTGCTAATCTAGTATGGACTATGGATCCTTGTTACATACTGAAAAGGAAACAGATCACAGGAAACTGACCGAAAATATATTGAGCAGAACTCCCTATTCGTCTATTCCAATTTCCTACCCCCCGTATTTTGGCACTGCAGGAAATGTTTTTCGGTGGTACAGAGACGACTAGCAGCAGTGTGGAATGGGCACTAAGTGAGCTCTTGTGTAACCCAAAAGCGATGGCCAAAGTCAAAGAAGAGATTTATGAAGTTGTAGGACCAAACAGGAGATTTGAGGAAAGTGATATTGATAATCTGCAGTACATGCAGGCAGTGGTCAAGGAAACACTACGTTTGCATCCCCCTGGTACTTTCTTAGTGCCAAGAAGAGCAATTCAAGATACTAAATTTATGGAGTATGACATACCTAAAGACACTCAAGTCTTCGTAAATGTTTGGGCAATTGGACGAGACCCTGAAAGCTGGGATGACCCTCTATCTTTCAAGCCTGAGAGATTTCTGGGCTCAAATATAGACTTCAAGGGGCAGGATTTTGAATTTCTACCATTTGGTGCAGGCCGGAGGATCTGTGTAGGCCTCTCGTTAGGTAACCGGATGATGCATTTCATTCTGGGATCGCTGCTCCATGCCTTCGACTGGGAGCTCGAATGCAATGTGACCTCACAGTCTCTGGACATTAAAGAAAGGATGGGAATAGTAGTTAGCAAATCTGAACCCCTGAAAGCAATACCAAAGAGAATTGTAGCTTGAAAGAAGTTACAAATCTAAATAGTGCATTTGCATTGAGACCTGTTATGACTTAGAATGTTCTATACTGTTTTACTTGCTGAATAATAATCTCAGTGCACATGCATGTAATATTGATCTGCTTGCAACTATATGATTTACTTATCATTATAATAATAATAGTTTTCAAGGCGATTTCTTGATCTATATTAAAGCAATAATCTACTCTACTTTTGATTTTTGAGATATCTCTCCATACACATTCTCAAACTTGTCAACAGACAGAAGAGTACCTGGGCCAATACGAACAGAATTGGTGGAGGCAATAAGAGTTTAAAAGTTGTTTTTTTTTTTCTTTTTCTGAATAAAAAATAAAAATGGTCACCTTCCATTGCTATCCTAGTATCCCATCAACAATTTTATAAACGCAAGGGGACCTTGGCATTTGCCCCATATGGATCCCACAGGCACGTGTTAAGGAGGATATGCACAGTGGAATTGTTCGTGCATAAGAGGGTCAAGGAAACAGGGCCTGTAAGGAGAAAATGCATTGATGACATGCTCCAATGGATAGAAAAGGAAGTGAATTCTATGAAGGGAGGAACTGGGGTTCATGTAGCACACTTTATTTTCCTATAAACATTTAACTTGTTGGGGAACCTATTTCATTCTCGCGATTTGGTAGATCCTGTGTCAGATAAAGCTTCAAAGTTTTTTGAAGCCGTGACAGGTGTTGCACAGTGGTTTGGGACTCCAAATATTTCAGACATGTTCCCAACTCTGAGACCCTGAATGCTGGGAGGACCCTCTATCTTTCAAGCCGGAGAGATTCCTGGGCTCAAATATAGACTTCAAGGGGCAGGATTTCGAATTTCTACCATTTGGTGCAGGCCGGAGGATTTGTGTCATTTCATTCTGCCATCACTGCTCCATGCCTTCGACTGGGACCTCGAATGCAGTGTGACCTCACAATCTCTGGACATGAAAGAAAGGATGGGAATAGCGGTTAGCAAATTTGAACCCCTGAAAGCAATACCAAGGAGTGTTATAGCTTGACAGAAGCTAGAAGTCTAAATAGTGCATTTGCATTCAGACCCATCATAACTTACAATGTACTATGCTGTTTTACTTTCTGAAGTGCACAGATTAGTATGAATATATTGATATAAAATCACATCATTCCATTGAAAACGCCACTAGTGCAGCAAACTTTGGTTGCATGAAATCTCATGTAGCTATATGCACACAGGTTTTTATCAATACAATAATTTATTCTGCTATAAAAAGTCATTACAATTATTCAATCTAATAATAACATTATACGACACTACCATCTAATTTAAGTGATAACATATAAAGAAGGAAACAAAATGGAGAAAGGAAAGGGACACAAGCAATCTTGCTAGCTTAGCGCAAAGGCGGCCAGCTTACTTATTTGTGATAAAAGGAGTCGTAGCTTTATGTTATTTTATTGGTAAACTAACTAAAAAGAAGTTCATAAGTTTTGTTTTATTAAGGTCAAAAAAAAAAAAAAAAAAAAAAAAAAAAGGCAAAATACATAGTGCAGATTTCGAGGTCGAAATTTAATCTTGTTGTGGGCACTAGTGTACAACCAACATCTCACGATTTAGCTTCTCCACCAAGGACGGGAACGATGAGAGATCAAACAAAGTGAAAATATCTTTGTCATAATAACAATTGAAAATAGTGCCAAAATTTCACAACCACAAAAATAATCGAAAATAATGAAAAAATTTCACATCACTGAAATAATTGGCATGTGGTACTAAAACAATTGACCCACAAACTTTGTCACTGTAAGGTACAATTATTTGGAAATTGGCATGTGGTACTAAAACAATTGACCCACAAACTTTGTCACTATAAGGTACAATTATTTGGAGGTGTATCATAAAAGACTTCACAAGATTTCTTGAATAAATTGTTACTGCACATCCAGTAATCCACATAGACAAACCTGCAAATGTAGTACACCAATATTGAATGGTAACTTTTTTTCTTGCATAGAATATCCGTTTCTTCATTACTGTGAGAATATGGCCCCAGTCTGCTCACAACAATTGTATCAAGATGTCTGTTAAAAGTGAAATAAGAATGGTCAGTTCCCGGGGACCAGGGTAGCTACACTACTTTAAATAAACACAGATTAACAAGAATTTGAGTGACCTGGAAATTGCAAAACCTCAAAAGTAAAAACTTTTAAGAGATGGAGTGGGAATGGAAGTACTTGGTTTGGTCTGCCATCTTCCTGATTCCGGGATTGGTCTTTCTACTCGCCCGGAAGAAGTCATCAAGTTCCTACAGACTACCTCCAGGACCGCCTGGGTTGCCTGTAATTGGGAACATGTTGGATCTTGGAGCATTTCCACATCAAACAATAGCGGAGATGAAAAACAAGTATGGTTCTGTGATTTGGTTAAGGATAGGCTCTGTCAGTACCATGGCAATTCTGTCTGCCAAGGCAGCTGCTGAGCTCTTCAAGAACCATGATGTCTCATTTGCAGATCGCACAGTGATAGACGTCATGAAGGTGCAGGGCTACTATATGGGATCCTTGGCGTTTGCCCCGTATGGATCCTACTGGCGCGTGTTAAGGAGGATATGCACGGTGGAATTGTTCGTGCATAAGAGGATTAATGAAACAGTGCCTGTAAGGAGAAAATGCATTGATGACATGCTCCTATGGATAGAAAAGGAAGCGAATTCTATGCAGAGAGGGACTGGGGTTCATGTAGCACACTTTGTTTTCCTCTCAACATTTAACTTGTTGGGGAACCTATTTCTCTCTCGCGATTTGGTAGATCCTATGTCAGATAAAGCTTCAAAGTTTTTCGATGCCGTGACGGGCGTCGCACAGTGGTTTGGCACTCCAAACATTTCAGATATATTCCCAGGTCTTAGGTGGCTAGACTTGCAGGGTTTAAGAAGGAAGGCTGACAGAGATGTGAAAACAGCACTGGAAATTGTTTCTAAGTTTGTGAAGGAACGCATTAACAAAGACAGACAGGAGAGGGGAACGAGGAAAGATTTCTTGGATGTATTGCTCGAGTTTGAAGGCAATGGAAAGGATGAACCAGCCAAGCTATCAGAACATGAAATCAATATATTTGTAATGGTAAGTTCTTTTGCCAACTATTATCTATTATATTTGTTTTTCATCTTGGCATGCAACAGAAGTATATATTGCTAATCTATTATGGGCTATGGATATTAGTTACATACGGAAAAGGAAACTGACCAAAAATATATTGAGTAGAATTCACTACTCCTGTTTCCTACCCCCTGGTATTTTGGTACTGCAGGAAATGTTTTTCGCTGGTACAGAGACGAGTAGCAGCATTGTGGAATGGGCACTAACTGAGCTCTTGTGTAACCCAACAGTGATGGCCAAAGTCAAAGACGAGATTTATGAAGTTGTAGGACCAAACCGGAGATTTGAGGAAAGTGATATTGATAATCTGCAGTACATGCAGGCAGTGGTCAAGGAAACACTACGTTTGCATCCCCCTGCTCCTCTCTTAGGGCCAAGAAGAGCAATTCAAGATACTAAATTTATGGAGTATGACATACCTAAAGACACTCAAGTCTTCGTAAATGTTTGGGCAATTGGACGAGACCCTGAAAGCTGGAATGACCCTCTAACTTTCAAACCTGAGAGATTTCTGGGCTCAAATATAGACTTCAAGGGGCAGGATTTTGAATTTCTACCATTTGGTGCAGGCCGGAGGATCTGTGTAGGCCTCCCGTTAGGTAACCGGATGGTGCATTTCATTCTGGGATCGCTGCTCCATGCCTTCGACTGGGAGCTCGAATGCAATGTGACCTCACAAACTGTGGACATGAAAGAAAGGATGGGAATGGTAGTTAGCAAATCTGAACCCCTGAAAGCAATACCAAGGAGAATTGTAGCTTGAAAGAATTTACAAGTCTAAATAGTGCATTTGCATTCAGACCTGTTATGACTTACCATGTATCTGTTTTACTTGCTGAAGAATAATCTCAGTGCACATGTATGTAATATTGATCTGCTTGCAACTATAAGATTTGCTTATCATTATAATAATAGTTTTATTGATCTGTATTAAAGCAATAATCCACTCTACTTCTGATTTTTGAGATATCTCTCAGTACACATTCTCAAACTGGTCAACAGACAGAAGATTACCTGGGCCAATACGAACAGAGTTGATTGAGGCAACAAGAGTTTTAAAAAAAATCTATATAAAAAATAAAAATGGTCACCTTCCGTTGTTATCCTAGTATCCCATCAACAATTTTATAAACACATATATCATAATGGAGTGTGAATGAAATAAAACATGTGATAGGTGAAATAAACATTAAATAGAGAAAATGATTCTTCAATAATTGTTTCTAGTGGTGTTGAATCGGTTAACTGAAACGTTTTAACCGAAGTTTTTTTAAAGCTTTAACTGTAACTGAACCGAACTTTGTATTACCGAATTAATCCAACCGAAGTTTTTTTCGGTTAATCGGTCAGTTAACCGATTAACCGAACTTTTTTAAACTAAAGTTTTAAATCCTAAAAATAATACATATAATAATAAATCCATAAGAAAATATGCAAAAACAATATCATAACAACATTACAAATTTATAGGGATTTTACATATTAGATTATATATATACTTATTTATATATTTAAAATTTCGGTTAACCGTTCGATTAACCGAAGTTTCCAACCGCCGTTAACCGAAATTTAAAAAAACCTTTAACCATTAACCGAACCGAAAAAGTTCGGTTAAAAAACGGTTAACCGAACTTTGTCAGTTCAGTTGGTTAATTGAAATTTTACCGAAGTGTGCACATGTTTCTATGTTTGCGAAGGAACGTATGAACGAAGACAGACATGACAATGGAAAGTTGATGGGCATGACATACCTAAATATACTCAAACTTCATAAATGTTTGGGCAATTGGAAGAGACCTTGAAAGCTGGGATGACCATTTGTCTTTCAAGCCTAAGAGATTCCCTGGCTCAAATATAGATTTCAAGGGTCAGAATTTTGAATTTCTGCCATTAGGAATAAATGCATTGATGACATGCTCTTATGGATAGAAAAGGAAGCAAATTCTGTGGAGAGAGGGACTGGGGTTCACGTAACACACTTTGTTTTCCTCTCAATATTAAACTTGTTGGGGAACCTAATTTTCTCTTGCGATTTGGTAGATCCCATGTCAGATAAAGCTTCAAAGTTTTTCAAAGCCGTGAAAGGCGTTGCACAGTGGTTTGGCACTCCAAACATTTCAGACATATTCCCAAGTCTTAGGTGGCTAGATTTGCAGGGTTTAAGAAGGAAAGCTGACAGAGATATGAGAACAGCATTGGAAATTGTTACTGTGTTTATCAAGGAACGTATGAATGAAGACCAGCAGGACAGTGGAAAGGGAAAAGATTTCGGCAATGGAAAGGATGAACCAGCCAAGCTATCAGAACATGAAATTAATATATTTATACTAGTAAGTTATTACTAACTATTAGCTAATTTGTTATTCATCTTGGCATGTTGTTTCAGAAGTACATTTTTAATATACTAAAAGTACATTATTTGTGACTTTTGTACTAAATGTACATTATTTAATACTATGGTCCACACAGCTATGTGGACCATTGATTTCCAAATTGGCATGTGGTACTAAAACAATTGACCCACAAACTTTGTCACTAATTGGCAAGTGGTACTAAAACAATTGACCACAAACTTTGTCACTATAAGGTACAATTATTTGGAGGTGTATCATAAAAGACTTTCCAAGATTGCTTGAATAAATTGTTACTGCACATCCCAGTAATTCAACATAGACAAACCTGGAAATGTAGTACACCAATATTGAATGGTAACTTTTTTTTTTCTTGCATAGAACATCCGTTTCTTCATTACTGTGAGATATATGGCCCCAGTCTGCTCACAATTGTATCAAGATGTCTGTTAAAAGTGAAATAAGAATAGTCAGTTCCCGGAGACCAGGGTAGCTACACTACTTTAAATGAACACAGATTAACAAGAATTTGAGTGACCTGCAAATTGCAAAACCTCAAAACTTTTAAGAGATGGAGTGGGAATGGAAGTACTTGGTTTGGTCTGCCATCTTCCTTATTCCGGGATTAGTCTTTCTACTTGGCTGGAAGAAGTCATCATGTTCCTACAGACTGCCACCAGGACCGCCTGGGTTGCCTGTTATTGGGAACATGTTGGATCTTGGAGCATTTCCACATCAAACAACAGCGGAGATGAAAAACAAGTATGGTTCTCTGATTTGGTTAAGGATAGGGTCTGTCAGTACCATGGTAATTCTGTCTGCCAAGGCAGCTGCTGAGCTCTTCAAGAACCACGATGTCTCATTTGCAGATCGCAAAGTGATAGACGCCATGAAGGTGCAGGGCTACCACAAGGGATCCTTGGCGATAGCCCCATATGGATCCTACTGGCGCATGTTAAGGAGGATATGCACGGTGGAATTGTTCGTGCATAAGAGGATAAATGAAACAGTGGCTGTTAGGAGAAAATGCATTGATGACATGCTGTTATGGATAGAAAAAGAAGCAAGTTCTGTGCAGAGAGGGACTGGGGTTCATGTAGCACATTTTGTTTTCCTCTCAACATTTAACTTGATGGGGAACCTATTTCTCTCTCGCGATTTGGTAGATCCTATGTCAGATAAAGCTTCAAAGTTTTTTTATGCCCTGACAGGCGTCACACAGTGGTTTGGCACTCCAAACATTTCAGACATATTCCCAGGTCTTAGGTGGCTAGACTTGCAGGGTTTAAGAAGGAAGGCTGACAGAGATGTGAGAACAACACTGGAAATTGTTTCTACGCTTGTGAAGGAACGCATGAACGAAGACAGACAGGAGAGTGGAAAGAGGAAAGATTTCTTGGATGTATTGCTCGAGTTTGAAGGCAATGGAAAGGATGAACCAGCCAAGCTATCAGAACAAGAAATCAATATATTTGTAACGGTAAGTTCTTGCCAACTATTATCTATTATATTTGTTTTTCATCTTGGCATGCTTCAGAAGCATATATTGCTAATCTAGTATGGACTATGAATCCTTGTTACATATTAAAAACGAAACAGATCACAGGAAACTGACCAAAAATATATTGAGCAGAATTCACTATTCCTATTTCCTACCCCCCCCCCCCCCCCCCCTTTTTTGGTACTGCAGGAAATGTTTTTCGCTGGTACAGAGACGACTAGCAGCAGTGTGGAATGGGCACTAAGTGAGCTCTTGTGTAACCCAAAAGCGATGGCCAAAGTCAAAGAAGAGATTTATGAAGTTGTAGGACCAAACCGGAGAATTGAGGAAAGTGATATTGATAATCTGCAATACATGCAGGCAGTGGTTAAAGAAACATTGCGTCTGCATCCCCCATTACCTTTCTTAATCCCAAGAAGAGCAATTCAAGATACTAAATTTATGGAGTATGACATACCTAAAGACACTCAAGTCTTCGTAAATGTTTGGGCAATTGGACGAGACCCTGAAAGCTGGGATGACCCTCTATCTTTCAAGCCGGAGAGATTCCTGGGCTCAAATATAGACTTCAAGGGGCAGGATTTTGAATTTCTACCATTTGGTGCAGGCCGGAGGATCTGTGTAGGCCTCCCATTAGGTAACCGGATGCTGCATTTCATTCTGGGATCGCTGCTCCATGCCTTCGACTGGGAGCTCGAATGCAATGTCACCTCACAATCTCTGGACATGAAAGAAAGGATGGGAATAGCAGTTAGCAAATCTGACCCCCTGAAAGCAATACCAAGGAGAATTGTAGCTTGAAATAAGTTACAAGTCTAAATACTGCATTTGCATTGAGACCTGTTATGACTTACCATGTATCTGTTTTACTTGCTGTAGAATAATCTCAGTGCACATGCATGTAATATTTTCCTTGCAACTATAAGATTTGCTTATCATTATAATAATAGTTTTCCAGGCGATTTCTTGATCTATATTAAAGCAATAAACTATTCTACTTTTTATTTTTGAGATATCTCTCCGTACACATTCTCAAACTTGTCAACAGACAGAAGAGTACCTGGGCCAATACGAACAGAATTGGTGGAGGCAATAAGAGTTTAAAAGTTGTTTTTTTTTTTTTTTTCTGAATAAAAAATAAAAAATGGTCACCTTCCATTGCTATCCTAGTATCCCATCAACAATTTTATAAACCATATATCATAATGGAGTGAATGAAATAAAACATGTGATAGGTGAAATAAATATTAAATAGAGAAAATGATTCTTAGAGATTAAGAATGATTCTTCAATAATTGTTTCTATGTTTGTGAAGGAACGTATGAACAAAGTCCGACATGACAATGGAAAGTTCATGGACATGACATACCTAAAGATACTCAAACTTCATAAATGTTTGGGAAATTGGAAGAGACCCTGAAAGCTGGGATGACCATTTGTCATTCAAGCCTGTGAGATTCCCGGGCTCAAATATAGATTTCAAGGGTCAGAATTTTGACTCTTACTTGAATGCAATATGGCTTCAGAATCTCTGGACAGGAAAAAATAAATGGGAATAAGAGTCAGAAGCTAGAAGTCTAAATAGTGCATTTGCGTTGAGACCCATCATAACTTACCATGTACTATGCTATTTTACTTGCTGAAGTGCACAGATTAGTATGAATATATTGAAATAAAATCACATCATTCCATTGACAACGCCACTAGTGCAGCAAGCTTTGGCTGCATGAAATCTCTAGCTATATGCACACAGGCCTTTATTCTACTATAAATAGTCATTACAATTTTATTTTTTCTGAAGAGATAAAAAATCATTACAATTATTCAATCTAATAATAACATTATGCGACACTACCATATTATTTAAGTGATAACAGCATATAAAGAAGGAAACGAAATGGAGAAAGGAAAGGGACACAGGCAATCTTGCTAGCTTAGCGCAAAGGCGGCCAGCTTACTTATTTGTGATAAAAGGAGTCGTAGCTTTATGTTACTTTATTGGTCAACTAACTCAAAAGAAGTTCATAAGTTTTGTTTTATTAACAACGGCAAAATGCATAGGCAGAGTTCGACGTAGAGATTTAATCTTGTTGTGGTCACTAGTGTACAACCAACATCTCACGATTTAGCTTCTCCACCAAGGACAGGAATGATGAGAGATCAAACATAGTGAAAATACCTTTGTCATAATAACAATTGAAATAGTGCCAAAATTTCACAACCACTAAAATAATCGAAAATAATGAAAAAATTTCACACCACTGAAATAATTGGCATGTGGTACTAAAACAATTAACCCACAAACTTTGTCACTGTAAGTTACAATTATTTGGTAATTGGCATGTGGTACTAAAAGAATTGACCCACAAACTTTGTCACTGTAAGGTACAATTAATTGGTAATTGGCATTTGGTACTAAAACAATTAACCCACAAACTTTGTCACTATAAGGTCAATTATTTGGAGGTGTATCATAAAAGACTTTCCAAGATTGCTTGAATAAATTGTTACTGCACATCCTAGTAATTCAACATAGACAAACCTGCAAATGTAGTGCACCAATATTGAATGGTAACTTTTTTTTCTTGCATAGAACATCCGTTTCTTCATTACTGTGAGATATATGGCCCCAGCCTGCTCACAATTGTACCAAGATGTCTGTTAAAAGTGAAATAAGAATGGTCAGTTCCCGGGGACCAGGGTAGCTACACAACTTTAAATGAACACAGATTAACAAGAATTTGAGTGACCTGCAAATTGCAAAACCTCAAAACTTTTAAGAGATGGAGTGGGAATGGAAGTACTTGGTTTGGTCTGCCATCTTCCTCATTCCGGGATTGGTCTTTCTACTCGCCCGGAAGAAGTCATCATGTTCCTACAGACTACCTCCAGGACCGCCTGGGTTGCCTGTTATTGGGAACATGTTGGATCTTGGAGCATTTCCACATCAAACAATAGCGGAGATGAAAAACAAGTATGGTTCTGTGATTTGGTTAAGGATAGGCTCTGTCAGTACCATGGCAATTCTGTCTGCCAAGGCAGCTGCTGAGCTCTTCAAGAACCACGATGTCTCATTTGCAGATCGCAAAGTGATAGACGCCATGAAGGTGCAGGGCTACCACAAGGGATCCTTGGTGTTGGCCCCGTATGGATCCTACTGGCGCATGTTAAGGAGGATAGGCACAGTGGAATTGTTCATGCATAAGAGGATAAATGAAACAGTGGCTGTTAGGAGAAAATGCATTGATGACATGCTGTTATGGATAGAAAAAGAAGCAAGTTCTGTGCAGAGAGGGACTGGGGTTCATGTAGCACATTTTGTTTTCCTCTCAACATTTAACTTGATGGGGAACCTATTTCTCTCTCGCGATTAGGTAGATCCTACGTCAGATAAAGCTTCAAAGTTTTTCAATGCCCTGACAGGCGTCGCACAGTGGTTTGGCACTCCAAACATTTCAGACATATTCCCAGCTCTTAGGTGGCTAGACTTGCAGGGTTTAAGATGGAAGGCTGGCAGAGATGTGAGAACAGCACTGGAAATTGTTTCTACGCTTCTGAAGGAACGCATGAACGAAGACAGACAGGAGAGTGGAAAGAGGAAAGATTTCTTGGATGTATTGCTCGAGTTTGAAGGCAATAGAAAAGATGAACCAGCCAAGCTATCAGAACATGAAATCAATATATTTGTAACGGTAAGTTCTTGCCAACTATTATCTATTATATTTAGTTTTCATCTTGGCATGCTTCAGAAGTATATATTTCTAATCTAGTATGGACTATGGATCCTTGTTACATACTAAAAAGGAAACAGATCACAGGAAACTGACCAGAATTCACTATTCCTATTTCCTTACCCCCCCCCCCCCCCCCCCCCCCATTTTGGTACTGCAGGAAATGTTTTTCGCTGGTACAGAGACGACTAGCAGCAGTGTGGAATGGGCACTAAGTGAGCTCTTGTGTAACCGAAAAGCGATGGCCAAAGTCAAAGAAGAGATTTATGAAGTTGTAGGACCAAATCAGAGATTTGAGGAAAGTGATATTGATAATATGCAGTACATGCAGGCAGTGGTTAAAGAAACACTGCGTCTGCATCCCCCAGCACCTTTCTTGATCCCAAGAAGAGCAATTCAAGATACTAAATTTATGGAGTATGACATACCTAAAGACACCCAAGTTTTCGTAAATGTTTGGGCAATTGGACGAGACCCTGAAAGCTGGGATGACCCTCTATCTTTCAAGCCTGAGAGGTTCCTGGGCTCAAATATAGACTTCAAGGGGCAGGATTTCGATTTTCTACCATTTGGTGCAGGCCGGAGGATTTGTGTAGGCCTCCCGTTAGGTAACCGGATGCTGCATTTCATTCTGGGATCGCTGCTCCATGCCTTCGACTGGGAGCTCGAATGCAAAGTGACCTCACAATCTCTGGACATGAAAGAAAGCATGGGAGTAGTAGTTAGCAAATCTGAACCCCTGAAAGCAATACCAAGGAGAATTGTAGCTTGAAAGAAGTTACAAGGAGTTAATGCCATAAGAGGTCCGATATAGTGGTTTTTCACGTTTAGTCCTAAACTTTTAAATTGACCAACCGTGGTTCTTCGACTTTCAAATTGTTACCATCTGTGGTCCAAGTTAACCACCCATGGTCTTCAACTTTCAAAATTTAACCAGTCATGATCCTCTTAGAAGGATCATGGGTGGTTAAAATTTGATAGTTGAAGGACCATTGCTGGTTAACTTGGACCAAAGATGGTAACAATTTGAAAGTCGATAGACCATGGATGATCAATTTGAAAGTTTAGGACTAAACATGGCAAAACCACTATACTCGGAGGACCACAGATGGTATTAACTCAAGTTACAAGTCTAAATAGTGCATTTGCATTGAGACCTGTTATGACTTACCATGTACTATACTGTTTTACTTGCTGAAGAATAATCTTAGTGCACATGCATGTAATATTCTGCTTGCACCTATAAGATTTGCTTATCATTATAATAATAGTTTTCAAGGCGATTTCTTGATCAATATTAAAGCAATAATCAACTCTACTTTTGATTTTTGAGATATCTCTCCGTACACATTCTCAAACTTGTCAACAGACAGAAGAGTACCTGGGCCAATACGAACAGAATTGGTGTAGGCAATAAGAGTTCAAAAGTTAATTTTTTTTTTTTTTCTGAATAAAAAATAAAAATGGTCACCTTCCATTGCTATCCTAGTATCCCATCAACAATTTTATAAACCATATATCATAATGGAGTGAATGAAATAAAACATGTGATAGGTGATATAAATATTAAATAGAGAAAATGATTCTTAGAGATTAAGAATGATTCTTCAACAATTGTTTCTATGTATGTGAAGGGACGTATGAACGAAGTCCGACATGACAATGGAAAGTTTATGGGCATGACATACCTAAAGATACTCAAACTTCATAAATGTTCGGCAATTGGAAGAGACCCTGAAAGCTGGGTTGACCATTTGTCTTTCAAGCCTGAGAGATTCCCGGGCTCCAACATAGATTTCAAGGGTCAGAATTTTTAATTTCTGCCATTTGGTGCAGGCCGAAGGTGTGTGCAGGTCTCCCATTAAGAAACCGGATGCTGCACTTTGTTTTGGGATTACTGCTTCATACACTTGACTGGGAACTTGAATGCAATATGACCTCAGAATCTCTGGACAGGCAAGAAAGAATGGGAATAAGAGTTAGAAAATTAATTGCTAATCATTATAATTTACCTCCACATAGTATTATATTATTACTCCATAATTATATTTATATAAGCTACATTTAGAGAAAAGATACAAGATGTAAATAAAAATCACTTAAGAATTGGATAGAACCCATTACTGCAAGTTAACTTCTTCAATGAGATTTGGTGGAGGCAAGAAGTTATATATATATATATATATATATATATATATATATATATATATATATATATATATATATATATTATTTTGTTTCTTTCTGAATAAAATAAAAAAGGGTCACTTTCCACAGTAGCTCCTCCACTTTAAATGAGCATTTGATGAACATAGATAACAAGAATTGAGAGACCTGCAATTTTAAAAACCTATGTGTGTGTGTGTGTGTGTATATATATATATATATATATATATATATATATATATATATATATATATATTATTTTGTTTCTTTCTGAATAAAATAAAAAAGGGTCACTTTCCACAGTAGCTCCTCCACTTTAAATGAGCATTTGATGAGCATAGATAACAAGAATTGAGAGACCTGCAATTTTAAAAACCTCAAGTTGACATTTAAGAGATGGAGTGGGAATGGAAGTACTTGGTTTGGTCTGCCATCTTCCTGATTCCAGGATTGGTCTTTCTACTCGCCCGGAAGAAGTCATCATGTTCCTACAGACTACCTCCAGGACCGCCTGGGTTGCCTGTTATTGGGAACATGTTGGAACTAGGAGCATTTCCACATCAAACAATAGCGGAGATGAAAAACAAGTATGGTTCTGTGATTTGGTTAAGGATAGGCTCTGTCAGTACCATGGCAATTCTGTCTGCCAAGGCAGCTGCTGAGCTCTTCAAGAACCACGATGTCTCATTTGCAGATCGCAAAGTGATAGACGCCATGAAGGTGCAGGGCTACCACAAGGGAGCCTTGGCGTTTGCCCCGTATGGATCCTACTGGCGCGTGTTAAGGAGGATATGCACGGTAGAATTGTTCGTGCATAAGAGGATTAACGAAACAGTGCCTGTTAGGAGAAAATGCATTGATGACATGTTGTTATGGATAGAAAATGAAGCAAGTTCTGTGCAGAGAGGGACTGGGGTTCATGTAGCACATTTTGTTTTCCTCTCAACATTTAACTTGTTGGGGAACCTAATTCTCTCTCGCGATTTGGTAGATCCTATGTCAGATAAAGCATCAAAGTTTTTCGATGCCATGACAGGCATCATGCAGTGGTTTGGCACTCCAAACATTTCAGACATATTCCCAGGTCTTAGGTGGCTAGATTTGCAGGGTTTAAGAAGGAAGGCTGACAGAGATGTGAGAACAACACTGGAAATTGTTTCTACGCTTGTGAAGGAACGCATGAACGAAGACAGACAGGAGAGTGGAAAGAGGAAAGATTTCTTGGATGTATTGCTCGAGTTTGAAGGCAATGGAAAGGATGAACCAGCCAAGCTATCAGAACATGAAATCAATATATTTGTAATGGTAAGTTCTTGCCAACTATTATCTATTATATTTGTTTTTCATCTTGGCATGCTTGATGCTTCAAAAGTATAAATTGCTAATCTAGTATGGACTATGGATCCTTGTTACATACTGAAAAGGAAACTGACCGAAAATATATTGAGCAGAATTCACTATTCCTATTTCCTACCCCTGTATTTTGGTACTGCAGGAAATGTTTTTCGGTGGTACAGAAACGACTAGCAGCAGTGTGGAATGGGCACTAACTGAGCTCTTGTGTAACCCAAAAGCGATGGTCAAAGTCAAAGAAGAGATTTATGAAGTTGTAGGACCAAACCGGAGATTTGAGGAAAGTGATATTGATAATCTGCAGTACATGCAGGCAGTGGTCAAGGAAACAATACGTTTGCATCCCCCTGCTCCTCTCTTAGCGCCAAGAAGAGCAATTCAAGATACTAAATTTATGGAGTATGACATACCTAAAGACACTCAAGTCTTTGTAAATGTTTGGGCAATTGGACGAGACCCTGAAAGCTGGGATGACCCTCTATCTTTCAAGCCGGAGAGATTCCTGGGCTCAAATATACACTTCAAGGGGCAGGATTTTGAATTTCTACCATTTGGTGCAGGCCGGAGGATCTGTGTAGGCCTTCCGTTAGGTAACCGGATGCTGCATTTCATTCTGGGATCGCTGCTCCATGCCTTCGACTGGGAGCTCGAATGCAATGTGACCTCACAATCTCTGGACATGAAAGAAAGGATGGGAGTAGCAGTTAGCAAATCTGAACCCCTGAAAGCAATACCAAGGAGAATTGGAGCTTGAAAGAAGTTACAAGTTTACAAGTCTAAATAGTGCAATTGCATTGAGACCTGTTATGACTTGTACTATTTTACTTGCTGACGAATAATCTTAGTGCACATGCATGTAATAATGTAATATTGATCTGCTTTGAACTATAAGATTTGCTAATCATTATAATAATAGTTTTCCAGGTGATTTCTTGATCTGTATTAAAGCAATAATCTACTCTACTTTTGATTTTTGTGATATCTCTCCGTACACATTCTCAAACTTGTCAACAGACAGAAGAGTACATAGGCCAATACAAACAGAGTTGGTGGAGGCAATAAGAGTTTAAAATATTTTTTTTCTGAATAAAAAATAAAAATATCCCAGCAACAATTTTATAAATGCATATATCATAATGGTGTGTGAATGAAATAAAACATGTGATAGGTGAAACAAATATTAAATAGAGAAAATGATTCATCAATAATTGTTTCTATGTTTGTGAAGGAACGTATGAATGAAGTCCAACATGACAATGGAAAGTTTATGGGTCAGAATACCTAAAGATACTCAAACTTCATAAATGTTTGGGCAATTGGAAGAGACCCTGAAAGCTGGGTTGACTATTTGTCCTTCAAGCCTGAGAGATTCCCGGGCTCAAATATAGATTTCAAGGGTCAGAATTTTTAATTTCTGCCATTTGGTGCAGGCCGGAGGTGTGTGCAGGTCTCCCATTAAGTAACCGGATGCTGCACTTTGTTTTGGGATCACTGCTTCATACATTTGACTGGGAACTTGAATGCAATATGACCTCAGAATCTCTGGACAGGCAAGAAAGAATGGGAATAAGAGTCAGAAAATTAATTGCTAATCATTATAATATACCTCCACATAGTATTATATTATTACTCCATAATTATATTTGTATAAGCTACATTTAGAGAAAAGATACAAGATGTAAACAAAAATCACTTAAGAATTGGATAGAACCAATTACTGCAAGTTAACTTCTTCAATGAGATTTGGTGGAGGCAAGAAGAAGTTAAATATATATATATATATATATATATATATATATATATATATATATATATTGTTTCCTTCTGAATAAAATAAAAAAGGGTCACTTTCCACAGTAGCTCCTCCACTTTAAATGAGCATTTGATGAACATAGATAACAAGAATTGAGAGACCTGCAATTTGAAAAACCTCAAGTTGACATTTAAGAGATGGAGTGGGATTTGAAGTACCTGGTTTGGTCAGCCATCCTCTTGATTCCAGCGTTGATCGTTCTACTCTCCCGGAAGAAGTCATTATGTTCCTACAGACTGCCTCCAGGACCGGCTGGGTTGCCTGTTATTGGGAACATGTTGGATCTTGGAGCATTTCCACACCAAAAAATAACGGAGATGAAAAACAAGTATGGTTCTGTGATTTGGTTAAGGATAGGCTCTGTCAGTACCATGGCAATTCTGTCTGCCAAGGCAGCTGCTGAGCTCTTCAAGAACCACGATGTCTCATTTGCAGATCGCAAAGTGATAGACGCCATGAAGGTGCAGGGCTACCACAAGGGATCCTTGGCATTTGCCCCGTATGGATCCTACTGGCGCGTGTTAAAGAGGATATGCACGGTGGAATTGTTCGTGCATAAGAGGATTAATGAAAAAGTGGCTGTTAGGAGAAAATGCATTGATGACATGCTGTTATAGATAGAAAAAGAAGCAGGTTCTGTGCAGAGAGGGACTGGGGTTCATGTAGCACACTTTGTTTTCCTCTTAACATTTAACTTGTTGGGGAACCTATTTCTCTCTCGCGATTTGGTAGATCCTACGTCAGATAAAGCTTCAAAGTTTTTCGATGCCATGACAGGCGTCATACAGTGCTTTGGCACTCCAAACATTTCAGACATATTCCCAGGTCTTAGGTGGCTAGACTTGCAGGGTTTAAGAAGGAAGGCTGACAGAGATGTGAGAACAACACTGGAAATTGTTTCTACGCTTGTGAAGGAACGAAAGAACGAAGACAGACAGGAGAGTGGAAAGAGGAAAGATTTCTTGGATGTATTGCTCGAGTTTGAAGGCAATGGAAAGGATTTACCAGCCAAGCTATCAGAACATGAAATCAATATATTTGTAATGGTAAGTTCTTGCCAACTATTATCTATTATATTTGTTTTTCATCTTGGCATGCTTGATGCTTCAGAAGTATAAATTGCTAATCTAGTATGGACTATGGATCCTCGTTACATACTGAAAAGGAAACTGACCGAAAATATATTGAGCAGAATTCACTATTCCTATTTCCTACCCCTGTATTTTGGTACTGCAGGAAATGTTTTTCGGTGGTACAGAGACGACTAGCAGCAGTGTGGAATGGGCACTAACTGAGCTCTTGTGTAACCCAACAGTGATGGCCAAAGTCAAAGAAGAGATTTATGAAGTTGTAGGACCAAACCGGAGATTTGAGGAAAGTGATATTGATAATCTGCAGTACATGCAGGCAGTGGTCAAGGAAACACTACGTTTGCATCCCCCTGCTCCTTTCTTAGGGCCAAGAAGAGCAATTCAAGATACTAAATTTATGGAGTACGGCATACCTAAAGACACTCAAGTCTTCGTAAATGTTTGGGCAATTGGACGAGGCCCTGAAAGCTGGGATGACCCTCTATCTTTCAAGCCTGAGAGGTTCCTGGGCTCAAACATAGACTTCAAGGGGCAGGATTTTGAATTTCTACCATTTGGTGCAGGCCGGAGGATCTGTGTAGGCCTCCCGTTAGGTAACCGGATGCTGCATTTCATTCTAGGATCGCTGCTCCATGCCTTCGACTGGGATCTCGAATGCAATGTGACCTCACAATCTCTGGACATGAAAGAAAGGATGGGAATAGCAGTTAGCAAATCTGAACCCCTGAAAGCAATACCAAGGAGAATTGTAGCTTGAAAGAAGTTACAAGTCTAAATAGTGCATTTACATTCAGACCTGTTATAACTTATACTGTTTTACTTGCTGAAGAATAATCTCAGTGCACATGCATGTAATAATGTAATATTGATCTGCTTGCAACTATAAGATTTGCTTATCATTATAATAATAGTTTTCCTGGCGATTTTTGATCTGTATTAAAGCAATAATCTACTCTACTTTTGATTTTTGAGATGTCTCTCAGTAAACATTCTCAAACTGGTCAACAGACAGAAGAGTACATGGACCAATACGAACAGAGTTGGAGGCAATAAGAGTTTTAAAAAAAATCTGAATAAAAAATAAAAATGGTCATCTTCCATTGCTATCCTAGTATCCCATCAACAATTTTATAAACGCAAGTGGACCTTGGGATTTGCCCCATATGGATCCCACTGGTGCGTGTTAAGGAGGATATGCACAGTGGAATTGTTCGTGCATAAGAGGGTCTAGGAAACAGTGCCTGTAAGGAGAAAATGCATTGATGACATGCTCCAATGGATAGAAAAGGAAGCGAATTCTATGAAGGGAGGAACTGGGGTTCATGTAGCACACTTTGTTTTCCTATCAACATTTAGCATGTTGGGGAACCTATTTCTTTCTCGCGATTTGGTAGACTTCAAGGGGCAGGATTTCGAATTTCTACCATTTGGTGCAGGCCGGAGGATTTGTGTCATTTCATTCTGCGATCACTGCTCCATGCCTTTGACTGGGACCTCGAATGCAGTGTGACCTCACAATCTCTGGACATGAAAGAAAGGATGGGAATAGCGGTTAGCAAATTTGAACCCCTGAAAGCAATACCAAGGAGTGTTATAGCTTGACAGAAGCTAGAAGTCTAAATAGTGCATTTGCATTGAGACCCATCATAACTTACCATGTACTATGCTGTTTTACTTGCTGAAGAATAAGCTCAGCGCACAGATTAGTATGAATATATTGATATAAAATCACATCATTCCATTGAAAACGCCACTAGTGCAGCAAGTTTTGGTTGCATGAAATCTCATGTAGCTATATGCACACAGGTTTTTATCAAAACAATAATTTATTCTACTATAAAAAGTCATTACAATTATTCAATTCAATCTAATAATAACATTATACGACACTACCATATTATTTAAGTGATAACAGCACATAAAGAAGGAAACGAAATGGAGAAAGGAAAGGGACACGGGCAATCTTGCTAGCTTAGTGCAAAGGCGGCCAGCTTACTTATTGATAAAAGGAGTCGTAGCTTTATGTTATTTTATTGGTCAACTAACTCAAAAGAAGTTCATAAGTTTTGTTTTATTAACAACGGCAAAATGCATAGTGCAGAGTTCGAGGTAGAAATTTAATCTTGTTGTGGGCACTAGTGTACAACCAACATCCCACGATTTAGCTTCTCCACCAAGGACGGTAACATGAGAGATCAAACATAGTGAAAATATCTTTGTCGTAATAACAATTGAAAATAGTGCCAAATTTTCACAACCAATAAAATAATCGAAAATAATGAAAAGATTTCACACCACTGAAATAATGGGCATGTGGTCCTAAAACAATTGACCCACAAACTTTGTCACTATAAGGTACAATTATTTGGTTATTGGCATGTGGTACTAAAACAATAGACCCACAAACTTTGTCAATATAAGGTACAATTATTTGGAGGTGTATCATAAAAGATTTTCCAAGATTGCTTGAATAAATTGTTACTGCACATCCCAGTAATTCAACAGACAAACCTGCAAATGTAGTACACAATATTGAATGGTAACTCTTTTTTCTTGCATAGAACATCCGTTTCATCATTACTGTGAGAATATGGCCCCAGTCGGCTAACAATTGTATCAAGATGTCTGTTAAAAGTGAAATAAGAATGGTCAGTTCCCGGGGACCAGGGTAGCAACACTACTTTAAATGAACACAGATTAACAAGAATTTGAGTGACCTGCAAATTGCAAAACCTCAAAACATTTAAGAGATGGAGTGGGAATGGAAGTACTTGGTTTGGTCTGCCATCTTCCTCATTCCGGGATTGCTCTTTCTACTCGCCCGGAAGAAGTCATCAAGTTCCTACAGACTACCTCCAGGACCGCCTGGGTTGCCTGTTATTGGGAACATGTTGGATCTTGGAGCATTTCCACATCAAACAATAGCGGAGATGAAAAACAAGTATGGTTCTGTGATTTGGTTAAGGATAGGCTCTGTCAGTACCATGGCAATTCTGTCTGCCAAGGCAGCTGCTGAGCTCTTCAAGAACCATGATGTCTCATTTGCAGATCGCAAAGTGTTAGACGCCATGAAGGTGCAGGGCTACCACAAGGGATCCTTGGTGTTGGCCCCGTATGGATCCTACTGGCGCATGTTAAGGAGGATATGCACAGTGGAATTGTTCGTGCATAAGAGGATAAATGAAACAGTGGCTGTTAGGAGAAAATGCATTGATGACATGCTGTTATGGATAGAAAAAGAAGCAAGTTCTGTGCAGAGAGGGACTGGGGTTCATGTGGCACATTTTGTTTTCCTCTCAACATTTAACTTGTTGGGGAACCTATTTCTCTCTCGCGATTTGGTAGATCCTATGTCAGATAAAGCTTCAAAGTTTTTCGATGCCCTGACAGGCCTCGCACAGTGGTTTGGCACTCCAAACATTTCAGACATATTCCCAGGTCTTAGGTGGCTAGACTTGCAGGGTTTAAGAAGGAAGGCTAACAGAGATGTGAGAACAGCAATGGAAATTGTTTCTACGCTTCTGAAGGAACGCATGAACGAAGACAGACAGGAGAGTGGAAAGAGGAAAGATTTCTTGGATGTATTGCTCGAGTTTGAAGGCAATAGAAAAGATGAACCAGCCAAGCTATCAGAACATGAAATCAATATATTTGTAACGGTAAGTTCTTGCCAACTATTATCTATTATATTTAGTTTTCATCTTGGCATGCTTCAGAAGTATATATTTCTAATCTAGTATGGACTATGGATCCTTGTTACATACTAAAAAGGAAACTGATCGAAAATATATTGAGCAGAATTGACTATTCCTATTTCCTACCCCCCGGTATTTTGGCACTGCAGGAAATGTTTTTCGCTGGTACAGAGACGACTAGCAGCAGTGTGGAATGGGCACTAAGTGAGCTCTTGTGTAACCCAAAAGCGATGGCCAAAGTCAAAGAAGAGATTTATGAAGTTGTAGGACCAAACCGGAGATTTGAGGAAAGTGATATTGATAATCTGCAGTACATGCAGGCAGTGGTCAAGGAAACACTACGTTTGCATCCCCCTGCTGCTTTCTTAGTGCCAAGAAGAGCAATTCAAGATACTAAATTTATGGAGTATGACATACCTAAAGACACCCAAGTCTTCGTAAATGTTTGGGCAATTGGACGAGACCCTGAAAGCTGGGATGACCCTCTATCTTTCAAGCCTGAGAGGTTCCTGGGCTCAAATATAGACTTCAAGGGGCAGGATTTTGAATTTCTACCATTTGGTGCAGGCCGGAGGATTTGTGTAGGCCTCCCGTTAGGTAACCGGATGCTGCATTTCATTCTAGGATCGCTGCTCCATGCCTTCGACTGGGAGCTCGAATGCAATGTGACCTCACAATCTCTGGACATGAAAGAAAGGATGGGAGTAGCAGTTAGCAAATCTGAGCCCCTGAAAGCAATACCAAGGAGAATTGTAGCTTGAAAGAAGTTACGAGTCTAAATAGTGCATTTGCATTGAGACCTGTTATGACTTACCATGTATCTGTTTTACTTGCTGAAGAATAAGCTCAGTGCACAGATTAGTATGAATATATATATTGATATAAAATCACATCATTCCATTGAAAACGCCACTAGTGCAGCAAGCTTTGGCTGCACGAAATCTCATGTAGCTATATGCACACAGGCCTTTATCAAATAACAAAATTATATTATTACTCCATATGTTATATTCTTATGAGCTACATTTACAGAAACGATTACAAGATGTAAACAAAAATCACTTAAAGAGTGTGAGAAATGTTATCCTCGTGGAGAATATAATCATTGCAAACTCTACTATGGCAAAACTCCGCGATGTTCTTACTATTAACTTTGATCATATTTTGAGAGGTAATTCAGACCAAGAAGAAGCTCGATGATTGTTGCTTCAGTCTTGGCTTTGCTGCCAAAGTAGAGGGTCTGCACAAGAAGCACATTTGTCCGAGAAGTCATTTGATGCTTCTCAACGTTTCTCTCAGAATGCCACCTCACTGTATTCTGAGCAAGTGGAGATAACCATTCTAATATCCTTGCCAGTGCCAAACCCCAGTCTGCAGCAAGGGCTGGATCATAAATAGATGAAGCTGATTTCTTAGAGAACGGCCTTAACAACGCCCTCAGGGTGGTTTTGACACTTGCAGGCAACATATTGTATAGGTCATCTCTAGCGTCGAGGCTGATCAATTGAGGTGAAGAAGCTAACTTCTCAATAAGTATGATAATATTTGCATAGTGGAGAGCCAAGGCAGTAAAACCAAGAGTTGATGGCGGGGCAACTAACAGCTTACGCTTGAAATTGAAAAAAGTTGTTTTTGCACACTTGCACGAGGCAGCAAGTACATTCGTTTCATCAAATGTACCAGCAACTCCTTGAGAACGGCTATCGGGCCTAGAAATTCCACTATTTGATGGTGCATAGCCATCTATAGCAGGCGAATAACTACCAGCCTTCATGCACACTCCAAAAGATCCAATAGAAGCAAGTTGTCTGGATCTCATTTGTGATGGCTTTCCACGACGAACAGATGACTGACGTGTAAGCAATTCCCTATTGTTCGATTGATTCTTGTCACCATCAAGCCCCAGATTTGAAAATGACTTCCCAAGAGGTCCTGAATAGACTCTGGACATGTTATTTTCAGATGGATAAACCGAAGATTGCAACATGACAGATACAGAGCGATTGTGTGCAAAAGAATTATTGTGGAAATCCTCAAATTGATTGCTTCCTTCACCATTGCCTATCTGGTTTATGCCAAAAGCAAATTTAATCCTCATAATTATTGTAAAAATAGATCTGAACAAAAGCCGAACAATATAGTCATATGTTCTAACCCAAGGCGACATTTCTTGAAGATTCTTGACTTCCTGGCGTTGCAACATAACCGTCTGTTGAAACTCGAGCAATTTCAGTTGACTTGGATTAGAACCAGACTTTAATCGCCTCAAAGTGTGTTCATGCTCTCCAAGAACTTCAATCTCTTGATACAACTGATTAGTGGCTGCAACAAATCTTTCCATTTTCTTAACCTTCCTCTCCATCTTCTTCAGTCTATATCGCCACACAGACCAACTAAGATCCATCTCAAATGAGGCATCGAAAATTTGGTCAAGGTTTTGATACACAGGATCTGTGCATCTCCTCCCAAGCCTCACCACTGATTTTGCCAGACATTCTAAATTCCCAATTATCTCAGCTAAAGCTAGATCCATGAGGTATTCATCATCTTCAGAGACAAGCCTCTGAATTCCAGGTGAATTTGCAATATCTTCTCTTAATCTAGCAATTTGGGCATCGCTTACCAACTGCCACAAGTTAATCACCTTAGACATCATAGTTGCAACTTCAAATGCCAAAATACCAATCTTGGACCTCTTGGGCTCCAATACTGAACCCTTCCTTGGAGGTCTCAGAATATTGGTAAGCCATGAATCAGAGGTTGTCTCAGCCACCATCATAACAGAAATATATTTGTTGGGGAGGTTTTAACTTAAAACCTTAATGAGTATGAAAATCCTGTAACTGAAAATAATTAAAAAGGATTAATTGTGAACAGAAATCTCCAGCATATAAAATCTAATTAGCATGCACATGTTTCATGCCTAGGATTAACTTGCAGAGTTGCCAAAAACCATGTTTGGCATCCTAAAATGAAAACTACTTTTTATCACATTCCTTTCTTCTATGTGGGGATATGAGATCTTAAAAATCAGTTATAATGAAGAGCTTAATAGCCATGATTTACCCTCTGCCCAATCAAGCCAGGAATTTCGCCTTTTGTGGGCAATAAAAGTGCAGCAAATAAATTAAAAAATCTCTGATTTTTGCCTCAAATGTATGGATATGGAATCTATGCATGCTATCTGTAAAAGGATGAGCAATAATAGCATAAAGACTCAATTTTTATCAACTTTCTTGACTGAGGAGGATAAGAACAGTAACGCGACCAGAGAACCAGTAAAAATTCAAGCAATAAGATTATGGGCACACCGTAAATTCAAAGAAGATCGGTCTCTCCGAGCTCCCAAGCAACATCGACCGTTCAGGTGGCAGAGAAAGATGCTCCGCCGGCCGGAGCAAAAGTTAAAAAAGCGGGGCAGCGGAAGAGTACCAGAAAGCCAATGAGGGACGAGGTTTATGAGCTGAGCATTTTAGCACCAATAATGGCGGGTTGGCAGTGCATAAAAGGGGCAACTCGAAAGCGAGCCACCGGAGAGTCCTAGGTAATGAAAATGGAAAGCATTCGGATGTCTACGTTTGTACAGAGTATTATGCTGCTTCTTGATGTTTCCTAGCTACGGCCATTTTTGGCTGCTTTCCCCGTATCTCCCTCGGTATTAGTTCGCATACAAAGATCCTTTGTTGTTCGACCATGTTGTCAGGTTACTCGGACTAGATTTTGGCCTTGTAAATGGAGAGATACCGGGCATATTATGCAACATCACAAAGTTTACAAAGTGTCATTTTAGTATGCTTATTCTAATTCTTGATTTACTTTAAAAAGAAAATGTTTGTTTATTTTTTTAATATTGACTCTGTTATAAAGTAGTATCTATTCATATATTTTTATACAAATAAACAACACTGTATTTATAAATACCTATGACCTCTCATTTGATAATGCAACAATACTGTATATAGTGATTGGCTCTTTTAATTTCTTCATGTGAATATCTAACCTGTTCATTTTGATTTATAAAAAAATTCTTAACCTCTACTCAAATATATATATATATATATATTAAGTGAAATAAGGGTCAAATAAGCCACTCAATTGCACAACAAAATGCAATTAGGCCATTGAATTCAAAAAGAATGCAATTAAGCCATTGAACAACACAAAAACATGCAATTTAACCCAAAATAACTTGTTTACCTAGAGTAGCAAGTTACCAATTTTAAAATTAATTTTTTAAAATAACTTTTAATAAATAAATAATTAAAATATTTTTATTAAAAAAAAAAAAAAACAGAAACTTCTGGCTGGAGACGAATCGTCTCCGGCCGGCTTTGTCTCCGTGGCTGGAGACGAACCTCCGTCTCCAGCCATGGAGACAAAGACCTTCGTCTCCATGGCTATGGAGACGAAAGTCCCTTCGTCTCCAGCCATGGAGACGACGTCCTTCGTCTCCATGGCCAAGGAGACGAAGGTCTTTGTCTCCACCTCCGTCTCCAGCCATGGAGACAAAGGCCTTCGTCTCCATGGCTATGGAGACGAAGGTCCCTTCGTTTCCGGCCATGGAGACGACGTCCTTCGTCTCCATGGCCAGAGAGGTGAAGGTCTTTGTCTCCACCTTCGTCTTCGGCCACGGAGACGTAGCCGGTCGGAGACGATTCGTCTCCGGCCAGAAGTTTCTGTTTTTTTTTAATAATAATTTAATTATTTATTTATTAAAAATTATTTTTAAAAAATTAATTTTGAAATTGGTAACTTACTACTCTAGGTAAACAAATCATTTTGGGTTAAATTGCATGTTTTTGTGTTGTTCAATGACTTAATTGCATTCTTTTTGAATTCAATGGTCTAATTGCATTTTAGTGTGCAGTTGAGTGGCCTATTTGACCCTTATTCCACTTTAAGTCAAATGTGTTTTATAAATCTAGTTAACAAAGATAATATAAATCAATTTAGATTATTCATAATTATAACATGTTAGCTTCTTTTCGAACATAATTATATTAACTATTATAATATTAGATATAAACATAATTTAATGACACGTGATATAAAGATAAAAATTAATGGAACAATTCAAAGGAAAGTTAACAATAAATTTATCATAATTTTTTTTATCTAAATACAAATTTAAAGACTACATACATCAAGTAAGACTTTAAAAGTGTCAAAATAGTCCGGGTGAATTTTAAAATAGTTAAATTCTTGAATTAAAACTCAAACCTATAGTAGTTAAGCTAGCTTACGTGACATATCTACAGTCAAATGGAGACATCATTTTAAACAACATTTTGAATAGAGCCCATGAATGATTTAATGGGTGGCACCGTGGCAGACGTTTAATTTGAAGCAAGACTACAAGCTACTATGCATGGACTACAAATACAACATTCTAGAGATTCTCCATTATTTGTTGGTCCAAAAAAGCTTCCCACAATCAGAACTCTCCAGACAATCCATGCATGTTGTAACAATACAGCATTCTAGAGATTCTCTGGGAATATTATTTATCCAAAGTCAATATTTTCTTAGCTTTACCGGGCCTTCAATCATATCATTTGTTACCAGAACATTCTAGCTAGCCCCCGACAAAAATGGTCTATATATACAACGTTGACGGAGCATTATATTTTCATCGTCAAGCTTTCACAGATCTAGCCATTGTATCATAGTAATTAGTCTGAGAGTTCAGAGAGTAAGTTGTGGTTTGAGAAATGAAGCCGGCGGTGCATAAGACGGCGGGGGACAAGGTGACAATCAGAACCGACTGCCGAGCCGGCGACGAGGGGCGAAAGCACGTCGAGAAAGTCGAGGTCGACACGCGCAACGTTGACACGCTTAAGTACATTGAAAGGAAGCTGACGGAGAAAGGCGTTCAGAGGCTTGAGCGCCACCCCGCCGACGGGCTGCCGTTGAAGCATGATCCGAAGAAGGGCCACGGCGGCAAGTACACTTGGGAAGGCCCGGGTAACGAGGCGGAGAACGACCTCGATCCGGCCCCTCCGGCTCTGGACGAAAGGGACCCTAACTATGTAGAGGAGGAAAAAGAACAGCCGACGGGGAGCGACGGCGGCGGACTGGTGGTCGGCCAAGTTGACGTCGCTAAGGTTGCTGGAGAAGGGGTGGCTAGGATCGAAGTTGATCCTCTCTTGAAAGCAAATTACGAGTAACAAAGTGTACTATATATATATATACCTCGTACCGTTTGTTATTTTGCTGTTTCCTATATATGTTTAATTTGTAATAGAATGGCGTGTGTGAATATGAAAATAAATTTAAAAATTATATCTATAATTAGAGTTGTATGTGAAAGTAGATTGATGATTAGGACCATAAAATGTCGGATTCGCCCGCCCTTATCCTCATACTATACACAAAACAGAAACGTGGGCACAGCCACCAGGTGGCAGAACACTCTACCTCCACGTGGCCTTCCACAAGTTTACTAGTGTACCACGTGGCAAACAAGTGTCTTCCACGTGGCTCCCACCTGATAACCCACCCACAAACTTAAGTCAGCATATATAGGATAGCGCAAACATCGGGCAGCCGCCATGCACTGCACGCAGGAACTCGCGAATTGAAGAAGAAGAAGATGAAGCCGATAGACAATACAAAGGAAACGGTGACGTTTAGGGCGGTGGGCAGGGACGAAGAAGGGGGAAAGCGCGTGACGAAACACGAGGTGGAGACGCACAACATCGACACGCTGAAACACATAGAGAAGAAACTGATGGACAAAGGGATCCACCGGAAAGACCGCCGTCCGGCGAGCGGGATTCCGCTGGGGAAGCAGTCGAAATCCGGGCACGGCGGGAAGTTCACGTGGGAAGGTCCGGCGGACGAGGCGGAGTACGAGCTGGACGACGTGCCGGCGGCCATCGACGAGAAGGATCCAAACTACGTGGATGAGGAGGCGGAGAAGAGCATATTGAGGGGAGAGGTTAGCGGCGTGGAGGGAATGGTGGTCGGAGAAGTTGACGTGCCAAAGGTGGCGGCGGAAGGGGTTGCTAGAGTGGATGTCCATCATCAGCTACAACCTAATGCTTAATTATTAGTTATCTTAATAAGTTTCTATTACATGCTTCCAACTATCTTCTTTTGTTTTATGTTCAACACTTTAATTAATACTGCCTTTTTTTTTTTTTTCTTTTTACCATTTATTACTTTCTTCATTTCATTTTATTTACTATTTAGCAAAAAGTTTTGTCTATAACTAACGAACTAGCCTGACAATAATCAAATAATCAAATTTAAAATCTTGTAATTATTAATTTAACTCTCGATTTAAGTTTATATTCCAACTACAAATATTGTTAATCAATTTGTACTTTATAAATGTTTTATATTTATATGGGTAGAGAGTGGTTTTTATACGTTAATAATATGTGATGGGAAAGTTTTAAACATCAGGGGATGTAGTTCAGAGTGCTTGTTTAGCACGTGAGAGGTACCCCGCATCTCCATTACAGAATTTTGGAAACTGATTTGCCTCCGTCGTGTGAGCAAGACACGTTGGTTGCTGCATATATCATCTTGCTTGTTTGTCGGGTGTGTTTTGCATGCTTGTTTGTTTGTTTTGCATTGCATGCTTGTTTGTTTGTCGTGTGTGTTTGCATTGCCTGGTGACAAACACGTGTTTCATTTAAGGGCTATGACTAATGGATGGTTGCAGTATACGAATTGGGAATGGTACTTCTACTTCTATTTGGAATCAACTATATATGGGCGAGACACTATGAATCTTTTTGTCACAATACCAATATATGAACATCATAGTATGACTACGGTAAATTTTCTTATTGATCTAAAAATACAGGATTAGGATATTTCTTTAATGCTAGAGATGCAAATCTTATTAAAAACATTTCGATTTCCATTGGTTACGAAGATCAATGGCAATAGAAATCGAATTTGAAGGGTGTTTGTTATGTGAGGTTGGGCTATCCGTTTTTAATGGGAGAAATAAATGTGGCTACTAATGGTTTTAGAGTTTGGAAAAATTTGTGGAGATTGAAGATCCCTCCAAAAAAGAAACTAACATAGTTTGTGTGGTGATCAGCATTTTGTCCATTAAGTATGAGGTTGAGGTCCAATCTCCACTTATGTGAATGGAATAAACTATTTGGCCAGTTTCTACCATTATCTTTTGGCACAAACTATTTAGCCAGTCTCCTATCGCTAGAGGAATACCTTTGGACAAAAAAAAAAAAAAAAAATTCTTCCAAAATACAAAAACTTTATTTGGAGATGTGGAGGTCAATTTTACCAACTAAAATGACTCTAAGAAGCAAATGAGTATACATTCCAAGTTTTTGTTCCATTTTTCACCTCTTATTGTACGAATTCGAGGGAACTATCGTATTTACCACATCACATACCATTTTTGTTCAATGATTCAATTGTATAATATGTAAAAGTTTTGTGACATATTTTACACTTTTTCATAATTTTTAAAAGGGTTAATTCCATCGGGGAAGTCCTTTGTCTTTGCCATTTAACATCCCAGACTATTGTTTATGCCATTTAACATCTCAGACTATTGTTTTTTGGACACTTTAGTCCCAAGACTATCATTTTTGCCATTTAATCTCTAGATTTAGTCTCAAACTATCATTTTTGCCATTTAACATTCCAGACTATTATTTTTGACACTTTTAGTCCTTTTCATGACTTTTTCTATATTTAGTAAGTGTGTTTTTGTCACTTCATATTTTTCTTTTGTTATTTTTCCGATTTCAACCAGTTTAATTGGTTTAGGACTTTATTATAAACCGTTTGAAAAAATATGATTACTAAAAATCAGAGGTTTTCCTAAAGTTCAAAATCAATTAAACCAGTTGAAATCGAAAAAATAACAAAAGAGAAATATGAAGAGAAAATATCTTTAATAAAAATAGGATAAGAGTAATAATATGGGATGTTAAATAACAAAAACAATAGTCTGAGACTACATTTGAAATTGACACCAAAAGTAAGAGATCTCCGAATTAACTTTTTAAAATATCAATAAAAAGTTAAGCACGTTCTATTTATTATTTTTAGAGTAAATACCAAAAATGGTCCATCGACTATAGCTAAATTTACAAATTGGTCATCGACTTTTAATTTCAACCAGTTAAGTCCTTTAGCTTTGTAATTTTAACACAATTTGGTCCGCCGTCTATTATACAGTTTGTTGACCGTGATCTTTGATGATATATATGTAATTTCACGATTCTGCATCATCGTCGGCTGCTGCACCGTCATCGACGATCTCCAGAAGAACTTGCAACTCTCGTCGGAGCACATGGAAGCCTCCAGGATGACGTTGCACCGTTTCAGAAACACATCGTCTTCTTCGCTCTAGTACGAACTCAATTAGAGTGCGGTTTGAAAATGCAACCGGAACCTTAAAAAATCGACGATGGACTATGAAATTACATATATATCCTCAAAAATCACAGTCAACAAATGGTCAAATAGACGGAAAATTAAATCGTGTTAAAATTGTAAAGTTAAGGACTTAATTGGTTGAAATTAAAAGTCGAGAATCAATTGTGAATTTAGTTATAGTCGAGGGACCATTTTAGGTATTTACTCTTCTTTTTATTTGTATGTGCTACTATTACAAAATTTTGTTTTAAATTTGTAAAATAAACTATGATGCTAATCATCGAGGTAATATGAGTCAATATAGTTGAAACTAGTGCGGTGGATTGAATTTTTTATCAAAAAATTATGTATGAAGACCATATAGGACTAGCAGGAGAGAATTAGGTTGGGTTAGCAGGTGGAGTGGTGGGTACACTTCATTTGAGTGTTGACATAACACCAAAGGGCAAAGGTATCCGTTCCAAGAAAACGGCAAAGGTTTCGATTTAACCGAGAACATCCAACGACGGACGACCTCTACGAGCTTCAGCCACGTCGCCACCACAACTATATCTTCTAGAATTCGTCACCACACACACATAGACAGACCAGAAAAATGGCAGCCGCAACCGCCGTTTCCACCACTCTCTCGAAGCTTCTCAAACCTACCTCATCTTCCGCCGCCGCCGCCACCAAACCCTTCGCTCTCCTTTCCTCCAAAACCCCCGCTCTCACTCCTCCCATCTCTTCCGCATTCTCTCTCAGACTTCCCCACCGCCGCCGCCGCTACCCCGGCGCACTTAGATTCTCCACCGCTCCCAAAATCTCCGCCGCTATCTCCGTCGGCGACAAGCTCCCCGACGCGACTCTCTCCTTCTTCGAATCCTCCGACGACCTCCAGACCGTTTCCATCTCGGACCTCACTGCCGGCAAGAAGGCCATCCTCTTCGCCGTCCCGGGCGCATTCACCCCCACCTGCTCCCAGAAGCACCTCCCCGGGTTCGTCGAGAAGGCGTCGGAGATCAAGGCCAAGGGCGTGGACACCATCGCCTGCATATCGGTCAACGACGCGTTCGTGATGAAGGCCTGGAAGGAGAATCTGGGGGTCAAAGATGAAGTCTTGCTGCTGAGCGACGGGAATGGGGAGTTCACCAAGGCGATTGGGTGCGAGCTTGACCTCACTGACAAGCCCGTCGGGCTCGGCGTGAGGTCTAGGCGGTACGCCATGCTCGTGGAAGATGGAGTTGTGAAGGTCTTGAACTTGGAGGAAGGCGGAGCTTTCACTTCCAGCAGTGCTGAGGATATGCTCAAGGCCCTCTAGAGGTTTCTTTTTCCTCTACATTTTGCTGCTTTTCTTGACTCTTGAGGGAATTGAATTTCGATGCTGTTTATGAGGATAATATGATCAATAATATGGATACAATCCACTATAGAGTTTACCTGTCTTTTCTGTTCTAAATACTTCAATTGCTATGTTCTATTGCCTGTCTTTTATGTTCTAAACCAATGTGTTTCTGTGATTGATTAGTACTGTCTAATCTGAGCTAATTCTGAACAGTGGCAACTTCTTGTTAATTGGGATTTAGCCTTTTAGGGATGCTTTTAAATGTGTTAGCATTTGGCTGTTTGGATTGTAGTTAGATCAAAAGAATTTGCTACAGAATTTGTAGCACTACTGTATGTAAATGAGTTTTTGAGTCTGCAAGGTATTGAGTATTGATGCATACTGTATTGGATTGTGAGAGATTGTTCAAGAGTAGTTTTTTGTTAAGAACTAGCGCCCAGAAACACTTGATCTTGACGAGCAAATGTGAAATCCCTGCTTGAAATTTTCTGAATTATGCTACAATAGTAAAGATAACCGGCTACCCAAATTCCTGTTGAGTTGTGATCTGTAGACGAGTTTAAAGCTGTGATCTTGCTGCTAATTCAGTTCCAAGATTATGGTGTTTGATATCCTTAACGAAAACTCTGTATGGTGTTTGAATCTTCAGTTTATCTTCCCTTTTTATTTTGGGGTAGGATTACAATATTGGTTTTAATCTTCTGTTTGTCATCAAACCACTCTGATAATCTGTTCAGAAAAACCGAACTTTTAAAACTCATTTTTATGTAGGTTCTATGAAATGGTTTCTTCTGCCATCTTCATTTCCACTGGAAAATGCAGATATTTGGTTGATAACCATAAACCATGTATGCAATATTGCAATACAATAATGTTTTACACAGATTATCCATAGACTGCTAATCTCTGAACCAGCCAAACATGACAAGGTGAATTCATCTATTATGTCAAAATTAGTGTCCGAAATGGATGCACAGGACAAAATATCTGTAGCATTGTCATATCCATCCATTTTATCATTATGGATTAGATGCAGAACATTATGAATATCTGTTAGTCAACCAACAGACTTGCATTTAAACCATCAAGTTTCTGAGTTAGGTTGTAGCTAGTTTGCTTCATTGGACTTTCTGGAGTCTTGTATTGGTTAGCAGAGCAATTGGTGGTTGTTTATTTGTTGCATATAGCAAGAAACACATGGGAGTACAAGCATATATAGCATGTCTTGAGCTCAGTGTTGCAAAAATCGCGCCTAGGCTTCGATTAATCGGGGCCTAGGCGCTAGGCGGTGAGCCTCCTAGGCGCTCTAGGCGCCCGTCTAGGCATTCTAGGCGTTCCCTAGGCGCCTAGAGGGCGCCTATCGATTTTTTCAACATTGATTGAGCTCCACTAGGCCTCCATCGGGGTTGCTCTTAAGTTTTGGTGGAAAAAGTAAACCTCGAAATGTGTTTCGGTCTATAAGTTCCTTGTATAATAAGTCTACTTCCATACCTTTTCTAAGTAGAAATGGAACTTGACTTTCAGCAAAACAGAACTATTAACTTTTTTAAAGTTGATTAGGTGGAAGCATTTCATAGCAGTGTCTAGAAAGAGGGGTAAGTCAAGGGTAGGTGGAAGGCAAAAGACATCCGTGAAAGGTGACTCAAAGCAACATCATGTTCCACGCATAAAGTTGTTGATGTGTGCCTTTTTTTTTTTTTTTTTTTGGTTGCTTTTATTATGTTTCTTGAGTGATGAATACAATATATATATATATATATTCCAAAGGCCTGTATCTTCTTTGCAATATGCATGACTCCTGAAGTCATGCGCAGATTGTTAAATTTTATTTATTTTTGGGTGGTGGCAGTTTGCTGGCAGCAGAGGGTGGGGGTATTTGTCATGCTATTCACTAATTTTTAACTCATTTCCCCCTATTGATAGGGAATATTTCTCTATCCTACTTATACGTACTGCATACTATCAAGTGAAGTCGTCGTGAAGAATTGTTCCCGACCATAACCGACTCGACTTAAGTGTAAAGATCGAACAAATGTTTAACTAACCGTAGTTTCTACCCTGACCTATTTGCGGATCCTTCTAAGTTCACTTGGAAAATAAATTTAGATTCTTGACCTCGGTCACAACGGCTTAGTGGCAAGTCAGGAACATTGTGGAACGTGGACGTCACTACACATTGAGCTTACTGAGTACATGCACGACATGTGTTAGGCATGTTGAGAGCCCTGTATGTGTCACCTTTCTTCCCATATAAATATCACATTTAATGTGAGAAGAAAGTACTTTTGAACTTTTTCACTTAGTTCCATCAGCCCGAAAATCCGAGTCTAAACACCTAAACTAACAACATAACAAGTAGACTAATTAAGGATCTTTCTATGATCCAATCACACACATTCAAATAATGACTCTAATTTTTCTGTAAATCAAAACACTTTGTTTAATTCTAGTTTTGATTTATTTTGGAACCAAACTCTCCCTTGCATATATATATATTTTTAGGAACCTTGCATATTATTCAAACCTGCGACTGTCTTTGTTTTCTTGTTTAGACAACAATGTCAAAGCTGCCAGACGGTATTTCCATCCCGAATATTCCCCAGAAACTTTTTGGCCCCAACGCCATATGCCCATATGGCCATATCTACCATTTCCCTACTTTTTTTTAGTTCTAATATTCTTTAAAAATAAGCGTTAAAATGTTAAATAGAGTATCAAATTAGGCGTAAAATTGTAATTAAATCAAAAGTAATATATTTTCATCCGTTTTTATCTTTGGTCAAAGATAAAGAATGGTCTTCGTGTTCATTTTGGAGACGAAGAATTTTTTTTTTGATGAATCAATCTTTTAATACGAAAAACTAAATAGGATAACTCAAGTGGCAAATGAGCTTTTTGGGATAACTCGGCTTTGATTCCCACAAGTAATCTCTTGGAACGAACCAGGTAGACCTAGAGAAAGACTTGGACCACATTGTAGATTACACAAAAAAAAAAAAAAATTAATACGAAATTTTATAAATATAATATTGAAGAAATTTGAGAAGGTTCTAATAATGGTCCGACATTTGTCTCTTCAAAAATGAAAAGAGAAAAAAAGAAAGAGGATGCGCACATAGATTATGAATGGAGTTTTAACTTTAAGCAGCCATTGGTTCTAAAATTCCCATTTCGATGTGCTAACGAGGGCCCGGGGGCGCATCGGTTTATGAAATACCATGTAGCGTAAACCACATAGTTACGTGTAAACAAATTGAATCGAGTCAAATATCTTATTATTCGATTTAAATTTGACTATTTTAAAAACTATTCGTATTCGTATTTGATAAATATTCAAATTTAAAATTTTATTCGTATTCGATTCAATTACATTATTTGAATATATTTCATTCCACTTGAACATTCGAATTCGAAATACTATTTGTTTTTTCAAGTTTTCCAATAACAAGTTAAGATAATAAAATATAATAAAATTTAAATATAAATAACATAAAATTTCTATTAATATACTATTATATTAATATATTATATTTATATACTATTTTTTATTGAGAAAACTGTCGAAATTGAATATTAATCGAATTAAATATATTTTGATTCGTATTTGAATTTGAATAAAATGTAAATAGAAATATGCATTTGCATTCGGATTCGTATTCAAATAATTAGAATTTGAATTGAAATGAAATTAAAATATTTGATTTATTTAAGCCTAGATACTAGTTACGACTTGACCCAATAATCAACCCAAAGTTACACAATCACCATCGATAAAAAACAAACCAAATCGACGGCTCTAATCAATATCTTCCCTCTACATATACGTCCCTCCGCTTCGGTTTACCTTCGCTACTCTAACAAACCAGCTCTGTTCTGTTCGAAACTCCCGTCTCCTTCTCTAGATTCAATCTAAGCTCCAAATCCATGGCCACCATCCAGTCCGTCAAGGCACGCCAGATCTTCGACAGCCGTGGAAATCCTACGGTCGAGGTTCGTTCTCTCTGCTTCCAGCCTATGCTCAATCTCCGATCTGTTCTAGATCGTTATTTTCATAGCTTAGATTTTATCTGTTGGATTAATTATATGCCGTTTAGCTCCTCTACGACGGATACTTGTTTCTGACGGGATTGTAAGGATTTATTTTGGTATTGATTCGTACGTACGTATGCGTGTGTGCAGGTTGATGTGATTCTGTCAAATAGTCACTTGGCTAGAGCTGCTGTCCCTAGTGGAGCATCGACTGGTAAAAAAAATCGTTTCTATATGTTTTTATTGTTGCATAGATGTTATCGGATGTTTCGTTTGCAAATCTAGTATTGCATCTCTATAAATAGATTCGAAATTGCTTAAGAACCATTTTGTTGATATAGATTCATGATTTTTTTTTAATCGTTTTGTGAGTAGTGACCTTCTGTCCACATAGCTTAATTGCCTATAAGTTTGTTGGTTTGATAGAGTAGTGTATGTTCTCATCGCCTAGTTTTGTACTTACAAACTGTTAATTGGATTTATATCTGTACTGGATGGCTGGATTTTAACTTATAAATAATTGATAAACTCAGTTATTTCTGGCCAACTGATCTTATTGTTGTGATTCTGTAGGAATTTATGAAGCCCTTGAACTGAGGGATGGAGGCTCGGACTACCTTGGAAAGGGTGTTTCAAAGGCTGTTAACAATGTGAACTCCATTATTGGCCCAGCTCTAGTTGGCAAGGTCTTTATTCTTTGAAACACTATCTTCAATTTTTAATGAATTGGTTTTTGAGAATTTGGCTTCACTTCGATCTGCTTGGTTAATATGTGCTAATATTACTGATTTCTGTACTTTGCTTTCAAATGCCCTTCACAGGATCCAACTGATCAGACTGCTATTGACAACTTCATGGTTCAACAACTAGATGGCACTCAAAATGAGTGGGGATGGTGCAAGGAAAAGGTATCACTTGTTCATCAAAATTGCTGATTGTGTTGGTACTTTTATATTCTTGTTTTTAACAATACTCATCAAAATTGCTGATTGTGTTGGTTTTCAGCTTGGTGCAAATGCTATCCTGGCTGTGTCTCTTGCGGTTTGCAAAGCTGGTGCAGCTGTCAAAAATATTCCTCTGTACAAGGTATTGTGCTGTTGTCATTACCTCAATGTCTGAAATGGATTGTTATGCCTTTTGTATTCTGATGATTTTGAATCTTATATTCCTCGTACAGCACATTGCCAACCTTGCTGGTAACAAGAAATTGGTGTTGCCTGTTCCTGCCTTCAATGTCATTAATGGTGGATCCCATGCTGGAAACAAACTTGCAATGCAGGCATGTCTTTGTTTGTGCTCACGCACTCTTCAGTGCAGCCAGAGCTTATGATTCTCCTAGAATGGTTGTTCTAATAGTTTTCTTTTACAGGAATTTATGATTCTTCCCGTTGGAGCTTCTAGTTTCAAGGAGTCCATGAAGATGGGCTGTGAAGTATACCACCATTTGAAGGTGATTCTTGACTCCCATATCACTTTCATTATACCAACTAATGCATCATGCATATTGCCAGGAAAAAAGTTTATTTGTTATGCCTTGTTAAGAGGCTATTGAAAGAGACTTGTCAAATGTCTTTAATTTATTATTAACCCCAAATTTTATTGGGTGTACAGGCTGTGATCAAGAAGAAATATGGACAGGATGCCACCAATGTTGGTGATGAGGGTGGCTTTGCTCCTAATATCCAGGTGAAAATTAGTCTGTATGCTTGTTTCTGCCCTACTTCTCTGCTCTTAATAGTAGCTTACTAGCTTCTCACATTCATGTGCTGTGTGAATCTTCAGGAGAACAAGGAAGGTCTTGAATTACTCAAGACAGCTATTGAAAAGGCTGGATACACCGGAAAAGTGAGTTTTGGTTTTCTGTATGCTTTTCTTTTCCTGTTAGTTAAGTTTCCAAGTAAATTTGAAGCTGAACTCATTTTTCATACAGGTTGTTATTGGAATGGACGTTGCTGCATCTGAATTTTATGGAAAGGATAAAACTTATGATTTGAACTTTAAAGAGGAGGTAAAGGCTGCATCTGAAAAGGCTTGGCCTCTTTACTGCATACATGGCTACATGCATCTGAAGCTACATATGCTTGAATACTTTTGTAAACCCATTGCATTTAGAATTTAATACTCTCCCATTATTTGCTGATGCTTCTCCATCATTATATTTTGCAGAACAATGATGGCAAACAAAAGATCTCAGGTGACCAGCTCAAGGATCTTTACAAGTCATTTGTTTCTGAGTACCCTATTGTCTCAATTGAAGATCCATTTGACCAAGATGACTGGGAAACCTATGCTAAGCTCACAACTGAAATTGGGGAGAAAGTGCAGATTGTGGGAGATGACCTCCTGGTTACTAACCCTAAGGTTAGGCTTCATTTATATTTGACCAATATGATGGGTAACCTATTGGGGTGCTTCCCTGCTTTTGTTCATCTCTCCAAATAACTTGACACTGACTCAAAACTTCTATTCTGCAGAGGGTTGCCAAGGCAATTGAGGGTAAAACATGCAATGCTCTTCTTCTCAAGGTAGAGTACTTTACAATTAAATTGCAATGCTCTTCTTGCAGAGGGTTGCCAAGGCAATTCATTGTTTCTTCCCCTTATCCTTTAGAGACTTCATGGTCATGATTGTTTTGATTTATATACAGGTTAACCAAATTGGTTCCGTCACTGAGAGTATTGAAGCTGTTAAAATGTCTAAGAAGGCTGGCTGGGGTGTAATGACCAGTCACCGCAGGTATGGAATTCCAGACCTCTTAGGAGTTGGGACTGGTTACTGCAAAATGCATTGAATGTGTCTTTTCCCTTAAAACCATAGTTTTTGTAAATAACTGTGCTTATTCGGTGCAGTGGAGAGACTGAGGACACCTTCATTGCTGATCTTGCTGTTGGTTTGGCAACGGTAATTTCTTAATTATGAATCCGGCTTATGATTCTATAAATTTTCTATCAGAGATATTTGTTTAAATTGCAATTTACTGCCAACTTATAGGGACAAATCAAGACTGGAGCACCATGCAGATCTGAGCGTCTTGCCAAGTACAACCAGGTATACAACTGATTTTAAGCACTCCATTTCCTGCCTATCATATGTTCCGTAATTCTAATATCCTCTGCGAATGCAGCTCTTGAGAATTGAGGAGGAACTTGGATCAGATGCTGTTTATGCTGGAGCAAGCTTCCGTGCACCAGTTGAGCCCTACTAGAGCAACAGTGAAGCCTGATTCCACACCTAACTCTGTACTCTGTACTTGGGGAATAAATTATGCGCAATCCTTTAGTTAGTAGTAATAATTATGTCTTTGAAGTTTTTGTTTTGAGGTTTAAACAATGCCCGGGTGGGAATGTTAGGCTGTGCGCGCTCATTTTTGACTTGAGTGTATTTTTGACTTCATTTTGTGAACTGGAAATGCAGAGTTTGTCTTGTCTTAATATAAGCTTGCCTATTTTGGTTTAAGTACTTGACTACTTTGTTATTCTAATATTCTGTCATTATTTTGGAGGTAAATCATATTGTGAATGTGGATTGATTCTGATATATGTTTGTTTTTAATAAGTTTATACTATATTTTGGATTAAAATAAATTTGTAATATAATATACTAAATATAAATCTGTAAAATAATATATTAATAATAAATATGTTGATGGATCTCGATTCAACATAGAACAATTGTATTTTGGATACGTTGTCCATCCAAAATGCCAGCCTAGCCCTGACAGAAGAGACCCAGAGAACACAAGAAAGTCCAAAGAATCAAGCCCATAATAGATGAACGGGATTAGAAAGGACATGAATAGCTCAGAGCAAATTATTGTTCACGAAGTGTTAGACTATAATAAAATGTACATTTTTAATATATTAAATGTACATTAGTTTTATATTGAATGTACATTATATAATATAATGTACACTCAGTACAAAAATAATGTACATTCTTTAAATACAATGTATATTATTTTTGTACTGAATGTATATTATTTTACCGTATATAAAAAATGGTCCACACAATAATGATGGATAACTCGGTACCAAGACCCAAGACAAAGACAATTGGCCTTGGACCAAGCCTGTAATTACTTAAATAGATAGCATAGACCATTATAGATACAAATTGTAAAGTTCTCCATTTGGTAAAATGCCATACAGACGCATAAGGAAATTCTTTATTATTACTATTGCAAGTATAAGAAAAGGGAAGAGCCTAAAATTGACACGTTGAGAAGAACAGAGAAATTCTTTCACTATCTCACCAAATTTAACAATGACATTCCAGCTGACACCAAGAAATTTCTGAAAATGATATTAGAAAACTTCATAATTTATTTTTTCCGAAATAAATCCATATTTTAAGCATAGAATCTTAGCTCCAACTAAGAATTAATTAAATGCGTTGAGGCATATTACTAAACTATAAAATCTTTGATAATGTCATATTTTAATTCATAGTTATAACATTATATGTTGTGATTATTATTATTTTTATAATGTTTTAATTAACACTAGTACGAAAATTAGCATAAGAAAATGTTGCACTCATACATTATTGTAAACAATTCTTTTTAGTAGAGTAAGAAATCAATCCTAGTGCCTCAAACCAAACAACTTAACTTGATAAATAAATGGTTAATGTAATTGTCCCAAATGCTCTCACTATTATATGAATGCATGATATTGTAGCAAGTCTTGTTTGGTCCAAAGCATTTCTTCAATATTACTATAATTCCCAGCTCATAATCTCTTTAGTCTTTATGGTGAGATGCAATGAGCAAACCACAATTTCCAAATACCTTTTGGCGTGTGGGGATGCAGCCATGCTGGCATACCAATAGTTATACCATGAACCATCTTGTATTGTGGATTCTAAATAAAAAGTTATATATTTACACATGCAATTAACAGTTTGTATTTGTAAATAAATTTAAGGTACATAACATGTTAACTATAAACAAATAATCTGAAAATTATTTTAAATCAAAATTCACATTACAATGGTGAAGGTACGATTTGGCCAGGAATACAGTGGTGGGTAATTGCGTAAACCCGAAATAAAAAACGACTTCGACCCGTTTTGGCCATAATAGGGTCGGATTCGAGGCTAAACGAGCCAAACCGACCATAACATTATAATACGGTTCGGATTTCGGGTTTTTGGATTCAAACTAGAATCCGACCCGAAACCCTCTCACTTTATCTGTCTCTGCCTCTTCGTCTCTCCGGCCTCTCACTCACACCATAGATCTGGAGAAAGCTGTAAAAAATCCAAAGCCGATAACCGCCAGTCCGCTACTCTAAGGCCAAAGCCGTCAAAGGGTAACAATTTGCTTTATTATTTTTCTTTTCGTTTTTTCCAGGTGGGTTTAGGGTTTATTTAATCCTAGGTATTTACATTCATACATCCAGAGTTTTAAGCTTTAATGGTGGTCTGGCTGCTCTAAGGCTAAAGCCGTCAACAGGTAACATTTTACTATATTTTTTTTTCGTTTTTTCCAGGTGGGTTTAGGGTTTATTTAATCCTAGGTATTTTACATTCATACATCCAGAGTTTTAAGCTTTAATGGTGGTCTGTTTAATGAATTTGCTTACCTTGCCTCTACGTTGGTTAATTTTTTGTGTACGCTCCAGAAGTGTTATGTTTTCTTAAATGTTCTAATTTCCAGAAAATTTAGATTGAGTTTGGATTTTCCAGCCATGATTTATGTTTGCTTTCCTATGCTAGCATTAGAAAGACATGCACAATATTATATTTTCAATATAGATGTTTCCTGAAAGCATTATAAAATGAAATTTAATCACTGTAGACCACCAAGAACAAGGAAAATTGGCCTTTTGGGTTGTCATGTGTAGAATATTGTAATTATTGTTTTGCTTTTTTTTTTTTTTTTGATTGCATATTTGGATTTAGAATTTTGGGTTTGCTTCCATAATTTTCTTGCTCAAAATTAAAATTTTGCAATTTTTCTGAACAATGTTACATTTTCGGGTTTCTAGCACCCGATCTGGCCCGACCCTTACCTTAAGCACCCAAACCCAAAAATTTTCGGTTCGGTTTTGGGCTATAAAAGAGGGGGCCCGAAAATATTCGGGTGACCCGAATTGGCACGGGTCGAACCCGACCCGCACCCAGCCCTACATCTATCTAATTCTAATTTTAATATTTATTAAATCAACATATTAAAGCTCTAATTTTTTTTTATTGAATTAAATTGTTTTTAGACATCAGTTACTGTCTTCAACAGGGTAGAAAGATTGGTTGGGGTTTTCTTTTGAGAGATCTGGTGCTGAAGAGTGAAGAAAAGCATTTGATGTATAATCAAAATTAAGTCTTGATGTAGAAATGGGTTGAAATAAATTCCAGTCCTCTGATTTTATACTTTTTTTTTTTTTTTTTTTGGAAGTTGCAGCATTTCATTTTCTATGGGTTCTGTCTGATAGATTTTCTGGTGAACTGAATTTTGAGCTGGGTTTCTGTCAGGTTGCAAATTTGAAGGTTTTCAAACAATCTGAGGGAAAGTTGTGAAATCATAGAGTGGAAGGAAAGGGGAAAGGAACAGATTTTACCCGTTTCAATCTGTGAGAAATGGATTCCGGGATTGGAAGTTCGATTCCGGAACTGAAAGATTTCAAGATAGGCAGTTGGGTTCCAACACCCCCAGCAAAGCCTGGCTTGCTGGCATTGGAGCCGATCTGCGAAACAGTGCAGGAAAATGAGCAGATTAGAGCAAATTGGTCAGACTTGCAAACAATTCCACAAGATTTTTGCATAGGCCAAATGAACCCATTAGAACCAGGAGGGTTCTTGCAGGGAAATTATGCTCTTACCAGGGATGATTGGTTTGATTTGACAAACTTGCAGAACTTCTCTATTGATCCAGACAACTGGAACACTGTGTCATTTGGGATCTTCTTGGCACTGGCACATGCTGCAGGAGCCACGGCGCCAGTTGAAATTCCCCCTGAAGATATAGCATTCAATCCCCTCTTCAGTTCTCAGAATGCAGGTATCAGTTTCTGGAAATATAATTGCAGTGTAGAAAACTCAATAAGTTTAATGGGTTCTAATTTTCAACCTATTTGTCTCTTAAAACTGATGTATAATGCCAAAATGCATATATGTGCAGATGGAAGTTCTGTTAGCTCCAGAATCTCTTTCGATCTGAATTCTCTACCCGAGAGCAATGCAGCCTCAAGCAGCAACTCGTTCCAGTTTGCACCCATCACCCCGGTTCAGAACAATGGAAGACAGAGCAAGCTAAATTTAAATCTAAACCTTAATGAGATACCGATACTAGAAGAAGAAGATGTAGAGGAAAATGTTGAAGAAAGTGACCTCAAAATTGGTTCCATCTCCAAACTCTGAAGAAACCTGATTCCACACCAAACTCTGTACTTGATGGGAATGTTACTTAGGGAATATTATGTGCAATCCCTTAGTTGTAATTATGTCTTTGGAGTTTTTGTTTTGAGGTTTAAACAATGCCCAGGTGGAAATGTTAGTCTGTGAGCGTGTGTGCTCATTTTTTGTGAACTGGAAATGCACAGTTTTATTGTCTTGTCTTAATATATGTTTATAGTAGTATATTAATAGACCGAAATAAAATACTGTACTTAAATAGATAGCATACACCATTATAGATACAAATTGTAAATTTCTCCATTTGGTAAAATGCCATACAGACGCATAAGGGAATTCTTTATTATTACTAGTGCAAGTATAAGAAAAGGGAAGAGCCTAAAATTGACACGTTGAGAGAACATAGAAATTCTTTCACTATCTCACCAAATTTAACAATGACATTCCAGCTGACACCAAGAAATTTCTGAAGATGATATTAGAAAAATTCATAATTTTTTTTCCCGAAATAAATCCATATTTTAAGCATAGAATCTTAGCTCCAATTAAGAATTAATTAGATGTGTTGAGGCAAATATTACTAAGTTATAAAATCTTAGACAATGTCATATTTTAATTCATAGTTGTAACACTATATGTTGAGATTATTATTATTTTCGTAATGTTCCAATTAACACTAGTACATAACTAGCATAAGAAAAATGTTGCACTCATTACTCATACATTCTTGTAAATAATTCTTTACTTGAATAATCAAATAGCATTTAGTACGCATAACATATGCTCTCAATCTTATATGAATGCATGATAATTGATATTGTAGCAAGTCTTGTTTGGCCAAAGCATTTCTTCAAGATTACTATGATTCCCAACTCATAATCTCTTTAGTTTTTAGGGTGTGAGATGGTGAGCAAACCACCATTTCCAAATACCTTTTGGGGTGCGGATATGCTGGAATACCAATTGTTATACTATGGATAATCAAAGTCTATATTATATTATGGATTGAGTTAATACCCAATATCGTCCTCGACTATAGTGGTTTTTCTCAATTTCGTCCTAAACGACTTTGGTGACCTAATATCGTCCCAGACTTTTGTGTTTCGCGCAATTTAGTCCCAGACTTTTGTGCTTTTGCTCAATTTAGTCCATCATTTGTTATTCTGTCCATTTGGTGTTAAATAAATAGACAATTAAGTAATTTTAATATTGGCATCTCTTTACTCATAGACATGTGAACTGCGAAATCTCTTTTTTTTTTTTTTACGAATTACTCCCAGAATTACTCCTAAAACTGCGAATATAAAATTTGATTTGCAGGTCCGGGAGTAATTCTGGGTGTAATTTGTACAAGAAAGAGAAATTTCGCACTTCACAAGTTGAAAGTAAAGAGAGATCAATATTGACATTACTGAATTGTCCCTTTATTTAACACCAATTTGACGGAATAACAAATGGAGGACGAAATTGAGCGAAATACAAAAGTCTGGGACGATATTAGGTCACCAAAGTCGTTTAGGACGAAATTGAGAAAAACCACTATAGTCGAGGACGATTTTGGGTATTAACTCATTATGGATTCTAATACAAAAATTATGTGTCTATACATGCAGTTAACATTTTAATGTAAATAAATTGAGGGCACATAACATGTTAATTATAGACACATAAAATGGTAACTATAGATGCATAGATTGTTAACTTCATATAATTACAGATACATAAACTATTAACTACAGGAAAAGAATATGTTAGCTGCAGATACATAATATGTATGTGACCTTAAAATTTATTTATGTATAGACATATAAACAGTTAATAGGAGCATAATCTGAATGTTATTCTGGATCAGAATTCATGATATATAGTATAATTTGGGCAGGAATATAATACAGTGGTGGGTAATTGCGTTGAATTTTCCTTGTGTCTCGGCGATCTATGCGCTGACATATATGAGCGGGGAGAGGTGGGCAGCAAGGGTGGTGCCGGTGCCGCTGGTGGTGGCCCTCGTCCGTCTCCCATTTGGCAATAATGTATGTATTTCTGTCCCTTTCTCTGCTCATCAATCAATGCCTTTCCTCGTCTTTGTCAATGCCAGAAAAAAAAGGGGAGATTCTATCCATATGCTCACCATTGGTCACACACTCCCTCTGTATAATCTTTTTTTTTTTTTTTTTTTTTTGAAATATCGTATAATATTTTTAATTTATGTACTTGTTTCACAAAGAAACTTTGGAATAGAGGAAGAGAATATCATAAGAGTATCCCAATGGGAAATTCTATTCACACCCCCCTTTTTACTATTTGCACCACCTATATAATAGGTCAAACCACTTTATAGGTGGTGCTAACTAAAAATTGCTATTTGCACCCCATCATTTAATGTGGTCCAAAGATTAATATTTATTTTATATTTTTTTTACAATCATTATTATTAATTAACAAAAAAAAAAAAAAAAAAAACTAAGCCGCTAAGCGTCACCTTCTTCGGTGAGAAGGCAACTGGGCTGCCTTCTCCGGTGAGAAGGCAGCCCAGTGGGTCACCTTCTCGCCGGAGAAGGCAGCCCACTGTGTGGGTTGCCTTCTCCGGCGAGAAGGCGACCCACTGTGTGGGCTGCCTTCTCGCCGGAGAAAGCAACCCACACAGTGGGCTGCCTTCTCGCCGGAGAAGGCAACCCACACAGTGGGCTGCCTTCTCCGGCGAGAAGGCGACCCACTGGGCTGCCTTCTCACCGAAGAAGGCAGCCCAGTTGCCTTCTCCGGTGAGAAGGCAGTCCGTCGCCTTCTCACCGGAGAAGGCGACGGTTGGTTTTTTTTTTTTTTTTTTTTTTTTAATAAATTAAATTTCGAATTAATTAATTATTATTTAAATCTAATAAATGTGGTTTGAATAAGGGGGTGCAAATAGCATTTTGACCACCCATTAGACTATTTGCACCACTTATGTATTTATTATAAATTTTCACCTTTTTAGATTTTCAATGTACTTTATACCCCATTTTTAGTCAAAGGGGGTGCAAATAGCAACACCCATCCCAATAGAGATTTTGGGGTGATTTTTGAGGAAATATAATATTATGTAGAAGAGAAAGAGAGAGTAATTAAAGTCTTTAGAGCATCCACACCAGTGGTGAATGAGGGGTTAATGTCAGACCATTAAACTTGGGAGGGGATAATAACAAATATGGGGTAGGGTTATTTGGAGAGATATTTGTCCTGCAAGTGAAGAGAGATTTCAGAAGTGGTGGGACCCACCACAAAAAGTCAAAATTTTCACCACTGATAACAGCCACGCGTGGCTGTCACCATAGCGCATAGCGGGCGCGTGCAGTGCACGCGCCTGACAGTTACAGTTTTTTTTTTTTTTTTTTTTTCCCCTCCCCTCCCATCTTCTCTTTCCTAATCACTCTTACATTATCCCTCAATTCTCCCCAACTAATGTGGATGCTCTTATAGGCCTTAGTTTTTGTCAGATGTGTGGACCCCACCAAATCAGTGAAATTGTTTACTGGTGCGCGTTCTGCGCACCAGGACAGTCAGGCGCGTTATTTCATTTGCAGTTTTTTTTTCCTTCTTTCCCTTCTCTCTCCTAGTCGCATCTGCAAAAGCTCTTCAAAATCCATGCCTATTGAGAGTGCTCTAATTGGAATGCGATCATTAATTTATGCACCCATGTTTTGAGTATAAATTTTATTCTTGGTTGATTCAAAAAAAGTAATTAATATATTAAAACATATTTCGTTATGTATTTCTTCGACCGAAGAACTTTGGGACAAGGACAAAAAGGATTTTAGAACTGGAGTGCAATTTTAATTTATACACTTACATCTTGAGTAAAATTTAACTATTTGATCAATTCAGAAAAGTAATAAACGCTGTTGAGATACTTTTCTCCATGTCCTTCTTACACCAAGGAACTTTGGGACAAGGGCATAGGAATGTCAGAATTGGTGTGAAATCATTAATTTATCCACATATGGAAGAAAGTGAATCAGCTAAATATAGGAAGTGAAGGAGTCTTTACAAAAGACTTCAGTATTCTTGACAACATTAGTTCATGTCTCATTGGCATATGTGTCTTTGGGCTTATATAGTAGTGCTTTTATGATGATCAAAAGAGGTGGTCGAATGGATTGGTTGGTATAATTCTATGCTTAGTAATGGATTAGAGTCTTTTGACTTTCATAACAATATACATTTATTCTTTGTCTTAAACTCATTATATGTTAATTAGATTTCATGAGTTAGAGGTCCCATTCACCTATATGCTTTTGGTTGTGTTTTAGGGGTAAATTATTTCGTGGATCCAGATTCACCTTGTGGTCTAAAATACACAATTTACATATTGAATGTTCACAATTTTGTAAAAGGTAAATTGTGAACATTCAATATATAAATTGTGTAAGAAGGAGAATTGGCAATGGTAACTCAACATTCATATGAGGTCAACCGTGGCTCCCGGGGATCCCAGCCCCTTGGTTCAAACTATTATGCATGTTGAATTAAATGGTGCTTTGGTTTCAGGTTTAATTGATCATGCTACTAAGATCTGGGACCAGGACATTCTAAATGATATTCTCATACATGAGGATGTGGTTCGTATCTCTAGGACCCAGTGAGTCTAGGTTATGAAGATTCTTGATATTGTCTAAATGATCCCAAGGGGATCTACTCTATTAAAAGTGGTTACATGGGCATTGTAGGTAACTTGGAGGACACCACCGGTTCGTTTGATAAATGGACTAGTCTATGGAAGCTAAAAGTGCCCTCAAATGGAGGACTTTCCTTTGGAGAGCTATATATGATATTCTCCCTACCACCTTGAATTTGCTTATAAAGAGAGTGGATGTGAACCCCACATGTCCTATGTGTGGTCTCTACCATGAAGATGTTATGCATTCATTAATTTTGTGTGACTATTCTTGGATGGTTTGGAATGAATCCCTTCTGCTTATCACCACTATTATTGGCAACACTTTTCCTGTGTGGTTTAGAAATGTTATGGCTTCTTTGACTGAAGAGAATGCTAACCGTGTTGTAGCTGTTTTGTACCACTTGTGGCGTGCTCGGAACAACGCCGTATGGGATGGAAATCTCCCACTACCGAGAAAGCTTTGGTGGCAGGCGGCTTCGAATTACCATGGTGGCAGGTTCATGGTCGGCGCCCTCAACAGCAGGCAATTCCAAATGGTGCTCCTCCAATCCACCTCGGGCCCAGATGTTACCTAGATGCGGCATACAGACCGGTGACGGGACCGGCTTCGTTTGGAGCTGTCTTATTCGCACAGGACGGACGCTTCTTGGCTGCCTATAATGGCCAAACTGGGAGCTGTTTTTCACCATTAATGGCGGAGGCTATAGCTTGTAAGGAAGTGCTCTCTTTGCTTAAGGAGCGACAATGCCTTTCAATGGATCTTTTTACAGACTGTTCGGATCTTCGCAGCTCTTTGCTTCACACTCGTACTCCTATCCTTTCTTATGTTGGCTCGGTGATCAACCAATGTAAGGAGACTATGTCTTTGTTTTCCTTTTGCTCTGTCAATTTAGTTCCTATAACTTTTAATTTACATGCGCATCATTTAGCTTCGGCAGCCTTTGCTCAGGCTAGCCCTATGTACTGGGACTTGGTCCCTCCTGACTCTATTCCTTTATTCTTGCATTAATGCAACGCGTTCTTTTGCTTTCAAAAAATATATATATAAATTATGTATTTTAGACCAGAACCCACCTTGTAAGATGGGTTACTAGATTGATCCCTTATTGGGTGGAATTCTAGGCCTTCTCATGTTTCCTTTTTTGGGCCCAATTCTTCCCTTGGACTTTGGATCTCTTGTCTAATTATCTCATTGGTTAGAGTAATAGAGTATATATTGGCCAATGAATTTTTTTTTTCTCATTTTTTATCTATCAACTATTACACATCTTTCACATTTGGTCTCAAACTATCAAATTTCTACTATATTTAACCTTTCCGATCAATTTTCTTTCAAATCTTATCTAATTTTCTTCAACAATAATCCTAAGATATTATATTCTACTATGTTGTCTAGGTGCTGCTTAAATTCAAATAGTAAGACTTTTATGTGGGAGATTTCCAACTAAGGTAAGATTCACTTCATTTATATATTTTCAACTTATTACGTTTTAAAATGTAAATCAAAAAAAAAAATCAAAACTACAAATTTGCATTATATATTTATATGTACATATATAAATTAAAGTATACAATATAATGGATCGGAATTAACATAAGGAATGATTGGAATTTGTGCATGATATTTTAGTGGGTGGGTGGTCCTAGCTAGGTAGCTTAGTAAGAATTGTATCACCAAGTTTGTCTTTAGCAAAAAGCTTTCATCGTCTTTATCAATGGATTAAAGAAAGGTTAGGTTAGGAATTGCATTCAAAGCTTTTTCCTAACGCTGCGGTCCCCAACTCCCCATATATTCCATTCACCACACTTACTTGCGTCTACACGAAACATACTCTCATCTTTACCTACTCTCCAATATAATCTATTTTTTCTACTATTTTATTGTAACCACAAAGAAAATCGCAATCGTTATTCAAAAATGTGTATTAAATAACTTTCGTTTTTATATAATAACACACAAATTATATAAAAAAAAGGTAAATTATACTGTACTAGAAAGACTCCATATAATGGCAAGAATTGAACTTGTAACTATATATTTGTGTGTATGTATGGCTGGCTAGTCATGAGGTTTTTAATGTTTTTCTTTTTTTTTTAGAAAATGAGAAAAACCAACGATCATTGTTTGATAGTGTGCATTAAATAAATCTCATTTATTATTTTATGTAATAACCTGCAAAATAAATAAAAAAGATAAATCCTACTAACAAAACTTTTTGTGATATATATACTCAATTGAAAGATTGATAAGAATCGAAATCTTAACTTTTTGGTACGAGGTTTTTAAAGTTAAGTTTGGATTTATGATTGAAGTACAAGCTAAGGTTGCCGACAGTATTAAGGTTTAGGTGGGTACGGATCCTGCGTTAAATCTTCTCTCCAATAGAGCCTACAAAAATGTTAGATTAGCAAGAAAAAAAATTGATAAAAAAAACCCCACCCCCGTTAGTCCAAAAACCCACCTTCAAGTTTTTTTTTTTTTTTTTTTCCTTAAAAAAATCATCCTTAAAATCCACAATTCTGGGTGCTTTTAGAAATTATTTTTTAATCAAATACTTTTTCAATACATCAAAATGCAAAAGAACAAGGCTACAAGCAAAACATTAAAACACAATTCTACCCGACACGAGCATGGTTTGTTTCGACAATTCGACCTATAGCCCTATAAGGTCCTAATGTACGCTAACTGAGTATATTCATGATCTGATTAAAAAAAAAAAATGCAATCATTCTTCTCAAAAAAAAAAAAAAAAAAAAAAAAAAAAAAAAAAAAAAAAACGCAATCCAACATCTCATCATGTGAGTTGTTATACCATGGATTAGGGTGGTAGACCCTTTTCTTAAACGACGTATAAATTGTATATTTTTAGTATTGAAATTGTAAACTTCTAAAATATAAATTGTGTTTTTAAGTCAAAACACATAATAGTTGTAAAAAGAAATTTGTAAATACAATATAAGGTCTTCAAATCTTAATCTGTTAATATTGTGTGACTGTAGTATTTGAAATGAACTTGTGAATACAAAACAAAGTAATCAATTACATATATGTTAACATTGTATGTTCGTAATTTACAAATTGTAAATTTTTAAAAGGTGAATTGTAAATATTTGGACTCGAGTTTACATTGCAATGTTGACCCGGGTTTAGGGAATAATTTGTGCTCATCCCGTGAAGCCAACAATCTCATAATACTTATTTGGTGGATGATCTAATGCAATTAGATACAATAAAAATTTAATTACTCGAAATAAATGAGAGAATTTTCCTAATCCATCTCCAGTGTGATGTGTTTCAAATAATAGTCTAATTAGGTTGATTTAATGAAGTTTAATTATCTGCACCCAAAAAAAAATGAAGTTTAATTATGAAAAGTTAAATGAACTAAATAGATGACTTCCCTTGAGGAAATGTCACAGGATCGAACCCTAGTGGTGAGATATTAACTTTTTAGTCTTCAACAGTTTGAAAAAGTATAGAACGGATAATGCCTTGTAATATAGTTAATAGTATTGAAGAAAAAACTAAATAGATGACTTTGTTTGGAAATTAATTTTAACTGTTCACTAATCGTATTATTATATTATTTGACTAATTAATTGTGTTAATTGTTATTTATACAACCACATTTCATACAATTAATTACTCTTCTCCCTTGTGCACAGTGAGCACCGGTCTAGCTTCTGTGATTAATTTTCAGTTGAGTCACCATGATTTACATCCTCCCATCGCTCTGTCGGGCCGGGGTATGGGGGGCCCTTGGGGTTCAACCTTTTGGAAGAATTACTCTTCTCCCAAACAATTAATTACTCTATAAATACGCACGAGGTATAATGTATAAATGGGTCCTCTTACAACTTAACCAAAGGTCTTAAAATCAGACATTAAAAATACAATTACCTTAAAAACCTATGAAGGAGTGCTTTGTTACATTTTAAGGTCTTGACATGAACAAGATTAATTTTGGTGTGTGATTGCTAATTGCCAAGCTAGGAAAACATGTTGTTAGACCCCAGAAAAATTACTTTATAAATTGAATAATTCATTAAAACTAACTCAGGGCTTTCTCATTGAGGAATTTTTGTTTAATTTTTCTTTTCAATTTCTGAGATAAATATGCTAATTTGGATGAGATAGGAGAAAAGATTGGCATGTTATTCAAAATGATATAAACTTCAACAAATTATATCGTGGACCAGGATCCACAATTCACTGTGAACACGCAACACGCACACGTGCACACATGCTTGGAAAGTTGGAAGCAGACACACCATGGACCACCCCATCTTGTTGAGAGAGAAAATATGTAGAAACTTTGATGCAAAACAAACACAACTAAAATAACTAACAATATTTGTTACAATTGTCCAAGCTAGAATTTTAATGTTAATTTAAACATTTTAATTATATTTGCATCAACACATGTAGGCACAACTGAAAGCAAGTACACCACTTAAGTGACAATTAAGAGTGGACCACCCCCACATGTTTATCATACTATACACAACAAACGCATCTAAAAATAACTAACATAACTAACAATTATTGAAACTAACTGCCAAGAATCTTATGATCTAGTGACACTAAGTTGATACTAACTAAATTAAAATTTCACTTTAACTTATTTGATCGAGTTTACCAAAATGGCCCATGAACCATGGTATGATACTATGATGGCATGGGTGAAAAGTTAACACAAATAGTGTGAAAGCAGCAGAAATAGGAATCACAAATCAGATAACTCGTGAACCATTTCACTTCATCTTAGACACAAAAGCTAATTAAGGCAGGCTACAAGACAAATTATTGGCTAGCTTGGTTAATTACTATTCTGCCCTCCCATTATTCATTTTACATTTTTACCCTTCTCCCAGAAGATCCAAATTAGCAAAACGGCAAAGAGAAAGAGAAGAGATGACAACAAATGAGCAGCACGGCACCACCCTTGATTTGGGTATACACGTGGCGTTCGAGAGAAAAGTAGCACGCAAAATTGGTGCTGCCTCGAGGTACGCGATCACTGAAAGACTAACTGGGCCCAAAGCACGAACTACCATCGAAATGGAAGTGAAAAGCAGATAAGATTCTCGAGACCTTGGAATTAACGAAGGGATGGATTAGAGGAAACGCTGTTAAAGACTGTTTACGGTCAACTACCGGAGTAACGGTCAAACATATGCTTTCCGATGTGACCCTACGGGAATCCTGCTAAACTTTACTCAAGATCACCAAAATTTAACCTCCCTTCATCATTAGCAAAACACGATATATATGATGTTAACTATAATTGTTTTTTTTTTTTTTTTTTTGTGATTAAGAATCGAGATTACTTGTTAATCTCGTGTTTTGATAATCATGATGTGAAATTTCGATCTGAGGAAAGTTTTTACAGAATTCCTGTTGTCTCCAATGATGTGACAGCTACAAATACCTCAATTTTTAATTTTATTTGCACAAAAATAAAAGTTGATATGTCAGTTGTTATACTAAGAACTTACCAGAACATTCGATAAATTTAGAAAGCTCGTTATTATATAACCAATAAAATAACTAACCGTTTGCCTAACTAGACTTGTTTACTTGTCCAATGGGCAAAGACCGTGTGCGAATCCCATGTGTGGACTGTGGTTCTGCATAGGACAAAAGTTGCACTTCTTTATTACGTCAAAAACAGTTAATGATATTTGAGATATTTTTAAATAAAAAGCTCATATAAAAATATATCTAAAAAATTTTTATTATCAAATTCATCAGACTAAATATATATATATAAAAAATCATGTGAAAATAACATAATATAAAGTAAAAGTTGAAAACGAATCTCTTTGCAACTCTTGCAAGTCAATTATTATTATTATTATTACTAAAGTTAAAAAAAATTGAATTTATACTAAGAAAATTAAGATTGCAAGAAAAGAAAAGAAAAAAAAAATATAATTATATGGGTGATAAAATAGCCGGCGTACTATATTTAAAATGACAGTTATTTAACAGATTTTTGAATGAACGACCCATGAAAGTTTCCCGCCAACTATCAACTATCAATCTATCATGACTTTACATATAGTACAACCGAAAGGCCCGGTGACCTTTTCTTCTGTGCCAGCAAAGGATAGTAATGGACTATTATAACCCCACCATAATCCTATCCGATTCATAAAATAAGAGCACTGATTTCAGCAAATTAATTACTACTCCCAACCTCCCCCACAATTAGAAAAGCGTGCATGATTGTACTACCTGGGGGGACCACTAACGGCGTCATTGACGGCACCGGGGTGGGTTGGACGCCATGCAAGAGGCATCACTGCAAAACAAAGAACGAAACGTTAACGCACTAATTAACGGAGTCATGATTCCAACAAAAACCCAAATTTGACAATTCAGATGTTATCTTTGCCAGATGTCGAAACCGCAGATCATTGTCCACTCACGTGTTCAGCAGTTCTTCAGCCGCTTCACACGCCATCCGCCTTGTAATGATGCGAAATTACGTCTCTGCCCCTAACCACCGTTCTCACTTCAGGTGTATATACCTGTGTACTTCAGTGTATATATATGTGTTATTTCTGAATTATAAAAAACATGAGAACTGAGAACAGACATAAAAACATAAAAACATAAAACCATAATAATAATATAATAATAGTCCTGGGTAATTTACCGGGAGAAATGGTTACAAGTAATGAAAGGCTTTTTCTACTAGTCTAAGCACAAACCTTTCTGTTTGTTTCTTCCTACTTTCGCTCTTTCATGGAGTCCCAGCTTAAGTTTCTTCTCGGCCGCCCGCTCCCAGATCTCCAGTAATGGCTCATTTTTCAGGTGGGTAAAAATTGACTGGGGTGTTGCTAGATTCAATCAATAATTATTCAGTGAATTCCTTTGTTTTTAAAAATGAACAAAAATTAAAATTAAAATTTTATCCAGTGAAACATGTGAAGAATAAAGTGGCATTCTGATAAAAGATCAAGAAAGATTCCGTACAGATTTATTCCTGTTCCTTTGCAATCTATCACTCATCTATCTAATTCTAATTTTAATATTTATTAAATCAACAGATTAAAGCTATAATTTTTTTTATTAAATTAAAATTGTTTTTAGACATCAGTTACTGTCTTCAAGAGGGTAGAAAGATTGGTTGGGGTTTTCTTTTGAGAGATCTGGTGCTGAAGAGTGAAGAAAAGCATTTGATGTGTAATCAAAAATAAGTCTTGATGAAGAAATGGGTTGAAATAAATTCCAGAACTTTGATTTTATTACTTTTTTTTTTTGGGAAGTTGCAGCATTTCATTTTCTATGGGTTGTGTCTGAAAGATTTTCTGGTGCAGGGAAGCTGGTGAACTGAATTTTGAGCTGGGTTTCTGTGAGGTTGCAAATTTGAAGGTTTTCAAACAATCTGAGGGGAAGTTGTGAAATCATAGAGTGGAAGGAAAGGGGAAAGGAACAGATTTTACTCGTTTCTGAAATGGATTCCGGGATTGGAAGTTCGATTCCGGAACTGAAAGATTTCCAGATAGGCAGCAGTTGGGTTCCAGCAACCCCAGCAAAGCCTGGCTTGCTGGCATTGGAGCCGATCTGCGAAACAGTGCAGGAAAATGAGCAGATTAGAGCAAATTGGTCAGGCTTGCAAACAATTCCACAAGATTTTTGCATAGGCCAAATGAACCCATTAGAACCAGGAGGGTTCTTGCAGGGAAATGATGCTCTTACCAGGGATGATATGTGTGATTTGACAAATTTAGTGACTGATGAATCTATGCAAGGGGAAGCTCTGAACTTGCAGAACTTCTCTATTGATCATACAGACAACTGGAACAATGTGTCATTTGGGAACCTCTTGGCACTCGCGCATGCTGCAGGAGCCACGGCCACAGTTGAAAACGATGCCCCTGCACATACACCATTCAATCCCCTCTTCAGTTCACAGAATGCAGGTATCAGTTTCTAACACACATTCTGATACCAAATTAAAGCATGTGCTCCATCTCAACTAAAAGCCTATGCTGATAGTCGGATTGCACATTAATAGTTATATGCTCAACATGGAGTTCTCCCAAATTAATCTGATAAATGTAGGCAGTAAAGATATAAGAATTTCCTGTAAAGTTTGTGAAAGTGTTAGCACCAGACTGATCAAACAGAAACAGTAATACAAGTTATGACATTTGCAAAATAGAGCTGTAATAGTAAACTCTAACTTGCATTGCTTTTGGACCACCTATTATTCCCTTTTCTACTATATAATTTGGTCAGGATTAGAGGTGTAGAAAACTCAATAAGTTTAATGTTCTAATTTTCTTTCAGCAATATATTCGTCAAACTAATATAATGCAAAATGCATATATGTGCAGATGGAAGTTCTGTTAGCTCGAGAATCTCTTTCAATCTGAATTCTCCACCCGAGAGAGATGCAGCCTCAAGCAGCAACTCGTTCCAGTTTGCACCGATCACCCCAGTTCAGAACAAGGGAAGAGAGAGCATGCTAAATTTAAATTTAAATCTAAACATTAATGAGATACCGATACTACAAGATGTACTGGAAAATGTGGAAGAAAGTGACCTCCAAGGGAACAAAGAGCAGTCAGTGCTGGTGAGAGAGCTATCAGAAATGATGGAGAACCACAAGCCTGACAAAACAGGCGAACTAGTTGCTGAAGCAAATCAGACACCGCTTCAACAGAAACCAAGAAGAAAAAAGCACAGGCCAAAGGTGGTTGTTGAAGGCAAAGCTAAAAGGGCGAATAAACCAAGAGCCCCGAACACTCCAGGCACCGAGGAGATTAAGGCAGAAAAGAGGAAGTATACCCCAAGAAAAGGAGTAGACAAGCCTCCCGCCACTCCTTTGGATGAGGGTTCACCCATAATAAATCCTGAGATGATGTCTCCTGGTTCCAGTAAGACCCCAAAAGTGGATAGAAAACGTCCTAAAAGAAACCGAGGTGTAGCCACTCCCAGAGATGAGGATTCAAATGTAACAAATCCCGAGACAACACCTCCTGGTTCCAAAGAAACCTCAAAAATGCATCCTCAAAGTAACCAAGGTCAAAAGCCCACAAAAGATCCCATTGAAGAAGGAAGCAGTGAAACTATTCAACCAGAAACAGCTTCCCGCCCCAGAAGATCCTCGAGGAGATTTTTAAATTTTGACTTTGTGGACCTTGAAGAATATGAGAATTTCACTGAGCCATCTTCAAACTTTGATAACTCGCATGTGAAGAATATCTGCGAACAGGTTAAATCAATGCCAGCAGTGCAACTTGAACAAGATGCAGAACTCACCGAAGTGAACATTAGTTATGACCTCATAAATCATGAGATAGGAAAGTCCATTTCACAGCCAGGAACACAAATTCCTGATCCTTCAAATCCCAGCAAGATTTTGATGGATGGAAATCAAACTAAATGCACAAAAGGGAAGTGTAAAATCATTTTTTCAGATGCAACACATGACAAAGAGGACTATCTTCCAGAAATGACTGCACCACAATGTGCATCAAGCAGCCAAAATAGCTCCAATTGTAGCAGCAATGCGTGCTTGACTGAGGAAGCCCAATTAAGAGGTTCAAAAAGACAGCATTCATGCTTGGCCGAAGCAGAACCCTACAAAAGTATCGGTGGAATTCATTATAACTCTTTGCAGGCATATGAAGCAATTCTTTCAGACTTTGACAGATTCATCGGAGTGCCTTTTCCTACAATTTATAAGAAAAAGAGGACTGAGAAGGGGCAAATTCCTGCAACATCTTGTAGTAAAAACTTCAAAACTGGAACTCAATTTGAAGTTCATGGTGCCCAAACAAATGCTGCACTTCAGTCTCCCAAGTATCTTCAACCATTGAACACTGACGTGTTGAAAAGGAAGAGATCAAAGGGTCTCACTCGAGTCCGTGACTTAGCATCCCTGCATGAGATTTGCAAACAGTTCCCAACTTATTCATCCTCCAGAGAAGCAGCAGCAAAACAACACACAGGGCATCTCAATACATGCATGGAAGCTCTTGTTGCCGACACTCGCCCAACAATGAAAATGAAAACGAAAAAACGTTCAAAAAGAAACAGTCTGAATGGTACAGTGGCTCCCAATACACAATACATTAGAACACCAATTGGTATGTAAAATGCAATCTCGAGTTTTAGAGAAAGAACTTAACTGCATTTGGCTCACTTTTTTCATGTAACATCTGATTCAGGTTCTCTGCCAGCTTTACCGTGGAGGGGCTTTTCTCCAATTGACGAAATTGTGGAGCGGTTCACCTATCTTAATATAAATGATGCTGATAATCAAGGTCAGTACACACTCAGTACCAGAAATGTGAAGTTCCAAAGGGAAACTGCCCTTGTTCTTTATCAAAGAGATGGAACTATTGCACCTTTTACTGGGGTAAGAAAAAGGAAACCACGGCCAAAAGTCGATCTTGATGATGAGACAACTAGAGTATGGAAACTCTTGCTGCAAAATATAAACAGTCAAGGCATAGATGGAACAGATGAGGAGAAGACAAAATGGTGGGAAGAAGAGCGGAAAGTGTTCCGCGGAAGAGCAGATTCGTTTATTGCCCGCATGCGTCTTGTCCAAGGTAATCATTCGAGTTTCAACATCCCTACTGGCCATCTAATTTAAGCAACTTTGAATTCTGTAGAGAAAATGGTTTGGACACTCCCTCTTTTTCTTCTTCAAACAGGTGATAGGCGCTTCTCTCCATGGAAGGGATCTGTTGTAGATTCTGTAGTTGGAGTTTTTCTAACTCAAAATGTGTCAGATCACCTCTCCAGGTCAGCAACTTATGAATTTAAACTCTTGTAAATTTTATTTTCTGAGTTTAATCCTAGGCAGCTGCTAAAATCCAAGCCATTCTTGCAGTTCTGCTTTCATGTCAATGGTTGCACGATTTCCACTCAAATCAAAGGTTAGCGAACAATTACATGAAGAGAGAACAAATATAACTATTGAAGAACCAGAAGTTTGCATAATGGATCCCGATGACACAATTGCATGGCATGAAAACTCTTTGAATCAACCAACTCCTGGGGAGATGGGTTGCAAAGATGAAGTTGTGAATAGTGAGTTGACTGAAGGTACCTCCAATTGCATTAAGTCCACCGAAAATTTTAAAGCCAAAGATGTAGATTCTTCTGAAAAGGATCCAGAAGATGTGCATTATGGATTAACATTAGATAGGCCAGCAAAATGGATCAACGAGGAAGAGGCAAGTTTCCACAGTGGCCAAACAGAACCAGATAATGTGCTGTCCTCTCAGAATTCTGGAGTTTCTTCACAAAATTCTGTGAACTTTTCACATACGCAAACTGTTGATATTACTGAATCCACCAGTCTTTGCAGCACTTCTTTCATTCAACTATTACAGATGGCAGGAACCTCCATGCTACATGGAGTTTACAATCAGGAAAACAGCTCGGCTAATATGGACATGCCAAACCAACAGAGGGATTGTTCTGCGGAATTCCAAAAGAACAAGGAAGATGACAAACTTCCTGTTATTGGAGAACATTATGGCCTTGAACAAAGTGAATCATCAACAGAATCACCAAACCAAGCAACTAATCAAAAGATCATAGCTGGTGAAATTCCAATGGTCAATTCTGATTCCCAGATTCATACTGAAGAAAGCAACTGCAATTTGCTGCTAGATCAAGAGTGCCCAACTTCATTGGATATCCAGGATATCACAGGGAGAGCCAGTACTGTTGTTGATTCACTGTCAAATTCAGATGGTCAGAATAATAAACATCTTGATACAGTTGATAAAAGACGCAGCAATCCCTCTAAAGAAAAAGAGGGGAGATCTGGGACAGAGAAACAGAATGCAGTGAATTGGGACCATTTAAGACAGCAGGCTTTGGCCAGCGGTAAGAAAAGAGAAAGAACAATGAACACAATGGATTCATTGGACTGGGAAGCAGTAAGATGTGCAGATGTCAATGAGATTGCTGACACCATCAAAGAGAGGGGAATGAACAACATGCTAGCAGAGAGGATACAGGTATATTCACTAATGCAAAGTTCAATACTTCTCCTTCACATTAACAAGAAACAATTGAGAAGGATAATAAAAATGTTGCAGGATTTCCTAAATCGGCTTGTCAAAGAACACGGTAGCACTGATTTAGAATGGCTAAGAGATGTTCCACCAGACAAAGCAAAGTAAGAATGCAATATTTTCCAACATTACTGATATTCAGTCCAGAAAATATTATCCATCTGTTATTACCTTACAAACATTGTTGCGTGTATATGATTTCAGAGAATATCTATTGAGCTTCAGGGGGTTGGGTCTGAAGAGTGTAGAGTGTGTCCGGCTTTTGACGCTCCACCATCTGGCTTTCCCAGTAAGATTCAGCGTCAATTACACAATGCAAATTATTACAAATGAGAAATTTACCTGACTTATGTCTTGTAATAAGGTTGACACAAATGTTGGACGAATAGCTGTAAGGCTTGGGTGGGTGCCTCTGCAGCCATTACCTGAGTCACTACAACTGCACCTTCTAGAGCTGTAAGTGCTTTTACTGCTGCGAAATTTCTCATTGATTGTGCAATGAAAAACTGATGTTGATGTATTTATGCAGGTATCCAGTTCTGGAATCCATCCAAAAGTATCTTTGGCCACGACTCTGCAAGCTTGATCAAGGAACACTGTAAGCATAACTGCCTATAATTAATTTGTTCTTGAATCACACAATGGCAACGGCTCATTAATGATTCTATCTAATTGCAGATATGAGCTGCATTACCATATGATAACATTTGGAAAGGTCTGCCACTGCCATTAGATATCTCTTAATTCTGAACTGTTTTAATTCAGTACAAAGCTAACACTAATTTATTGCCACTTCGCAGGTGTTTTGTACAAAGAGCAAACCAAATTGCAATGCATGTCCAATGAGAGGAGAATGCAGACATTTTGCAAGTGCTTTTGCGAGGTTTGTCTTTTATAATTCTTGCTTGCTTACACTAAAATATTCTCTATTTTCATGGAGTGAAACTAATGAATATGGCTCTTGTAGTGCAAGGCTTGCACTTCCTGCACCAGAGGACAAAAGCATTGTGCCTGCATTTGAGAACAAACCAGCTGAACAAAACACGGTGGACACTATCAATCCACTGCAGCTACTCTTACCTCAAAGCAATGAACAATCAGTAGCACAGTATGGTGTCAACAACTCTCAACCCATCATTGAAGAGCCAGCAACACCCGAGCCTATTATTGAAGTGCCTGCCTCACCTGGGCCAGAGCAAATACCATCAGAAGCTGACATTGAGGATGCCTACAGTGACGATCCTAATGAAATTCCTACAATTAATCTCAATCTGATTCAGTTGGCTCAAAATGTAAAGATGTTTGTGAAAAACAATATGGAGCTTGATCAGGTTGAAATGTCAAAGGCATTGGTAGCATTAACTCCCGAAGCTGCTTCCATTCCCATGCCTAAACTCAAAAATATTAGCCGGCTCAGAACTGAGCATCATGTGTAAGTATATGCTTATAATACCTATGATAGCATGACAATTTAATATCTAAGCAAACCTGCCCTCTTAGACACAAAACAATTAGAAATGCTTACTTCATTTGTTTCTCTATTCTACAGCTATGAGCTTCCAGATAATCATCCTCTTCTAGAAGGGGTGAGTAACTTGACATTTGCAATGTTGAGTAGTTATCAGAACTGAACTCTTTCAATAATTACATTTTCTTATCTTGCAGTTGGAGAAAAGAGATCCAGATGATCCATGCTCTTACCTTCTGGCCATATGGACACCTGGTAAGGAAACACACCTATTGTGAGATATCATAGAACAAGAATCTAGTGATAGATTCAAATGCAACAGTCATCTCCTGTAATTATAAGGAAATAATTTTGTTTGAAATAGCTGAGCATATTTTACTTTTAACTAAGCATAGCAAGTATGTTCCCTGGCCCATACCTTGGATAATGAGGCCAGTTTAAAAGCATTGTGGGCCAGCTCTGAATTATTGTGGTTTTTACTCTTTCCCCTCGTGTTTATTTCCTTGCAATAAGTTATGTGTAATGTTCATATCAGGTGAAACTGCAAACTCTGTTCAGCCTCCAGAAATGAGATGTGATTCCCAAGAATCTGGCAAACTATGTCAGGAGGAAACGTGTTTTGCATGCAATAGCATACGAGAAGCACAATCCCAAACTGTTCGAGGGACACTTCTGGTAAGAATGAGCATAGAAACACTACCACTACAATAATCATGAATCGATGGCCAAAAGGCAAATGAAACAACCTCCTTTGGACCAACCATCTAATAAGATTGTGTTAACAGATACCCTGTCGAACAGCAATGAGAGGAAGCTTTCCCCTAAATGGCACATACTTTCAGGTCAATGAGGTAAAGTATCTCTTATAAGCTCACATAAGCCTACCATGCATATCAAAGTATCCTTTTCTTCTGAAAATGATGAGGTTCTCAAAACATAAACATTCAATAGGTCTTTGCCGATCATGAATCCAGCCTAAACCCAATTGATGTTCCAAGGGATTGGTTGTGGGATTTGCACCGAAAAACTGTTTTCTTTGGAACCTCAATACCAACAATATTCAAAGGTAAAATGGCTAATAAACTCACATTACTGTAGTTATTAGGAAAGTTCTGAGAATTTACTGACATGATTTTCTCTGTTCATAGGCCTATCAACAGAAGATATCCAACACTGCTTCTGGAGAGGTATGTGAATGACAATCACACGTTTCTAGTAGTCTAAATGATCTTATTTACATCCCATGCATTTAAACAAGTAAAACTACAGGACATATATTTAGTGAGAGCTCTCCAGATTTAACCATGAAAAAAGACAATTTCAGCCATAAACTAGTCTTTCTCACACTAATCTCCTTACAAAAGGAGAGCATATATAAAGAAGAGTGAAATTCAATAGATGGGCAATGAGTTCACATTCATTCATCTTCCATGTGTTTATTACTTGCAATTATAAATGAAAGCATTACATTCTCAGACCTATTTTAATCATTAAACATAGTATCAATTAGCCAATTTATTAAACACCCTAGTAGTATTAAGAATCTGAAAATATAGGAAACAGAGTAGACTGTAGAGTAACATAGCACTATTGTTCCTTATTCCTATTTTGCCTGCTATCTTCTTGTGTTCTTTACTTCGTATATTTCTTTTATTCAAAATCTCATGCTCTTGTATATATTTCTAGTCATTAAATAGTGCACAAAGACTGCTCCAGCATAGAACCAAATAGTCAAGACCCCTCTCCATGTTTTCTTGTATGACAATACTTATGCCATGACATCTGAAAATATAGGAAACCATAATTTATCTTGTAACGGACAAATCAGCCCTCTCTAGTTTTTCACTCCACTCGGAAGTTAATGGTGATATTTTTTCCAGGGTACGTTTGTGTTAGAGGATTTGATCGGAAGAAGCGAGCTCCTCGACCACTAATGGCCAGGTTGCACTTTCCAGCCAGCAGATTGACCAAGAATAAAAAAAAGACGGATGAAAGCTAGGCACTAACCTGCTGAACATAGCCTCTGACATTCATATCATAGCAGTTCAGAACAGAGAGTGGCATGTTATTTAAAGACATGCTACTTATCAGAAATAGGCATTTAGATGTAAATATATTTCAAAATGTGTAGAGTGATGAAGAATAGCCATTCATTGCTCAAAACTATGGTCACTGATGTCTTTTAGCGAGAAAAACCAAAAGTTTCAGTCTGATTTATCATTTACTTCCATTATTTCAAATCCAGTTGCTTTATGATTCTTTCCATCATTTTCTTTTTAGGCTAGAATATTTGTCAGCAAAGTCTGGTTACACATATACGAAACCTAAAACAATAAAATGAAATTTATTCAAACCACAACTGACAAATGCTCTATCCGGGTTCTGAATGCATCTTATTGATGCTGAGATTAATTTATGCAAACAAACGGATATGTATGCAGTACTAAATCTTCCCAATGAGAGGAATGCAGTACTGAATCTGCCCAAGTTGAGAGGAATAAGCATTTTAGGCTAGAAGATTTTGATCATCATGGCAATGCATTTCATAACTATCTATTTTAAAAGCACATAAGTTCTAGCGAATAGATGGCAAAGAAAACAACACATAAATTCTAGTAAATAGATGGCAAATAAAACAGCACATAAGTTCTAGCAAATGGATGGCAAAGGAACCAGAGCATTGGAACATGAAAATTTAAGAAATGAAAACCTGCACAACTAGATCTTGCCTTGTAAATCTGATGTCAGTTTAAACCTGCTAGAAGAATGAAGAGCCCTTGAAATCATATGATATCGTGTCTCAAGAAGAACAATGCACAGGTTCCCTAGTTTGAATTAAACTTTAATGTAAATCTAAAAGCAATATTCACGGAAACAAGATTTACAGTAAACGAAAATCCAAGTCAACATCAGAGTACCTTCAATAGATTGAATAATGGATGCGCGACTGTTGCGTATATACTCATGCTGTCTCTGATTGATTACAGTGAGCCTTTGAGAAGTTTTTCTGCAGAAAATCTAACAGCATTATTCACACAAACAAAATTTACAATAAACGAAGATCCCAGACACCATCAATATTCACAAAAAACAATAATTACAGCTAACGAAGATCCAAGTTAACATGAGAGTACCTTCAATAGATCGCATAATAGATGCGCAACTGTTGCATATGTACTCGTGCTCTCTCTGGTCGATTATGGTGAGCCTTTGATGAGCTTGCTGAAAATCTGCTCTTTTCTCTGCTTGAATGAAAGAGAGTGATGGTGTATGAAATCTGCTCAGCTGGAACTTTTTGCCGCCAACCCGTTTTCGAGTTCCCTCCTTTTTTTTTTAGTTACAGATAGGTGGTAATATGCGCGAGCCGTGATGAGCTGGAGGACATAGACCCGGTCCGGGAAAATACAGGAACATATGCCTTAACGGCTACAGTAGCGGTTCGGCTCGGTTTCTTGTTTGAACTCCGGTTTATAACATTTTTTTTTCTCAAATTTCAAATTCAAATATTCTTTTTTAATATAATTATATTTTGCTTTTTATACTTAAAACAACAATAATAATAAAATGTTGAGTTTGCATTTATTTTTATGAAATCTAAAGTGCCTACCTATCTTCTTGAGAAGAATCACAACTCACGTAATTTTATTACTTTTTTTTTTTTGTTTGTGAATCATTATATAAGAATAAAGTTTAACATTTTTCAAGATAAAACCTTGAAAATACCATATTTTTTAAAAATAAGTAAAACATTAACATATTTAATACAATTAGTTATAACTAAATGAATTTTAAATAATAAACTATAAACAAAACACGTAAGTAACACCACCACCAGAATATTAAATAAATAAACAAACTTTATTTATTAGCTAATTTCCAATGTTGAGTTACATTGTAATTATGACAACATTGCTGCTTCGCTTGATAAGCGAATTATTATTTCATGATATGAAGTAATTTCACAAAATAGACTATTAGTAGGTTCAAACAAGTTTGTGTATGTAATTAAAATGTCTGCTTACTACATACTTTTAATGTGATTCGAGCCAATTATACTAATTGTTATGATTAAATACTAATCACTATACAAAAAAAGTTCTAACTAATTGTGAAAGTGCTGATTTATTTATTTATATTTGTGTATCATTCAACACCACAATGACAGCCTTGATCACAAAACTAGGTCAATTAACAATAATAACATAAATAAAATATAATATTTTACTCTCCCCTTATTTTAAAATATCATATACAATATGCATATACAAATAGACAATCCACATCATTATACGGAGTATACGACCACAACTAGAGTAGTCACCATCAATTACATCATATCAATCAGATATTTCTAAATCAAAATAATCACATATCAATTTTCATTACAAATACAAACAACTTGAATTGCTATAAATCATAAAAGTTAGACTAAACCCTATATTATATATATAATGTATAAATAAGTATATAGCAATGCACATATATGTGTAGTTGGATGAGCAAAGTAGATCGATATGATAATTATATATGTACATGATTTATTGCACTGTAAATGATATGTACATATCAACAATCACATAGATCGAAAGAAAAAATCCTTACAAAAAAATTTGCGAGTACTTGCATTCTGGTCATGTTGATCGATTTGATAAGCGAGTTCCATAGACGATTAGATCTAATAGCTCCTTCATAGTAGATGCTCAATTACTTGGCGGTGAAGATCGATGAAGAAATTATAATAAAGAAGGGTTACACATTGTCATTAGAGAGAGATTTTGTGTGTAGTGAGTGGTAGCTAATGATGTAAAGTGTGAGATTAATTTAGCCGAGACGATTCTAAGTAGTCGAAGTCAATATTAAAATAGCATGAAACTCACGCTATGTCCTAGTGATAACGTGTAACGCGTGCCCGCTATGTGAGAGATAGTCCTGGACTGGTTGTCCACCACCTTCTCTCTCATTCTTTTGTTCTCTTTATATGTCGATGTCCGTGTTTACAACATGATTTTATTTGTGAGTGATGTCTCCCTCTCTTTCTCTCTCACACACACATATGAGTATTTGATATTTAAAAAAAAAAAAAAAATTGTTGAGTTTTAACTGTGAGAGCCGAACAACGTAGTGGTAAGCACATGACAATTGGTATCATAACAGGTTATTATATCATTATAGTTGGTATTAGAGCCGAGAGTGCACAAAAGGCTTTCAATGTGATATGAATTTGTGTCATGCTCTAGTAATAATTGTCAAATACAATATTTTACACTAGAGTAAAAGACAATTTTTTGTCTTAGACTTATAGCGGCACGGACAATTTTAGTCATCTTTAAAAAAAACCAGACAATTTGTGGACACTCTTATTGTGACAGGACAATTTTGGTCATCCGTCAATCTTCCCGTTAGATGCTCCGTTTGAGAGGGGGTAATTTCGTATTTTCAACATACCTCCCTCTCATTCCAACACATTCTTCCATATTCTCCAGGCTCTCTGGAATGTGAATCACTTTGTAAATCCAAACACAAACAATCCCCACACAAATGGAAGCCGAGAGTGGCAATGCCGACCTCTTCCATATAGCCTCTTTAGCTTGTTACTCTCCCTATTTCTTATCAAACTAAACAACATATCAGAGTCCCCTGCTTATTATTCCGTACCTTTCTTTCCATTCCATCTACAAACACCAATGGATTTTGTTCTCTACTGGATATCTTCGACGCCGCTCGCTCTCAGCTCCTCAATATTATCTCTCCACTCTCTCTTAGATTCTTGATTTCAATTAGCTTTTCTTTCTCTATTTCTAAAGGTTTTTAGTTTTGACATGCCAAGATTTTGACTTTAGATTTTTTAAACCAAATTAAGATATGGGTTTTAAAGATTTTTTGTTATTAAACTTTGATTTCCTTTTTTCCCTTCAATTTTTTGTTTTATGGGAAAAATTGTGCGAATATAATTGGTGGCGTTATACGACGGAAAAAATGGAGTCCACCATGTCAATGGCGACTGGCGTTCTGACTTTGATATTGGTCAACCCGGATTTCTTGAGAACCGATCTGATTATGTGCATGGTGGGGACGATGGGCCAGATAGAGTCGTCATTACAGGGGCTGAGGATTTCGTTGCCGACTATGACGTAGCGGATCTTGGTCGCCAGGTAAAAGGCGGCGACGTTTGTTCTGACCCAGCCGTCGGCGAGTGCTTGGTTCGAGGAAATGTTGGGGAGGAGGTCACTGGGGACCATGATTAAGACGTGTATTTTGATGCCTTTTAGGGCGTTTAGGATTTGTGGGTCGGCGCCGTAGATCTTGACGTAGGAAGCATTGAGTTGCCGGAGAAGCTTCACCGATTTGTTGGATTTGCAGAGTGATTCACATTCCAGAAGCTGGAGAATATGGAAGATGGGTTGGAAGGATAAGGAGGTATGTTGAAAAGACAAAATTACCCCCTTTCAAACGGAGCATCTAACAGGAAGATTGAAGGATGACCAAAATTGTCCTCGTCACAATAAGAGTGTCGACAAATTGTCTGCTTGTTTTTAAGGAGGACTAAAATTGTCCGTGCCCCTATAAGTCTGGGACAAAAAAAATGTATTTTACTCTTTACACTATGTCAACAAGTTATAGCTAATAGCAAATATGTAACATTTTGTATTTATATTTGCATAGCTAGTAGTCGTATCATAGATATAAACTCAATGTCTGTTTATTTACTTATATATATTGGTACATGATGCAATTGGATTTCGATATGTATATTGATATAATTAAAATTAGAGCAAATATCAATGTTGGTCCCAAGAATATTATCAAAATGACAGTTTTGACCAACATATTTAATTACTGTCAATTTTAATCAAACAATTATTGTTTTCGTACCAAATTTGATCACACCGGTCATCCAGGTGACAAAAACATACAAAAATATCTAATTTATAAGGATATTTTTCTTCCATCCATTGTATGTGTATTTTCAAACAAGTTGTAATACTCTTTCTTAGTACACCACAATGCCATATTGCCATCGGATTTCCCATTTTCGTCGCACCCTATTGATCCAGTTGGTTGCACATAAATTTTCAAGTTACGTTTACCTTTGTTTTGTATTGACAGTTCTATTATTGTACCATATAAAAATGGAGGCAAGTTGATCTCTTCATTTAATAAAAAAAGAAGTCTAACTCATTATTATTATTGTACCATAAAAATTCCAAGAATATTACGATTACGCCATGGAACAGAACATCCATATTCTTCCCTCCCCCGACAAGTGCGAAGACTATTGGAAGCACCAGTGAGAAAATATGGTGAGAGAGAGAATATGTTATTAGAAGTATTGCTACAGTAATGAGGTTGCTAGGGTTTTGTGTTTTATAATTTTGCTGAAAATTTCCGATGGAAATGCCTGGAAGACGATCTAATTATTCGTTGTTGAGTCAGATTCCGGACGATAACTTCCACCAGCTACCGAAGTTTACCGCTCCCGGAGCTGGTGTGCCAGCTTACGAGTCTCATTCAGGGGAGAAGAATAAGGCGAAAGGTGATAAGGGATTTGATTGGGACTTGATTGATCATAGAATGATTCAGTCGCAGAACCGGATCGGGACGCCGGGGTACCCGGCGTCGATTGGGCTGCAGAGACAATCCAGCGGTAGTAGCTTCGGTGAGAGCTCGATCTCCGGCGAGTACTACATGCCGTCGTTATCCAATCCTGATGCATCTTATGGACAGTTAAATGATGGTGGCGGCGACCTGAGGCTAGGTGGCGGCGGCTCTTCGTCGTCCAAGAGCTGGGCGCAGCAGACTGAGGAGAGCTATCAGTTGCAGCTAGCACTGGCGCTACGCCTTTCATCTGAAGCTACATGTGCTGATGATCCTCATTTTTTGGATCCCGTGCCCGACGAAGGGGCATCGAGGTCTTCAGCTTCAACTGCTTCAGCAGAGTCCATGTCCCATAGATTCTGGGTAAGTTTTTTCATTCTCTTATATTTAGTTTTATAATTTTCTGTTCTATACCATGATGACAACGAGTCAACAAGAATACGTGGTAATGACAAAACTCTGCACTTGTTTGGGTCCAACTTTGTGCTATCCAAAAGCTTTTTGGTTTTGGAAGTAAAAGAAGGGGCAGTTAATCTGGATTAAATGAAGATGCTGCATTATGCAGCAGCTTGAATGGTATTTATCACACTACCATAAGTCCATAACACAACCACAGTAACTAATACTGCAAATCTGCTAACAAAGGAATGTTTTGCATGTGCCCTAAATTTTGCTTCCAAAATATATGGGTCATCAGGTAAATGGATGCTTATCATACTCTGACAAAGTTTCTGATGGGTTTTATTCAATTCACGGGATCGATCCTTATGTGTGGACTGTCTGCTCGGAGCTGCAAGAAAATGGTCGCATTCCATCAATTGAATCATTAAAAGCTGCTGATCCCTCCATTTTACATTCGGTTGAAGTAATTTTGATTGATAAGCATAGTGACTCCAATTTGAAGGACCTGCAGAATCGGGTTCGTAGCATGTCCAATAGTTGCATCACACCAGAAGAGGTTGTTGAAGAGCTTGCAAGGCTAGCTTGCAACCGTATGGGGTGAGAATTGACTACATACTAATAAATTTCACAGACCTCCCCCCCTCCCCCCCTTCTTTTCCTATCGTTTTGTAATTAAGTTTTATTGCCTTCATAAGGGGTGCAACTTCTAGTGGAGAAGATGACTTGGTTCCTGTCTGGAAGGAATGCAGAGATGATCTTAAGGACTGTTTAGCATCTGTTGTGATTCCCATTGGTAGCTTGTATGCTGGCCTTTGTAGACACCGTGCTTTGTTATTCAAAGTATGTTTTGGTCAGTTGTTTTCCAACAATTATGTTCCGTCATGTAGTTGTGGATTAAATTCTTAAAAAAAAAACCATATCTACACCTCAGCTCTCTCCGAGCCAAGAATTCTAACTCTTATAATGACCATATTTTCATATGTATTTGAAATTTGATGCTACAGGTACTTGCTGACTCTATTGATTTACCTTGTCGAATTGCCAAAGGATGTAAATATTGTAACAGAAATGATGCTTCCTCGTGTCTTGTTCAGTTTGGTGTTGACAGGTAAAGTTGGGACCTAGAATGCTCTTTTGCCATCTTCATTCTTACACTCAAGGGATCTTTTATTTTTTGAAGTTATGTAGAGATGATGCATGCATTGCTTGTTTTGTTGGCCCCTGAGTTTTAATACGTCACTAGCCTGGAATCTTCTAAAGTCTTTGGAGCTTATTTGGTTTTGGACTTAGTGGCTTATAACATCTCCTGTAGCAGAAAATTTATCTCTTTTGCTTTCTTTTTGCCTGCCTACCTACGAGAGAGAGAGAGAGAGAGAGAGAGAGAGAGAGAGAGAGAGAGAGAGAGAGAGAGAGAGAGAGAGAGAGAGGGAGAGGGAGAGGGAGAGGGAGAGGGAGAGGGAGAGGGAGAGGGAGAGGGAGAGGGAGAGGGAGAGGGAGAGGGAGAGGGAGAGAGAGAGAGAGAGAGAGAGAGAGTGTGTGTGTGGGGAATGAACTGGAAACATAGAAATAATAGCAGAGGAGTCATAAGAAAAGCAGTTGATAGGTTGAACAACAGCATATGGTGTACATAATGTTTTCAGACACATGCATCTTTGCTTTTATTGGTGTTACATTTAGTACAAATTACATCTACTTACAAATTGGATTAGTACCTGGTGAAAGATAAAATATGATAATATGCTTTACCATCACAGGGAATACCTGGTTGATTTGGCTGGAAGGCCAGGATGCTTATGTGAGCCTGATTCGTTGCTCAATGGTCCATCTTCCATTTTGATTTCTTCACCATTGTGCTTCCCCAGATTCAGACAGGTTGAAACTACAACTGATTTCAGTTCCTTGGCCAAAAAATATTTCTCAGACAGTGAATCACTTCATCTTGTTTTTGATGATTCTTCCACAGGTGATAATATTTAATATACTTAGCTGTCTATGCCGACATCTCTGCAGTTTGTTACGGAGTATTTATTTATTTTTTAATATCTTTGGTTTTACTTCCATTGCCTTGTTACTATGCTTTCCTTTTTTCATGTTATTTTTTGTGGGCTTAGCTATTTCTTTCTCTTTTGCCAATAGATGACAAGGACACTCAGTTTCACATAAAATATATAGAGTTTGCTGCACTAAAAAAATAAATCCCCTTCCTTCAAGAAAATTTAAAATACAAAGAAATAAAATAAAGGGATAAAGTACAAAGAAGCCATCCAACTGTTTGAAAAACAGCAATTATGCCACCTAATTTGAATAAGCTCTAAAATTATGCCACCTAATTTGAATAAGCTCTAAATAAATCTATGGACCTGGTAAAATATTGCAATAAGCTTTTTTAGCAGGTAACTTACCGGTTGTTTCTTACCAGGATTGCCACGTGTAATTATTTTTAAAAAATTTATTTCCAAATAAATCCTCAGTTTCTTCTTTGATCTGCGTGTACTTCCCCCCACGGGGGAACGACTTCTTCGCACCGACTTCAACGGTGTACTCGCTGTTTGATTGGATCCCTATGAACTCTCCAAGCGCAGCCGACTTGGCTGCTAGCTGTCTCTGCAAGCCATCCAATGTTTGAGGGTATTGTTGAGGGGAAGTAGATGATAGCGGGTGGAGGTCAGAGCTGAGGAGGAGGCGAAGTATTTCAAAGAGAGAAAATGGCCAATATGAGTGACCGGCAGCGGATAGAGACAGAGAAAATGGAGATTTGATTTCTAGTGGCTATGCCTTATATTTCCGATGATGTTGACTTCGTCAATGATAGCAAATTCCGTGAACATTGTGAGCAGCTACGCTTCCGTCATGTGTTTCGTCACTCTCTTCGCTGTGCTTCTCAACTGCTTCTCCCCCTTTGCCATTAATGCCGGAAGACACAGTAACTTACACACTCTCTCCCTCCCCACCCCACCCCCCCTCTCTATTGTCTACAGTGTTAAGCTTGTTCGTTGACTAGTGCTTTGCGCTGATCTCACCGTATTCCTCTCTCTAAAATTTCTATGTATTTTCTCCTTATTCTAGACTTCTACATTGGCCATTGCACTTTTGCTGCAGTCTGGGCATGTTCTGGAGAATTTTTAGATTTGGTAGATGGCTCAAGTACACGGAAAATTTTATTTTAAAAAAATACATGTGGCAATCCTAGTAAGCAACAACATGTAGGTTTCCTGCTAAAAAATATAATAGCAACATTTTTCCAGGTTCGTAGATTTATTTGGAGCTTATTTGAATTGGGTGGCTTAATTGCTGTTTGCCAAATAGTGAAATAGTTGGATGGCTTATTTGTACTTTATCCCTAAAATAAAAGATAAAGAAAAAATTTAATCTAACTAATCAAAAAAGGGGACATTTCACTATCCAGAAAATGAGCTTTCTTGTCCATAAACAAAAGTAGATGTGCTTGACTTTCTTTATTATCAGTGCAGCTGACTTTCTTTTCCAAAAAGGAAATATATAAATAAATGACAAAGCGAATACCACTTATCTCCTTATTGAAGATGGCTAAGTGACAGACGGAGAGGACCTTGGTTAATGAGATGTAGATTTAGTTGAATGTGTATAAATTGTATCATTTTTTTTTTTTAAAAACACAAACTTCATTTATATGGCAGATATTTTTTCAGTTGTTAACATGTTGAACTATTCTAACATAACCTTTGACATGTTCAGCAATTTTTTTGAAAAATGAATGTTATATTTTTTAGGAACTGCCATTGACGGAGATGCTAGTGTTCCCATGTGTGCTAAACAAACAGACAGGAATTACATTGATAGAAATGGTTGTGTGCCTAGTTCAAGCAATCAAGATGAAATCTCAAGATTACCTTTGCCTCATACAAATGCTCAGAGAAAAGCTCATTATAAGGAGTCACAACATGTTGAAATATATAACCCTTCAAATGCCATCAGCCCACTGAACATTGGGATAGACACACATCCTCTTATAGTCCAATCTGACCCTAGGGTCGATAGTCATCTACTTTCACATAAACCGGGTAAGGAGCTTGGGCTTGATGTAGAAGATCTGGATATTCCCTGGACTGATCTTGTTCTAAAAGAGAAAATTGGGGCAGGTAATCCCTTCTTCTGCCGATCTCTAGGACACTAAAAGTGTTGTTTCTTATACGGAGTATATTGTTGGATGCAGTTACAGTTTACTATCCCCTAGGAGTTTGTAGCTAACAATATAATTTGCTATTTCCAGGTTCTTTTGGTATAGTTCATCGTGCTGATTGGAATGGCTCTGTAAGACCTTTATCCTTTGATTGTCATCATTTGAAATTCATTTATTTTTATATATCACTTTTAGCTTATCTTGCACCTTGAAAATCACATTTACATCAGACATTATCTTAACTTATTTTTATCATGCCTGCAATTTGTTTTTACCTCTGGAAGTGCTTTCTTTGAAACTTCCTTTGCTGATTAAATAATGAGTTTGCTAGTAATTCCAAAAATCATTTATCATTCAGGATGTTGCTGTGAAGATTCTAATGGAGCAAGATTTTCATCCAGAGCGATTACAAGAATTTTTACGGGAGGTGAAGTATTAGTTTGTGACTTGTCCCACACCTCTATTACTTATTACTGGTTAATGTTTCATAGCTAATTTTGTTGATCTCATATTTGGTTTTGTTCAGGTTGCAATCATGAAACGTTTACGGCATCCAAATATTGTACTTTTCATGGGTGCTGTTACTCAGCCTCCAAATTTGTCCATAGTTACAGAATATTTATCAAGGTTTCAACTTGGGACTTCTTCAGAAGTGTTCCCTCTTATCAGTAGTTCAGTACCACCTTATTCTAATTGACTGATACAAGTGAGTTTTTAAAAAATATTTCAGAGGTAGTCTATATAGACTTTTGCATAAACATGGCGCAAGAGAGATGTTGGATGAGAAACGTCGGCTGTCTATGGCTTATGATGTGGTATGCATGAATATCTGTTTCTGTGTTTATGTCTGACTATATTTCTGTGTTTGGCTAATACCTTGATATCATCTTTTACAGGCAAAGGGAATGAATTATCTTCATAAAGGCAATCCTCCAATTGTTCATAGAGATTTAAAATCCCCAAATCTTTTAGTTGACAGGAAGTACACAGTGAAGGTGAGACGAGAACCATCATTAATGTATTGTATGTTTTAACTCTTATGATGACTGATGAATAGCACATAATTTGGTGAATGTGTTAGTCTGAAGCCATTTATTTAGATGGTTAATTTTATTGTGTGGTTTCAACACTTATTTGCCTAACTTGACCGTATGACTGAAAATTGCTGCACCTTAAAGAATTAACATTCTTATTTGACTGTTTAACTCAAAAATCCACTATACTTGATATACCCAATTACCCATGTCCTGCTTCAGTTTTCAACTTTTCATGTCACTTTTTTAGATGAACTTTGGAGATTTCATTTCTTTATATTATTTTAAGCTATAACATGCATTTTACACAATGTTTTCATCAGGTCTGTGATTTTGGTCTTTCCCGATTAAAAGCAAACACGTTCCTTTCTTCAAAATCAGCTGCTGGAACAGTAAGTTCTTTTTATTTATACATTGTAATTTGGTGCTATGAATTCATATAAGGAAATTCTAATGTCCTTTCTTTTGACAGCCTGAGTGGATGGCACCAGAGGTTCTACGTGATGAACCATCTAATGAAAAATCAGATGTATACAGCTTTGGTGTGATACTGTGGGAGCTGGCAACGCTGCAACAACCATGGAGTAATTTGAATCCTGCCCAGGTTTTTATTTTATAATTTTATCATAATTGTTAGTAGGTGGAAGGTGTTCCAATATTGGGATTTTTCAATATATACAATTATATAGGTTGTAGCAGCTGTTGGCTTTAAGTGCAAGAGGCTTGAAATACCACGTGATTTGAATCCTCAAGTGGCAAAAATTATTGAGGCATGCTGGGCTAAGTAAGTTGATATTCTTTTTATGGAACTTCATTAGTTTTCAATTTCATTTACTTTTCATTAAGATCGATCACTGGACGATTGCAGTGAGCCTTGGAAACGTCCTTCATTTTCAAATATAATGGATATGCTGAGACCATTGATTAAACCTGCTACTACACCTCAGCAAGTTCGTACAGGCGTGCAATTGCTTACATGAATGCCTGAAAACTTTTTAAATTGTGTAACGGCACATGGTATTCATTAATTTTCAAGTTGTTGGAGGAAGACTGCTTTGGTTATGTCAGGTATGTGGCATGAAATCTCACACTTAAAACTTCAGTCGTATCATGTCCATTTCCTATGGTTATTGTTTGGTTGGTCTCCAATGAAAAACATGGTGACTTTTGATGTTTATTGATTTGCACACTAGACATGCCCTTGTTTATTTGTGATGACCAATTACGAATTAGTTAACTTGATTTCATCATTACACTGTCTTGGTATTATGCCGAGCTGTTAGGAATGAAGATGAGACATGTTTAGGTTTAAGATGCATGACTTATAGTCTGTTAGTTACCTATTAGAATTATTACCACTTTTGGTCTCACTCTCTCTACTATAGAGATATTTTCACTTTTAGTTCCCAACTATCAATTCAATTACTTTTGGTCTTTCACCTTTCAATTAACTAAATTTAATCCAAAATCATTGAAATGCCTTCACTTTCACCAAACTTTACCCTTCATATGAGGACATTTTGGACTGAATTTCTCAATTTGGTTGATTTGAAAAAGTTAAGGGACCAAAAGTAGTCAAATGGATAGTTGAGGGACCAAGAGCGGGAAATTAATTCTTCTTTTGAGATTCCAGTTATGACATGTACATTGCTGTGTGTTTTGCAGGCTTGTTTGCTTGTGTAAATAATAGTGTTTTGGACTTCAGATAGCCTGTTGTGAAAACTGATTTTTTACATAGTTCAAGCAGAGCAGCCAACTTCTTTGTGTAATCTGGAAGTGATTCTTTGAATGTTAGCAATCAAATATTTTGTACTTTTGTTTGGCAATGGTTTTGTATTAGCTATTGTAATTGAGTGTAGTAGGGGGGATACATGCTGGAAAACTAAACCCACATAGTCATTCAAAATGTAGTCAATTCTGGTTTTATGCTGATTATCCTTTTCAGTCTTCCTAGTTAAAACAAACTAGGACTGTCCATTGATGCTATTGGAGTAGCAAGGTCATCAAATATGAAGTAAGTCATACATATTAAAGAAAATTATTAAGAAAAAGATTGCACTTGAATCCCGAGTGCTTCCATCGCCTCCGCTTGGATTTTTGGTGAAGGAGTTAAATTGTGGGATGATTGAATCTTGCCTTCTATGGTTGCACCGTATTGAATTTTTTAAGGAGGGTAAATTGTGGGATGATTGGATCTTGCACTCATATTAAACGACTAATATGTGTATTTGATTAATTAGCTTTTTGTAACAATTTATTTATTATTTTAAAAAGTTAAAATTCAAAAAGCCGTTCAAAACAGTTTTTTTGATCAGTTTTTTGAAAAAGTTATTTTGCATGGAATTAGTTATTAGTCAATAGCTAATTTACCAAACATTTTTCTACAATGCTATCAACTAGTAAGTCATTTTGCATGTAATACGTTATTAGTTAATAATAGTTAATTTACCAAATATTTTTTAAAAATAAGTTAATGCTATCAACTAGTTAAATCTATTAACCAATCAGCTAATAGCTATTTACTAAACACATTTACATATTTACCATAACCTTAAACTCCACCTGACAAATTGATGAACCTCCTACTTTCAGCCAACGGTTCAGTTGACAAATCTGCAGCCTCTTTCACCATTGTCCTTATAATCACCAAATTAACATTTCTTTATACTCTTGATTGTTAATTCTTATTCAAAAACATACTATATGGAGATTCTCCAGAAAACAATTACATGAAAGAATAAAATGAAGTTTAGCTGTCAGACAAATATGAAGAAGTTGTCATCGGTTGTGATTATTAAATCAATTATTACAATATTTTTTGGTCATATAATCATATTCGAGGCACAACTTTATTAGTTAGACACAATTAGGGGTCGTTTGGTTCACGGAATGTCAGATTACCTTAGGGAATGTTAGATTGCTGGGAATGTTAGATTCATGTGTTTGGTTAAAATTGGTGTATGCAATATAATCATGTTTGGTTTAGGATTATCTTTTATACACTATAATATCCCTAACATGTTTTTATATATTTTAATAAATTTAAAATTAAAATAAATAAATAAGATAACGGTACATATATAATTGCATGATTTTAAAATATTAACTAAAATCTTGAACTTGAGTAACAAAATTATTTTATATACTAACATAATAACATAATAAAAATAAAAAATATATATAATTACAAAAATAATTATATATATATATATATATATATATATATATATATATATATATATATATATATATATAAAATAAACTAACATAACCAATGTTATCTTACATTACTTAAGATTCTGAAGGGAATCACATTCCTTCAAAATCCTATGTGGAGGGAATGTGACATGGGAATGTTAGATTCCCTAAGATAATATGAACCAAACACTGGAATGTGAGCTTTGGAATGTCATATTCCCTTGGTTATGTTATATAACCTGAACCAAACGCTAGGGGGCGTTTGGTTCAGGTTATATAACATAACCAAGGGAATATGACATTCCAAAGCTCACATTCCAATGTTTGGTTCATATTATCTTAGGGAATCTAACATTCCCAAGGAATGTCACATTCCCTCCACATAGGATTTTGAAGGGAATGTGATTCCCTTCTAAATCTTAGGTAATGTAAGATAACCTTGGTTATGTTAGTATATATATATATATATATATATATATATATATATATATATATATATATATATATATATATATATATATATATATTTATTATGTTATGTTAGCATATAAAATAATTTTGTTTCTCAAGTTCAAGATTTTTGTTAATATTTTAAAATCATGTAATTATATATATGATACCGTTATCTTATTTATTTATTTTAATTTTTAAATTTATTAAAATATATGAAAATATGTTAAAGATATTATAGTGTGTATAAAAGATAATCCTAAACCAAACATCATTATATTACATACTCCAATTTTAACCAAACACAGGAATCTAACATTCCCAGCAATCTAACATTCCCTAAGGTAATCTGACATTCCGTGAACCAAACGACCCCTTAAAGTAATTCAAAATAACTTTATAAAGAGTAAATACCCAAAATGGTCCATCGACTATAGCTAAATTCACAAATTGGTCATCGACTTTCAACTTCAACCAATTAAGTCCTTAACTTTGCAATTTTAACACAATTTGATCCTCTGTCTATTTGACCATTTGTTGACTGTGATTTTTGAGGATATATATGTAATTTCATGGTCCATCGTCGGGTTTTTAAGGTTCCGATTGCATTTCCAGACCGCGTTGTTACATTTGAATCCGCTGCCGAAAGCAATCTACCAAATGCGGTTGCCTTTCTTCATCCTCCCTTTGGATTCAATGTAGTTGAGTTCGTACTAGAGCAAAGAAGATGACGTGTTTCCGAACCGGTGCAACGTCATCCTGGAGTCCTCCACGTGCTCCGACGAGAGCTGAAGGTTTTTCTGGAGATCGTCGATTACGGTCAACAAATGGTCAAATAGATGGAGGACCAAAGCGTGTCAAAATTGTAAAATTAAGAATTTAATTGGTTGAAATTAAAAGTCGAGAACTAATTTGTGAATTTAACTATAGTGGAAGGACCATTTTAGGTATTTACTCCTTTATAAATTATAACCTTTGCTAGTAACCGGCTCGAATCAAACTTATACGTACAGTGGTTGAACCCCCACGCCACACTTAAGCCGCCCTCTCCTACGCGCGCTCTATATATAAACACGTTACGCGCTCTGGCTGCGACGCTGCACTGATTCTATTTCCGATCAATCAGAAACCTGAGCTTCGATCCAAGTCGTGTTACCAGTTGACCTCCATGGTTTCACCCGCCAAAAGTCAATTCGGCTCTCTTAGCTCTTAACTTTTCGTTTCTTAAATTTGATTTATAGAAAGATTTAGTTTCGTTTCTTACTTTTTCTTTTTATAGAAAAATTTAGTTTCGTTTCTTAAATTTGATTTGCTGTAGTTCTCGTTCAAATGCCAATGTATTTCCTCTTTCTCTCTGTCTTTAGATTTTAAACGGAAGATTTGTAGTAATTGTTGTAACGTAGCGTGAACTAGGGTTAGGGCTTTTTAGAAAAGTTGATGGAGATGAAGGGTTCTCGTAGACCGTTTGACGGGCCAAGAGTTGAGCCGGGGCTGAAGAAAGCGAGGTTAGCAGAAGATGCTGCTCCCGATCTTAGTTCTAGCGGACGGGGTTTTATTCAGCAACGGCCGGTCAGTTCAAGATTTCAGCATAGTGACAGAGGTGACGCTGAGAGTAGTGATTCAGTTCGTGGGCCATTTCCGCCACAGCAGCATCACGAGCTGGTCCGTCAGTATAAGGCGGCGTTGGCTGAGCTCACGTTTAACTCCAAGCCAATAATTACCAACTTAACTATCATTGCCGGTGAAAATTCGCATGCTGCCAGAGGGATTGCGGCCACTATCTGCACCCACATTCTTGAGGTGATATTTTGGATTTTAATGCATTTTTTCATTTCCCAATCTCGTGCTATATTTCTTTATTTGTATGGAAAGGAGATTCTTTTACCAAGAGTAGAGTAATTGTCTTCTATTTCTGAATTATTAGAATGGATTAGATGAGCTCGGTGTAATTCAAGTTCCTACTATTTGAAAGTTAAGATGATTGTTTTCCAAAGTAAAGAAATTTTGTGTTTTTTTTTTCATGGCCTTTGTCAAGCTTAAGTCTTGATTTCCGATGGTACTTGTGATGGCATGTTGTCTTGTTCTGCAAAGTTGCATCTTTTCATTTTAAGTTAACCCAAAAGCAATGGTTCTTTAAAAAAAAATCCACAATGAGGTTGTTATTTCTCCACAAAGAATGATACATTCAATTTCCATTCTTCCTTGGAATCTATGCCAAAGCTCTATGATTTTCTGTAATGTAATACGCATAACCACATTGGTCCTCCGCGTTGCTAGCTACTGTTGCTTTATTTTAATGTAAGCTGTTGGGACAGAGAAAGGGTGGATTTGGTATTGTTTGAATGTAAACTGATCTTTAAAGAAAGTTGCTTGGATAAATGAATTGGTTTCGAACCTGATTTCTGCATAATTCAGACGGTCCCTCATATTTACAGAAACAGCAGCAAATCATCACTCACTCGTGAAAATTGTCTTCTACTCCTGGTTGCGCTGAATGGACAAAGAAGATTTATTTATCTTTGGTTGTTCCATAAGGCTGAGTTGAGTTTGGCAGTTTGCTTACTCAAGGAACTGTCAACTATTCTAGATTGTTAGCACAGGAAAAAGGTTGGGGCTTTACTTTTTCTTGTCAAAGAAAGCAAATGAAATGCATGTATTTGCTTTCCTTCTGTATTTCTATTGAGAGTTGAGACTGTATTTAATTCTAGTTTTGTAATTAAAGTCAGAAGTATGTTTCTGTTACTTAATCCATCTCCTTACCTTCTAAGGTGGTATTATCATTTCCTTGCCAGTTTAGTAGTTGGTGTGTTTTCGTAGTGGTGTTGGTACTTTCAAATTTCAGCCTTTCAGGATAATTACTTCACTTGTGTTATGTTACTCTGTATTAAAGAACACTTTTCAATTAGATCCATCATCCACTTCTCTTCCATGATGCAAAATTTCCGTTATTTATTTGTAATTTCTACTAACGAGTTGCATCCCAATTAGTTTTTAATTGAAGGGAGTTTGTATTTGGTTGAATAGCTAAGTATATCAACCCATTTCATTTCATGTGGACATGTGGCTGTGATCTTGATGTTTAGTCTATTGCTAGCATTACATGCCTATGTTTTTCTGCAGGTCATCGGTTTTTTGCTTTGACTTTTTCTTTTGTTTTTTTTTACCAGATCTCTCTCTTTCATGTTTGATTTTGCTTTAGTTCTTGTCTGATCTGTCCATTGGGCCTTCTCTTTATTAGTTGATGCTGTAATCATTTGCCAACTTTCATTAATCTAGCTGCGGGGAATATTTGGCAGGTTTCTAGTGAGCAAAAGCTGCCATCTCTCTATCTTTTGGATAGTATTGTGAAGAATATTGGAAGGGATTACATTAAACATTTTGCAACCAGGCTTCCTGAGGTTAGATTTTAGTTTGCATTGAAATGATTACTACCCAGCTTGCATTCTCCCGCTTTTCTTATGTAATCTTCTTCCATCAAGAAACACTTTGATGGGCATTTTGAACTTTACCAAGTCAAGTTTAATCTTTAAGAGAGGAAGATAACATTTGAGGATTATTGCTTTTCCCACTTTTACTTGAGCATAACCACAAACTAGTAGTATTTTACTATTTTGTGAAATTTCTGTCATTTGTTATTTTCACATAAATTTTTTTCTACATCTAGGTTGACATGAGTAACTGTTCTAGGTTTTCTGCAAGGCATATAGACAGGTTGACCCATCAATACATCATGGCATGCGACATCTTTTTGGCACTTGGAAAGGGGTTTTCCCTCCACAAACGCTTCAACTAATAGAGAAAGATCTTGGGTTTACTACTGGGGTCAATGTTTCAACTTCTAGAACTGAATCACAGTCTTCACGCCCTGCACATAGCATTCATGTAAATCCCAAGTATTTGGAGGCAAGGCAGCGAATGCAGCAGTCAACTAGGGTAAGAAGCTCAATTTTGAGAGTTCATGTATTCTGCTTCCAAACAAATATTTAACTCTTTATGGACCTGATTTTCATGTCAATTATTATTGCTTAAAACAGTAAAATGGTATGAAAGGTGATTGATGGCAGTGGTGTATATGTATCTTTTACTGGAGGTGACTATAGTTACTGTTTAAGTAGAACTTCCTACTTAAGATCTGCCTCTTCTTAGGGTTCACTTTAGATCTTCAACTGCTTTCTGATACAACTATCAAGCTTTTGCTTACTATTTTTGCTTTCTTGCCTTCTCTTACAAAATTTTACATTATTCTTCATTTGTATTGTGTATTGTGATAAAAGACCAAAGGAACTGTGGGTGAGATCAGTGAAACTCTCAAAATCTCAGGTGAGGGTGTTGAAAGCCTGAACAGAACAGCTAGTGTTAGTTTCATTCCTAGAAGATCATGGGTGGATCCTTCTATTAAGGTCATTTTAGTGTGTTTTGTAGAAAATTTATATGGTGCAACTGAATCCATGTATAGCTTATTTATCAGCAACATACTATTATTATTATTATTATTATTATTTTTTTTTTTTTGGAAAATCAGCAACATACTATTAAATTGTGGACTTACAGGGAGAGTTGAATGAGCCTGTTGCTGAATATGGATCTACAGTATCAAAGCATCCTGACATGGGTGTGGGAAGAATGAGTGGACAGGTCAAGGAACAAGTACTTGATAAACGTTGGCATGATTTTTCCAGCAAAAGCAGTGGCTATGATCTCAAACATGAATTTCAAAACTACCCCTCCCACAAATCTGCAAGTCATGATGCATTAAATAAGAGCTGGAAGAATTCTGAGGAAGAAGAGTATATGTGGGATGATATCACTTCAAGAGTACCCCATGCAACTAAAAGCTTGGTGAAAGATCATTGGACACTAGATGATTCTGGAAGAATGGTAAGTTTGTCAATAGGAAATCTGTGGAACTTTTGCTCTGATGCTCTGTATTTGGTTGGTGCAGCTATTTGCTCTCTGATATGTCATATGTCAACTAGGCCCCATCTTCTCTTCCCTTGCTGCTCAGATTCTCTATCCCCCCCCACCCCCTATCTCTTAAAAATTTTGGGCTAGTCATTGACAATTGCTTAATTGTATCCTCATGTTCACTTGCAGGATTTGGAATGTCAGCTTCAGAGATCACAAATCATGAAGGAAATTGGATTAAACTTTGATAGTGATACTTCGACTGATTCTCTTTCCACAGAAAACAAAAGGCAAGCATCTTTTGGACATCAAGTATCATCATCGTGGTCAAGAGAACCACATTCTTTTGATGGAGGAAGACATCCAGACTCTGCTAGAAATATTTCAAATCATTCTGAAGGCTATCACAACTCCTTCAGTGGGTTATCAACTGCTGCAAATTCCATTGGCAGGACATCTTTCCAGCCACGAACTGGGACAGTTCCTATAGGATCATCAAACAACGGGCTCTCCTTGAATGCAGCTCCAGAATATGCAGGCCTTATAGCAAAACAAAGAGAGCCTCGTCGAACTGCATCTCCCTCTTCACACTCAACAATGCACCAGCGTTCACCATCACCATCAATCTCAACACACAGTTCTAGTCAAATAACTCGCAAAGTAGGTGATCGAGACCAAACACATACTATATCCCAGGTGGATCCAAGAACATCTCAGATTCCAAGGTCTACTTTGGATCCTCGCCAGAAGTTTTATCAGGAATATCTGCCAACACTCTCTCGGAATGCCCATTTGGATATTTCTCAAAGACGAGTTCTTCAAGGGAGGAATAATGTTTCATTACCTGAGCCTCTAGCATCAGAACCCCAGGAATTTGAATCTATCCATCAAGCCGAGAAACCAGTTGTGTCTGTAATTCCAGGTTATACTAAGCCCTCGGTTACACAGAGTTCGTTGTCAAATGCTTCCAAGCATTCAGGTGCTGAATCCCCTGGGCAAGCAAGTACTAGCAGTTTGTTGGCTGCTGTCATGAGAAGTGGTATATTGAGTTCTGATACTTTGGTTGGCAGCTTACCTGGATTGAATTCTCAAGATAGTGTTAGTCCTCCCTTACCAAGTTGTTCTTCTCCTACCCAACCTGTAGATATTCCACCAAATGTGCCATCTTCAAATGTGACAAATTCTGCTTCTAATCCAGTGTCGAGTCTTCTAAGCACCTTGGTAGCAAAGGGATTGATAACTGCATCAAAGACACAGTCCCCAACTGCTGTTGAGTCTAAAATAGCTCCTCAAATTCCAATTCGAAGCCCTCCAACTGTAAGCAAAAATTCAAGTGTGGTTTCTTCAGTGCCAGCCTCAGTAAGCCCTTCTTCATCTAAAGCTGAAGAGCTTTCTAAACCTGCTACTAAAACTTCTGACATTCCTGCCAAATCTGCTACAAGAGAGATAAAAAATCTCATTGGTCTTGTGTTTAAGCCAGATGTTATACGGCAGCCACATCCGATTGTTATAAGTGAACTTTTGGATGATATTCCACATCAGTGCAGCATGTGTGGTCTTAGACTAAAGCTCAAGGAACAACTCGATAGGCATTTAGATTGGCATGCATCTAGAAATCCAGATATGAAGCTGTTGAATAAGGCTCCAAGGAAGTGGTATTCAAGTTCAGCAGAATGGGTTGCAGGAAATGGCAGCTTCAATAAAGGGTCTTGCAAAATAATGGAAAGCAGTGAACCAATGGTTCCGGCAGATGAAAGACAGTGTATATGTATCTTGTGCGGCGAGGTTTTTGAAGATATTTTCAGTGAAGACAGCAATAGATGGATGTTCAAAGGAGCTGTTTACATGAGTTCTCAATCTTTGGGTGACAATTGTGGAAGTGCAAACAAAGAAGGAATTGCTCTGGGTCCTATAGTCCACAAAAACTGTATATCTGAAACTTCTCTTCATGATTTGGGCCTTGTTCAGGATGTTAAACAGGTGAGTTGTTTGCTTTATGGACTTGCAAAATTAACAATGTTTTATGGAAATCACGGTCTCTTCTTAACAATTATCTAATTATTTCTCTCGGAAAGCATCTGTACGTTAAACCAATTCTGTTTATTGTTCTCTTTCAGGAAAAGGACACATGATATGATGCTCCCTCCAATGTAGAATTCAGGAAACCAGAAATTTCAGGTTTTGTTTAAATATATTCAGGTTCTATCCATTTTTATTTGTTGGATATATAACGCAAGTTAGGCTTGTCCTAGGTTTTGTTGTAAATGCAAGCAAGCAGGAAAAAAAAAACAAAAAACAACTATATGCCATTGTGATTTGTGAGCCATCTTTGCTAATTTGGCTGAGGTTTCTGTTACATGTTTCTCTCATCTCTCTTGTCAAAGCTAAATTATACCTCCATTTCAGCAAGTGCTGTTAGTGGCCGAACGAAAAACGCAAGCCGCAATACCCAACTCAAGGAATATAATGGATAATGAGCTTGCAAGCACCTTACCCTTCTCAGAGAACCAACTTTCTACCATTGCCATTTCTGCAATGTGGTTAAAGTTTGTCACTTTCTGCCAAAGACAAAAGTTTTCATTTCATTTCATTAGCTTCTGATGTTAAGTTTAACCGTTTTGATCTGTGGATGGCACATGCAAGAGATGCCATGAATGTTGTATTTGAGAAGAGATAACAACTTCTTTGCTTCAGCCAACAGATCAACTAAAAAAATTTGCTGTCTTTAAACTCTTCCAGTTGGAATGGCTTCTTTCTTTCTTTCTTTCTTTCTTTCTTTCTTTCTTTCTTTCTTTAATACCTTAGTGGCAATGAAACTTTAAAAAATGAGTGCACGCAGCTTCCATACCATTTGTGGATTCAATAATGCATCCAGCAGTTTTGAATAATGGCCTTGTTTACCCTTAGTTCGACGGCGTTGGAATTAGTTTGGCGGAGGAAAAATAATTTAGGAATTAGCAATTAGCAATGTGATTTTTTTTTAAAGAGTTATTCGCTCAAAACGACATCGTTTTGAGTAAATAATCTCTTTAAAAAATGGCGCATAATGTATAAGCAGACGGCTAGGTGGCCTAGGTGTCCGGTTGCGTAAAAGCTAATTTCTGCATTGTTTGAGGCGGTCGGGCGCCGCCTAGGCGCGATTTTTACAATATTGCTTGAAAAACGTTTTAATTAAACATTTAAATGTATTTTTTTAACTCAACAATTTAGGACAGTTGATAAGTGTAATGTAATTGTAAGGAGGGTGCATGATCATGCTTCTCTTGAGTAAAAGTTAATATTTTGCTAGTACGTTTCTTGCTGAATTTGTATTAATCTAACAATATTGTATGTAATAAAATTCATTTTCTTCTTAAATATTTTAAAGTACGATCAAAACAAATTCTGATTTTTTTTTTTTTTTGGGGGGAGGGCGGGGGGGGGGGGGGGTGGGGTTGTGAGTTAGGGGAGTGGGAAGTGCAATGGTGCCTAACCAGACCGTAGTTAGGATTAAGATATTGTTATGTTGGAGTGGGATGAGATGACAATAATGGAATGTTGTCTTATTAACATCATTTCAGCAAAGAATGGGGCTAAGATAAAGCAGCCAAATCGCCATTATTTGTTGGAATCCACACAAGTCAACTGTGGGTCTGTCCATCCTCCAAAAGGGAATTTGACATTGACCCCTATTTTACTCCTTTGGATTCCTCCCCCTCTCCACCCATTTTTTTTTTTAATTTTTATAAAGAAAAATTCATTATACCTTGGTTAGTTGTTGGAGTATGATTCTCGTATTAAAAGACGGGTTTAATTTTTATCAATTCTTTCGCGATAAAATCCGTCAGCATAGAATGAAGGTACACCTTTAAATAGTGATTACCGAATTTCCTCATCACGAAAAAATATATATATATATATAGTAAAATTTACCTTCTATTATAAAGAGCTTCATATATTTCTAATATGATTACACTTTTATACATATATATATATTTGGACATATATTTTGAACATAAAATTTTTACTCTTTTATCACAAAATCATAACCTTCTGATCTTACAATTCACAAGTAGTTCAAGAACTTTAGATCTTACTATACTTTTGATATTGTTATAATCGATTTTTATGTATATATATATAAAGTCCTAAATAATTCAGGGTTTAGGCTTGTTCTTCTGGGTGTAGATATAGTCCAAGTGAGCTTCTGCAACCATCCTTCTATTGAAACAAGCTTCATCGTTTTCCTTGCATTCTTCCAAACCCATCAGCTGCAACCAATCAATCAATATATATATATTAGATCCATATAATAATAATAATAATAATAATAATAATAATAATAATAATAATAATAATAATAATAATTTATTAAAATATTCTTACAGTGGCCATGTCTTCTTCTTCTTCTTGTGGGTTCAAGGTTGGAGTTGCATGACCCATCTCACCTGCTACCTCTGTTATCTTCTCATCTGCATATATACACACAGACACATATACAGTGTATATATGTGTGAGTATTATTATTAGTACAACATATACGTATATGATTATATTTGGTACAAAACATGTTAGTACTGATACTAATTGATATTATTAATTAATTTAAATAGCATATATGATTGTATTTGATACGATGTCGATTGACACAGGAATCAAGAAAGGGGAAAGAGGGATGAATATAATCGATGAGTTAATTACCTTGAGATTGAGGCAGGCGACGAGCAGATGTTGAGTGCTGAGATGAAATGAGCAGAATTGCTAATAGAGAACACAGGAAAATAAGAGAAATTTTCTTCATTTCTTTCTTCTTTCTTTTCTCTTCTTTTCTTAGCTTGGAGAGAGAGAGATGGAGAGAGAGGGGTATATGAAGGTTTACTGATCTGAGCAAGGAAAGGAGTAGTTGGAGTTGTATATATAGCCTGAATTTGTAGAAAATGTACATATATAGTGACATGTGCACTTACAAAATTATATCAAAACAACGCACTATTCTATATTTCAATTTCAATTTTAGTCATATGACTATAGGGGTCTTGTTAATTTCAGTCATTGACTTTTAAAAGTGTTAATTTAATACCTTAACTATGCAATTTTGTCAATTTTGGTCACCCTCCGCTGGAAAATTTTATTTGTTAAAATAATGAGAGTATTTTGATCATTTCACGTCTCTTTTCTTCTTCCCAGGCGAGTCCATCCCTTCCTCTCCCATTTCCGGTGAATGCAATGAACTAAGATGATGGGGAAAGGAGGCTTGATGATATTAAAGATAGGGTTTAGAGGGAGAAAGAACACCGGAAACGGGAGAGAAAGAGATGGACTAGCCGAAGAAGAAGAAAAGAGGCGTGAAATGACCAAAATACCCTCATTATTTTAACTATTAAAATTTTTCGGTGAAATTTGACAGACAATTTTGCCGGAGTGACTAAAATTGACAAAAAAATGCATAGTTAAGGTACTAAATTGACACTTTTGAAAGTCAGGGACTGAAATTAACAAGACCTCTATAGTCATATGACCAAAATTGTAATTTCCTCTTTCTACAAACAACGAAATATATATACTCCGTGCATACTTTCAGGTAGTGATATTCATCACCAAAAAATAAAATAAAATATATAAATTATTTCTATTATCGTTTATCTCCTTTATTGCAATTTCCGCTCTTATCCTAGAGACTAGTAGAGAATAAGGTAAATTGTAGAATACGGCTCAACTGATCTACAAATCCTAGATACTAATACATTAATATCATAATAAAGTCAAATCTATACTTAAAAAAAAAAAAAAAAAAAAATTCTTGGTAGGATTATTTGAACCTCTGTTGTCATTGATGATAATGGTCCTGTGAAGATGCAGGCCTGCATATGAAGATACGTTGTCCTTATCTGTGTGGTCCACGTTCACGAGTACATCCATGCATGCATACACGAGATTAGGTTTATTTTTCAATCAAAAGAAAACAAAACAAAAAACGTTGTTTCAAGGTTGTCCTCTCAATAAATAACACCACAATTTTAAGTCAAATTTCGAATTGAAGTTTGATTATATTCTACAAAATTTAGTATTGCTTAGATACGTAACGTTAGTTACTTGGAACTTCGTTCTATCTTGATCTTGATTGCTACCCAACAAGTCATCAACCATAGTCCACATAGAGAATTTCTATAAATTATCAATTTGTTCGATCAAAATGGTTAAGTAATACATATTAAACGATATGATCATAACCCTTTTAATTTACAAAACAAATATTTTAATATATTTTGTTACTCGGTCTTAAAAACAGTACGTTAAAACCATTCCTTTATCTGTTTAGTGATAATTACTTATTTTTATTTTGTATCAAGTTCTTTAACACTTTTCATACTTCTAATAAATTTGGTCCGCATATTTTATTTCGAAATAATTTTTTTTTTTTTAAATTGCTGTAAAATAATTTTTTTTTAAGAGTCAACTAGTCAGAGGTTTAGACCTGCATGCTGCTATATATGGCAGACAGCTGTTTTCAACACTATGGGTCCAATGAATTGAAAACCATATATTTTCTACAATAATATATAATTATTTCTTCCAAGCTGCATCCTTAATTGTAATTTGCTCCTTTGTTTTAGTGTTTAAGTCTTCAAAGAAACTTTTAGATCAGAGTTGCCATCTTATTAAAACTCTATCATGTATGTTAGTTCTATTGGTTATAAATCACTGTCCAAAACCTTTTTTATTTGTACAAAAACTTATCAATTAAGTTTTATGAGTCGTTATCTAATGGCCAAATAAGAATAATATATTTGGGCAGGTCAATTGGTCATAGAGATGAAAGTTGGAAAGAATGACCTGAGTCTCACCAGCGGCAGTGAGGGGGTTCCTTGTGCGCTTGAGTTACCAATTACCATGATTTACATCCTCCCAGATATTCTGTCGGGCCGGTTGCGGTGAGGGGGCTCCATGCGCGCAGTGAGCAAAGGTTTAGCCTCTGTGCTTCATGTTCAGTTGAGTTAACATGGTTTACACCCCTCCCAGATGCTCTGTCGGGCCGGGGTTGGAGTTCAACCTTTTGGAAGAAGAATAATATATTATGGCCCCGTTTGGTAAAATATTTAGTTTATTAGCCAATTTTAATTTGGCTTATTTAACCACTATTAATTGTTTGACTTAGTTAAAAAATTAATATAATAAGTGTTTGATTAATTAGTTTTTTGTAATTTCAAAATGCTAAAATTCAAAAAACTACTAAAAACAACTTTTTCAATTAGCTTTTTAAGAAAAAATTATACCAAACAATTATCAACTAACAGCTAATTTACCAAACATCTTTCTACAATCAGTTAATATTATCAACTAGCTAGTTATACTCTCTAACAACTATCAGTTAATATTATCAACTAGCTAGTTATACCCTCTAACAACTATCAGTTAACAATCATTTACCAAACAGGGCCTAAGTGTATGTTTACATTTCGTTAAAATGCTTTACTTAGTGACATATTATTTCTATCATTTTATTTACTAAAAGTCATTGCATTTAATTATCTGCATCACTATATATAAGAAATTGTAACCAAATATCTTGTGGTTTGATGACATCATTGTTGCGCGCTTTCCATAAGGATAATCTAATTAATGGATACCCGCATGGGCAGTTCAGTTGGTCACATGGGTGAAATTTGGAAACAATGATCCGAGATCGAGTCTCACCAGCCACAGTGTGGGAGCAACCTCTCGAAGTGAGGGGGCTCCTTGTGCGCAGTAAGCAAAAGTCTAGCCTCTGTGTTCTATTGAATTATCATGAGATTGGGAATTCAACCTTTTAGGAACAATAATGTACCTAATTAAAGAATAGTTTATTTTGGAATGTGAATATAATGCCATAAATTCTTGAGTGCATACTTTTTCTTTCTTTATTCTCTATTGTTGAATTATTCATGAAGCTAAGGTAGTCAATTTTAATAACACTAGCTAGATAGATGGAATTGTTTCATTCTCAAAATAGCATCATGCATGTGAATAGGGAAATACACTAGTGCCCAATATGCCTAGCTACAATAATAATGGAGTGGACCATATAGTGGTTGACCTCATGCGAAGTAGATATATATTGTGAAACTCTTGTGACATTCAATTCTCTAAGGTGGGAAAACAACAAACTTGTGCAAAAGATAAGTTCACACCTAGTCTATTTTTGTAGGTAATTTTATACAATATTATAATAAATTTGTTTGGGTTGATCTGATCTCATTCTTTAATATGGGATTTTTAATTTTATTCTTTATTTGATTGCGTGGTTTGTTGAGACTTGTTATCAGATTTTAATAATTTGATAAATTTTGTTGTCGATTGATACCATAATTTCTATTGTTTTACTTCACTACTGAAAATTATTGAATTTTCGATCACTTGAAAGTAATCTTAAATCAAGTTCAAAGTAAAAAGTGGTCAGAAATAACAACAAAGATTTTTTCGGATACCAAAATGGTCGAAATAAGGGTTTCGACATGATTTAAGATCACTTTCAGGTGGTCGGAAATTCCATAATTTCCAGTAGTGAATTTGCTGATAATATAATGTTAAGGTTTTTACTTCTTTTAACGATTTGCATTGTCCCTATGGCTAAGAGTACTATGTTATTAGATAATATAATGTTAAGGTTTTTACTTCTTTTAACGATTTGCATTGTCCCTATGGCTAAGAGTACTATGTTATTAGATTTGAGACAGATTCATTTTGTTTCTGGTTGTAAGACATTTAATTTTATCAATAATATTAATGGTAGGGGCTGGTTTAACTTTGCATTAGGTCGGCCACCTTGGTGTGTGTGTTTTTTTTTTTTTTTGAAAAAGAATATAATATAGTTAAAAAATAATTACTCGCTCTTTTATTATTATGTTACAAATAATAATTAATTACCATACATACTATTTCAAGGGCTACCTCAAGGTTGTTGAATTAATTTGCTTGAAGGTTTTAGGCTTGCCTTGGACCGTTATTGAAAAAGTAAGCTAATGCATATCTATAGAGAATAGAATAGAGTGGTAAATTTTCTTGTCAGAATGTCTCTCTAATATGAATATGATTTACACGTGTAACTGTACTCCTCGTCTTTAGACTAAAACTATGTGGTCTAATGGTACTCGGGTTGAACTTTCATTTGGAAGATTGTAATTTTGAGCCTGAACAGATATTACAATGTAATAGAACCAGTACCATTCAAAAAAAAAAAAGTACTCCTCTATCTTTAGAAGATAAAATTAGTGTTCTAAAAATTGAGAAGAGTGGTTGTTCGGTGTAGCTAGTTTTTTTTTTTTTGTTTTTTTTTTTTAAATGGTTTTCGAAACTATTAAATAACATGGGAACTATATTGAAATATAATGCAACAAATAAATTTTGCAATATAATAAATAAATAAATAAATAAAAATGGTCGGCTTGACTAAAGTTTTAAAAAGTGATAAAATGAAAGAGATGGAATCTGCAAATTGCATGCAGAATTAAATTTTCAAACCATACACTTTTTGGACAATTTTTTTTTTTTTATATTAATCAAATACTTAAAATATTTTAATAACAGATAGTTTACACATGATGAGAATCAATGACAACTTTTTGTCAACTATTAATAATATATGATCATATCGTCTTCAAAAAAATAATAATTAATAATATATCATATTATTAGCATATATTGTAAATCAAATGCTTATCACTATATCAAAAAGTATAATTAATAGTATAGTGAAAGAGTAGCTTTATTTCCTTATAATAGCTGCGTAGCAGTGAACGCTAAATTTTGCTAGATTCTGCCCTTAAAGTCTCCGTCCAAAGCAACAATCCCCTCCTAACACCCGTCAACCTCGCCTTCCAAGCCATCATCCAACAATAAGTGGTTAAATGGATAAAACATGATACTTGTACCTGAAGATCACAAGTTTAATTCTTGTCAACACTCTTTTGGTCAAGTCCGTCGTACTAGATTTTTTTAGTGCGATTTACTACAAATTTTTATCATTGCTCAAAAATAAAACAACACATATTTTAAAAATCTAAATTAATTATAATTTAAACAGCTAACCATTAAGTAATAATATATAAAAATATATATGGGATTTATGGAGTGGGTAGCTGGCGTTTGGAAACATTTGCAGATGTCAAAAAGTGGAATTTTTGAGGTCCCCGTGCACACTACGACACAACAAACAAAACCACAAATAACATCTACGTGACGTAGATATATGTGTGCAGAAAAAATGTGGACTTATTGCTTTTCAGTATTTAATTTGTTTCCACAAAATTCTAAGTTTGAAAAGATGTGAATCACATGCATGCATGATGCATGCTGGCATGATAGATATTAGATATGATGTTGCAATATTACATATATATGATGTTGACAACGTTATTGTAATTAAAACAGACATGTTTTGCGTGCCTTCTTTGTACGTTGATGAGATTCATACAACACTCAACACAAAAACAAAACAACAAAAATAGTGATGGAGTGAGTAGAGCATGCATAATATATAATTCTCCTACATAAAATTCATGTGTTCGATTCTTGTCAATACTTTTTTAAATATTATACAAAAATAAAATTTATTCCTTGCATACTCTTGGCTGTAAACTTTTCTGTCACCGTATTGAAACTTGAAAGGATGCATGCCTTAAAGTTTCCAAGAAACACTAGCGAATAAGAATTATAATAAAGTTTGGATGTTTTAAATTTAGAACCCTATACAATGCAAATTAATTTAAATATGACTCAAATTTCGAACTATTCAAACTCTACTCAAATATGTGGAATTAATATATTATTGATACGATCTCATGTTACATCAATTTCTCAAAAAATCTTAAAATGACATATTGAACTCTTGAGTTAATTTTTGTGGTAGAGTTAAAATTTTGATATATATATATATATATATAATTGAACTAATCCAATCGAATCTAAGTAACCATCAAGCTATATATGATGTTTCATGTTTGAATGGTTTACTATCAAGTTATAATACGTTGAATGGCTTATTATAATTAGCTTCTAGAAATCATATCTTCAATAATAAGCTAATATGCTCAAACATATATACACTTCTCCTTCAAGGATTGTTGGGTCCCATCAAATGTCACTTCACCCTCGTATACAGGTCAACTAGTTAATCGTCAAAAAATAAATTCATAAATTTTGTTTTGTTAGCAATTACAAGATAAAGTAGTTATTTACAAGCATTTAAGAGCTTGTTTGCCAATGATAAATCCGCACTTTACCTCGTCCACTAGTCGTCACGTCAAGAATGGTGAGGAACCCTTTGGGGCAAGAATGGTAAGAGACCTCAGTGAAAACATGAATAGAAAAAATGATCCAGAATAATGGAGTTTGTAGATTATATCTTTTTGTGCGTCGTGCACGCATGAAAATTAGAGTCTGATCAGTGAGTCGATTGCGTGATTTGCAATTTACTTATTAAATGTGACTTCAATTCTTAATGTTACGTGCACATGTTTGTTTGAATTGTCAATTAAATGCAGTTGTTCTATTACATGATTAGCACAATGCAGTGTGTTACTCAAGCATCATTTATATATAAATTGTTGAGGCCCCATTTCCTAGTACGACAAGTTTAAAAGAAAATGTTCAACATACAATGCCGGAAGGCAAGGGTAATGGTCGGAGATAAATATAAAATATTATATGTGCACTTTTGCCAATAATTTGATTAGATTGTAATTGTCTTCCTATCATGAACGGATCATCAAATTAATGCATTATATTACGGGGTAAAATCTATAAAGATTATAATGCTCTGTCGGACTTTTGAGGTTGAAGATTCAAATTTTTAAGAGAAAAATATGAATATAATTTAATTTTAGTAGTCCAAAATGGATAGACAATTAAGCGGGTAGAGTATAATTCTTGTGCTTAACATCACAAATTCGAATCCTGCAAAAACTTTAACACATGATTTTATTTCTAGTGCAAATTACTTTTCTTGTATAGTTTGTTGATTATTATACATGAGTGAAAACTCAGTGCACACCATGAGACACATATACGTACAAAATATTTAATAGATTTTGACCAATTAATCCATTGATAAGTACTCCGTATATGAAAATGAAAATTTTGAAGAAATTGAAATTGAAAGTTTGATATGATGCATCGTTTTTTATCTAAATATGCAATGAATATGCATCATTTTGTATCTAAATATGCAAGGAATATTGCATATTTTCTGTTGAATATTTTGTAATTTAACATAAACTTTAAATAAATATTTAGTTCTTTATTTTATATTTTCAATTATTTATATATATACAGAAGTCCTTAAAGGAAAAGTTCCAAAGGCAGTGCGGCCAGTGCCAGCGGGCAAAGGTAAAAGTCGAAAATAAATATATAATTATAAAATGTGTCTCTTTACTAAGTTTCACATCACAAAATTGATCATTTAGAGTTTTATGCCAAAAAAAGTCACATATCAAAATATCGTAATTTTTGATGAAATTTGTCACAAAAGGCCTACTTCTTAATGCGATTTACATATCTTGTATGATAGATTTGTAGATTATTACATGGAAGTAAGATTTACCCCATACATATCTTGATTTAATTCAACAATCTTTGTTCTTATTGCTTATATTCATCATCCATTAGTTTTCAGTGCATGTTAATTCTAATTAACTCCATCAATGGCCAATCACATTTAACTATTTAAGTAGCTAGTTTAGTAGCATCAACACTATAATTATAAGGATTCATTTTACACCTGATGTAGTATATACGGACGTATCCTATGCAATGCGATGCTAGGGTCAGTTTCGGTTACGATTCCTCTACCTAGTCTGCTTGTTGGTTTAAGTTGTGGAGCTCGAAATACTTGACAGTGGATCAGAGTTAGGTTCCCGAGCTAGCCGTTTACGTGTAGAAATTGCTAAAGTCCCCTCCTCTAGCAATTAATGTGGTATTTATAGCAAGGAAGAGGGAACAGGCTCCGGTCTGGCGACATATACAGCACGTGAAGTCCATGCACTGGCTCAAATCGGGGCCCAAGGTGATTTGACCACGTGTCCTGATATTCCTAAGTTCATTGGGCTCGCTGCCGCTAGAATTAGATCGGTAGGTCGGTCCTGATCTGACTAGGTTGGGACAGAACATCTGTCATAACGCTTACATCCAACCGCATATCGACTAGCTCGGTTAAGAACTCAGGTTGGGAAAAGCAAGCGTATTAGGTTGATACCAACCACAATATACATACGGTCGGCTGGGGAATAATCCTATTAACACCATTCAATGTACTAAAATAATAATAATAAATTAAATATTCAGTGTAGAGTTTTCTAGGTTTAGAAGAGTTTGACTGAGCAACAACAAAGTGTCACATTATCACATTTTTTCAATCTTTCTTTTCTTGATAAAAAAAAACTGTGAATATAATTTGACCTCATCCTATATACCTCACTCAAATAATTTAAAAAGGAAAACAAAAGCAAAAGAAAAGAAAGCAAAAGGATAAAGCTTAGGGGAGAGAATGTAAATCTATTTCAATTACTAAATATATAATAGGGAGCACTAAAATTCTTATTATGATTTCAATTTGGACTCTTAAACCAAATGCTTCCTTAAAGTATTTTTGAGGTACAGCCCCACAATGTTTGGGCCTAAGGAGTATTATCAATTGTGAGAAATTATAGACATTAAATATATATATTTGGATCCCAAAACCAAATCCATCATGCAAAGATGAGTCTAATTTGAACCAAATAGACAATTTAATGTATTCACATCCACACTTTAATGTATTTAATTTGACATTTTTTTTAAAGAATAATTCGTACTATCTATATCATGCTAAGTTATAAATTAGACGTTCACCAATCGCTTAATTAGTAGTTAGTACTTCTTCGATCTAGTTATGCAGTATAATTTTTTGATTTAAGAAGAAAAATATCTTAAAGAGAGATGAAACTAGTTGTTAAACTTTACAACATGTCTCGGCCAAATGATGTTGAGTTAGGCTTTTTTTAAGAATATGTTAGAAAGAAATAAACATGATCAATCTCAAATACTACATACAAATATCGATCTTGTTAAAAGAAAAATTAAAACTTAGTCTCTCATAAAATTTGTAGTTGTATTTTATTAGACCAAAGAAAAATATAAATTTAGTATAGGAGTGGCAGTAGCCTAACCCAACAAACCATTCTTGAATTCCAACCGCCATGAATGCTTCTTTTATGTTTCTCCAAAGTCCTAACCACCCAAAGAGACGACTTTAACCGTGACATACATGATAATGTGATCGATCTTGAATTGATTATATTGGCAGTTTCAACCCCAGCTTGCAAGTGGCAACATGGGATTTTATTTTAGGCTGCTGTCCATTTGTTTGACTTCCTTAGAATAATGTTTCTTGGTGTATTGTTGACATTGATGCAGCATTTGATCTGAGGTAGTGAATACACAAAAATTATTAATACACCCAATCATCAATCAAAGTCAAACCTAATGCACATATAAAAGATCTTACTCACATGAAAAAGTATAATTTATAATTTAAAAATCTAACTCCTGATCGTAAAGATAAAAAATCTGACTCAAAATTTTGAAACTCAACTTTCGAATTGCATTACCAGCTTACTTACCAACTTCTCTAAATGGTTGGATTATATATTCTATTTTTTTATTTTTTATTTTATTTATAATCGCTTCCATATTATTATTACATCTTAATTAAATATACCAATAAAATGATGTGCAATATGCCAATATTATTATGAAATATTTCTTAGGGTAGATCCAGCCACCAAAATATTTTATCATTACCCTTTTGTCTCTCTGCCACTTTACAATATAAACATGCATCTAATTAAAGTTATCACTTAATTAGTGGATCACAGACCCCAATATTAAATTGTTAATTTACACATATTTTTATAATTATTCAAAACCAACATGAATTTTCGATGTAGATAGAGTTTTGATTTAACAGATATTACATTATAACAAAATTAGTAGTAATATATCATTGTTGAAAATTATGAAATTTTCTGCCACTTGAAAATAGTCTTAAATATTAAAAGTGGTTGAAACAAGACTTTTGATTTAATTTAAGATCAGTTTCATCAGTTGGTGGAAATTCCATAATTTTCAGTAATATATATATATATATATATTATTCTGTCTGAATCAATGGCAGATGAAAACCTCTTATTTATAGAATATAGACCTAATTTGGAAAGATACAAACGCTGTCTTCATGGCGCTCAAAGCATGGCTGATATATCTGTGCATGGAGCGACAACTCGTCGACTCGGTGGCTCGAGTTAACTTGACTCATCACAGCCTCCTCTTGCTGGCTGTCATGTTTTCACTCTGTTCAAGCTCGTGGCGGTGCTGCGGCGGCGCTACCGCCGCACAAGAGCTTCTGAAAGGCTTCAAAGCTACTCCAGATCCTTCTGTTTCGTCTTTTCAGTCTCTTTTGAGAGATTCCACTGGTAACTACTCACTGGGTTTCCTCCGAGTTGAGGAAACCCACCTCGCCCTCGCCGTCGTGCATGTCCGGTCATCGGAATCTCTATGGACGGCGAAGATGACCCCATTACCGAGATGGACCGGCGGTACTGAGCTCTTCTTCAACGGCAGCCTGGTGGTGTCCGATCCGAGGTCAGGGGTGTTTTGGTCAACTTACACCGACGGAGACCGCGTTTGGCTCTCCAACACCTCGAATCTCCAAATTCAGAAAGGAGTGAGCTTTGAGTCTGTCTTGTGGCAGAGCTTTGACTTTCCCACAAATACCCTCGTCGAGAATCAGAATTTCACTAGTGCCATGAGCCTTGTCTCCTCAAACGGGCTTTATTCCATGCGATTGGGCTCTGATTTCATCGGGCTCTATGCCAAGTTCGGGCACGGGCCGGATCCGGGTCAATTATATTGGAAGCACACGGCGTTACAAGCCAAAGCAGAAATTATAAACGGCCAAGGACCCATTTACGCTATACTCAAGTCGGACGGGTATTTGGGCATGTACCAAAACGGGTCGGTTCCGGTTGACGTGGAGTCTTTCAACAGTTACCAAGTGTTTGTCTCCGGCGTCCGCCGTCTCCGTCTAGAACAAGACGGAAACCTAAACGGGTATTTCTGGACCGGGTCAAGTTGGGCCCCGGATTACAACGCCATATCCGACCCGTGCGAGTTACCAAACGCCTGCGGGTCGTACGGCCTGTGCGAGCCGGGCAAAGGCTGCTCCTGCCTGGACAACGCGACGGAACTCACCGCCTCGGGCACGTGCGCCTCGCCGGAGAATCAAGATTCCGGCGACCTATGCCAAGCCTTTCAGAGCAAGTACAAGACGCTGAGAAGGAACGGCGTGGAACTGCCGTTCAAGGAGCTGATGGGTTACGTAAAAATGGAGTCTTTCGAGGAATGCGAGAGTGCATGTGAAGTGAACTGCTCATGTTGGGGTGCGGTGTACAGTAACTCGTCTGGGTTCTGCTACACGCTAGAATACCCTGTCGGGACACTAGTGAGAGTCATGGATGAGAGCAAGATGGGTTTCTTTAAGGTGAGGGAGGGTGCAGGGAAACGCAAGATGAGGGTGGGGGTATGGGTAGGGTTGGGGCTATTGTGTGGGGCCATCTTGGTGGTTGGTGGGGTAGGGGTGGGGTGGTATAAGTGTAGAAAGGGAAAGAGAGGGGTGGGTGGGTATGGAGAAGAAGAAATTGGCATTGGTGTTGGACCATACAAGCATTTAGGTGCAGAGAGTTTTAGGTCAATTGAGCTAAGCAAAAGATGAGTAAATTAGTGGTGCAAATTGGATAGCTTCTTGACTTTGAAACTTCTCAACTTTGTTTGTAGGTTTTTTATGATCTTTCGAGAAAACTCAACCATTGTTAGTAACCCATGTCACATAAGTTGTTTGACTTAAATTCATATAAATTGTTTTTGGAAAGTAATGAAAGAAATTTGAAGTCATTACTTAAGAATATGTATTGGGTAAATTTATTTTTATTTAATAGTTTGTAAATTATATGAAAGAGATAAATCGCATTATAAAAATTATTATAAATTTTCTTTGTTTATGTTATTGAAATAAATATCTATTCTTTCAATATGTTGAATCTTTCAAAATGTTGAATCTCCAACCTTAAAGATCCCTATGTTTTGGCTGGACAGAGTATGTGAAAGGAGGTAAATTATGATAATCCAATAGCTTAATAGACATGGTCAAATTTCGATGCGTACAAGAAATCTGCTCAGTTTAAACATAATCCTCACACTGTTACTGTTGAGTTTTGAATATTAGTCTCTTTTCTCGAATACAGCGAGACAAAAAATCTAGTCTTCTTTTGGAGGTTGGAAGATGAGGTAAGGGATGACGTACATCTTTGAAGGGGATGGCTCACCATTTCTTTTGCTCTTAGCTTGTGGGGGCCCTTCAATGATCCTAATATTTTATAAAAGTTAGACAAGAAGAAAAAGGGGGCGTCTTAATAGAAAGTGGTGTGCCACAAAAAGTTGAAGAGGGAGTTGGTCATCACTCATCAGATAGGGCAAAGATCCAGTCAATGACTTTACTATATACAATATTGTACTTGTTTTGCTGAGGTGGTAATATAAGAATATAGGATAATGACAGCCTTGTTGAGCTGTTACTTGTAAACTTTTCTCAATCTAAAAATAAAAATTCTATGTTATATAGTTGTAGAATTTTTATGGGGTTCGAATCTTTTGTATATGATAAAATCACACATGAATATATTTTTTGAATATGTGATATGTCCTTTTTAAATAAATAATGTGAAAACAAAAGTTGATAATATATAGTAGATGTAATCAAATAATATATGTGATTGTGCCGACGGAATACAAAAGACATCAATGTAGATTGACATAGTAAAAAAAAGTATTGTAATCTGATAATTTATTTATTATTCAACTTAAAGATCAATATAGATTGAAAAAGATACTTTGCTATTCAATGTCTTATTTTATCCATTACTCATATTATTCTCCTCATTTATCAGGTCGTTTAGTCTAATTTGTGTTGGCTCTGGAAGGAAAAGATCATTACAAACTTTTATATAACTATTGGATATTGAGAGCTTTGACGAGTATGCCAAAAAAAAAAAAATAGTAATGAAAGATCATATTATTAATGTGACTATAAAATCGTCGGAGATTTGATTAAAAGTCAAACTTTACTAAAGTGACCTAGATTGTGTTTGTATTAGTCTCAATTAAAATAGTGAAGATAGCAGATATTTTGTGTGTGTGTGTGTGTGTGTGTGTGTATATATGTGACTTGGCACATATTTAATGCAATTGTTATACCATGGACCTTAGTTCATCTTACATTGTGGATCCTAATTCAAAAATTATGTGTCTGCAATTGATATATTGAAGGAACATCACATGTTAACGAAATGCACATAAAATGGTAACTTCAAACACAAACTGTTAATTGTAGGTACAAAATATGTTAACTACAGACACCTAATATGTTAATAATATATTATGCGTATGTAATTAACATATTCTGTACCTAGAGTTAATAGTGCATGTGTTTGTAGTTAACATGTAGTGTGCCTTCAATTAATTTATAGACACATAAATTGTTAACTTATTTACAAAATAAGTCAACACATAATGAGCCAGGTTCATGGTAATGTGGTATAAGACAAATTATTCTGTGAACTCGAGTCCACCTTGTAAGATGAATCTATGTCTAAAATTACACAATTTACCTACTGAATGTTCACAATTTACATATTGAATGTTACACAATTTACATACTGAATGTTTTACATACTGAATGTTCACAATTCAAATTGTGAACATTCAGTATGTAAATTCTGAACATTTAGTAATAAATTGTGCTTTTGGACCCGGATCCATGGTATAACTGCAGATGGTATGATTTGCCGGCAAATTATATCGTGGACCAGGGTCCACTGTACATTGTAGATCCTGGTTAAATACAAGAATTTGGTTTCATAATGCACACAATTCATGTTTATAATGTACAAAATTCATGTTCATAAGACACACACATAAATACAATATAATGAACATGAATTTTGTGTATTATGTTAAGTGTTTATGTGTACTCAGCTATATAATACACATAATTCATGTTCATAATGCACAAAATTTATGTTCATTATATCGTGTTTATGTACATGTGTATTATGAACATAAATTCTGTGCATTATGAACATGAATTGTGTGCATTGCACTGTGGACCCTGATCCACGATATAACGATTGATGATTTGTCTATTTAATGTAATTGGATCATAGCTAAGCACATTGTGCTCAGATAACACCTCTGTGGCTCCCCTTGAAAGAAGGTTACAGAATCAAATTTCAATGGTGGGAAATTGACTCTTTGTACTAGAATACTTAGAGAGAGTATAGAACATATATTACATTGTAATAGAGTCAATAGTATTCAAAAAAATTATGTAATTGGGCTTGGGCTAATACTAGTGATGAAATCGTTTAAAAAGTACAATTGGGCCTTCATGCTGGGGCCCACAAGAAGCCCCCACACAAATCGATTTGGTCACTACACGTGTACAATGATGATCATTGATCAGCACTCAGCAGCATGATGCATTGTCTTCCTCGATTTCCTATGAAACTTAGGACATTGTCTGATCGAAGTACAAGCAGAAATGTTGAGCAAATTAATGTCGTCCTGAACAACGAACAATCCGCCGAAACTTAGTACGATCGGTCAGTATTATTTCATTCTACTTAGATTTAATTCTTCATTTTTCATCCAAATACACTGCCCAGATTGCACTTTTATTTGCATGGAAGTTCAAGATCACATTTTTCTGCGTTGTTAAGTTTAAGTTATCGATAAAGATCGATGAATTCATAGTGTTTGTACTAATGCATTCTGGGTTGCAATTATAACTGAAATCTACTTAAGCAAATTATGGGTTTTACTCCGCGTGCGTGAATTTTTCCAAAGTTGCCGTCTTTTGAACGGTTTAAGGTTTCTGAGAATTTAATGATTTCCCATCTTCGTGTGCAGAGTTGATTCTAGTCATGATCTTCTGAAATGGTTTCCATAAATAAGCTTCTCCTTAGCAAATCTGTAGGTGCTGTTGTGATTTTCTGATAGTTTGTTGAGATTTCTGCTGGTTTTTGTACATCATAGTACATGAGTTCATACCTTAAAGGCTTATTAAACTAACTGTTTCTGAGAAAGACAATCCCAAGTCCCAGATCCCAATGGCGTTTACAAACTCGAATGATGAAATTTGTGAGCCATCTAAGAAGTTGGCAGAGCAACTGAAAGGGTTGGACCAAGAGCTGATTGATAATGAGATATTTGTGTGTGTGCCTGGATCTGAATCTGACTTCATTTTAGGACCATGTTTTAAGACCAAGATTCCATCAGAGGTTTCGTGTTTTTACCCGTTGGCGGAAGGGGAGAGGCTGTTCCACCGCTCGCTTGAGCCTGATAGGCACAATATAGGTAAGACAATGAGGTCATGGCCAACTGTGAATAGAACTTGGATTGATTGGGTTGATCGGGTAGCAAAGGCGAAAGGCAAGGTCTGGAAGGCTGCTGGGATCTACGATGCTATTCAGCTCTCGAAGATTGATATTCCCATGGACAAGAATCTGCTTTATGCCGCGTTGTTCTTTTGGTCAGTCTCGACTAATTCGTTCCATTTTAGCGTTGGGATGATGAGCCCGACGGTACTAGATGTAGTTGCATTGACGGGGTTTATGCCACACGGGGAGGAAGTCTGTGGCGTTCTCAGCACGCTCGAATCGAGTGAGGATTTTGGTATGAAAAGGATAAGTAGCGACGAACAGTTTAGCTATTGCAAATTCTTGGATGTCTCGATGGGTGGTGTTGCAGTGACAGAGGACGAACATATCTCGTTTCTCGTTATGTGGCTCTCGAGATATCTGATCTGCAATTCTTCTCCGAGCATGATGAAAGAATATACCAAATTAGCGTTTGCCCTTTCTGCTGGCAGGAAGCTCGCGTTGGCTCCTATGGTCTTGTCTAGTCTCTATCATGTATGCAGGGATATCGTTATGAACGAGTTCGATGGTGGAGGGGGTCCTTTGTGGATCTTACAGTTTTGGATACAATCCTATTTTCCAGAATATGGACCGTTGATATCTGATACTGTTAGTGCTCAAACGTACGGGTTTCCTTTGGCTAAAGGCGTGTTAAGGGCTAAAACGTTCAACCAATGCTTCACGTTCTTCCTAACGTGCTCGTCTAGAGCTCCTAGTCAGTTCACTCCGTTTTCTTCCGGAACTTATGGTCCCGAGTGGTTTAAGAGGTCACTCGATCCCAAATTTCATTCGAAAGAGGTGAACGATATTTGGGCAAGTTACCTTCTTCCACGTGACCTCCACTATAGTCTCCTTGTCGATGGATCTCCGAATTGCAAATGCAAATGCAAATGCAAAGTAGAACATTATAATCCGAACCAGTTTGCTCGACAGTTCGGGATGACACAGGCTGTCCCTCTTCCTCTGTGCCAACCCCCCGCCAATTCTCGAAGACTAGTGTTTCAGTCGTTGGATCGTGTTGAGGAGGCCAGTTCGATGTTTGATAGGCTAAAGAGGAAGTTCTCTTTTGTTCCCTTTAACGTTAATCCAAAATCTACTATATTTTTTGATTCCTGGTGGTCGGCTTATATACGTAGTACTCAAACGAGCTCAACCACAAAAATCATCAGCAAGGCACCACCGACTATAGTTAATCTCAGTTCACATGCCATGCGGGCAAGGTACGAACAGTCTGCTGCAGAATTTGCCAGTAACAAGAAAATGAAGTGCGAAGGTATATATGGTTAGTCTTTTGTTGTTAAATTCTAAGGCCTAATCTTAGCATATATACCTTGTAAGATCGAGGTTGTCATTTGTTCAGGGAATTCTGCCCCGTTTCTCAATAGACGAAAAATCCCACATAACAAAGCGGGGAAGCCTTCGATAAAGAAGGGAAACACACAATCTTTCAAGGTAAAATTTAGTCAATTAAGCATTTGTTTTTTCAAGTGAATTCTTAGACCTTAGCTATGAACAGATACTACATTGTAACAGAGTCAGTAGTACTCAAAAAAAACAAAGAGTGAATTCTTAGACCTAATTATTTCCCCGGTCGTGTTTTAGAAAATATCCAAGCCTTCTATGCATCGAGAACCACCACCTCAAGGCAAACCTATAGTCAAATCTGTTCCCGTGGCCTTGTACTCTAGCAAGCCGTCTGTTGAGACGACTGTAGTTGAAGGGAAAACGGATAATGGCAGCTCGGTTTTGGATGATGATACACCCTCCTCCGCCTCATCCTTCACTTCAGAAGAAGTAATTTCGACTTCTTTACTCTGGTATTGTATATATATGGAGTAATATATTTCTATTTCTTTCGATCGAGTTCTAACTTTTTTATTTACTCAGGAGGTAGACCGAACCATGCCTTGCCCATCGTTAGCCGAGACTGATGAGATGCCTATCGAATTGTCTAACGTTGAGGACTTTTTTGCGAAAGTGGAAACCCAAATCAGAAAGGCGCAATTTCTCAGCTTTTCTGCATGCCATTCTCCTCCCATGGACGATGAAACATCGGCTCTAAACACGTCTCCACCCTCAGCAGAAATGCTGGCAAAAGCAAAAGATGACATATCGAGATTTCTTCTGATGCCTTTCCAAGACGTTCTCGCAGCTGAAAACTTCTCGGCTCTAAACGCTGCACTCTCTACATACACTGCTGCTTCAGATCTCTCGATCGACACCACATTTGCCTTGAAGACACTCAAAACGAGTCTCCCAGACCTCTGCTCCAGTTTTTGTCGAGCAAAGAAGGACCAGGAAGAGTTCTACACGAAATCTGCCAAGAAAGTGCTTCTGGTCGACGAGCTCAAACGAGGCCAAGAGCTCTACCATGACCTGAAAGACAATCACGATAAGCTCGATTCCACCATGGATTCCATCAAGAACCAAATCAAGGAGCTGAAGACAAGCTGGAAGGAGGCAAAACAGCAGAAGAAAGCGATTCAGACACAGAAACTGAGTTTGGCCAAGGATTCCTTCACAAAATGTTCTGCACTAGACGAAATAGAATCCGAGCTCCCTGCCATGGAACAGAAGAAAGAAGTGGCTGATTCAGATATCGCCCGAGTAGAGGCTAGCTGGGCAGACTTCAAACACAAACTAATGCAGCCGCCACAGCCTTGAAATCGATCATATGTTTCCAGCAGAATCGTACATCCTAAATGCTCGATTTTGCAGGTGCCGGAGCATGCAAGTATGTTTAGCTGTTTATTTTCCAGCTTTGAACAGCATGCAGATATATATGCATGTATATCCCTTTCAGTATCTTGGCTTCCAAGAAAGATGCATGCATGCATGTAAATCATACCCCTTTTGTGACAACATGTGTTTTGAATCCTATGTTTGATCTATTTAAGGTTGCTGTATATGTAATCTTTCTGAAGCCTAGAACATGTGTTCATGGTTGCTGTTTCAGGTTTCATGTTCATCATCCTTGCCTCCTAAAGCAAGGTTACAACTTACAATCCTGCAAACTCCTACAACATAGTATGCATTTCTTTAATTCTTTATAGGGATAATATCGATTTTTATTATTGTATTTATATTTATACTAAGTATAGTTTCAGTCTAGCAGTCGGGTATGACACTCGAGCTCATCAGCAGTCAACACTCGGGACGTGACGAATCAGTCTTGGCTCCCTAGCTCCTTCCATAACCTTCCCTCTCATTAAATTATAACATTAATTTGGGAGAAGAAATTATAACATTAATATAATTACCCATAAATATTTCATTAATTACCCATAATAACCATTAATTCCATTAATTACCCATAAAATTACCGTTACCTTCCTACCTATTCCTCTATTATTATAAATTATAAAAGCCTTAGTTAGAACAAAGAATGGGGAGGGGCCTCCATCTCTTTGGAGAAGACAACAATACAATATGTACAAAATTACCAAAAGATAGTGATTGAATTTATGGCTTGATATTGCACAAAAATGCTCGTAGTTTTTACCTTTCGATTTTTAAGTTAAAATTATTGTGTCTACTTATATCTTTATTTCATCCTCTTTGTGAGATTACTCATTCTGAACACCAAATACTTGTCGGTCTGCTGTATGGAATTCTTGAAGATGGATATATCGATTGTGTGCATGCAAAGTGTATAGGCCACCGGACATGACGATTTATAATTTACCTCATTCAATAACTCCCAGAAAGAGTTTCAAGGAATTCAAAATTAGTCTGCCCTAACTTGAGAAAACGAATTGCATATTAAAAAAACCCTAATATAAAGTGATGTGACTTCTTCAGACTATCTAATTCCACTCTCTAGAAGTCATAGATGATGCTCATATACTCACGTAGGCAGGAAGAAACAACCTCGGTCCCCAACAACATCGTTTTTGCAGAAAAAAAATGCAAGCTTTGAAGCCAGACAAGATCATCGACGAGGTATTCGTCCCTACTACTTCATCATCTCCCTCTGATTACATCCTAGGACCATGCGCCGACGCCGACGAGTCTCCTTCAAAGCTCGCCTCTCGCTACCCACTACACGAAGGGGGAGAGCTCCTCCTGCATTCTTTACAACCCGAGTTGTTCAAGAATGACAAGCCTTTCAGGCTATGGCCGTTCGTAAACGTGAACTGGGCGAACTGGGTAAACCGAGTAGAGAAGGAAAAATGGAAACTTTGGAAATCGATAGGGATATACGACGCCATTCAGCTCTCCAAGATTGAAATCCCCAAGGACAAGAATCTTCTTTACGCCGCCCTTTGCTTCTGGTCGAGTTCGCATAATGCTTTCCACTTTAGGTTTGGAATGATGTCCCCGACCGTGGTAGACATCGTTTCCTTGACTGGGCTCCGGCCACATGGGGACGAAGCCTTTGCTCTTCGCAATGAAACCAACTATGAGTTCCCTCGTACTGAGGAGGGGGAAGAAATCTTTGCCTATGGGAAATTTCTTGAGGCTTCGGTTGGGAAAACAGGAACAGTTACAGAACATGAACATGTTTCTTTCTTGATTATGTGGCTGTCAAAATTTGTGTTCTGTGATACTTCTGAGAGAATTTCAAGAAAGTATGCACAGTTAGCATTTGCTCTTGCCACTGGCAAGAAGCTGGGTTTAGCTCCCTTAGTGTTATGCCATCTTTATCATACTTGTAAAGGGATTGTTGGGAACAAATTTGGCCGTTCTGGGGGACCCTTTTGGATCCTACAGCTTTGGCTGCACTCATATTTCCCAGAAGTTAGGCCTAAGGATAATGGCATTGGCACAGATGATGATAAGATCAGCTATGGGGTGGGTTTGGCTAGAGGCCAGCTACAACCCAGAAGCTTTAGTCAATATTTTAAGTTCTTTTACACATGCCCTGCTAGAACTGCTACCCAGTTTATTCCACATTGCACCGTGGCTGCCCCGAAATGGTTTCAGGAGTCTTTGTATCCTAACAGTGCAAAAGGGAGTAGGAAAGAGTTGGTGGATATGTGGGGTAGCTATTTTGTTGCTCGAACATTGTCACTTTGCCTTGCAGGTTGCCCGAGGGTTAAGTCGGGTTGCTGCAAGTGTGGGGTGGAGTATTACTCGCCCAATCAGTTTGCTCGGCAGCTGGGGATGAGGCAGGGTGTTCCACTGCCTCCTCTTCAGTCTGCAACTCATTCTTCAGCTCAAGTTCTGTCTCGGTCAGTGAAAACGCCTGAAGAAGCTAATCAGAGGTTTGAGAAATTAAGGAGGAAGTTCTCATTTCTTGAAGGCGGCTCTGCAGAGTCAAAGTGTAGTAAATCGTTCGAGTCGTGGTGGATGATATATGTAGCTAAAACATGGACAAAATCAGCTGATGATATCCTCGATCGGGTCTTCCCCTTACAAGGCGCGATTCCTGTTGCTATTCCTCTTTGTATCAATTGGGAAGCTGTGAAACTGCAGGATCCATCATGCTGTAGTAGTGTGAAGGTTTCTAAAGAAACTTCCATAAAGAAGAAAGGGATATATGAAGGTATAATCTTGATTTTATTCTGCTGTGTTTCTATTAAGAAAGATATAATCGTTCATTTATCCTTTTTCAGATTTCTGGATCAAACTGTCCTCACTTGCATATCAAATGAAATGATGAAAAGTTCCTCTCAGACTTGATTGACAGTAATTCCTTGTTTTTTGTCAGGGCTTCTCATTTCATCCTTAAACGAATCCGAGAAGGGGGGTTATGATGAACAAGGATGTTCACATGAAATGGAGGAGAAGCCATCCATGAAGGCAAAGAGAAAATTCGAACATGTAAATCTTCAAACACATTTCATCCTTAAATCTTCAAACGCATTTCCATATCTGCATATGTCGTAAATCCTTCTTTCTGATTTGCCTCTTCTGTTTCCTTTTCATGTTTTTGGAATCACCAAGACTTCTCCTTTATGCCATGGCTTGGTAGAAACCAGTTCGAGTCACAAGACTGATGGTGACACTTCAGTGTCAGATGGAATTCGCTCTTTCACCTCGCCTCTTCCATACGATAAAGTAAATAAATGTTCTTGTTACTTTAGCATAGTTTAATGTTATTGTTAGAATCAAAATCCGGTGTTTCATGTCTTAAGTTGTTTCCAGGATGTTGGGATCGGGGCAATGGATGAAGTCACGCCTGCTGATCCTTCTAGCGAAATTGCAGACTTCTTTTCTCAGGTTGCAACTCAACTTAAACAAGCTCAAACTGCAGATGTTGAGTTGCCCTCACTGAAGAAGCCTCGCCACTCTGCTGAATCTATTGCAAAATCCCGAAGCAATGTTCACAAATTCCTCCAAATGCCTTTTGAGGATGCTGTTCTTCCTGATAACCGTTCTGCACTTGATGCTTCGATCCCCATTTATGCTGCCTCACCGAATCTGCCTGTTTCAAAAACGTGTGCTTTGAAGAAACTCAAACTAGACCTCCCATTGCTTTGCTCGGATTTCTATCAGGCAAAGAAGGATCACGAGGAGTATCGTGCTAAGGTGGCCGAGAAAGTATCCCTGGTGGATGAACTAACGAAAGCAGAGGAATCCCACACGTTCCTAAAGAACAAACTCGAGAAACTTAACATCAAAATCCTGCAACTCAAAGAGAGCCTGAAGGAGGCAGAGAAAAGTAAGGAAGACATCGAGAAGCAGCAGTTAAACCTGAAAAACTCGTGCTCTCCCAAGCTAGATGCACTGAACGAGGTGAACGCCAAGTTTTGTGGTTTGGAGAAGAAAAAGGAAGAAGCTGATTCTGTCATTGCTCAAGTGGAGGCTAGTTGGGCAGACATCAGGTTAAAGATCACTGATTCGTAAGCTTCAACTTTGCAGATTCCTGCATAAGAATATAAGTTTTTTTTTTTTTTTCTTTCTGTTATCATGCTCAGCAGATCAGATCGAGCCCGTTAAACATATCCATTTTGTGGTGATGTTAGACTCAGAAACTAATGTAAATGACTTGAAAAATGTTACTTTAGATTAATGTGAAAGGGTGCAGGTAGCTTCTCATCCAAGACTGATCTGATCTTTTATGTTTTCTCATCAGCATCCATGGATGCTGCAACATATAATTGCAGACCACGTTGGTGGTCCTTCATGGTTTTCCATTCTTGAATGCTGCTAAAAAACATTCTCGGATACTAAACAAATGGGACATCATGAATGGAGCCATTCACACCCTGCCATTACTGCAAATAAAAATTAAAAAAACTCAGTTGAATTGAAGCCTTATCTTGCATCAGAATATGTCTCCTTCAATGAGGAAAGGCTTTCTTGTGCGCCATGATTAGGATGCAAGTGGCTTCTGGTCCCAATATTGGTTGCTCCTTCGCTTTCAGCTCCAACAGAACCATCATAACATGCACTGTTTTGCTGTTGCATGTCAAAATGCTTCAACTTGGGAAAGTTTTTGCCATTATGATTGATGCATTTTCTGGGCATCTAAGGAATAAGACTGTTGGTTTTTCTTTAATTTGCTCATTGTGTCATGGGGAAGAATCTCTCGAGACTCAAAAGTTATAACTGATAGTAAAAATACAAATTTATTTTCTTTTACTTGCGTAACAATTTGTATCACGTTTCGAATGCACGTGTGCCTGCAATAGTGATGTTGGGCGTGATTTTCCTTATACTTGTGTAACACCGCTACTGGGTAGCAAAATTACAACTTTATTTTCTTATATTTGTAGGATGGTGGACTTGATTTTCTTTATATTTGGGTAGCAGCTTGCATCCTGTTTCGAATGCAAATAAAATTGTGGACACTGTCCAAAACGGTGTCGTTTATATTAAGTCGTCAACCAGTACATCATGTTTAATAGCATTCATGATGTATTATGTCCATAATATTTGTTAGTTCTATCTGATCATAAACTTAAACCTTAATATACATAAACACTAAGCATCATGTACATCATGTCTATTTTCATTAACTTTGTAGTAGGATCATAATGTTCCTTCTATCAGTTTATAAAAACAAAACTTAATGCACATAAACATTACACTAGAAGTACATCATGAGTGTAGTGTGTGGGAAGTGTGGCGAAAAGTGTGAATAGTAATTTACCATGCTACTTTGAACTTGGACCATGCAAAATGAACCTTGATCCAAATATAACGATTGATGCTTGGAATGAGCATAGACATTTGAAATGCTGAACTTGGTTCTCTAGGCTTTTGTCCAATAAAATTACAGTATAATATAATTTGTCTACCAAAAAAAATGACAAATATATAGCATTACCTATACATAAATTTATGTGTGGATTTTCATTTTTAAACTTTGATTAAAAAGTTATGATATGAAAGTATGATTGTTTATGATGTTTGACAACGTTTTGATGTTGGATAGATCTCTCAATTCAATATAATCTAATTAGGTGGCGCTTGTTTTTTTTCCAACTTCGTTGTACTTCCTTAAATGGTAGTTGTGGTCAGTGCATCATTGAAACAGATGGTTTCATATTTTAAGCAACAGATCCAACTAACTTAGACCAACTTTCCTACTACAAATAATGCCACAGAACAAACCTAAGTTTATCAATGCATGATTTTTATGCCTTTTTTCAAAGTACTGTTGTACTGTACAAACATTCAAATGAATACTCGATTCCGATAGTAATGTTTAACCTCAAAATATGATCGAGGAAATTTATGGTCAAACAAAAAAAACTATGATGCTCATCAGAAGGTGACCGAATGAGTGGGACATGATTTGATTGAACTCGTCACACATGATCATTCTTGTATCGTTTACTTATGTTGCGTAGTAATTTGCACTAAGGTAGAGTTATTAATGTCTAAATTTGACAAGAACAAGAATAGGAATAATTTAGAAACTCGAAAAATGAACAATGATGAAACCAAAAGTGGATTACTAAATTTAAAGTCATCATGGTAGTCAAAAAATTTAGATCAAATTTATTATTTCATTGTGGAGTAATAATTATACCAAGAGTAATTCTTTGTCCTCTTACAAAAATCACTCCCTAGTATTCTTTACGAGAACGTAATAACCTGTAATTATTGTATTAGATTGAAGAGATTCTTTATATATTAACTGGCAGTGGGTCAGTCAATTCATAAATAATTACGTATTTTTGACATATCCTAACCATAATATTCCTATCTTAATAATTATAACCCACGCCGGCCACGCATATGAATATTATGATATGCATGTATCTCTTCTAACATAACCAGAGGTCTCGAATTCGGTAAATTGTAATAATCATAAACCACCATGCTTTGTTAGTGAGATACTATTTCTTAATCTTCTATTCTAATTCTAATAATACATCGTATTAATATTAATAATTAATAATACATGATGATATAAAATAACAGATGACAGTCAGATGAAGTGTCGTAGAAAGTTCAGTATAAAGAAAGTCTTATGAATCAATAGCGCCCCCTATTCTTCCGACCGTTTATGTATAAATATCAGAATATGTTAAGGTAAGAGAATCATCAAATTTTTATAATAATAATAATTATCGTCAACACTATGATCTGTCCAAACTTGGGTCTTCTCTCCTTTCATTTTCTATCTGATTCTTTGCTTTCAGTTACACTGTAAACTCGGAAGAACAGCAACTGCTTCATTAAAAAAAACAAAACAAAAAAAAAAAACCACCTTTTACGTGTTCCACCTTCCTCCATCTGCAAAACCCATAATTTTGTTGCTTTCAAGGTCGGGAAAAATCATGAGAAACATGGCGACTTGTTACAGTGAAGGTGCTATCAAAGTGACGGACGCCGGTAGAAGAAGAAGGTCTGTGAGTTCATCGGTTCCGGCGTATAAGAAGGCGGTGAGATGTCTGTACCGAGTGAAGTTGTCGTCCGAGGAGCAGTTCTTGATCAAGATCACTTGGTGCGGCGTGGCGGCGCGGGGATTCTGGATCAGTGTCTGCGATTATCCGTGTTCTTCGTCGAACAAGAATTATTGCAGCAGACAGATACAGAAGGCTAAGGGGTCGGTTCCAATCCAAGGTTGTCGCGCGATGAGGAGTAGTGAAGTATTCTGGGATCTCACGAACGCTTCCTACGGTGCCGGCCCGGAACCGCTCGCCGGGTTCTGCATACTTGTCTTGATCAACTCAGAAATCGTCTTGTTCCTCGGAGATGACGACCAAGAATTAGCTTCACAGAAGTGCAGTTCCGGGTTGAAAGTCGCCGGCTTTACACTGGTTTCCCGGTGTGAGTATTTTTCCGCCGCCGCCGCCTCCGGCGGCGGCGGCGGCGCTGGTTTCTCGACAAAGGCGCGGTTCTGCGATTCCGGCACCAGCCACGACATTCTGATCAGGTGCACGGGGGAAGAAAAGGGTGCAAGAAGCTCGACACTTTCAGTCACCATTGATGAGAGGAATGTGATTGTGGTGCCCAGATTGCAGTGGAATTTCCGGGGGAATCAGACGATTTTCGTGGACGGATTGCTGGTGGATATGATGTGGGACGCTCATGAATGGATGTTTAACCAGAAATCCGGCGGGGCGGTGTTCATGTTTAGAACCAGGAGTGGATTGGATAGCAGGCTGTGGTTAGCAGAGAAGAATTTGGAGCAGAAAGAACAGGAGAATTTGGGCTTTTCTTTCTTGATCTGTGCCTGCAAGAACCCTAGCTGATGATATATTGCTGCTGCAATTTGGTTGAACTTCAATTCTGGTTTAGTTTTCATATATACTTTTATCTGTTGTCCAAGAAATTGTAGAATGGGTGTGGAGATTAGTGTTTGCAGATGAACCATGTTTTTAATGTATTAATTCCTTCCCTAGCTTCCTCTCTCACCCCATCTATCTGACATTTTGCATTCCAACTTTTTGTAACTCCGAGTCTCAATGCAAGTAGATCTAAGTTTGAATTTCATTATCTAATCTAATGTATATATATAGTTGAATGTAGTTTAAAACGTATATATAAACGATTTATGAGAGTGTCTACTAATTTGTTAATTACATATAAATTTTGATGATATATGAACAATTTATGGATATATTTAACAATTAGCTACTATATATAATATATACTGAGTAATTAACTGGTTTGACCAGCCAATAGTAGGTGGTTTGTATGTTCCCATAGCCAATAGTATTGGGCTAGTTTTTCTTTTTTTGAGTATATCTAGGTTTCCACCGTTGAACACAGTGACTAATTCCCTTACTAGATTATAAGCACCTTTGTTAGGTGGGGCAATTGGCCTGAAGATTTAAAGCTACTCCATACTCAAAATCAAGGATCAAACCCTTATATTTTGTTAAGAATGGATGAATTCCTTTCACTAAATCACACTCCAGATTCTAGTATTGGGCTACTTGAATGTAGAGGCTGCTGCATAGTAATAAGCACTATTAAATAATGGTGAAATACTTAGTCTAAGATTCTTTTTGTAATCTGGTCCAAAGAATATTCTATTCTATATAACCACTTTAATCCTCAAAGTTAATGGCTCTCTGATTGTAAGGAGTTGATTTCCCTTTTCTATAAAGAATTTTTTTTTTTTAGGGTACTCATACTTTGACGTGATAAAATAATGAAAAATTGGAGTAAATTCTAATAACTCACAGCACATTAGATACAAAGATTGGTGTTGAGTGCCTATAAAGAACTCATCACACTATATGAATCTTTCATACTGTGAGTCTATGACTATTAGATCAGAGCTCCATCATGTATTGTGGTTGTTAAAGTTTGATAATGTGTCGCCCACAAAAAACTGATTTTACTTAGTGGTATATTTTTTATACCTTGAGTGAAGAAAATAGATTAGATATTTTAATTTTCTCATCACCTAGAGATGACATGAGAGAGATTAGGGTACTATAGTACTTGTTGGATCAATTATATTACAAAATTACATGAAAGATCTATTTTAGGCTGATGCCCCAGGTGTCACGATACAAAGAATTAAGTAGGCATTCCTTAATCTCCATCTCTGATATACCAAAAAAAAAAAAAAAAAACTTTATTTTTCTTAAAATATACAAGTAGTAGTGAAATTGGAGAGATAATGTAATTTTTGTTCAGTTCAAATAATCCCAACAACATTTTAAAGTTTAAACTAATCTCCCAAGTCAGAAATTGTTTGTGGTAAACAAATGAATTGAAGAGAGAAAAACGCAGTCAAATGTGCCCAAACACAAAAACCGGTTTACTCGAAACGGAGACCAATAATTCTCGACAAAATCGATGGGTGATGCCATTCATGAATTTGCGCGCAAATCTCCATCACTTCCTTATATAAAACTCTTACCAATTCATTCTCTTCTCACATCTCTCTATCCCTCTTCTTCTCTCCCATTCTTCACCCATCTTTCCAACAACAATCTCATCACAATGTCTTGCTACAAGGGGAAATATGCCGGTAAATTTAAACACATAATTAAACTGCCCGTTTATTTATACATTAATGGGATGAAGTTTTGATCTTTTGTTGTTTGTTAATGCAGATGAGCTGATTGCTAATGCTACGTACATTGGGACACCGGGAAAGGGGATTCTCGCCGCCGACGAGTCCACCGGCACGATCGGGAAGCGTTTGCAGAGCATCAACACTGAGAATAATGAAGCCAACAGGAGAACTCTCCGGGAGCTGCTCTTCACCACTCCCGGTGCTCTTCAGTACCTCAGCGGTGTCATCTTGTTCGAGGAAACCTTGTACCAGTCCACCTCTTCTGGTACGTCGGATTTAACATCGGAATTTAAATGCCTTATAAAATAAAATGTGATAATAATAACGCTAATAAATTTTCAGGCAAGAAATTTGTTGATCTCATGAAGGAAGGCAACGTGCTTCCTGGAATCAAGGTTGACAGCGGCGTGGTGGAGCTCCCCGGAACCAACGGCGAGACGACGACCCAGGGTCTCGACGGGCTAGCCCAACGGTGCCAGAAGTACTACGAGGCTGGAGCCCGGTTCGCGAAATGGCGAGCGGTTCTCAAGATCGGCACCAACGAGCCGACTCAGCTTTCCATCAACGAGAACGCCAACGGCCTCGCGCGCTACGCCATAATCTGCCAGCAAAACGGGCTGGTCCCGATCGTGGAGCCGGAGATCCTCGTCGACGGGCCCCACGACATCGAGAAATGCGCCGACGTCACCGAGCGCGTCCTCGCCGCCTGCTATAAAGCCCTCAACGACCACCACGTCCTCCTCGAAGGCACCCTCTTGAAGCCCAACATGGTGACGCCGGGATCCGACTGCAAAAACCGCGTCAAGGCGGAAGTGATCGCGGAGTACACGGTGCGGGCGTTGCAGCGCACGATGCCGGCGGCCGTCCCCGCGGTGGTTTTCCTGTCCGGCGGGCAGAGCGAGGAGGAGGCGACGGTGAACCTGAACGCCATGAATAAACTGAAGACTAAGAAGCCATGGAACCTTACGTTCTCCTATGGCCGCGCTCTGCAACAGAGTACTCTCAAGGCTTGGGGTGGAAAGCAGGAGAACTACAAGGCGGCGCAGGATGTTTTCCTGGCCAGATGCAAAGCTAACTCCGAGGCCACCCTCGGAACTTATGCCGGCTCCGCAAACCTCGCCGCCGGCGCTTCCGAGAGCCTCCATGAAAAGGATTACAAGTACTAAGACTAATTCCGAATCAGCATGGGAGTGTTTAATTTATTACTATCTAGGATTTTTTTTAAAAAATAAAGTTTCTATCCAACCCCACCCCATCCCCAGATGCTTTGTCGGGTCAGGGTGTGAGGGTTCTTGGGTTTAGAATTCAACTTTAGGGAAGAATAAATCTTGAATAACATTGATGTTTTGTTTGAAATTCAATGATTTTTTAATAAGATTATGAATTTTAGTCCGTGATTTCAAAGACATGCTTATTTATTGATTGGAGGATTTTAAAGTATAATAAATAGTTTTTTTTTTTTTTAAACTATAATAAACACTATGGCAAATTACATAGTTGTATGAACCATGAATAAAAAGTCACATTATTTGAGTACTGAAAATACAACTACAGTTTCATTTCAATATAATTACAGTTTCATTCAATATTTATAGACTCAAATATGTGAAAATGTAATTTAATTTAATTTTATATACACTATAGTTTTATTAAAACACAATTACATGATCATTTTGATATAATTGTACAATAAACACTCAAATATGTAAAATGTTATTTAGTTTCATTAGTGTCGGTTTAGATATACTATAGTGTTAGTTGGTAATTAACATATACAAAATGTGCGCTCTGTTAAACTAATGGTGCATCGTTTCTTTACTAAGAAATGGTACTGTTTTGACCGTTGTCTACAATATAAAGACTAGAACACCATATACCCAGCTATAGCAGTTGGGTTAGGGAAAATTGGCCCAAGTTCAGGTGCAGTTGTTGGCCCAATGTGGAAAATGAACCCAAGTCCAAGCCCAACTCACCAATACAATTATAAAAATATACTCCTTTACGTCCCATTTTTTAAGATATTAAAAAAAAAAGGAATAAGGGTCAAATAGGCCATCGAACTGCACACAATAATGCAATTAGGCCACTGAACCTAAAAAACCAACAATTAGGTCCCTAAACTAACCAATTTCAAACAATTCTTTCAATTTATAGGTTTCTAACAAGTTAACAGGTCATCCTCCCAAATTAATTATTTTTTAAAAAATAAAATTTAAAAATTAATTATTTAAATAATTAAAAAAAAAAAACAGAATTCAGCCGATCTGTTTTTTTTTTTTTTTAAAAATTAAAAATTAATTTTTAAATTTTATTTTTAAAAAAATAATTAATTTGGAGGATAACCTGTTGACTTGTTGGAAACCTTCAAATTGGAAGAATTGTTATGAATTGATAAGTTTAGGGACTCAATTGTTGGTTTTTTGGGTTCAGTGGCCTAATTGTATTATCATGTGCAGTTGGATGGCCTATTTGACCCTTATTCCAAAAAAAAAAGACGAGAGAGATAAAGGGGAGTAGAAGTAGAGAAAGGGTGTGGGTGAAGTAGCTTTAAGGAAAACATTTGGGCAGGTTTCCAAATTGGGATAAAGAGATGAAAATAGAGAGATCTTAAAGGGGTTTTAGTATGACAAAATATATATGATGCATTATTTGCATTGGTAGGCCTCTCTCTCAGTCAGTAGTCAAATCATATATATTGGCATCACCCTTAAAAGCTCATTACCCATCAAATATTAATATATTATAGATCGCTCTTACAATTTTTGTTTCTTTTAATTTTGACGGAGTGTGTATTATTAACTTTGTTACAATATAATATCGGTCTTTACATACTTTTTAAGCTTATTAAAACACAAAGAGTTTGTTCTCATTTGAATTCAAATATGTGACCTCCTATTTAAAAGAATCACAGTATACCGCTTTCATTAAGATTTTTGGCTAAAAATGAGTCATTTGTGTGTGAGATTTTTAAGGTAGCATTGGGAGTTACAACACTAGAGAACACTATACGTTTTTCATCAAACTGGAGTTTGAGAGGGATAAAGCTGCGAAATTTATGTCTACTTTTTACCACTCTTGTATTTTCCTTTATCTTTTGGCAGAATTATTATTATTTTTTATATTTGTATTATGCCCACGAGCATTATTTTAATGTACTTATTAAATTAATATTAATAAACATAAATAAATAAGGACTGAGAGATGACGACACAACAGTAGTACTGTAGTATGTTTAATATAATTCAGAATGCTGTTTCCAGTTCTGTATTACCATAAATACCATGATGTTTTTTTGAAATTATTTTTTTCCCCTAAAAAAATTTTCTGTCTATTTTCCCTTCAGAGAATCTGAGTTAAAAGTATGAATTGTACTTTACAACATTAAAATGGCCATACGGTTCAAACAAGAACCACTTACAAGTTACAACATTGAGGAAAGAATCTGAGTTAAAAGTATGGATTTTACTGTACTTAATTGCCAAAATTTAATCTTTTTTACATGTAACAATACCATGGTACTATCCTAGGAAAAGTAAATAGTGGGATATTAACTATTTTCTCACTGCAAAAAAAAAAAAAAAAAAAAAAAAAAAAAAAACTATTTTCTTGGTCCACTAAACTGAGATTTGAAAATGTATCACTATATCAGCTGGTTCACTTATCACATCAAACATCACTATACCACTCATTAGACCAAATTTTACCTCCTTAATAAGTCTTAGGTTCTCTTATCACATCACCAAAAAACTATTATTTTGTTCTAGTATGAACAATATAGTAAGTTCACTCATTGTTGCATTAACTATACTCATCAACTATTGCAAATAATGTTTTATTAGGTCCACCCGTCATATTAAATATATATAGTATCTGTCAGCCATACATTAGTTGAAGATAAGATGCGAATATAAGTTGTACCCACTCAATTAAAGCAATTAACTATATTGTCACATCAATCAATTTACACATATATATGGAAAACACTAACTTTAATTAAATGTATGGAAAACACTAACTTTAATTAAATGTATTTGTGCTCAATTATTTCCAAATATTTTAATAGAATGATATATATATTAGTTTCTTTGTGTTGATGGCAAGTTTGAAGTTGTTGTTTAATGATGTCTACATATGAAAGTTAATTCTATCGAGCACTAAGAAAGAGCCCACGCAAAGGGTAGTTTCTACCTTCTAATAACTTAGTTAACTAAACCACAAATTATCATGGTACTCCACATTGAGGTCAAAGGAATTATGAAGTATCCTATACATATATTTGAAATTAGTACAATGTTATTATTAGGGACATGTGCTACTATATATACATAGAGAGACGTTTTGTTTAAGTGGCAGACAGATATGAAAAATATAGTGTCCCATTAAGATAAAGTGATTTGTTATGATATTCGTGTATCTGAAAAGTTTGAAAAGATTAGAATTTTTTCTTTTGCTAGGTAATGAAATGATGATTGCAAGATTTGAGAATATATGACTATAACATATCAAAAAGGATTTTTGTTCTTTTTTATTTAAGAATAAATTTTGGAGGATAGGGGTCTCCTATTGGGAATCCAAAAGCTATATTTAGTAGCAAAAACACATAGTTTCTGTCTTTTTTCTTATACTTGTGTAACAGACAACGCCATATATGTTTCAATGGCAGGATGTTGGACTCAGCTCTTCGAGCTCCGGTCCAACATTTACTACCATTGACTTAAGATTAACAATGGGAATCAGAAATCTATATTGGGGGAATCAATAGATCAGATGAAGAAAGAAGAAGCAATTGAGAGAGTAACTGCACATCAAAGTTAATAACAAATGAAAACAATTTATTAAAGTTGAGAAGTCCAGCCTAGAAGATGTTGCATTCATGTTAGCAGCAACCTTAGCTTAATAAAACACAAATATAATCCCATAATGTTTTTGTCTGCCTATGAAGAAAGCCAGCACTTAGAGCTAAACCAACTTACCTTAATTCAATTCCTTTCTAGCCACAGTCAGCCATTGATCGATATCCTGACCTCTTCTGATCATGATCAGCTACTCTTACAATACCCTCTCAAGCCTGATGAATAATCCTGAGAATGAAATATTTTACAAATATTGTTGTCTGGTAATAATAAAAACTTTATTTTTCATCATCTCCACCTCCATTGCTGAGTTTCAACCCGTAATTCTCCCATAAGTTATCTGCATTGTCCCCCATCAGAAGCCTAAAACAGCTATCGTTGATGGCGGGGTTGATGGGGTGGTGGTGATTGTCATTGGGTTGTGGTTGTTCTGGGCAGTATGAGCCTCCATTAATGTTGTTCTGGAAAGAGTAGCAGCTTCCTATGTTGTTGTTTTCTTCGTCGTCTTTTCTTTTCTTGTTGCATTTATTACTAAGGTAGTTGTTAATGTGGATCCATTTGTGTCTACACATTGTTGCGGTCCTGTCGTAGCCAAGATAAGACATTTTTGTTGCTATTTCCTCCCACAGAACATCATCGGAGCACCCAATTTGGGGGTTCTGAAACCTGGGTTCCATGTTGTTTCTGATTTGGATAAGCTTTGAGATTTCATTCTCCGGCCAGGGATCTGCAGCATCCTCGGACTTGAGGAGGATTAAGTCGTTGCCGGTTACCTTGTGTAAGGCCTCCATTAGAGCAGAATCTCGAGCTTCGATCCAGGCTCTCTCATTTGCCCAGAATTTCTGCTCCCTTTCCATCCTAGAAGCCTCCTGTTTTCGCCATTCATCCTCCCTTAACATCCTCTCTTCCTCCTTGTTCTCAATCGTCTTCATTATTTTATCCAACCACGCTTCCTGCTTCTCCATTAGCTTCCTCATTTGCCCGTCAATGAAGTCCTTAATCTTCGCCTTCCACCGCCCTTTCCCCTTCCTCTTCTTGCTCGCCATCCCGCCGCCGCCGCCCTGCAGATCGCTCTCGTCGTCCTCCGAGGATGTCGTCTCGTAATCCGAGGAATTCGACAGGCTGAGGCTGTCGGACACCTTTGAATCTTGATGATGATGATGATGAAAGGCGGCTGCGTCTTGGGTGGTGGTATTATTATTATTACCCCCCACGGCGGCGTTGTTGTAAGGAAAACTACCAGTCCCCGCGTGGTGGGTTTCCGACACCGAACCGGAATTATTGCTGGGTTCACCATAGAGAGCCTCCAGCTGTCGGAAAAATCTATAATGTTTCCCGTCTTGTCTCCCCGCCTTCCCTTCCTTGGTCTTCTTGTAATACTTGTACAAATTCTCGAACTTCTCCCTGCACTTCTTCCCGCTCCGCTGATACCCGTGTTCCTCGCACATAATCCTGGGAAACAAAAACATCAACCAAGAACCACAACCCATGCACCATTAATGCTCAAACAACAACCAACCCTAGTTCACTTCATGCGATATTGTATAGAGATAAATCACAGTAATTCAGTGGACCGTTAAGTAGAAGGACCAGCATCTAATGCTCACAAGATCGAGGGTAAAACTCGGGGAGGAGTTTTGCTAATCATAGGAAATCTCATGTTCTTTCGTTGTCACGCCACCCGGTTGGGGAATAGTGCGAAGACTTATATTTCTGGGATTGGGACTAGGAAAGATGGTAGCTTTGGGAGAGGGGCACAGTCATATCCCTTTCCCAAATGAAGCTCATATATCCAGCATATTGGGTTTCTTAATTGCTAATTTTGTTTAAGAATTAATGGCGGAAGTGACAGTAAAGAACTGGTTTTTGGGAGAGGTGACGAAATTATAGAGATGAATATGTAATCTGAATTCTCCGACTGAAGTTCTGGGTGTACTGTCATTTCCTAACACAGAATTAGCAACACATTATTAAACCATTAAAGTCACTCATGCATCTGGGACGACGTGAAGGTGAACATACAAGAATACTATGTTAAAAGAAATCTGGGACGAATTAAGGTTTTGAAACATATATTTTTGTCATGTTGTGTGAGATATTTGGGAAGAAAGATTAGGTAAAGATTTGGGTTTAGGGTTATGGTACCTGGAGACTTCATCCCAGAGGGGGCCTTTTTGATTAGCTTCTTTGAACTTGGGATCGAGTCTTGATCGGATCTCAAGGAGGGTGAGGGTCTCTTGGCGTGGCCAGCGGCCGTTACCGCCGTCGCAGCCGAGTCCGCCGCCAGCGGCGTCCATCTCCAGGCCGCTGAAGGCGGCGCTGGACGCGCCGCCGCCTGTGATGACGCTGGCGGTGGTGGTGGCGGCGTTGTTGGTGCTGCAGTCGGGGAGGAAGTCGTGGTGGAAGCCGCGGGGATGGGGTGGCACCGGTGGCATCACCATCTCGTAGGGGTGATGCGACGGCGGCGGCGGCGGCGCGAGATTCCGGTGGTGGGGGGATAGGAATTCTGGCGGCTGCGGGTGGGGAGTGGAAGTGTAAAGTGGGCGGTTGTTGATGAAGTTCCTTAGATCCGCCATTCCATACTGATCCTCCATTTACTGAAGAAGAAGAAGAAGAAGACGGCGACGAGAGGGCGGCGTGGGGGTTTCTGCGGTGGTTGGGAGGTTGAGGGCCGCCGTGAGAAAGCTGAGTAGGTTGGTGATGAAGCGGCAGAACCGGATCGTGTCCTCAAAAGAAAAGCTTTGAATTTAAGTGTTAAAAAGAAGTAGGGGCTAAGGAGGAGGAAGGGGAAGAGAGACCACTAAATGCACTGTTTACCCATTTCTCGTATCTCTCTCTCTCTCTCTCTCTGTCTCTACTGCTGCAATCCAAAGCTTTCTCTCTCTTTCTCTCTCTCCTCTCTTGTATGTATATACAAGTGCATACTCCATCCATCTCAAAAAAGAGAACTCATATATTTTTACCCACAAAATGTGAAATCTCGTCTGAGTCTCGTCTTCACATTCTTGTTTGACATATAATGAAGAGGTAAAGTAAGGTAATTCAGCAACTCGAGACCCCAAACTTCGATTCTACATATAATGAAAATGTAAATTAGGGTAACTAAGCAGTTCACTGGGTGGAAGGATGAGGAAAATCACTTATATACTTTCCATACACATGCAGCTCAATTAATTGACCAATTTAAGATGAGATTGACGGTCTATTTTATTAACGATCGTCCGTACAACTCGACAACCTTGGACATAAAAAAATATTATAAACAAGCATTTGGATGCCTATAGACTAATTGAGTCAGATCTCGATTTGCCTTTTCCATTCGTTTTTAGGGCAGGAGTGTTGAATGACGCTTAAGTTTAAAGTTCAAACTTACATATAAAACATTAATGTGTAATCCACTTTTAATTCAGACGAAACAAATAAGAAGATATGTTGCTTGTGGCTCTTCAATTATTCAACATGTACATGTATAATAACATGCTAACTTTTAATTGAAACGAGACAAAAAACATATGAGACCTTCGAATTTAGAGTGCAAATCAACAATATACATTTATCACCATTTTCTTTTTTCTTTTTGAGTTATTATTATTCGTTCGATTATGATGTATATGTATATTGGAGAAAGGTACGTTGTAGACATTTTTTTTTTTTTTTTTTTTTTTTTGGGGTGTGTGGGCAGTGTGGCAATTAGTCGTAAGGCAATAAAGCCAATAATTGCCAAAAGTGTCTTCTTTTAATATATTCCAAAAATTTGTCAAAATATTGCCTGCAGCATCGTAAACCTACACTACAATTTGAACATCATTAATGCAACAATATGCATTAAAAGCACTTTTCAAATAAAGTCTAATTTATAACTCTAGTCAACAAAATATCATAAAAGTAAATTAAATTATTCATAACTTCAAATTAATAAGCTAAGCTCTTTGTAATTACCAAGTTAATTGATCGATCAACCTTGTTGAAATTGTTCCCGTGACTAGATACTTGAAATTAAAGTACTCAAAAAAATGAATTTAAGTGGACATGAAGCTGCTAGCTTATAAATGAGGATGGGTACGTACGGTTTATACAACCCTAGCTAGTTACGTACGTTGTCTGTGTTGCCTGGCAAAATGAACAACAAACAATATTGTACAAAAGTGACATTATATTGTAGGTCAAAACATAACAACAATTCGAGTGAAAGATGTAAGAAATAAGTGTAACAAAAAAAAAAAGTTTAATAGTTCGAAAAAAGTGAAAAACGCGAATGAACAGTATTTTCAATACCCATAGTAATGTTCACCCGCGTTTCTAATTTTTAACAACTATTATAGAGTACTGTTCATCCGCCTGTTTCAATCTCATAAATATTTTTAGAGTTTAAAAAAAAATTATTTTCTATTTTTTTAGAAAAGTAAAAAAACAAAACAAAATTAAAAAAATCATTGAACAAGCATTTTTGTATTTAAAAACTGTGGTGCCACACATAATAATTGTAGAACTTTGGGAAAAAAGTGTACTGTCATCATATATACCTCTCACTTTTTAATTTGATTTTTTTTTCCTTTTCTGCTTTGGTTTGATTAATTATGTTATACAGTGCTTAGTGTACTGTCATTTTTGACACTTTTCTCCTTCACTCTAAGATCAGCAGTACTTTGTCTGATTCTTGTTTGTCTCTCTAGCAGTCTAGCTCAGAGTACACTATATATCTATACATATACATAACTACATGCATTATGCATATATATATATATATATATATATATATATATATATATATATATATATATATATATATATATATATATATCTTCCTCTACGTATTGTAAACGTATTGCGAGTAAATATATATTTTGATTTAATTTACGAGAAAGTTTAGAGTATACTATATGTCTATACGTATACTTTGATCATTTGTAGTCACTACTCGAATGTGTGTTATTGGGTGTGAAATTCGTTTTGTGACCCTGTCAGGACTATAATAAGCTAAGTCACTATAAATTGTCTGGTTGATTCAAACTTAAAAAAACAACTCCCATCCTCCCAAAGAGTTCAACTTGAAATATTGTGATTATCAAGTCAAAATTATCCGTATTTACATATATGTTATAGAGAGCTAAAGAGGGATTGGAAATGAAGTAGGGGGCAGGTACTATGTACGTGTTACTCGCAGTTGCATGATCTCATTCGTACATATCTGTTCATACATATAACACACACAAGTCCATCGCCTATGTACGTGTGTATATATATATATATATATATATATATATATATATATATATATATAGTGCTTTACGAGTTGTCCAACATGTAGTCGATATTCGAAGGTGCATGTGCTCTGAGTCGGCAAAGGACCACAAGGGGGAACTATTTGTAGGTGCATCATTTTAATTTGGGTGAATTGATCGAAGTCCACTTTGTGACCTTAGACTGGAAAAGGACTATAAGGAAGCTACCCGAATGTAGGAATTAATTATGATATGTAGAAATTAATTTTGAATTAATTCCAATTTATATTTTAAAATTTAATGTAATGATCATAACATTTGTATTAAACGTACTCCAGATTAAGTTATTGGTTACAAAGGTTACAATTTCTGAATTTATTTCAGATTTTAATGTCATTTTAAAGTTATTTATTCCATCTTCTTCTATAAATAGCTTGGTGTTGGGCAAATCGTTTCCTGCTGGTTTTTAACTTGAAAAATCATTTTTTCCTCTCTTCCTCTCTTCCTCTCTCAACCTTTTTCTTATGAAAAATCTGTCAACACTTTTGAAAATAATCAAAGTACTCATCTGTTGTTCTAGTTTGTGGGACTTTATGTTTGAGTACTCAAACACTAAAATCCGTAATCCGTTTTATCATCGGAGACACGCTACACTGCTCCTAGTAGTCCCGGGAGGTAGCAAATCAGTTCTAAGAAGAGTGTGAGTACACACGACTTGAATTTCCTCCTTCTTTTCTATTGGGTTTACAATCACACACTTTCAAGTTCGACTTCTTATAGGAAATGTCGATACACAAAAATAGTGTGTGTCTATATATATATATATATATATATATATATATATATATATATATATATATATTTAGGTTCTCGTGCGGGTGAGGGCTTCAGGTGCGGTTGTGCGGTTTAATCTGAGCCATCCATCTCGCTTTAATCAACGTCCAGGATTATCAAAGTTTTAAAAAAAACGCGGTGGCAATTTTGTAATTTTTGCATCTAGGTCAAAATTAAGGTGAACGGATCTGTGATTAATGTGCGTGAGTTTTGTGCTTAATGTGCGTGTGTTTTGTGCTTAATATGCGTGAGGTTTGTGCTTAATGTGCGTGAGGATGTGCTTAACGTGAATAGTTGTTAAAAGTTAAAGTCTGTGAGTGAATACTAGCTTAAAGTGCGTGAGTTTTGTGCTTAATGTGCGTGATGTTTGTGCTTAATGTGCGTGGGTTTTGTACTTAATGTGCGTGAGTTTTGTACTTGGTTGTTGAAACTTAAAGTATGTGAGTTAATATTTAAAGTGCGTGAGTTTTGTACTTAATGTGCGTGAGGTTGTGCTTAATGTGGGTGGGTTTTGTACTTAAAGTGCGTGAGTTTGTGATTAAGATCTAACACTTAAGGTGCACCAAGCCTCCGACTTGCCCTGGGCTTTGGCAAAACCCTCCAGCAAAGCTGCGCTACTCCTAAGCAAGATAAAAGGAGAAATCCAAATTCAAAGTATAGAGTTGATGAGTTGAATGAGTCTCCTCCTCGCCTTCCTGGTATTCGCACACTGGGCTTTGGCAAGCGTTTTTTTTTTTAAATTTTCATTGATTTGAGTCGTTGATCTAAATTTGATCAACTGCTCAGATTTAACCGCACAACCGCACGGGAAGCTATACTCGCACCTGAACCCTTCCCTATATATATATATATATATCCATTCTTTAGAAGAAGCTTGATATTAAGATCCATAACCACCATGTTTCGCCAATTAATTAGTACTCATCCTTGAAACTCACTAATAATAATTTAGGTGGAGTATTCTATTCACTATACCTATGCTAGCAGGATTTTTTTTTTTTTTTTTTTTGAAAAAAAAAAAAAAAAAAAACAAAACACATTTCCCTCGAGCCCTCGAAGCCTCGATTCAAACGATATAAAATGCTTTTAATGCTTATAAGTTAAAAAGTTACACATTTTCATGATTAAACAATATTGAAAATATTCCTCCTAAGCGTTTCCCAAAAGGGAAAGAATGAATCATAAGCATTGCATATTAGGATACCTTTATTTTCTTACATATTTTTTTAATAATACTTTAGGCCAGACTAAACATAATTAAACATTATTGTCTCAGCAAATTTCTAAGGAGGAGGACATTATGGTCTCACACTTTCATGATGACCACATTATTAAAATACAATTACTTTAATTTGTTTGGGCATTCCATTATTAGGCATCCCAATCAATTATTACGTGCACCTACCTATAAATCACACCCATGCATATTGTTTTTTTTTTTTTTTTATAATTATAAGTGGACAATTGCAATTAATTAATCAATCAATTAATTACTACTTTCTTGATTTTGATGATATCACTAATTAATGTTTCTTAAGGTTCCTATTATTTAAAAAGTCTAATAACGTTATATGTTTTGTAAAAGAAATGTCTAAAAGACAATACACTTTGCGGTTTGGAGGAAGTAGATATTTGGGTAGTTTAATTTTGAGAGGACTTCGAATTGCTAGAAAAGGGTGTTTTAACATGCATGTTACCTTGGAATGTGATCGACTCAAACTTTGTCGTTAAATAACTTACAAGAGATGATATTTTTGAGCTGAGTGACGAGGGAAACTCGCAGTCATTACTTGTAAACATACATGGTAAATTTTTAGCCATGCTTATTCAAAAAATTTATATGCTAATTCGATTATACAGATGTGCAATGAGATATTCGATAAATTATTTATATATGTAATATGTTACATGTCAACTAAAATTCAAACTATCATTTAATGAGGATCCAACATATTATTACATGCATGTCTTTTATATAAAAATGGAAAGTGTTTTATACTTTTGTTGTCATGTGTTGTCTAGCATGGTGTATATAAATATATAATGGCCAGTTCATGTTTTCCATTTTGTACCTAGATGAACATTGCATATACTGTGTATGTACAGAGAATCAATTAATCATCTAGATTGATGGATGAAGGACAAAGTAGGCATTTTAACCAATTGCAATCGCAGAAGGTAGAAAGGAAGGGCGGAGGATAGGGAACACTTAACTAATAGCCCCCTTCACTGTTTACAAGGTCAATTATTGTTAATTTACATTTCTAGGCTTCCTTTAATTTAATTTTTCCAAAATTTATTTTTGTGAACTAAGCTTATTAACCATTAACCAACTTGCACATAAATATGTTTGGTATTCCACTGTTCATATAGCAAAAGTTATAATTAGTAACGACGATATAATTTTATTTCTTTATATGTGTATACCAGTTAACGCTACATTTCAAACAGTATGTTGGGCATGGTCCTTCTCTCCCAACACAAATTCTAAGTATGTAATTGTTTGGCCGAGGTTTTCAGGGTTGAGTCTAACATCGATCCTGACATCAAAATGTATTGTTGATTGTTATATAGTATAAGGAAATAAAGTTGTGTCTTCACTGCTAGCTATACCTTCTGACATAGTAATAAATGTTTGATCTTCGCTAGTCGCTATGCGCGCAACTGGTAGGTGTGATATTTGTTTGACCGTGATAGTACTATAAGCTAGAGATTTATCTATTTGATTAATCCAACATTCATTTGTACAATCAATCATCTATATTTTGTTGGCCATATCTATACAACATATATATATCTACCAAACAAATGCAAGACCAATAATACAAGCACAAAAAGATACATTGAAGTCAATAATGAATCCATTGTAACTCCAATGATATATGGTGGCTAGCTTGCCCATGCAAATGATTAGCCCGCATAACACTACATAAATGGAATGTGTGTATATATATATATTCTGACTTTTCATATAAACTAGGTTATAACATGGGAACTAATGTTATTTGTCTATATCATCTTAGATGATTTGGAGTTGAGATTAAGAGGTGAAAATTAAAGAAAAAATTGATGATATTTTTGTATTAGGATTGTGTATTCAGAAACTTGTATTCTTGCTTTGACAAATAACTCATTTAAAAATTCTATTTTAAATGTATATTGTTGTGCGTTTTCAGATGGACCACCTAAGGGTCTTCTAACCGTGACAATTTTAGATTTCGTAATGCCCAAACTACCCTCGGATCACAAAAGGAACCAAAAGAAATATTATTGCAGCAGAGAAATGAAATGAAATGAAAGCAATTGAATTGAATTCAATAATTGAAGATGAATTTGTCCCTGCAGAGGTCGGAACCAACTTTCAAAACGATGGACCCTCTTTTTCTTCGTCTTTTTGTACAAGAGAACAACACCAATTATCAGTCCACGTGAATATATAATAATATTACTACAACCTCTCCACCCCCCCCACCCCCTCCATGTACTACCCACCCCCAACCCCACCCCCCCCCCCTCAATAATATAATCTTCTTCAACCCAACATTTTCCCCTGACTTGCAGTACTTGAACGTTCATTCTAGTCTTTCATTTTGCTCCATTCACCAGTGTATGGTTGTTCATCATCCTGTACTGTTACTGTGTTATCCAAAAATTCTATAAGTTAAAGTCATACCTGTACATACAGTAAATTAGCCCTCACACATGTATTTTAATTAAACATATATACTACTACAGATAATTAGTGCTTGATTATATTTTTAAGTTTGGATTAGTGGTTTTAGATTTTTTTTTTGTTCATATTGATGATTTGTATGTCATTATATTAGGATCAATTTGCTTGATTTTTTGATTTTTGTATTTTTAAAACATTTATTCTCATTATAAGATTATATATAACCAAACATCAATATTGATAATCATTCTAAAATACTTTCACAACAACTCAATACCAATACTAAATATTTGATTTCCATTCCAATTCCGACTACAATGTGCGAACCAAACACACCTTAAAAGAAAATAGTCTCTCAGATGCAAACAAACCGCCCCAATCCACAACACATTAATACTCATCGGTATCTTTATTAATCCCTCTGCAAATCTGAATGCCTCCCTGTAAGCAACAGAGAAAAGTGGATATATATATATATATATATATATATATATATATATATATATATATATATATATATAGAGAGAGAGAGAGAGAGAGAGAGAGAGAGAGAGAGAGGTGTATGTATGCATATATAAATATGTATATATATCTTCTATCTTGCGTTTGAAGGGAACGTTCCATCCATGCAATAACGTAACGTTGTCACGTACGTACCAACGTTGGAGTATGTTTTACGTATATAGTACACCTAGTTGACCCTATAGTACTACCCACTTGTGGTCCAGATGAGAAAAAAAAAAATCAATTTTCTTTTAACTAACGCCTCCTAGCTAGTTAACTTTTGTAAATGCAGTAATATGTGTTAGGTGTAAATTAATCTAGTGATCTCTACTAAAAATTAAAGAATAATTGACTATATGATTATGTTGGGCCAAGGAGTGAGGAGCCAAGCCCAGTATCATACATGTCATCTCACTGTGACACTGACAGTTATATAGGTATAAATAAAAATAAAGTTACACATTCACTACTAGTTATACCTTTTGTCGTAGTGGTAAGCGTTTCTTATAGGTGGTATCAGAGCCAGGATTACAGGTGATAAGCGTTTGATCTTAATATTAAAATAATATCAGTGTTACGACCCTTTTTATAGATAAAATATAGAATTCCTTCACTTATAAGGTTCTTACACACCGACGTGACAAAATAGTGTGGGATAATATCAAAGTTATAACCTAATATAGCTTAAGAAAGTAATATTTATACTAAAAGTACATATATAATATTGTAGCCGTTATAAATTAAAGTGTGTTGGGGAGGGAGGAAAAGATATAGCACGGCGGGGGAGTGGCGAGTGGCCCAGATTTGACGCTGCTCAGGTGCCGCTGGCCTGCAACGTTGATGCTGCAATAATCTGATCTGATCTGCAACTGCATGCTCTTTCCGGCCTACCCATCCCATGCATGCATGCCTCTCTGCACCATCTTGACGTGTATGCTCATTTTATGTCTCATCCTCTTCAACTTCGCGACAAATTTTACTATACACCTATTATCAAATCCATCTCTCTTATTTAGTTATTGTTTATATTTCAAAGTTACATATAAATATACAAATTTCATTTTAGTGTAATGTATATGTACTTACACATATTTACTGTATATATGTGTGACTAATTCTATTTCAATCCAAATTAAAACTCTTTAACAAAATATGATCTTATAGTATTATTTCCTATTATTAGTCAAAAGTACAGTGGTCTGTATCATTGATAAGGTATTTATATCTTGGTATTTAAAATTTACAATATTTTATTAGTGTAAGGTATTTATATCTCTATTATATTATTATATGTGGGACTAATTACGTTAAAATTCAAAATTCTTGAACTTGGTGCTCAGAGCCAACTCTTTGATCACGCACGTACACTAACAACAATTTGACACGGACTGAAAAATTCACAATTTTATACTACCCTAAAGTGGTCGGAACCTTGGAATTTTCTATAAGGAAGGACATTTCTGACCATTTTGGAGATTCAATAAATCTTTTATCATTATTTTTTATTGCTAGTTAAAATTGATTGGTATAACATTGATAAGGTATTTATATCCCTATATTTTAAAGGTGTAATAATTTTTTCAGTGTAAGGTATTTATATCTGTATTATTATATGTGTGATGTGTGATTAATTCTGTTTCCATCCAATACTCTTTAACTTAATGCCCAGAGTCATTTTAACCTTGCACACTAACAACTATTCCATTTGTCCAATTTTATTTGTCCTACTTACTATTCATTGGGTCAAACTAACACTTTCTTCTTTGTTTATTTTCTTTAATATTTTTTACGATACTTATTTTTAAATTTTATTTTTTTTGTGTTTAATAGTACTTTTAGTGTAGTTTTTAAATATATAAATTTTGTATACTAATACTAAATTTAATATTATGAAAAATTAGATTAAAAATAACTTCAGACAAGCCTCGTTAATCGAACCAAGTCACATAAAATGGGGCGGAGATAGTATTATATTTGACGCAACATGAAAAATACATAATTTTATACTACCCTAAAGTGGTAGGAACTTTGGAGTTTTCTTTAAGGAAGGGAATTTCTAACCATTTTGGAGATCGAAAAAATCTTCTACCATTATTTCCGATTGCTTGTAAAAAGTGGTCGATAACATTAACAAGGTATTTATATCTCTATATTTCAAAATTATAATATTTTATTAGTATAAGGTATCTATACCTCTATTATTATATGTGTGACTAATTTTGTTTAATTCAAAAACTCTTTAATAACTTGACACTCAGAGTCAATCCTTTGACTATGCACATTAACATTTATTTGACACACTTAAAAAAATTCACAATTTTATACTACCATAGAGTGGTTGTAACTCTGAGGTTTTAGATTAGGTTGTAACTCTGAGGTTTTAGATTAGGAAGGAAATTTTTAACCATTTTAGAGATTCAATAAATATTTTATCGCTATAACGTTGACTACCAAGATGGTCAAAAAATTTGGCCGATTAACAATAAATTATATATAGAAAATTATGCTTTAAAAGGCGGTGGACCCAATTTTGTCTTTTCATATCTGCAAGCAAGTGAATGTTAGAAGGGAGCACATTTAACTATTTAAGTTACCTTTTTTCTATACTAATGCTAAATGATACGGAGTATATGGACAAAAAATGTGTTTCATCCTTCCATTAAAGTTAAATCATGCAATATTCATTCTTTAAAATTATTTAATTCTTTCATAATTGTTGTATTGATTCTTTTATTTGATAATTACTGGTAAATTTTTTATGACTTATTTTACTTAATTAATTAGCTTGTCATCAAATAAGTTAATTCACAAGTAGTTAATCAATATAATAAGTTTTCATTTATAAATTAGAATAAATAATGTTTGTTTAGACATGAAAGTGAAAATTGATTTTAGGGATCAACAAATAGAGTTTAAAATAGAGGTTTCATGGCCAACCGTAATATATAATTTATTAGTTCCCTTTTAACTCACCATAACTGAAAATATAACTTTGTCAATTACATCATTACACATAAGTATATATGTATCCCGGACATAACTCAATTAGTAAGATCAATGTAAGTAAGTGTGCTTAGAGTTGGGGTTTCCTTGTGCACAGTGAGCACGGTTTAGCCTCTGTGGTTCATGTTCAGTTGAGTTACCATGATGTACATCATCCCAAATGCTCTGTCGGGTCGAGGTTGGGATTCAGCCTTTTGGAAGAATATATAATATTAGTTGAACCCATGGAGTATAAATTAGGTGGTGCGGACATATATAGTTCTTTATTAACATAATCCGTGATTTTTAAAGTATGAACATAATTAGTCTAGCTAAGAGGTTTTAATGTTTTATGGTATATATTGATAGTAAATTACATTTTTAAAAAAAATAGTATGTACGTTTAAATTTCATTCTTGTATATCACCCATGTTTCGCATCAAATGTGCCAAAATAGAAATAACATAATATTAATTGGTCTTTAAAAATTCAAGTACTACGTAATGGTACATTGGTATGAATGCTTTTTCAAAGTTAATTTTAGTTTCAAAGTTAATAACAAAACTCAACACCATCCACCACCAACCACAATCATATACAATGATGAGGTGAGAATAGACTTATAACTTCTTCTTTTTTTCTTTCTAGAATTTAAAGTCTCGTCATCATCAAGATCAAACTCTTATCATTTACAATCGTCTTATCTGTATACTTACATAACCTTAATCAACATTATATTTTTATAAGGTTTAATGTTAAACTTGACAATTCAGCTCTCTGTCACGCCGAATATATATTCATGAAGCATGCGAGCAAGTATGAGCAGAAGATGCAAGATTATAGTCAAAAGGATTAGATGGGTGGAAGGAAAAAAGATTGATCTTGAGGTAGCCATGAAAGAGAAAGGGTGCCAACTAGATCTAGCCATCTTTATGGATTAAGACCATTATATTGATTGTGTATTTTAAAGTTGTCTTATCGTTATATGGGAGTGAGTTGTCATCCTGGAAAACATGAAAGCTTAATCATGATACTTAAAGAAAGTTCAAGCTTTTTGTTCCTGAAGAAAGATTATGAAAAGGGTTTTTTTTTTTTTTTTTTTTTTTTTTTTTGGGTTGGAAAAATTTGTCAAATTTGAATCGTTGGATGCCGGCTACTATTCGACAGTTGTCGAGCACACCTTTCTACTCATCATCACTAATATAATCTTTTTGCCACTCTAATATTGAAATTTAACTAATTGATACCTTAACTATTTGTTATGTATGTATATTTTTCAGTTTATACGGTTAAGACTCCAACTCAAAACTTATTTACAAACAATTGAGTTTTTGGAAGATCGAGGTGATTGAGTTAGTGAAGCTTCTAATACTTTTTTAGTCGAATCATTCTTATAATTAAGGTGTTTTTAGTGCGATTTATTTCTGCACATTCTCAAATAGTCTGCTTACCAACTATCTTAAACTGTTAGGTTACATATTAAAGTTCTTTTTTTTTTTTAATTGTGATATTTGTCATAAACTAGGTATTTAGAATAACATTTGATACAAAAGAGTTAGTAAAACTTCTAACTTTTAGATGACGAGATCGAGAAACTTGTCGTCACTATATTCCACTGTACTCTTGTGTAATAACTCGCAAACTATACATAAAAAATAAATTGTATTAAGAAGGCCTCATGCAATAGACTCGACTAGGAGTGTGTTGGCAAGAATCAAACACAACTTTTATGTACGAGCATCACGCTCCATATATAAAATTTGCCACCATTTCCGGGGCATCTTTGGGGAAACATTTTGTTAGTGTTTATGCTAAGGTGACAAATCAAGTCCTAATAAATCAGAAAAAAACAGTTATAAGTGTGGACAATAGCTATTAGTATGAAATCTTAAGGATCAGTTAATGATGGTGTCTCCAAAAACAAATTCGTATAGCCACTGGCTCAAAGCGGGCAGTGCCATACCAACGGCAATTGTTATACCAGGGAACAAGTCCACCTTGCATTATAGATCTTGATCTAAAATATATATTTGCAGTTAAAATATTATGTGCATTTTGGTAATAATTGTGTCTACTCAATAATTTGAATGCAAATAATATGTTAACTGCAAGTACATAATATACCGTTAATATATTATGTTTGTAGTCGCTTTGAATTTATTTACGAACACATAATTTATTAATTACTGGCACATAATATGTTAACGGTAAACATATTATCTAAACATCATTTTGAACTCAGATTCACAATGCAAGATGGACAGTGGTTCATGATATAATTTCCCTACCAATGGTTCATGGGCCCAACAGTTCATAAATCATAAGAATGAAAGTTCAAGCAAGCTTTGTAATTGTAATACAATGGGCTTCTAGACTTCTAGTTTAGAGTCATTTAAGAGCCTGACAACAGTGTAGGCCCGAATTAGATTGAAAATTATGCTTATGGCCTTTTTACCTAATATAGTAATATCAAATGTTTATGTTTTTTATTTTTTATTTTTAAAAACTAGATGACAAATGACCACAAGGAGATAAACCAACCTAGTTTAGTTAGCTGGCTCAAACCAAGAAGATCAATAACATGCTCTCACGGAAAGTCAAATTTGTAATCTTGTGATTTACCCGACCAAGTTAATAACCCAACCAGTTTGCGTGCAAACCTTGGGTTGGTTTCTCCAAAAAAAAAAAAAAAAAAAAAAACTGGAGTGTTTCTACGGTCGATATTCATTCTCTTTTCACTCGGAAGATGAATATGTGGTTTAAGATTATGTTCCCATCGTGAGTGTCATAACCCTGAAATATAGCGCTAATGGAGCAATATGAACACTAAACATAGCAAATATATCATCTCCAAATTCCCAGTGATATGTCTGCCCAGAATTTAAATTTTTAAAAAATTATTATAGGCCGAGATGGTTATAATTGTGTCCAGTGGAGAGTTAGAGAGTTGAGTCCAGCGTTCTACCATTGAAACGAGGGGTCACTGCCACACAAATATATAAAAAAAAAAAAAAATTTGTATCTTCGCTGATGAAACTTTGACATGAACTAGCTTGAGTTAAGATGGAAAGTGGAACTAAGCAGCTTCATTGATTGTAGAACAATGGGATGAAGAAGATACAGATAAGGAAAGGAAGAAGACTTCCTAATATGGTCTGGTACAACCACAACCGAAAATAACAAGTCTTAACAAGTCTTAACAAAACTTTATAAACAAAGCATCACTTCTTCACTTTGACACCCCCCCGTAAGCTGGAGCATGAACGTCCTGAAGGCCCAGCTTATCATGAAAAACATCAAATCCCAACTTTGGTAAGGCTTTGGTAAATCCATCTGCAACCTGTTTTTGAGAAGAAATAGGGAACAATTTAACCACTCCTTCATTAACCTTTTGCTTGACCACATGACAGTCGATCTCAATGTGTTTGGTGCGCTCATGAAAGACATGGTTTTCTCCAATAGCAATAGCAGACTGATTATCACAAAACAATGCACATGGACTGTTATGAACAATTCTTAAATCAGCCAGTAGGTATAATGTCCACTGCAATTCACAAACACAGGATGCTAGAGCTCTATATTCTGCCTCAGATGAAGATCTAGACACTGTTGCTTGTTTCTTTGTTTTCCAAGAAACTAATGACTCTCCAAGGTACACACAATATCCAGTAATGGATTTTCTTGACTCTGCACATGTTGCCCAGTCTGAGTCAGAGAATCCCTGTATCTTCACTTGAGAATGCACAGGATAAAACAATCCCTTTCCAGGAGAACCTTTGAGGTACCTTAACACCCTATGGGCTGCAATAAGATGTGTGTCTCTAGGCTTGTCAACAAACTGACTTAGCTGCTGTGTAGCATAAGTAATGTCAGGCCTAGTGCTTGTTAAATAGAGAAGCTTCCCTACTAACCTTCTGTATTCTTCTGGTCTGTCAAGTAGGTTGCCATCCATGCTGGTTAGTTTCTGACCTGGAAGGATAGGTGTTGAGGTTGGTTTAGCATCTAGGAAACCATTTTCCCTCAAGATCTCAAGTGTGTATTTCCTTTGACAAAGATTTAGGCCACTGGAATCCCTGAATGCCTCTATTCCCAAGAAATAGTTGAGATGCCCAAGGTCTTTGATTCTGAAAGATGCATCCAAAAACTGTTTAAGATCATCAATTAACTTTGAATCTGCTCCTGCAATTAGAATATCATCCACATAAATGAGTAGGGCAATGAATGATGCCCCTATACCCTTGGTAAATAGTGAGGGATCTGCCTTGGACTGTTGAAAATCACTGTCTAACAGAGCTTTGGTAAGTTTTGCATTCCACTGTCTACTAGCTTGTTTCAAGCCATACAGTGATCTAACTAACCTGCAAACCATTCTTGGATTGTTATTTTGAAAACCAGGAGGCAAGGTCATATACACTTCTTCTTCCAAATCTCCATGCAAGAATGCATTATTAATATCCAATTGCTGAATGTCCCACTTCATTGCAACAGCCACAGCCAAGAAGATTCTAATAGTGGTCATTCTAGCCACAGGGGAGAATGTTTCAACATAATCAACTCCCAGTTGCTGATTATAACCCTTGGCAACTAATCTAGCTTTATGTCTCTCTATGGATCCATCTGCTCTGTGCTTTATTTTATATACCCACCTGCAACCAATTGGAGTCTTTCCTTGGGGCAGTTCTGTGAGTATCCAAGTTTTATTCTCAACCAAGGCATCTATTTCAGATTGCATGGCTTCTCTCCATTCTTCATGTTTAACAGCCTCAGTGTAAGAATGTGGTTCAACAGCAGAGAGAATGGTGGAAGCACAGATTCTGTGTCTAGGAGTTAAGTTCTCATAAGAGATGAAATTGCTAATAGGGTGAGGAGTAGTCTTAGCTGTGTCTTTGGCCAATGTCTGACAATAGTAATCAAGAAGCTTAGCAGGAACATTCCTTACTCTCACAGATCTTCTGTGTTGTGACTGTCTGTTGCTCATATCAACCTCTTGCTCATTGGCAACTTCATTGACTGGCTGCAAGCCAGAATCATCTTCTGAATTGTCATGACTACATGGTGTAATATCATCACCATTAGCAGTGGTATTATCCTTCTCATTGTCAGTAGAACCATTAGTATTCTGAGAAAGGCCAGGGAAAATGTTTCTTGTATTATTTGAAGGACCAACCAACAAAGGATCAGTATCCTCAACCTCTTCATTCTCAGATTGATTAGCAATGACACCAGAATTTTCCTTCTCTTCCTGGAATGGATACACCTGTTCATAAAACTGAACATCTCTGGACACAAAGACAGCTTGGTTAACAATATCATATAATAGATACCCCTTTACATTAGCAGGGACTCCCAAGAAAATACATTTTCTGGCCCTTGCTTGCATCTTATTTCTACCTTGTGAAGTTGTAGCAGCATAGCACAAACATCCAAAAATTTTTAGATGATCATACCTTGGGATTTTGCCAAAAATAACCTCAAAGGGGCTCTTCTCACCAATTACTGGGGATGGCAATCTGTTGATAAGGTAGCCAGCATGAAGAACACAATGTCCCCAAAAGCTCATTGGAAGTCCAGCCTGGAATCTTATAGCTCTGGCCACATTCAATATGTGCTGATGTTTTCTCTCAGCAACTCCATTTTGTTGGGGTGTGTAAGCACAGGACTTTTGATGGACAATTCCCTTCTCACTGCAAAAAGAGTCCATGAAAAATTCCCTTCCATTGTCTGTTCTTATTGCTTTAATACTCACAGAAAACTGGTTAAGAACATATTGATAGAATCTTTGAAAAAGAACTGCAACCTCTGATTTATTTTTCATTAAATGTAACCATGTGAATCTGCTATGATCATCCACAATGGTCAGAAAGTAGTGTTCCCCCTTTGGAGAGGCAATAGCAAAGGGACCCCAAACATCCATGTGAATTAAATCAAAGCAATTATCAGTTCTAGAGCTACTTATAGGAAATATTGACCTCTTGTGTTTAGCAAAATGACATGCATCACAAGCAAACTTATATGATTTTGAACTTGAAAACTGCTCATGTTTTATTCCATCTAAAAAGGACATCTTATTCATGGGGAAATGCCCTAATCTACTATGCCACAACTGTAAAGATAAACCATTACACTGGGCTTTAGTAGTCTTATCAACACAGTGCTTCTTTCTTCTGTTTGGAGGATCTATCAACAAGTATAATCCATCCTTTTCTCTAGCAAAACCACACATCTTCCCATGATGACCCTGAATGTGACATAAACCAGCATCCAAAACAAGCTTATATGAAAACTGCTTGGTGAGCTTACTGACAGAAATTATGTTAAAAGTGAATGAAGGGATATATAGCACATTTTCCAGCAACATATTCTCATGCAATCTGATCTCTCCCACATGGCTAACATTAACATTCTCTCCATTAGGTAATTTCACAAGGACCCCATGTACTGCATCATATTTTTCAAAGTATTCTAGGGAGCATATAATATGATCAGTTGCTCCTGAGTCAACAATCCATAAACTAGGCTTAACAGCAGTATTAGCAAAAAGATTAGAAACAAGGCTACCTTCATTGAGATCATCAGAAGTGGGCTTGAAGGTAGGCCTCATTCCTGAACTGTCCATCTTCATAGCAGCATTGGTTGAGCCAATGGGAGCTTGGCTCTGATTCTGACTTTGCATAAAGGCCAACAACCTTTGGAACTGGTCAGCTGATAGTCCCATATCCCCAACCTGGCTTGTGGAAGAATTTGCAGATTGCTGAACCTCCTGACTCTGTCTGTTCTTGGATTTGTAGCCTGGTATCCAACTGTGTGCCCATTCATACCACAGTATGTGCATTTAGGCACATTCTTCCCTACACCATTCCCAAACCTCTTTCTATTGTTTGAATCTGAAACAGCAATAAGACTTTGATCTCCTAAAAACATGTTCTGACCATTTTGCACAGCATTAGACTGAACCAAATCACTGCCCCTCTGAGCAATGGAACCATTAAGTTTCCTCTCTAATTTTAAAGCCATATTAAGCACTTTTTCAATGTCTGGGATAGGATCCATTACAAGCACTCCTGATTTTATGGTTTCAAAGTCATCATTGAGACCATCTAGAAACTTAATAACTCTATCATCAGCTCTTTCTTTCTGCATTTTAGCAAGGAGATTACAAGTGCATCTAGGAGGACATTCACAGAGTAACATAGGTCTCATGGCATTCAACTTCTCCCATAATGCAGTGCACTTTGTAAAATATTCATTAATAGTCAAATTACCTTGAGTGTTTCGGTAAATTTGATTCTGTACCTCTGCAATTTTGTGAGGATCTACTTGCGTATACCTCTCCTTGAGAGCTTTCCAGATATCCGCTGCGATTTCATAGTATAGAACAGTCTCCGCAATGCTCGAGCTCAGAGACTTCAGTATCCACGAACAAACAATCGTGTTACACCTTCTCCATACGGCATATCTCGGATCATTCTCCCCTGGATTCGGAATGGATCCATTTGCAAAGCCAAATTTGTTTTTTACCTCTAGGGCTATCTTCATCGACCTACTCCACGAAGCATAGTTGTGTTCGGATAACGGAGGAGACACGAGAACCAAATTCGGATTCTCGGTGATGTGCAAATATAGCGGATCATCGAATTCATCATTCCGCTGAGTTGGAGGTTGATCGAACGAACTTTGATTTGCTGGATTCGAAGATTGTCCGGCCACATTCTCCCCGCCGGCTACATTACTTTCTGTAACCACCGCGGCGTAGCTAGGACGGCGCTCTGATACCATGATGAAACTTTGACATGAACTAGCTTGAGTTAAGATGGAAAGTGGAACTAAGCAGCTTCATTGATTGTAGAACAATGGGATGAAGAAGATACAGATAAGGAAAGGAAGAAGACTTCCTTATATGGTCTGGTACAACCACAACCGAAAATAACAGAAAAGGGAAAGGGGGAAAGGGAATGTAAAAGGACAAAACTACCCTTAACAAGTCTTAACAAAACTTTATAAACAAAGCATCACTTCTTCACTTTGACATTCGCACTAGTTATAATTTTTTGCGTAGTGATAAGCCGTGAGATATAATAGTTGGTATAATGGCAGGTGTTTGACTGCTACGCTAGTGTAGGATTAAGTGCTTATCATTACACTAAAATCTACAGTTAGTAGTAAAGACGTAACTTTATTTCGTTATAATTGCGTAACAGTTAGCGCCATGATCCGATGGCATGATGCAGCGGAACAGCTAGTATACATGCATACACAATTTCGTTTGATTAATCCATTTTGGAATCGAGCATGCATCTATCTATCGGCCAGTTTAATTTGTTCACAAGTAATGACTGAGTGTAAAGAGTTGTGAAGCAATATCATGACGGGCGGATTGATTTGATTTGATTGTGAGTGAAGAATATATATGAATTAAATAATGCAAGTGAGAGCCATATAAAGTGTAGATTTATATATTATAATGATAATGATATTAACTTGTAAAGTAATTACTAAAAATAACCCAATAAAGATCAGAGTGGCCTGCACCTATCAAGTTGGTGATCTTCTCTATTCATACCTCATTTGAAGCACTATTATTCCATCATATATCTTTGTGGATAAATATGGTACGTAGAAGTGGTCGAGTATGTGAAACATAATTTTTATTATATTGAAGGTCATGAGTTTGATTCTTGTCAACGTTTTTTAATCGAACTTATTACACAAGATCGATCGATATGATCTTCCTAGTGCATGCAGTTTGTCTCCGGTGGTTGAATCCAACATCTTTAAGATAAGAACAAGTGAAGATGCTGGCCAGTTGGGATTCAATCCTCACATGAAACTAACTAAAACTGGTTCTTAGCTAGGACCCAAGAAAGGCTAAGAATTGGAATTGCAGAAAAGGAAAGAAAGAAGTAAATGCAATGATAATATAGAGTACAATCGAGGAACACGGAATAAGAATAGACTAGAAAATGATCATTATCATCATCATTATCATGTCATATCAACGTCCATCTCCACATTCTGTGCATTCGATCTTGTTTCCACTGTGACTGGAATAATGGATATATATATCGTTCTCTTTCCCAGAATCAAATCCGACCCAGGCTACTGTTTCAATCCTAGTCCTACTACATACGACCTAGCCTAGTTAAAATCAAACGTATATATAAAAACCCACTTGTCTGCAACTACTAACATCGCTCTCCACTCTCCACCCACCCTTTTACACAATCAAAGTTTTGATTTTTGCCTTACACCCAAACTCCTTCACACGCCTCGCCTCTGCCCGCTGTTCTTCCCTTCATCTCCAACTGGTTTGCACTTTCCGATCCATCGTTCATCCCTTCTAGCCCTAATCTTTGTCTAATAAATGGCGCGCCTTTGGGAGAGCTTGCAGTGTGTCATCATCGTCTTGTTTTTCATGAAACCTAAGAACAACCGACGAGGTGGTTTGAGGTGTGTTAACGTTGTCATGTCGAAGAACACGAAAACCGGGAATGTGTCGGAGGGGTCGGAGCCGGGTTCTTCTCTGGGTCGGAGCCCGGGGTACCGGGGGGTGAGGCGGCGGAAGAGCACTGGGAAATGGGTGTCGGAGATTCGGGAGCCGAGATCGCCGAACAGGATTTGGCTGGGGACGTTTGCCACGCCGGAAATGGCGGCGGTGGCCTACGACGTGGCGGTGCGGGCTTTGCGGGGTCCAAACGCGGAGCTCAACTTCCCTAACTCCGCCGCGTCTCTCCCTGTCCCGGCGTCTAACTCCGCCCGGGACATTCAAGCGGCGGCGGCTACCGCGGCCGCCGCTCTCGGGGCGGCCGCGGACGCACTGGAGGTCCCGAAGGAGGGCGGAGACGAATTAGACAATAATAATTCTGAAGAATGTAAGGAGTTTGTTGACGAAGACATGATATTTGATATGCCGAATGTTCTTGTGAACATGGCTGAAGGGATGCTCCTTAGTCCGCCGCGTCTCGATGTCGCCGGCGACTGGGACGCCACTGCGGCCGATCACAACCTCTGGAATTATCCCTAATGAGTCAGTCAATCATCTCCTTCTATATATATATATATATATATATATATATATATATATATATATATTTGCCTAAATCTTCATAATTATGGACTATAATGCATAATTAATACTATACCCTAATAATCTCGCTGGAAGGAGAAGGAAAATCAACATGCGAGCATGAATGTAATATAATGTTTGTACTTTTTTTTTTTTTTTTTTTTTTTTTTGTTTTTCCTGTAAAAGTTTCCTATTTCATGCATGTCCTTCATTTTGCTTCTTCTCTTTGATCTATGGGGAAAATTCTACTCGATTTTACCTATGAGATCAATATATAGTTAACTCTTGTAAGAGTGAAACTTAAAGCTTTGTAATTATCTAGTGGGTGTCAGATCAACTTGGTTTGTTTTGCTTCTTATGTTGAGTCTATGTAACATCTAGAAAAGATACATGAGTCTTGAATGCAAAAATTACCTAAAAGATTCTTACTCAATTTTAATTGAATTATTTATCTGGATTATAATATGTATCACACAATAACAGATTGCAAATTAAAAGATAAGTAAAGAAAGGAACCAAGGACACAGCAAATTGTTAACATAGTTCGGAGAAAACTTCCTACATCTGCAAGGCTACTCAACGTCGGTCCAATTCACTAGATGGTCACCAAAGATTACTGGGGTTGGAAAGATATATCCATACACACTATGCCCTTAATTCTTTTACACCAACCCAATCTTCATCCTCTACTAGAGTGGGTACGTGCAAGCCAATAGCACACTTCAAACATCAATCACCATGATCACGTTAAGTGATGACCTTGTAGAGCCTTTAGAACAACAGTAGATAATAAAATGAAACGCCTAATAGAGCAGCTTATTCGTTGATCACAAAGAGCCTTTAACACCACCTTTTATAGTAGAAATCTTGTAACAATCATATTTTAATTTTAGCTGTAAGAAATCCTCAAAATATGGAGAGCCATCCAATTCAAAACACTGTCTGAAGACGGGTTTTAATTACCAGAATTTTGTTAGTAAAATTTGCCCATCTTGCGTTACACACGGACTCATCATACACAACTGAAGTAGAGTGTAAGACAAAACCTAAAACAGACTAACAATACTAGATATGTTCTGACAAATAATTAGCCAATAAAATATGGAGCAACATGTGTATCATTTGTACATATGTGTCCAGGTGAAAGATGCGATTGAATGATAGTCATTGATTTTGCTAAAATCAATCGTCTAAATTGAACACAGATTTAAAAAAAAAAAAAAAAAAACGTTGTGACAATTTGGAATTTCCAACCTCTCATCTAAAGTTGCTCGAATTTTCAACCAGTACATACCATGGAAAAGTTTTTTTAAAATTAAAAAAAAAAATCATCTACATTTTGAATAGTTGGAAATAAGTGATTTTTCAATATAGTGTAAATTAAGGGACGAATTTGTCTATATATCTATAGTTGACCTAAAAATACATTTCCACTAATAAAAAAAAAGTTTTCCAACCAATTCTAAACAAAACTATGTAGTACAAAAATAAAAATTGGACATGAGACACATATAGGAAAATATAGGACACCCAACGTAAAATTAAAAAAAAAAAATCTTTGGAAGTTTTATGTTGTCATAATCAAACACTTAGCATTATATCAAACAGTATATAGCTAGTACCGAAAGTATAATTTTATTTCTTTATACTTACATAACAATTAATATCATGTTAAATTGGACTCGGCCCTCTAAACCTCTGGCGAACACGCGTAGAATAAAATTTTTAAAGTTCTAGGAAGAAACTAGGTAACATAGTGGAGGCTGGAGAATTTAGGTCGCAGACATTTAGCAGCTATATAGGGTTGTTGAAAGGCCATCATACTTCTTTTTGAATATAACAATATTATGTTCTACGGCATAATCGCAACAATAATATCTTAGTAAGCAAAGTTATGTTCAATTTGTTCTGTGGTATGATTGGTTGATGAGAAAAGATAGCATCATTACAACGTTGATTATGTCGTACAAAAGCTATGGTTTTGTCCGACAATAACTATATATGTAATACGTAATATCGCACTGCTGCATTGCATTCTAATCAACGTGACTAAATGGAAGATCGTTGTAATAATGTTACATGGATGGAGCGTTCGCTAATAATTGCATTAATTCTCTGGTAAAAGTAATTTTTTTTAATTGGAATGATTAATTATAATATCAATCATATAATCTGAATATCTCTCCATAATTGTGTCACTTTTGAGATTCATAAAAATTCTTTTTCATAATTACAAGTTTATAACTATCATTTAAGATAGTTGAAATTTCTTATCACTTTTTCGATGGTTAGAAATTAGGCACCAGCATGAACCATAATGGCTAATGTTCCAACTACTAGTGGTCGAAAAATAATTAAAAATTCTTATTACTACCCGTGGTTATATGAGTTTCGAATTTAAATTTAACACGATACCTTATTTAATTTAAAATTTTGTAATATATATATATATATATATATATATATATATATATATATATATGATGGTTATAAGTCAAATCTCAAGTTTAACCTTCATTTTTGTTTATTCAATATGATATGATTAAAGGGCTCTATTATCTTGTCTTGGTTGACATGTCAATCAATACTGTTTCACAATCACGCCGGAACTTCACTTAATTCATACTCACTCTGTCAGATTTTATTTGACTGATTCGACTAACGATTTGACTGAAGTTATTTTTAATTCAATTTTTCATGTTATTTGGTTTATTGGAGAGAATACACAGCAAAAATTGACACTTCACCTTCCCCTTGAAGGATGGTTAATGCTTTTGCTATGCCATTGCTGGATAAACTGAAATCCTGAAAAAACTTGCGTATTGTCTGGTTGAGCTTAAACGAAGCTACACGTGAAGGGTTGGAGGGTTGAGTCTCGGCAAACATGGTGAATGATGAGAGAATTGAAACTCGTAGTCATGGTTGAAAAAATGACTAAGTGTTCGGAGGGCGCCTAAGCGGCGATTAATCGGTGCCTAGGCACCCGTGTATTTTTTATTTTATTTTTTATTTTTTAAAAAAATAGCTAATCAGCTGACTAGGCGACCTAGTCGGTGCTTAGGAGGCCTAGGCGGTTAGAGCTTGGGCGACCTAACTAATCGACCGCCTAGACCACCGATTATGGGGATACGCTAGTCGGTGCCTAGACAGTATTTTTGCAACACTGTTCGCAGTTATTACTTAGCTTGAGGGCGTGCAGTAGTTAAATTTCATTTGCTATTGTGTAATAACCCGCAAAATACATATGAGAAATAAGTAATATTAAAGACCTGTAGATAAAAATTGAACTCGTTATCTATATATACGAGAATCATGTTTCACTAGGGAAATATGTTTCATATGAGAGGATAGAGGGATCGGAGCGCGCCGGAGAATTGAAAGAGAAAGATAAAAGAGGGAGCTGAGTAATCATCAATAATTAATTAAGTTATAAGATATAATTACTGGTTGAAATCCAGTTCAATTCAATGACACGAGATGTGCAAAATAATGATGTTTCCCACAAATGTCTCTTCCTCTTTGACTCCATAACCTTGCTTTATGCTTAAGACATTGATTCTCTTAATTAACTTCAGACATAAACATATTTCTTTCTTAAAAGAGTAATTTCAAATAATTTATGGAATGGACCGGATCTGATTAAAGCTCAATTATAGTATGATATGTTAATAAGTTCAATTAAAACTCAATTATGGTAACTAATATGTTTTTGGAAAAGTCGTTTTAACTTTTAACTATATTCTGATCTCTCAAATGAGTCCAATTAAAACGCGGCTAAAAGTAATTAGTATAATATATGTTCTTTAGGGAGCTACCCTTGAATGGAACCGACTGAAATTAAATTATATTATGGTCCGTGTACGATTAAAGAGATATTTGGTAAATAGTTGTTAGTTGATTGGGTTAGTGAGTTTGAATAGTTAATAGCATTAATTGATTGTAAGAAGATATTTGATAAATTAACTTTTAGCTAATAGCTGATTACGTGCAAATAATAATTTTCTATCTAAAAAGTTGTTCAAAGCAGCTTTTTGAATTTTAGCATTTTGGAACAATATGATATTACAAAAAAGTTAATTAATCAAACACTTTGGTTATTTAACCAAGTCAAACATTTAATAGTAGTCAAATAAACCAAAATTAGCTAATAAGCTAACTATGTTACCAAATAGGGTCTAACTCTACTATAGTAATTTCATTTGGTAAGATACAAATTCAAATAAACCTATTCGAATAAATCCAACTAAAACTCAACTATATTTAGGGTTGTTAACGAACTGAACATAATAATTCGTGTTCGTTTGTTAAGATTTTTAGAGTATTCGTATTTGTTTGTTAAGATTTTTAAAAATCATGTCCGTATTTTTTTTTAAGCATATGTTATTATTATTTGTTAACGTTTGTGAATGTGTTTGATAGGGATTATTCCCGAGCTTCTCGTCTTGGCGTTGACCGGTCTTACGAGTACCAATTATGCTCAGCCTAAACCTAGATCGGTTAGTTGACTTTCCTGGTCATGTGGGATCACCGAGCTCCCTCAAGGGATGGACTGTCCTTAGCTTTGCCCTCTCCCGACCACGCCAAGTCGTTGCCGGCCTGCCGCGGATGATTGATTGATCTTACGTTATCCAGGAATATATCACCATGTGGTCCTCTTCGATCAGACCGAATACTGGTTCGATGCATGGCCGCCATGCGGCCAGCATGCCGAAGGTTCGGAATATGCTCTCTGAACCCCTATAAATACCGCATTTAATGCAGTCAGGAGGGACTTTTTGGTTGTTTACCTAAACGACAGTCATAAAGTTCGAGAACCTCTGACCCACTGTCGCGTTGACCGGGATTCATCATCAAGGCATATGTGTGTAGAAAAGGCAACCTATCTAGTTCGCGCGACCCTTGTAATTCACCTTTATACGCATGAATAATAATACAACTGTATTGCAACCGTATTTTACTCTATCAGTGTTCATTAACGTTTACAAACACATTCACGAACGCTAAACAAATGTACATGTCCATAATTTGTTTGTGAACAATAGATACTTTAAGTTCACGAACAATAACTAAACAAACAACGACGAAAAAAAAAATAGTATCTTAACATTAAAAAATAATAATAAATAAACACGAGTAATTTATCAAAAGCTCTATTGGCAAACACCCTAAGTATATTAATTCTTTGTAACAAGATACGAATACCAAAAGGATTTGATTGAAAGTCAACTATAGTAATGAGTATGTTCTTGAGAGAGCTACTTTAAACAATCCATCAAAGGGATTCGACCAAAACCTAGGGCTCAACAATAGTAATTAATATACCAATACAATGTGTAAATATCACCTCTAATCCTCTATCATCAGATTTTACCCACCAAAATTCTACAAATTTTTTTTTTTTAAAAAAAAAAAAAAGGCATCTGGGAATGTAAGATGGACAATGAAATGCAGATTTTATTAGAGCTAACAAATATCTGCTGGGAAATACCCGTCAAGAAGTTATGGTAATACAGAAAATACAGAGCAGATTTTACAGAATGGAAAAGCAAGAAACCTCAGAAACGAGACTACTAACTACTACTGCTTCCTCGCTAATTTATCCGACCTTTCATCCTTACCATACACGCTCTCCATCCGATGCCTTTTTTATTTGGTCCCGTTTGCACTGGAATGAAACAATGGAGAGAGTTGGCAGGCAAAGTTATGTTCATGGCTGGCGACTGCTGTATTTCAACATGGAACGGAGCGCATTTTTGGTATGAGATAGAGGACGATGGGTGTGTTGAATTTGAATTGTTTGGCATCATCAAACTGGCGTCCACCTTCCATGGAGTGCACCTCGAAGCTCATTCCTCGACTGCTTTTGCTTCGTCCTCCTTCACTAGAGCGTACACCACTGCAGTTCTACTGGGTGAGTACACCATGAAGGAACGAGGACGATTATCGTGATACCCTTCCTGTACGACCACTTAAATTACGAGTAGTTCTTTCTTGGACCGTGACAAAAAAAGGAGACGCAACAAGCAAGGGATCAGATAATATAAAAGAAATATAGCGAATTTCTTACGAATGTGAAAAATTCTGCATCGGGTTGAACTCTGCCAAAGCCTCCAAACAGCACACTGTCGGAATCCAAGGCTATCTGGAAGATGACGATAAGTTAATAGAATTGGGAATGAGCGACCTTACCTGACTCAAGACTACACCTACCATGGCACCGAAAGAAATGCAGATAGAACTAACTTGCAGTCGTACCTTATATTTCCCCGGCTTTAAGCAGCCTACATGGTAATCCGAATAACTATTTGTCCAGTGGAAATTGAAGACAAACACCAGGTCACCCCTTTCAAAAATGATCATCTTGTCTCCTTCGTCCTGGCGTGATATGTACTGGTGTTCGGCCGTCATGAACTGCAATGATTTATAGCAGAAAACTTGTCCGTGAAATGTACATTAAAAGAATTTAATACAAAACATTTCATACAATAATAATTGCATAAGAATATCCGAAAAGGTACTCCACATTAATTCAAACGAGCAAGAGAAAACACGTACGCCATATTTTTCTTCGAGGTGCTGCATAGCTTGGTCAAATTCTTGCATGCCCTGATATCTTAGATAATTTGCATCACCCTAAATATCGAGCAAAGTTGGATTATAAGAAACAACTCGTTAAACTTTTCAACCGCAATTCACAGTGTGATATCATATGACAAGGCACCCGTTCTAACAGCTATAAATATAAAGGCTTCTCCATATAGCAAATTGCAACCTTAAACATTATGTTATTTACAATATTTGTACAAGCCACGGTGAATACTTACCAGATCAAATCTACGACGGCATTTATCATAGCTGAAATTGTTTCCAGGGAGAACTGAACCATCAGGAAGGCGTTGTTCACCTCTAGGGAAATCAATCCACTCTGAAAAATAAATTTGCATAATTTCTCACATAAAGCATGCAAATAGCCAATCGGTTAAAACTGTCGAATGGAATTAAGAAGTAGGAACTATGCATAGGAAGCATCCAAATCCATACCCGGGTGACCAAATTCGTTCCCCATGAAATTTAGATATCCTTCTCCTCCTAATCCCATAGTTACAAGTCTGATCATTTTATGCAATGCTATTCCACGGTCTATTACTGGCGTTGATGGTCTATCCAGAGCCATGAAGTCATACATGTCCTAGAAGGAGGACAAATTAAAGTATATCCTACTTACTGACCAAAAAAAATGCATAAACAGATATCCTCGGGTAATGGCTATATAAGCTCATTAATGCAAAAATAGAAAAGTTATCCCTTCGAACATCATGTTCAAGCCAAGTTTCAAGGGAACGCTGACAAAGACAAACAAAAGCTTACACAACCTTACCTTGTCCATCAACCAGAACGCTATAGTTTTATCACCAACAAGAGCTTGGTCGTGGCTTTCAGCATAAGCAACACATTTTTCCAGCCATCTTCTGTTAGTAAGAGTGTAAACAATTTCACCCATTTGCCAATCCTCATCTCTTCTCCTGTACCAAACATTTTAAGCAAACAGATCGATGATATGAAACACCAATGTAAATTACTTTTAACCCATAATGGAAAGATAATAAACAAGAGCGCGAAAGTGTGCATTCCCGTCTCACAATTCCTACACGGCATGTATGAGTGTGTGAGTATCTATATAAAGTCGGGAAACAAACACTTCAATGTCAACAGTGAATTTTTGCTGCAACACATTTGACATTTGAATTTTTCATAAAATTTAGTCGAAATCTAGTTCTTGCCAGTCATAATTAAGCATTTGCGTCCAAACCTTACATGCATCTTTTTAGATTAAGCATATACCTCGAACTCAGGAAACATCAATTCAAATAGAGTTTCACATGCATATAGAGCACAAACAGATAAACTTACTTGAGAATCTCAATCCATTTATCGGGAATTGCCATATGAAGCCGATAGTCAAAACCCACGCCTCCATCTCTGACGGGAATACAAAATGTTGGCATGCCACTAACCTGAATAGTAAAAGTCCTCTAAAGATCAGTCATAAAATAAATCCCTATTCCTATTGCATGAATCAACTGCAATTTTATGCCACAAATTAACATATAGATATTCATGCAAAATTGAAGGTCTGGCCATCATCAGAATTAGTAATCTACATCTACCTTTCAATTCTCAATGACAAAGAAAAGCTACAACATACAAAGCCGAAAGATAACCATTCTGGAAGAAGCCCAAAGGGCACAAACAACGTGCTTTATTTTTTAAAAACTATATTCAAGATAGTAGGCCTATTCTGTAAACATATAGTTACAACCTGTCCGCAAGGAAGCATAATTCCTCTTGCTATTATGCTATAACATCATCTATTAGTCCTTTTCGCTCAGACAACCAAGGAGATTCTAGTTTTCATGAGATTTTGAATGTTTCTGGGCTTGGAAATTATGAGTAATAACTAAATATTAACCTTCCAGCATCATTTTATAGGTTTTGCAATCTCAGTTTCCAATAGGTTTAGTAGGAATAATGAATCATTCACACTTACATGTCAAATTCCAAACAAAATCAACAAGCATTTAGTTGAATTATAAGTAATACTCAAACTGAATACATACATCTTCACCAACGGTTATGGCTTCAGGGAAGAGACCATGAATGAGATCATTGACGAGCATCAGATACACCACAGCATCAACATCGGTTGCAAACCCAAAATATTCACTGTAGTTTCCAGTGAATCCTACCTAAGAAAAATAAAAAACTCAGTCAACATAGCGGATAGCTTAATGCTAGAACGGAATAAAAAAATAATAACAGTAAAATATCCTCGTGTTTCCATTAGGAATACAAAATAGAGACAAATCATTGCATTTATCAAGTGATGAATTAGATCGTACACTCAACCCATGATGAGTATACATCATTGAAGTTACACCATCAAATCTGAACCCATCAAACTTATACTCATCCAACCACCATCTTGCATTTGAGAGCAGATACCTCAGTACCTATCACAAGCGAAAAAATTAGTTCTGATTGCAGAAGATACAATGATACTGGCTTTGAAAACCATATCAACTTTGCAAGAAGAAACATACTTCCCAGTTTCCATAGTTGAAGAGACGAGAATCCCACATCCAATGATAACCCCGGGTTCCAGAGTGGAAATAACAACTATCTGTACCATCAAACATGTTCAGTCCATCCAAAGTATTATTTGACGAATGACTGCAATCAATAAAGATACAAAGCAAAAAGAGCATGTCAGAATATACAAGCACAGGGAGACAATTATGGATGTATGTTAAAATGTACTTCCTTTTGCCAATAGGTCATATCACAAAAAAAAAAAACAAATTTAAAAGGTTATCCAAGAAAAGTTGTGTACTTAATAACCAAATAAAATTAACTCAAGGGTAGCATTTAAAAATAAATTACAGGACCCACGGGAAAGATCAGAAAAGTACAATAAACAAATAAATCCATTAGGTTACCCTATAAAGCAACTTTTGATCAACGCAAATTATTCTAATTCAAACTACCAAAGCTACCAAAATTTGTTGTGCCAGATATTTTATCAAAGCTCATTCTACCAAAAACCTAATGAAAAGGTTCATTCAATCAGACTTGTCACCATGAAGTAATTTCCAACCTACTAATAGAACTCAGCAGCCTTATTTAACATCCCAGCCTCTTTTCCTGTTTGCAACAAGACTCTAGCATTCTCATAAAGAACACTACCTCTATTCATAATGGGGGGAAAGCTCTAGAACACTTCATCTGCTCTCTACTTTTTCATTTGTTAATCTAACTATCATTTATATTTTTATTATAATTGTGCAAAAGAGCTTTGCTAGAATGTATAGGAACATAAAACAGAGACATGAAATGAACTCAACTACAGACCATAGAAAGTTCCTGAAGTGAAGTAAAGACCCATTTATTACCTGTGCACAATATCCATTAGAACAACCAGTCCAAGTTCATGGGCTCTATCAATCAAAGATTTAAGATCATCTGGAGTCCCAAAACGACTGCTTGGTGCAAAGAAATTCGTAACATGATAGCTGAATCATGTAAATGGGTAAGAATTTGTATTAGAAAAAAGTAATAATAGTTGAAAGTTATAGTAACAATTGTCAATGAATGACGACAGAATTAGAGAACTCCTTAGTTATGTAGAGCATAACAATAGTAGAATCACTACCAAAAAAGAAAAAAATAAAAGAAAGTACCCAAAGCTAGCATAATAAGAATGCTCTTGAATGGCCATTATCTGGAGAGCATTGTAGCCAAGCTTCTTTATACGAGGAAGTACATCATCTCTAAACTCTGCATATGTATTTATTTTAGGCTCCTGAAATTTTATCAAAAGTTAATAATCAATTTAGATATTTCATGCATATAAGCATCATATATAGTCAACTAGAAGATAAGAAATAGGTAAGACATAAGTATTTAAGGAGTGGTGCGCACCGGACTACTCATTCCAATATGACATTCATATATTCTCAGTGACTTTGGTCTTTTTGGCCTTGGATGTTGAAACTTGTACCTCTCCTGCAGAGTATTTAACAAGAATTATCAGCATAAGGAAGAGGGAGGGGAGTAGAAGCAACAGAAGAAATTGAAAGAAAATATATCATTTTGTTGATGTGATAAACAACACAAACATCTTAACTTCATAGGAAGAAAAGAATCATGCCCTAGCGGCTAATACCAGTACAAAGTACTATCGTCTAATTCACAAATTAGTAATCTAAAGGAAACATGAGATTTTTAACAGCATAACAGGAGAAGGAAAGAGATCATACAAGGGTATCTAAGCATATTTGTCTTAAAAGTAAATTACAAAGAATTATTGGTCATTTCTTGTCTCCAGCCCTATTTAGAAGATCCCAACATTTCAGGATTAACTGTTTTTGCAGCAATAGAATAAAAATGAACACCTCTTCTGGAGGATCATAGTATATTCCATCATATGGAATTGCACCAGGAGCTTGTACAGAGAAATTGATCCAAGCGGGAATAGAGTCTTTAATGCCTGAAGGAGTGTCCATACGTATCTGCAATTCCAATACAAAATAATTAAGCATACAAAAAAATGTAAGAAAAAGAAAATAACATGGACCTATGTGGGATGGGGTTGAGTTTTATATGCAGAGAGCCTGTTGTCTGAATTAGAAAGATAGAAAGCATATGTGAGCGTTGGTGTGATATATACTTGATAGAATTTGCAGTCAGCAGCTATCAAGGATTTGGCATAAGACCTTTGTTTCATTCATATTAGCATTATCTTTCATTCTTTCCAAACTACTGCTTCCTTTACAACAAATTGAATGAATTTCAAGAGCACAACCATCAAAGAGTCCAATACCTTCACTCTAGAGCCATGTGGAATTGGAGGTGAGCCATCTGCATTGTTTGGCAAAAAGATCTCCCAAACACCAAATTCATTCTGTTTAAAAACTAGAAACAATTATAATGTAGCATGGATTCATTGTAATTACTAACTAATGTAAATAAATGCAAGTTCACACGTTTTTCTATGGACTCATTGTAATCACTAACTAATGTAAATAAATGCAAGTTCACACATTTTTTTAATCCACTAATCTATGTAATATTGCACCTTTGCTTGAACAGGTTAACCCAGGTCCACAGCCATACTTACAGAAGGAAATTTGGCTTCCTACAAAGTCTAACACACCTAGATAGAAGAGATAATGCAATTAAATAGATCAAGTTTTAATCCCTTTAAAATCAACAGTAAATTGAGTAATTAAGTGATTATTTAATTTTTATTTCATCAGCTTCCCAGAGTGCCTAATCAAGTCAAAATTGGAAGGAAAAAAAAAAAAGAAAAAAGACCAACTACTAAGATGTGGATGGGTAAACCATAAAAAGAAATATGTAACTTGAAAGAAATTGATTGTTTTTATCATTGAACATGTCCAACCAACTAATGTCCATATGAAGCATTGAGCTAATAAACATGCATATGAAGCAATAAAAGACCATCCGCATCAAGAATTAAGGTAAACCACATCAAGGCTCTCAATCTCCCACCAATATATGCCAATCAAACAGAATAACTAAGTATTCAGAACTGAACCAATAAATGCATACCCGAGTCATAACATCAACATTTGGATTCCAATTGTTGAAATCTCCAATGAGTGTTGCCCACTACAAAAGCAGGGAAAAGAAGAATTTATAAGAACTGAAAACCCGATTCCAACAATAGCAATGAAAAGAGCAATACTGACCGTGGCACCAGGAGCCCACTCCCGATAGGTGATGCCTGTAGCACTGGCAGTAAAAAAATAAAATAATAAAATAAAATCACATGCAATGAGCAAGAAATTATTCAACGTCATCAAAATTCAATTATAGGAGTCTCTAGGGGAAAAAGAGAAAGAGATAATGTCTCTGTGTGCATGGTGCATGCCAGGGGATGAGTGTTTATCATGAGCACATTGATGCCTATTATTTTATAGGGGCTCCCTTTTTTCTTTTTGCTTTTCCTTTTCTCTAGGGTATTGACTCTTTTCTTAGATGCAGAAGTACCAATGAATCTGGCCTTGCTAGCCATAACATAAACTCTGCAACTACCACCCACCCAAATTTTACTCCCACCACATCAATTTCAAGGTTCAAAAGAATCATCTCATTAAGCACATTTACATGGAAATATCTCCTCTGGTGAAGTTTACCAAGTAGGCTTCTGGAGCATTGCATATTTCTTGTAATACAGTAGAATAAAACAGAAATGAGTTTGACAATTGCTGAAGGGACACCTTATATCTAATAGTCAAAGCTTTAATTTTAGTTATACCATACCTTTTCCTGATCCTTCCTAAAGGTTAGGCTCTGGTGTTTAAATTCATTTAATAGTTCAACACTGAAAATAAGATTCCACAATTGAGTAAAATACAATGCACTACCTAATTAAGAAATAGCTATTTTGTTCATTTCTTTTGCAGCCAAAGAAAAGTGCAGGGTGCACTACTACATCATACAAGAATTGTAGACATGCAGAACAAAAAATATGACAGCAATGCTGTTTACCTCCGAGTGAAACCTAATTTCTCATAGCCACGAGAGAATACTTCCAAGCCACCCTCATACTGGTCAATTGCTTCCCGGATTTTCCTATAGTGCGAAAACCTATAGTTGGAAAATATAAAAATAAGAATTAATATCCAGGTAACCTCTTCAGGTATAGGAACTTTATGAACAGATATGAGAGCTTTAGATTCATGGAAAGAACTTGATAGTTGATACAGAGATGTAAAGGCATGACATTTTTAAAGTCAGCTGCAGTTCTATTTCAAGCCAAATTCAAAGGGAATGTTTCTATCTCTGTTTTTTTTTTTTTTTGGTGGTGGTGGTGGTTTGTGGAGGGGGCACAGGGAGGAGGAGGTTGAAGATACAATTGTTTCGTAAAACTCATGGCATTGTAAAGCTATAGTTTTAGCAGCTGGGAAAAAAAATAAAGAAAAGAAACTAATAATAGTACTGAAAAAAAAAAAAGAAGAGTTGCTAAGACAGGAAATGTACAGGTGAAAAATACGAATAACATATAGTGGTGTGAGGACAGTGCTAAGCTATGGTAGTGTGCATGAGTGCATGACAGGTTGGTGTAAGAACAAAATGCAGCAGCCTAGTGATAACCAAACATCATTTGCACTCATTTTGCAGTTCAATGAATTGCACTAGTAAAATTTACACTTGTGAAGGTGTGTTACCTATAATCAAGATGGTCACGAAAATTTTTCAAGAGAGGGTCTATCTCATAGATCCTCTGACCAAGTCCAGGAGGAGGAATGGCCCTCTTTTTCACCATTTCAGATTCAGCACTGATGTCATCCAAAGTATCTGGTTTTTGTGAAACTTCCACATTACCATCTTCTTCAAATTGTAGTGAAGACGTGAGATCCTGCTCTTGAACGCTTTCTTTAGAATCACTTGCTGCTTTGACGAAATCCACATTGCTTTCACTGTTGCTGTTCTCTTCCATTTTCACATTATCCACGTCAGCCGATACCTAAGATAGCAATGAGTAAAAACAATTGTGATATTACAGGAAAATGTGATGAACAAAAACCAAGACTCCAAGAGTACCTGGACATTAGAATTAATAAGATTATCATGAGTATAAAAGAAATCACGCCGATAATAAGACAATCATTTTAAGGATAATCATGCTGAACAAAAGGATCCACATATGTATGAAGTTTGCAACCTAACACAATTTTATGCCATGGTCATTTTGTGGGGAATATGACATGGTTGGAGAGTTATTCAAGATATCGTATTTCTTCTAGTAATTAGAAGAATAACACTTTCAACTATAATGCATTGGCTTTTGGGACTTCCACCTTACTAAGCAGCTGCCTTTAAAAGCAATACAGACACTATGACACATCTCGTTAGTGATGGAGGCATAAACCCCTATAGCATTTTCTATAAGTAGGTATTATGATCTTTTGACAAAATACATGATCTTAATTCTTAAAAGTATCTTACTGCTTCAAGCAACAACTGCAGATTCGCCACTGCTATTATTTCTAGATTTGCAAGGAACCCAGCCCTAGTTGCCAAGCCAGTAGCATGCTACCATCCCATGAGAGATGCCAAAAACCTTTTCTGTTCAAATTATTTATACTGCAACTTATCACCATCATTTCAGACTTGTTTAACATGAATATTTGTTTGCAACTTTGTGTTGCAATTTATCTTCATAAATAGCAAATGTTAAAGAAATAACTCATAATTTTATTCATGAATTCTTTATAAAGAATATCTATCTGCAAACTTATTTAGTAATTGATATTCGTAAATACTGAAGAATAATTAATTTTAATTCACAGTTATAACTTTTACTTTTTATTTTAAATGAGTAATAATGACTTTTATTTAAGAGAAAGAGTCTTGTGCTCATGTTGTATGACAATATAGTTTTACACATACACATACTTGGGTATCTTCTGATAATGCCTCAGCAACCTGTAACTGATCAGTTGAAAACGATGATCCCTCGCCCTCGCCACCAGGAACAAGGACCTTCTCTGATGCTGCAACTCTAAAAGAAGAGGGTTCGGATTCATGTGAAGTATTTCCGGCAAAGATCTTCCCTGCAGACAAGCACCAAACTGGTTAAGTTTCTTGGAAATACCAAGCAAAGCAAATTAGGTCCAGAAGATATAACTAACTGATAAGAAAATTCATTACTGCAAATTAGTCATAGTATGGGTGTTGTTATCAAACAGAAAGGTACAGAGTAAAACATATCCAGTAGATTTTGATTACTACCAAACTAAGTAATGGAGATTCGTTTTCAAAAAAAAAAAATAATAATAATAATAATAATAATAATGGAGATTCCAGATATTAAAGATAGATTAACTAAATTGTTTTTTTTTTTTAAATAGCATTGCCACTAAAAATCTCTAATCCAGCCAGCATAGCAGAAAATATAAAATATTCAGTGTCTTTAAACAAAGAGAATCTATGCAATTAAATAAATAGTTGAAAGACGATCGCTTTCGCTTTTGAAAAAAGCTCTCAGCTTTCATCATTCCTTAAATTGAAACTAAAAGGGAACAGAAAGATTAAAGGCAAAGTTAACAGTCCCGCTGGTATCAAACATTTCTAAACCAAAACTATAGATTGATCGCACGCACCACGATGATATCAAATTCCAATCAAAGACGATAAATCTACGAATAATCAAAGTTCCTAAAAGCATTTAAAAGATTTTCTTTTCGGCCATTGCCTTTCTGGTCTCATAAAGTGATAAAGGCATAGAATCTCAGGAAACTCAAAGATGGCCGGATCAGAAAACACAGAGAGAGATAGAGGGAGGGAGGGTACATGAAGAAAACGAATTCCTTTTCAGAGCGAGAGTGGGGTTGGCATTCCGCCGATCAGCGTTCGAGGTCGATCCGAGATGCTTGTAAACCGGCGCAACAGCAGGCAAACGGAGGCCGGAGAGGGTGTAAACCATATCTCTCTGCCTTCAATTTCCGAATCTGGAAAGAATTGAATCGAGAAAGAGAAGAATGCGGGCGGAATCGTTTGCTCCTTTCACAAAATCTGCTGACTTACACTCTCAAAGTGGTGATTAGCAATTGCGCTCGGTTCAAGGCGCCAAGGCCCAAGAGTATCGTGATGAGAGAGAGTGAGGTGGCCCCCTTATGACGGCAGCTTTCCAGATTTTACTAAGTACTCCCTCCGTCCCAAATTGGTTGTCTCATTTGCTTTTTGCACGCTTTTTAATGAATTAAAGTAAATGCTATGTATTTTCCAATTATGCCCTTCACTTTTTCACTTTTGGAAATAAAAGCAAAAGTCATAAGGGTAATTTGGGAAAAAGTAGAATGATGGTGATGTTCAATTTTGGAAAGAGGACAACATTTTGGGACAAACTAAAAAGGAAAGTAAGACATGCAAAATGGGACAGAGGGAGTAATAATTACATATATTTCCGGAAAAATAACTCCTCCAAATCATTTGATGGACGGTCCAAATGCAATTTACTACTCCGTACTTTTTTAAATAAGGTAAATTTACTAATTTAATTTTAAATTCTAACATTAAATTATATATTTTGTGCATATAAGAACAAACTTAAATCGGTGCGTGTCCAACATCAGACCCGACTTCATTAGAAACAAATTTTAAACGTGACTTCTCATTCACTAAAGTAATATTTAAAAAAAATAATAAAATATGATTCTTATATTAAAAAGTTTTAATTATTTTAATACTAATTCAGTCCATTGTCATCATCTTCATCTTTATAACAATATTATTATAATATATCACCAAAAGGAAAGTATTTTTATAAATCAGCAAGTATTGATTGTTATTTGAAGAATTTCGAAAACAATATAAAATTTTTATATTTTTGTAAAACCAAAAAAAAAAAAAAATGTATCACGTGATGTGATTTCATAAACATGAATGATTAATATACTTTTTATTATATTAATTAATAAAATATTAGTAGAAAGGGTATGCCACGTGTGAAGAGGTGGCATGCATGGGATGAGGCAGAGGGGCCACAGGATGCAGTTGCGTCGTTAATTTTAAGAAATATCTATCAGCTGGGGGCGGGAGCAGGGAGTGTGGGTGGGGACCACGTGATGGACAAAAGATGAGAAATGAAAGGCTCAGGAAAATTTATGATATTTGTTATTGGAGTTAATACCCAAAATCGTCCTCGACTATAGTGGTTTTTTTCAATTTCGTCCTAAACGACTTTGGTGACCTAGTATCGTCCTAGACTTTTGTGTTTCGCTCAATTTAGTCCTCCATTTGTTATTCCGTCAAATTGGTGTTAAATTTAGGGACAATTCAGTAATGTCAATATTGATCTCTCTTTACTTTCAACTTGTGAAGTGCGAAATTTCTCTTTCTTGTACGAATTACACTTAGAATTACTCCCGGACCTGCAAATCAAAATTTATATTTGCAGTTTTAGGAGTAATTCTGGGACTAATTCGTAAAAAAACAAAGGGATTTCGCAGTTCACATGTCTATGAGTAAAGAGATGCCAATATTAAAATTACTTAATTGTCTATTTATTTAACACCAAATTGATAGAATAACAAATGAGGGACTAAATTGAGCAAAAATACAAAAGTATGGGACGAAATTGAGCGAAACATAAAAGTCTGGGACGATATTAGGTCACCAAAGTCGTTTAGGACGAAATTGAGAAAAACCACTATAGTCGAGGACGATTTTGGGTATTAACTCTTTGTTATTGTGATGTTGATATCTTGTGTGTACTATGCTGCTTCCACTGGGATTTATTGGACCAAAAAGTAAACTATAAAAAGGAATAAATCTTTTTTTTTTTATGGGGGGGTGGGTGGGTTTATTAAATTCTTTGAGAATATTCGGAGGAAGTACAAGAGAGTATGGTCAAATGTTATTATTAATTACTCAAAACATTTTAGGGTGTGTTTAGTACATGTAATTTTTTTTTTTTTTTTTTTTTTTGTGTAAGTGATGTTGAAAGAGTAGTTGAGTTGGTAGAGTATGGTTCTTACACTTGAAAGTTACGATGGGTTCAATTATTGTTAACACTTTATTGATTAAACATTTGAGGGTGTTACATAAGGTATTCCTAGTACAATTTAGTTATCAGATGTTATCATCTATTCTACAGAATATTTAGTTTACAATCTATTACACAATTGTAAGGTTTACCTAGTGCTCAGGTAGTGGTTACGTGTATCACTCGTTACGTTTCTTGTGTGGTTTAAGAACTCTCACACAAGAGTGAAATTTGTTTAATGTACACCCTCCATAGTGGCTGTAAATTTTCCATGCATGTGTGTGTTTTGCGGTAGTACACATGATCCAGATTTAGTTACACCATCTAATAGTAATTGATAGTTATTACTTATTATTACACATAAGTTGAGTTTACATGTGCATAGTGCATACCCTCACATAGTAAAAAAAGGTGGTAAAAATTACTAACCATTTTGAGGGGTAAAGTTGGTTGGTTCGTATTCTTGAGTGAGATATATTATTGCATGATATCATCGATGTGACATGATCGTGCTCCGTGTAACTCTTAGCTTGTGTCAATTTTCTCATTGTACTAAAAAATATATATTTAAAAAATGGATATATTTTTATTTAAAAAAAAAAAACTTTTATAACTTTCTTCACAAAGTTGATTTTTTTTGTTTGTATTTCAAATGAAAAGGACTTGTAAACAATATATGTGTTGTAGATATTTTTTGGATGTCTTATTGGCTTAAGGTTAAAGATAGATTGACTTAGTATAGAGGAAAATAGCAACTATTGAGAAATATTATGAATCTCCAAATTCATAGTGGTAGGATAATTACCAACAAGAACATCTATCATATGATGGATTCTTTGTTGCTGATAAACTTGAAAAGCTACTAACTTTAAAATATCTATCCATGTTACAGCAATCAACAACATTACAGGCTAATTTATTTATACATTTTCAGACAAAATTTGCATTGGGGAGGAAAATTTGATAGTCTTATTATCTCTTTTGGAAGTTAAGGAACATGATACCATAAGCAAACACAAAGGAGAAGAGGAGAACCCAACCAACATGCCCAACAGCAACAGCAGGAAGGAAACCATAATCAAATCCTAAGTTATCTTTAAGGAACTCTTTCACTGTCATATCATCTAATTCTCCAGGAACCTCAACCAGAGACTCTTTATCCCCTAACAGCGACGCCACTAGCCCATAAATTGTCCACGAAATCGGTGTTGCCCAGTAGTACCATCTCCACCATACTGGAATTTGTGTTCTGGGAATGAGGTAACCAGAGAAGAGGTTCCAGAAGGTGAGGAAGAAAGCCATAACGATGGAAGCAAACTCGACCCCGGGAGTTAGTGCAACGAGCATCATTCCAAACAGTGTGAAGTAGAAGAAGCTCATGAACATGAAGTAGTAGAACCATAGAAACTTCCCCGCTGTCCACTCGAATCCAATCATCGAGTATAGTAGGAGACAATACGAAATGGTCTGAACAGCAACATAGATTGCTTCTATACCAGCCTGCAAAATTTCTTAAATTTCTTAAAATGGTCAAAACTGTTGAGCATATAATTAATGTGCAATTCAACTATAAGCTTAGGCTTTTAGTTGAGATGGAGCACATGCTAGCCAGACCAAAGGTCAGCTACTACGGTTTTGCTTGGAACCCACAGCACACGTGAGGGGGCGTGTTAAACATATAACTATTAATGTGCAATCCAACTATAAGCTTAGGTTTTTAATTACCTGAGCAAACGCGTAGGGGAAAGCTGAATACATCCCAGCACCACGTTCACGATAGAAAACCGTTCTCTCTACATAAACCACAGCTTGCACTGAATTAGTGTTTGTAGCTCCAATGAAAATTATAGCAGAAAAGATAGCTCCCATGATGTTCTCCAGATCCTGTTGCTTTTGCCTGTAAAACAACCTTTGTTATTACCTTTGATCAAACTTCCAACATTCGAGATTGTCTAACTAGGAAATAAAGATATTCTAAGATGATATATATATAACATTACACTTTGTCTCCTTTGTCCCAAAAGATAATTCCAATCAAAATCCCGGTAAGTATTGTTACGAACAGACGAATGGCATTGTACTGTGGGTTCCTCCAGTAAGACCAATGTTGTTTCCAGAAACAAGCTTTGCATTGTTCGACGAATGTTTGGGAGTATTTCGTTGGGAAGTGAAGGTCTTTAGAACCGGGTGGCGGGGTGCTGAGTTCTTTTATGAGTTCTTGATTCCTCCTAAACGAATGCAAAAAGATTCATAACATCCATTCATTCTCGAGAAAATGAAATCACAACAAAATTAATCTAGTTTACTTACTGATAGAGCGAAGAGTTGGCATAAATGTCTGCAAAATCAACTCCAATTTGTGCCTCAAATGCAGTAGCAGTGATCTCCAACATCCATGTAGCGGGATTATATCCGTTCATGATCTTAGGAACCCCGGGCACATCCTGCAGAAAGGGTCGATTAAACAAAAAAAGTGATATTTTTGCAGTTTGGAACAAAAAACAGTACGAGAAAGAAAGAAACAAACCTCAAAATATTCTATCAGTTTACGAGAGTTACAACCGAGTGGTCCTGCATAAATCATCTGTCCTCCTTTCTTCATCAATAGTAACTGCAAAAAAAACCAGATTTGAACCCATGACCTTTAGTCTGACTTAGATACCAAATTGAAGCATGTGTTCCATCTCACTAAAAGTCTAAGCTGATAGTTAGATTGCACATTAATGGCTATATGCTCAACATATACCTCATCAAAAGCTTCAAATATGTCGATACTTGGCTGGTGAATGGTGCACACAACGGTTCTCCCAGTGTCCACTGTATTTCTTACAGTTCGCATAACAATAGCAGCAGCTCGGGCATCGAGCCCGGATGTTGGTTCGTCCATGAATATTATAGACGGGTTAGCAACCAACTCCACAGCGATTGTCAACCGTTTTCTTTGTTCAGTCGAAAGACCATCCACCCCGGGAAGACCAACTAACGAATTTCTTATAGGATTAAGCTCAACCAGTCCCATCACTTCTTCTACAAACATCTGCACTCATATATACATAACCAGAATATAGTTATTTATCGATGCTTTGGACTAAAAAACGTCGTGGAGTGGGAATATAGTGTGCACACCTCGCGTGTATTCTTGTTAATATCAGCAGAAAGACGGAGCCAAGCAGAATAAATGACGGATTCATAAACAGTAAGATTGGGTGAATGGATATCGTTTTGTTCACAGTAACCACTGACTCGAGCAAAAGTTGATTGGTTCTTTGGATAACCGGAAACGCTGATGCTACCTTCGATGTATCCACTGGTCTTTCGTCCCGCTAAGACATCCATTAAGGTTGTCTTTCCAGCACCCGTGACACCTACAAGCACTGTCAGTACTCCCGGTCTGAAAGCACCACTAACATCCTGAAGGAGCTGGAGGCGGTCTTCGTTAACGCCTTCACTCTTCATTTGCTGTTTAATTTGCAACCTCAATAAGCGTAAAGAAAGTAGCGAAGAACTTGAAGATAATGGCGAAAATAACTGCTTACAGATGGCATATCCACGTAATAGTTGATATGGTTAAAAGCAAGCGACAAGGGGTGAAAAGGAAGAACCATTCCTCTCCTCGAAGCATTCCTCTTTTCGGGAATCATACCTTCAAAAGACTCGTTTTTCTTATTTTCAACAACATCCTCATCCAAGACTGCAGCCCTTGAGTCACCATAAGCTGAAACGAAACAGAAGCTCGTTAATCAAGTTTGTTGGCAGCAAAGAGCTCGTATTTAATTTCTTTATGATAATAAGATCGCCTTACGATTTAAGATAGAAAGTGCTGCTATAAATAAAGCATTGAAGAGAAGCGAAAATCCCCAGAGAGCTCCATTGCAAATCCAGAACCAGTAGTTGTCTGTTACAAAGCCTCTCGCCTTGAGAAGTGCTCTCCCTACAGTAGGTTCTTGAATTTTGGGGTATATATTAGGCTGCATAATAAACAATTTTTCGCTTTTATCAGAAAGAAGTTTGGTGAAAACTCGAAAAAAACGAGTTTTAGAGAGAACTCACAGCGCTCCATCTTTCGTCGAGAAACTCGTTCATGACTAATGCATTCTCCCCATAACTCATAGGAGAAACATAATAACCCCATTTCATCCATGGCCTAATGTCATCTAAATGCAGTTAAGAAAATACATTACTTTAAACGCTTTTTTGTAATCAATGTGAATCAGCATCAAAGCTTAAATTTACTGAAAAGTAATAATTACTTACTGTAAGCAATTATGAAACCGCTAAGCACGAAGGCCAACAACAAGGTAAATGTAGCTAAGGTGCTTGAAACCACCAGTGTTTTTCCAATTGCTGCATTGAATCGGAATAGAGAAAGAGCCGCCTGATGTGTACTAAATAACGTCAAAAAATGACGAAAGAACCTTAAACACAAAACGGGAATTGAAGTTGTTAGTCAATCTTAGTGAAACATTGTAACAAACATTTAGTGATCAGATAGTTATTGCATTCTTACCTTCCAGCAGAAGGAGCGAAACCGATTGAGTAATATGTAAAAACAATCCAAATTGCTGATTCGATGAACGATAGGGGTATTTTCAAGAACCAAATTGGCAGGCAAAAGGCCCAAGCGGGATAGAACGAATGATCCCGCTGTTTAAAGAACACAGGAAGCCTCATAACTGTCATTGCTGTCTCGATCGTTCCATTAAACATCACATTGATGAGACTGTAGAACAGAGCCCCATAGAATTTCCTCCCGTCTTGTAGTCTACCATATGGCATCTTTGTCCTCAAGAAAACCGAAAGGGCAAAAATGGACAAGATGGTTATCTGACAAGTCTTGAAAATGTAAACAAAAGAGTTACGTTTCATTAGCAGCCACTCCCGGGAGAAGCATGCCTTGAGTAACTCCCAATTGGAGATACCGTACTTCCTTTTCACCAATGCAGCAGGGTGAGTTTCGGGCTTATCGTAAGGAACGCTAAGCTCATAGGCAAGCTGGTTGCCAAGATGAAACGAATCGAAAGCCTCTGCAAATTCGGGAACCGAGATGTATCTATATGTTTCCTCTTTTCTGAACCAGTATTGTTCTTGATCATTCTTGGAGGTCACTTCTTGGAGAAAATCAGCAATTCCCTTCCGCTCAGGACATTTGAATCCCGTTTTCTCAAAGAACTCGAGAACGTTTTCCTTTGGACCTTGATACACAATCTGCCCTTCTGAGAGCAAGATTATGTCATCGAAAAGATCATACGTCTCGGGGGCTGGTTGGAGCAGAGAAATCACCATTGTTACATCCATAACATGAACCAATTGCCTCATATATTTCACAATTTGAAAAGTTGTGGAACTATCTAACCCAGTCGATATTTCATCCATTAGAAGAACTTTTGCAGGTCCAACCAACATTTCTCCTATAAACCAAGTTCGAGTAAACAAGATAACACTTTTAACATAGAATTTATCCATTGAGAGAATTATACTAAATCTCTCGAAAACATACCAGTGGTTAGACGCTTCTTTTGTCCACCCGAGATACCCCTCCTCATTTCATCCCCAACTATGATGTCTGCACAAATGTCTAACCCAAGAATCTGCAACAAAATTCGAGCGGTGAGAACGAAGTCTCCTCCAACCTTAAACTCCCAAACATGGGATCAAGAAAAGGCAACCTTGATAATGTAATCAGTGACCAAACTGGTCTTTTGGCCAGCGACTGAAATGGACTTCAAGAATGCATCGAGTTCAGGTTCTGGTTTGATTCTCGCTTGCTTCTCCCGTCTCGACAGTTCTGCCAGCAATTCATACCTTGTTCCAACCCCCAAACAGCGGCCCGAGAAATCTAGAGTTTCCCTCACTGTCATCTCTCCATGGTGAAGATTAAGGTGACTAATATAAGCACATGTCTTTTGTGGGAAAAATTCATGAAATTCATGGCCACAATATGTAACTTTCCCCGTTTTCTATTCAAATTTCCACCAGTCAGAAAACAGACAATTACACCAAACAATGCCAATCATATATTCATATATAACACTACAAAAGCTTCAAAGAACTCACCTTTAAATCATCATCAAGCCTTCCTGCAAGTGCCCTCAGCAATGTTGTTTTCCCTGCACCAGGGGGACCTAAAAGCAGTGTCATCCTGAAAACCCATTGCAAAATAACTGTATATAATGACCCACAGATTATATCATTCCTGAACAAAAGGATTCTTTCTGGGAAATTAAGGAATATACTAAGATGTTTGGAACATATATACAAAGACAAAATGAAGAATACCTTGATGGTTTGACAATGCCACTGACATCTTTGAGTATTTGAATGCTTCTTCTATTAGAAGGGGCAAGGTGAACCATCCTCAGAAGACTCTATTGTTCAGTGCAGGGCAAAAACAGGAAAAGATCAATAACCAAGAAAAATCTATTGGCCTTCTTGGTTTGAATCGATCAACTATGAGCAATTAGTTTGAGTTAGTGCTATAGACAACCTAGTACTTTGCTAAGGTCACACGGCGAGATTTATCTCGTGACTAAAAAAACAAAGTACTCAAGTTTCAAGCAACTTGACCAGCTTAACACAAATACTCTTCAGAAACATTTGCTATTCTGATCAATAATCCAGTTTTTTTTGCAAATGAAAACAGAAGGAATTATCAAACCTAATTTCAGATCAAATTCAACACTTTCTTCTGTTGAAACAGAAAATTAAATGCAAATGTATGGGGATTAATTTCTAGCATATAAAGAAAGATTATGCCTTTGTTTGATGATGATTGAGGTTGATACTTGTTTGTAGAGAAGTGTCATAAAAGTTGTTTATCTTATAATTATATGCCGAGTAATAATTACGGTTAATAAATAAACAATACTCTTTATAATAATGAGTTTATTTCATTTTTGTCCTAGATCTATACGCGTCACTTCACTTTTTTCTTTTTTTTTAGAACATCCTTCATTAATTCTAGTATTATTGTGGCATTATCATTTTTGATGCTCCGTCAACAAAATTGTTAAAATGTCTTCAAATACAAAAACATTTTGATATCTTTTATACAAAGTGATCTGAGTTGACCCACTATATTTTGAACTTTTATCTATGTTTTTTCTTTATTATATTGTTTTAAGGTAAAGTGTCCATCATCTAACTAGCCAAATTTTTTTACTAATAACAAAAATGGTTGGTAATACCAAGAGACAATTTTGTAGATTTTAAAAGTGGTTCATGATACGTTTTCAATCAAAAACTCTTGTTTTCCAATCATTTTTTTGATATATATATATATATATATATATATATATATATATATATATATATATATATTTGGATAATCTTCTATTTTGTTTCTTATGAAATTTATTTTTTTAAATAATTTTTTTCGACGAAACAAACAGAAAACAACAAACCAAACCGATTACCTCAATTGCATTCATGGTGGCATTAGCCAAAGTGGGCAATGCCCTATGCCCAACATGTGCCTCTCCCACCACTGACAAATGTTCATACCTTACTTCAATCTTTGGTATATTAACCCCCACCCTGCATCCATTCAAATAAATATATATAAACACAATGCATGTTAGACTCTTATAATCTCTAAACTAGTAAACTGCATATATTAGATGGTTAGTTAAGTACATGATTAGAGAAACATAGACTAGGAGTAGTCGAGCAGACAAAAAAAAAAAAAACTACTCGGCTGAGTTGAACGCCTACTCGGTCGAGTTAGGCGTCCGACTAGGCTGAGTTGAACGCCCGACTCGGTCAAGTTAAGCGTCCGACTCAACCGAGTTAGACACCCGATTCGGCCGAGTTAGGTGCTCAACTTGACCGAGTTAGGCACTCAACTGGACAAAGTTGTTTATAGCTAAAATCTTCTTGGTTAGGAGGTGCCTACTGCCTAGGGTCTAGGCAGATTTTTACAACACCTAACTCCAGTTAAGTTCATCATGTTGTTCACTTGTTGGTAAGTAAAATATTTCAAATTCATTCATTTGTTTAAGAGCAGCCTAACTAAAATACACACACACAAAAAGTTACCTATCAATCCTTTCCCTAAACCGTAGAAGAAACCTGTCATTGTCTTCCTCATCACCTTTCAGTATACTCTCCATTAACACTTCCCTTTCTTGCTTCCCAAGCTTTCTGAGGTCGATTTCCTCCGCCACAAGTCTGCCGTCGCCGCCGCCCACCGCTGCATGCTTCAGCATGCCTTTCCTCATCCTTTCGAACGTCGGCAGCCGCTCGATGGCAGCCCACAGCAGCTCCTCCTCCTCCTCCTCCCGCCGTGCGCTCCGGCCGAACACGTCCGCCGTCCCCAGCCACGCCACCTCCCGGAGGTTGGCGGCGGAGTGCCAACTCCGCCTGCTACTCGAACCCACACTACTCCTCCTGCTACTATATGAGATTTCCCGATCATCTTCCTCCAACACCCTCGACATTTTTTGTTGCTTCAAAGATCGATCGCTTCTTTCTTCATTGTACTGCAAATTAAAACTCCTCGATCTTGACGTGAAAAATCCAAGATTTATAAGTGCATGGATTGTTGCTCAGCTTAACTGAGTATTATATATTATGTGTAATGTGTAATTATTACAGTGTTTTATGACTTAAGGAACATGGTTCTACTCGCCGGAGCGGAGAAGCTCCGTTCATGGCAGAGAAAGGATCGCGGACTGTGATTATATAATGGATCATAGTTCACTATATATATATATATATATATATATATATAGAGAGAGAGAGGAGTGATCACATGTGGCCATGTTGTTAGGTGTGGCCATATGGTCAATTATAGACCATTAGATTAGATAGATCTAATGAATCATATTAATCAAGATTTTTTCAGTATTTTCGCGCACATTCTTCTACCCAGCGAACTGTAAGGGTAAACTTGTCATAAAACACCGGAATAAGGAAAATCACATTGTTGTGTGTTTTATTACACTATTGGTGCATGTTGTCAACAATGTTGGTGTATTCTGGAACTAGACCGCTATAAATGGCCACTGTAATTACCATAACACGGGAATACACCATTGGTGTGTTTCACTGTGGTGTGTTTTATTACACTATTGGTGTATGTTGTCAACACTGTTGGTGTATTCTGGAACCCGCCCGCTATAAATGGTCACTGTAATTACCATAACACCCCCACTTACTAAAACGCGCGAAAATCTTCAGAATTACCACAACATTTAGATTAAACTGATTCAACGACACAGATACGACCACACGACCACACCTAATGACATGACCACATATGAGCGTTTTTCTATATATATATATAAAGTTGATCTATTTTTTTTTTTTGTACATTTAAAATAAATGTATAAACTTATGTCAGTAAGAAATTAACATTTGTTAAATGATACTCCGTATTTATGGTTTTTTAACTTTTTGAAAATAAATTTTTTTGTTTGGTAGAATTTTTTTGAAAATAAATGGATATGTACAAAGAGTCATTAGTTTAGATATATAAATTTGGTTCATAAAAGTTATTGCGCTAAGTATATATAAATTTATTGTGGTTGGTACTTGGTAGGGATGATAACAAAGAGGTATTGAGAAGAGAGTATACTTCTTGTCCCTGAAACCTTACACCAACCTCATCCTCATCCACTGCTGGAAATTATGGAATTTTCGACTATCTGAAAATGATTTTAAATCAAGTTGAAAGCCTTGTTCCGACCACTTTTGGTATCTGAAAAAATCTTTGTTGCTATTTTCGACCATTTTTTACTTTCGACTTGATTTAAGATCACTTTTAAGTGGTCGGAAATTTCATAATTTCTGACAGTGATATCAAGGATAATATAACAACTAACCATAATCATAATTGGCCATTTAAAGGGCATCAATTTGGGCCAACTTTCATATATTATACTATAATATATAACAACTAACCATAATCATAATTGGCCATTTAAAGGGCTTTAATTTGGGTCAACTTTCATATATTATATTATACAAAAGTCAAATTTTGTGGATAATCCCAACTCAATCACGAGATGGGATATGGGATATGGGATATGGGATATGATGGCTGGATGCTCAGCTGCATCGACAAAAATATGTATCTTTAAGGAAAAAAAAAAAAAAAAACAACACAATTCTAATTGTGCATTTCTATTCACACTACAGTGATAACATTATATACGCGAGTTTAATTAAGATTAATCCAATCAAATCGTTATTAAGTTTGTTGATTTTTTAAGAATGTATATGTTTTAAATTTTAGATAAAAATATGCAAAGAGTAATACTAGAGACTCTTTCAATCCATTTCTTATAATGTAGCAGTATCTAATTGGTAATTAATTTTTATTTTGAATTAGTGGTAGTATTAACCAATTTATGACACCCAATGAATGAATGCCGCATTAAGAGGAAACATATTAGAGGTGAAATTTAGGAGTAAAAGACGACATTTTTTATATGCAAAAGTTTCTAGCTTAATTCTTGTTAATACCCCGCCAGTTGATCCAACCCTTTACACAAGATGTTTAAAAAAAAAAAGGGAAAATGACACTTTTTCCCCCTAAGTTATATACTTATAGCCATTTTTCCCCCTCAATTATTTAGGTAAGCACATTAGCCCCCTCAATTATTCTAAAAGTGGTGATTTTTCCCCCCTGATATATTAAATTGACATTTCTACCCTTAAAGTAAATATTTTATTTATTTTACTTCTCCAACAAATTATCGCGTATACGTAGGGATGACCACTGTTCAGATCAAACTGAACCGGACACTATAGCAATTGAATTAAAAGTTTTCGGTTATGATTCAGATCTAGAACCTAATATTTGGATTTCAATTTATTAAAATTATGAATAAAAAAAATTGGATCTTGAACCGTGAATCGGCGGTTCTGGATCCGGTTTCCAATTTTGAACCGTCTTTATTTTAAAATTTTATTTTTTATTTTAAATAGTCTAAATTCAACAATAAATATATTTTATTTTTTCAGTTCGGTACATGAATCGTCCGTTCCGGTTCGCGATTTTAATAAACTCTAAATATCGAGTTTCGATTCTAAATTGTAATTGGAATATTTCGGTTTGGTTGCTATAGTGTTTGTTTGGTTTGAACCAAATTATTGTCATAATTTGTTGGAGAAGAAAAATAAATGAAATATTTATTTTAAGGGTAAATATATCCATTTAACATTTCAGGGGGAAAAATAGCCACTTGAATAATTCAGGGGGAGAAAGTGCTATAAGTATATAACTTAGGGGGAAGAAGTGCCATTTTCTCAAAAAAAAAAAAAAAACATAACAATGGTGCAATTTTAAGTGATCATCATTACCTAAATAACGTCCATATTATTTATGTGCTTTATATAAAAGAAATACTTATATAAAGTGTCGAAATGAATGTGGCTTTTTTTTTTTTTTTTTTTTTATGAAGAGGAAAGTTTGTAATCATTATTTGAAACTTGAAAGTGTGTGTTAGGTATATTTTTGTTTAATAGCCTTTAATTACACTAGAAAGATCTTGTGCGACGGGCTCGATAAAAAAAGATGTTGTCAATAATTAAACTTGTAATCTTTAGGTATAGTACAAGAATCATGCTTCATCCACCGCCTAGCCATCCATTTCAGGGCGAAATGAAAATGAATGGTTTTTCTTCTTTAATTGTGCTTCAGTAGGTTGAGAAAATAGTTATGAACAGATAATACATTATAATAGAGTCAGTAGCATTCAAAAAAATATATATCAAGATCGACAAGGAGATGATTATAATTAAAGAAAAAATAGTAAAATTTACTAAAATATTCATATAGTAAGCAAAACACTAACTGATTGAGTTTAAATAGTTTTCTTACTTGATAGACTAAACAACAATCTTTTTGAAAAGTTACCATAACAAAAGGTTAGGGATTGGACTAAAAGAGTTTGAAAAAAATGAAATTTTTTCAACCACTTTAGATTTTTTCTACTTTTTTTTTTAAACATAAGGGCATGCAAATGCAATTAATGCGTTTATCCAATTATAAATACATTCATTCACACAACACACTTTAATTTGCACATGTTATATCTTTCAAACCATGCATACGTTGAAAAAAACATTTTAGAAGATGGAATAGTTTTGTGGATGCATGGACGATTTGTAAAAGGTTGGTTGAAAGAAATGGGAAGTGGGACCCTTGACAAATAGTGAAATAACTAAATGCTGTAAGCTACTGATAGATACAAGGAAAAAATATCGAAACCGGTGGTTGAATAAATAAAGTATAGTTTCTTTTTAGGTGTTATGTATTGGGTAAATTTATTGTTGTGTAATAAATTGATATCACACAATAATTCAAAAGAAGTAAACTGTAATAGGAAGATCCTGTGCACAAGTCGCTTATCGAGTGACATAGAGATTCGAACCAACTCATGACCTTTGGTCTGGCTCTGATACTAAATTAAAGCAAGTGCTCCATCTCAACTAAAAACCTAAACTGATAGTTGGATTGCACATTAATGGTTATATGCTCACAAGCGCGTTGCATAGCTTTATTGGCAAGGTTTACACAACCCATACCCTCAAGTAGTGTTACTCTAATATATCAATGTGTATAAATTTACCCAAAAGTATGGGTAATTTTTTATTTTTTTTCAAACTACTTATCTAAGCGTTTGGTTTACAGAATGTTAGATTCTTATATATGTTTGGTTAAAATTGAGGTATGTAATATATATATATATATATATATATATATATATATATATATATATATATATATATATATATATATATATATATATATAATTAACATATTTTTATGTATTTTAATAAATTTTAATTAAAATAAATAATATAATAGTATCATATATAATTACATGATTTAAAAATAATTAATTAAAAACTTGAACTTGAGAAACAAAATTATTTTATATATTAACATGACGTAATAAAAAATAAAAAATAAAATAAAATATATAATTACAAAAATAATTAAATATGATACATATAATCAGTTAACATAAAACATATATTTTATAGTAATTAGAATTAAATGGAAATAATTTGTAAATATCTCTACATAATAATTAATCTTAGATAACCTAAAACTTGTGAGGGAATCAAATTTCTTTTAAAATCATATGTGAAGGACGGGAGGGTATGATATGTTGTATTTTTCTCTTAAAAAAGTAAGATAACATGAACCAATCGCAAATGTCAGAATGTAAAACTTTGAAATGTCACAATCTTTTAATTATGTTGTATAATTTAGACCAAACACCCTTAAATTCAAAAACATGGGCGAGGATGCATGCATGGAGTACTAGCAACGTCAATTTCGTCAGTGGTATTAAAAAAGGTTGGTTGAAACTTGAAAGACACAAAGCATCGTATTAAAGAAGTGGGAACTAGGACCCTCGGACAAGCACGTACTGCATGCAATAATTAAGTACATGATGTAACCCATGCAAGCAAAGTTGATTGACAATTTCATTCAAAAAGAAAATAAAAAAAATAAAAGTACGTTTGTTGTATTAAAAAGTTATAAATTTAATTCTTGTCAATATCTTTTTATCCAACTCGTTACATACTCGCACAATATTTTCCTAATTTGATTCACTTCTTATGTGTAGTTTGTAAGTTATTATATAATAATGAAGTTTATTTTATGCACATTCTTGGACAGCATTAGATTTCTCTTAATGTTCGGTTTAAACTTATAGATAAATTACAATTTATGTTTATATAATGACGCTCAATATATTGTACCTGATATAACTATATATAATTCTAATGATCGACACTAAATTAATAAAATTGAAGTGCGTGAAGGCAACGCCAATAATAACTACAAATAGTAAGATAATAAAATTTCCTTGGGATGAGAATTGAATTTGCATCACTTTAGGTCTCTTATGATGGCTAAAAGTCATCATAATCTAAACTAGCTTGGTTGGCGTGAATGACCGTGCATTTTTGTCCCTTAAGAGAGATCGGGAGTTTCTCTCGTATGAAAAAATTAATTTAGCCAGCACTTTACCTCTTAATTGGGCCGGTCCAATGCAAACAGGGATTAGTCCGAGTAAAATCATCATAATCTATAAATACCACCTTAATGTACTGAAAAAGGAAACAAGATTATGCTAAACTGTACTAAATACACTATATGGTTCTTTAATTCATCCCGGTTGACCAAGATTCTAACCTTAACGTACTGAAAAAGGAAACAAGATTCTGCACTACTCTGCTTTTACTATCTCGATCAATTTATAATATTTTTAAAAAATGTTTATTAATTATATATTACATGAGTCGTATATTAAATTAAAGTTCAAATAAATATAAATAACCCAAATAAATATAAAAAAAATTAAATAAACAAACTCACAATTTTCTGTTGGCTTATTTTCTTTGTCAAGATTTCAATAATTGAAGATACAAGTATTCAGTTAAACCTAAAAAAATTCAAATTTGAGATATATGGTTTAGTTTTATTTGTTGGTTAATTAATTAATAGTTTATTGAATATTTTTATTACTTAATTATTTATACTTTTAGGATGTACATTTACTAGTTTAAAGAATTAATATTAGAACTGAAAAAATTAACATTTGTTCTTGAATTTATGATATTGGTTTTTATCTTCAAAGTTCAAAGAATTAATATCAGAATTGAAAAAACTAACATTTGTTCGTGAATTTATGATACTGAATTTCATCTTTAAATTAGAGAATATTCAATTAATTCGTAAAATCAATATAAATTAATTACAATATTTTTACTTGACAATAGAGCTAGCGACAAGTAAGCTATATTTAAATAAATATAGGGAGTGTTTGGTAAATATAACCGATAGTTGTTAGCTGATTGGATTAGTGAGTTTGACTAATTGATAGCATTATCTTATTGTAGAAAGATGTTTGGTAATTAGGTGTTAGTTGATAGCTGATTACATATAAGATGACTTTTTCAAAAAGTTGATCAGATCAAAAAAAAAAATGTTTTGAGCAGTTTTTAAAATTTTAACGTTTTGGAACAATAAGCTGTTATAAAAAGTTAATTAATCAAATATTTATATTAATTATTTAACCAAGTCAAAGTAACATCTAATAGTGATCAAATAAGCTAAAATTGACTGATAAGCTAATTATATTACCAAACAGGATCATAATTGTTTTTTTTTCATTATTGTATATATATTATGTGTTATATAAAAATTTTTTGAAGTACCCATCAATACTGTATTTGTATCATTATGGCCATTAAAATCGTGTGATCTATATAATAGTATTTGATATGATCTGTACTAGTGTTAAGTAACATTGAAAATTTCCCAACTAACTTCGGTCCCTCCAACTTTTTTTGTTTAATTAATGGCTCTGTCCCCGATAGCTAGTCGACTAGTCCTAAGAAGCTGTCTGTATTTATAAGTGCATGTGTTACGTGTACGATGTATAGCAGTTCTTAGTACACAATTCCTAAATTGCATGGCGAGCAATTTTTGACTTTTATGCAAACCTAGCTATATTATATGGAGTAATTCTCAACCACATTGTGCTCAGATGACATGTAATGACATCTTCTATGTGAGAGGTCATGAGATCGAGCCTCAATGGAGGCGTTATTTGTGCTTCATTAGATTGAAAAAATATGTTTAAACAGATACTACAATCCAAAAACCCGTAAACTTAGAGCTTAAAACTTAGGGCCGGGTATTATATGTAAAATGACAAATATTATGTACAATTGAATTTGTTTCAAACTAAATGTGTATATAGAATTTATTTGTGATTCTAATATGCATTTGAATATAAAGATTCCTACCGCACCACCATCACCCACATATTGTTGTTGTTGGTTATTATTATTATTATTATTATTATTATTATTATTATTATTATTATTATTATTATTATTATTATTATTATTATTATTGCTATTATTATTAATATAACAAATAATATATTCATTTTCAAGAAAATGAACCAAACATTAAAAAAAAATATAATTTCTTAATTTTCAACTAAAAAAAATTATGACATTCAGCTAAATACCAGAAAATTAAAATACTTTCTAAAAAATGAGTCATTTTCTAAAATAATTTTTCAAAAAACATTTTCTAAATTTCTAAATGAACCCTTAAAGTAGTCTATTTATTAGTCAAACTAGCTAAACTTAATCAAACCAATTAAAATTAACTTATTTATCAAACATATTCGGATATTCCTTAATAAGATTAAAGGACAACTACAAAACATTAAATGCACAAGGGGGCTACAATGGCATGGGTGAGCCGTTCTATCCACAAGTGACAAGACATTAATTTAGACATGGGCGTCCATAAATAATCATTCGACCTAGTTTATGCAGTTGTATATCCCATTTAGACATTTTACTTCCTGTATTAAGAATATTATTTTTGTTCATGAGTAAGTTAAGTTTTTGCTCAATTAACGTGTAATTTCTCGTAGAAATTTGAAAAATCATTAGACACTATTAATTAATTAATATATTTAGACAATTTGAGAATTACTTTTTACGGATAAAAGTGTACAAATGGTAAGAAACTTGAAATCACTTAAGCAACTTGAGATTAAATTAACTCTTACTTTTTTTTACGAGTTAGGACGAATTTATGAGGAATCATGAAATAATTTGGCCAGGTTGAAAACTTGAGTTATAATAATAATAATAATAATAAAAAATCCATTGTTCACATCACATTCAATGTAAGAGCCTAGGTACTAGAGATAGCTAGCCCTCCTAAACTTCTACCTACTTTCATTTATTTCGATACAATGAATTTAATCAAATTATTATTATTTTGAAGAAGCAAGAACTTATATTAAATCATAAATGTGAGCATTACAAGGGAAAGGAGTGTGAGAAAACTCCTCTAAACATTGAGATTTAGAATAAGACTCTCTAGTTAGGAGATAAATTTTTCAATTGGTAAAATACTTAGTAAAAAGATACAATTATGAGTAGAAGTACTCGCCAAATCTTTTACATCCAACAAAATAAAAATGTATGATAAATAGCCAAGATTTCTGTGCTGCAAAACCATATTTTCTTCAGTAACTCATAACTATGAAAGAGAGTATATATAGAGAAGATGAAGATGTAAAGGACACAAAATGCAAGAAATTAAAGCTGTAGCCAATGCTGAGGTTTTGATTATTCCTTTAGTTTCTGATCAACCTTAAAACTTGTAAATGTTACTTACAAGTATCATTTCTTTGCCTTTACTCACAAAAGTGTGAAATTCCTCGCCCCAACAGTTTGACCGGACCCACCGTATTAGGTGTAACTCTCACACACTAGTTGTAAAGTGTTACTTACAAGTATTCATTTCTTTGCCTTTACTCACAAAAGTGTGAAATTCCTCGCCCCAACAGTTTGACCGGACCCACCGTATTTGGTGTAACTCTCACACAGCGACTAGTGTCAAGCCTTGAAATCATAATCTAACTGAGGTGTCTATGCGGGCTAGTATATATTCATTTCCTAAAAACTACTCTACAGCATTGCAAATCTCAAACTGGGAAACATGACAGGAAAACATATATGTTTATACATTTTCAAAGACAAAAACCTGGGATTAAGGAAAGATTGGCATCCCAGCCTTATCTTCTTTGGAAGTTGAGGAACATGATACCATAGGCAAACACAAAGAAGAACAAGAGAGACCAACCAACATGAGCTGCAGCAACAGCAGGAAGGAAACCATAGTCATAACCAAAGAAATCTTTAAGGAACTGTTTTATTGTCATGTCACCTTCTCCAGGAACCTGAACCCGAGACTCTTTATCCCCGAGCTGTGACGTGATTAGCCCGTAAAGTGACCATCCACAAGGCGATGCCCAGTAGTACCACCTCCACCATACCGGCATTTGCTGCAACAATCAAAAACCACAAAAAAAGAATCTCAAAAAAGGCGATTTCAATTCGATCTCATGTACTGAAAACTAAAGAAAATTAGCTTACTTTTCTGGGAAGAATGAAACCAGCAAAGAGGTTCCAGAAGGTGAGGAGGAAAGCCATGGCAATGGCAGCAAACTGGACACCGGGCGTTAGTGCCACGAGCATCATTCCATAGAGTGTGAAGTAGATGAAGCTGGTGAACATGAAGTAATAGAACCATAGAAATTTTCCCAGTTTCCACTCAAATCCAATCATGGGGTATAGGAGAAGAGAATAGGAAATTGTCTGTACAGCCACATATATTGCTTCTATACCAGCCTGCAAAATTTTCGAAACATTTCAGAACCCAAAACTGCATTTTAAAACTTACGCCTTTTAATTACCTGAGCAAGTGCATATGGCAAGGCGGAATACATCCCAGCAGCCCGTTCTCGATAGAAAACTGTTCTCTCCACAGCCACAGTAGCTTGCACCGAAGACGTGTTTATAGATCCAAGGAAAATCACAGCAGCATAGATAGCTCCCAAAAGATTCAGAAGATCCTGTTGATTATGGCTGGTAACAATCAAGAACCAATCTTAGTTACCCTTTATGCAACTTTCAGCAATCCAAAATATAACTCCAAAGGAATTGAATTGAAGTATGAACTTACATTTCGTCTCCTTTGCCCCAAAATATAACTCCAAACATAACGCCCAAGACTATTGTCACGAAAAACCGGACTGCATTGTACTGTGGGTTCCTCCAGTAAGACCAATGCTGTTTCCAGAAACATGCTTTGCATTGCTCTACAAATGATTGGGAGTATTTTGTTGGGAAGTAAAGGTCTTGGGAACCGGGAGGCGGGGTGCTTAGTTCTTTTATGAGTTCTTGATTCCTCCTAAAAGAGTGTAAAAAGAAGCTAAGATTAGATCCATCCACCATATATATTCTCAAGAAAAAGAAACCAAAGTGGAGAGTTTAATTTATAACTGATGAAGTGGAGAGTTTGCATAAATTTCTGCAAAATCAACTCCAGTTTGTGCCTCAATTCCAGCAGTACTGATCTCCAGCATCCATGTGGCTGGATTATACCCATTCTTGATCTTAGGTACCCCAGGTACAGCCTGCAACAATGGTCGATTTCAAAGTAACGAAAATAACACTGATATTTTTGCAGTGTAAAAAATTAACCTCGAAATATTCAATCAGTTGTTGCGAGTTTCGACCAAGTGGTCCTGCATAGATCACTTGCCCTCCTCTCTTCAACAAGAGTAACTGCAATTCAAGAAACTCACTTCTTCTTATCCAAAAATGAATGTTATATCCAATGAACTGCAAAAGTTGGAGCCTTGGGGGCATATATAGTCATATACCTCATCAAAAGCTTCGAAAATGTCTATGCTTGGCTGGTGAATGGTGCACACAACTGTTCTCCCAGTGTCCACTGTGTTTCTCACGGTTCGCATAACAATGGCAGCAGCTCGGGCATCGAGCCCCGATGTTGGTTCATCCATGAATATTATCGACGGGTTAGCAACCAACTCCACAGCGATTGTCAACCGTTTTCTTTGTTCAGTCGAAAGACCATCCACCCCGGGAAGACCAACTAACGAATTTCTTATGGGATTAAGCTCAACCAGTCCCATCACTTCTTCTACAAACATCTGCACTCATATATACATAACCAGAATAGTGAGAATACAGTTATTTATCGATGCCTTGGACTAAAAAACGTCGTGGAATGGGAATATAGTGTGCACACCTCGCGTGTATTCTTGTTAATATCAGCAGAGAGACGAAGCCAAGCAGAATAAACGACGGATTCATAGACAGTAAGATTGGGGGAATGGATATCGGTTTGTTCACAGTAGCCAATGACTCGAGCAAACGTTGTCTGGTTCTTTGGATAACCAGAAACGCTAATGCTACCCTCGATGTATCCACTGGTCTTTCGTCCCGCTAAGACATCCATTAAGGTTGTCTTTCCAGCACCAGTCACGCCTACAAGCGCTGTCAGTACCCCCGGTCTGAAAGCACCACAAACATCTCGAAGTAGCTGGAGGCGATCTTCATTAACACCTTCACTCTTCATTTGCTGTAATAAGGATAAGTAAGCAATTCAATGAAGAACTTGAAGATAATCGAGTTAATAATTCAAAAGATGCTTACAGAAGGCATATCCACGTAGTAGTTTATATGGTTAAAAGCAAGGGACAAGGGCTGAAAAGGAAGAACCATTCCTTTCCTCGAACCATTCCTCTCTCGTGGAATCATACCTATAATTCAATTCATTGAGATATAATAGAGTAATCGAACATTTCATAAATGCAAAAACTGTCTGTTTGGTATTCAATTTGCCAAACCTTGAGAGGACTCGTTTTTCTTGTTTTCAACATCCTCCTCCAAGAGTGCAGCCCTCGAGTCACCATAAGCTGGAATTAATTTAACAGAAGCTCATTAACCATTCTCTTTGGCAAAGACCTCATATTTGATATTTCTATTCTTTATGATAAGATCTGGATCTCCTTACGGTTTAAGAAAGACAGTGCTGCAATAAATAAAGAGTTGAAAAGAAGGGAAAATCCCCAGAGAGCTCCATTGCAAATCCAAAACCAGTAATCGTCTGTGTAAAAACCTCTTGCCTTGAGAAGCGCCTTCCCTACAGTAGGTTCTTGAATTATGGTGTATATATTAGGCTGCATAACAAACAAACAAACAAACAATTTTAAGGTTTTATCAGGAACTTTGGTGAAAAGTTGAAAACCATTTTTAAGTGAGAACTTACAGCACTCCATCTTTCGTCCAGAAATTCATTCATAACTAATGCATTTTGCCCGTAACTCATAGGAGAAACATAATATCCCCATTTCAACCAAGGCTTAATGTCATCTACAGGCATTTAAGAAAACACATTACTTATGAATGTGACAGTACATAATCGATATACCTCAAAAAGCTTAAATTTAAAGAAAAATAGTTACTTACCTTTAGCGATTATGAAGCCCCCAAGAACAAGAACCAACAGCAAGGAAAATGCACCTAAAGTGTTTGCAACTACCTGTGTTCTTCCAACTGCTGCAATGAATCGGAATAGAGCGAGAGCCATCTGATGTATACCGAAAAATGTCAAAAATTGACGAAAGAACCTGAAACCCAGAAACAAAAGTTGTCATTTTCTAATGAAAAGTTGGAACAGATATGATAGCACTCTTATGGTCTTACCTTCCAGCAGAAGGGGCGAAACCAATTGGATAATATGTAAGAATAATCCATATTGCTGATTCCATGAATGATAGGGGTATTTTCAAGAACCAAATTGGAAGGGCGAAAGCCCAAGGGGGATAAAACAAATGATCCCGTTGTTTAAAGAACACAGGAAGTCTCATAACTGTTAGAGCTAACTCCGCCATTCCATTAAACATTACATTGAGCAGACTGAAGAAGAGAGCCCCATAGAATTTACTTCCATCTTGTAACCTGCCATATGGCATCTCGGTTCTCAAGAAAACAGTGAATGCCAAAATGGACATGACGGTTATCTGGGTAGTTTTGAATATGTAAAGAAAAGAGTTACGCTTCATTAGCAGCCACTCCCGAGAGAAGCATGCCTTGAAAAGCTCCCAATTGGAGATACCATACTTGTTAGTCACCAATGCAGCAGGGTGGGCTCTGGACTTATCATAAGGGATGCTAAGCTCATCGGCAAGATGTTGGCCAAGACGAAATGAAGTGAAAGCCTCTGCGAATTCTGCAACTGAGATGTATCGATATGGTTGCTCTCTTCTGAACCAATATTGTTCTTGATCTTTCTTGGAGGTCACTTCTTGGAGAAAATCAGCAATTCCCTTGCGCTCAGGACATTTGAATCCCGTGTTCTCAAAGAACTCGAGAACATTTTCCCTCGCACCTTGATACACAATCTGCCCTTCTGAGAGCAAGATTATGTCATCGAAAAGATCATACGTTTCGGGGGCTGGTTGGAGCAGAGAAATGACCATTGTTACATCCATAATGTGAACCAACTGGCTCATGTATTTTACAATCTGAAAAGTTGTGGAACTGTCTAGTCCAGTTGATATTTCATCCATTAGAAGAACTTTTGCAGGTCCAACCAACATTTCCCCTGTAAACCAAGTTTTAGTAATTATCAAGAATTATAGACAGAAATGTTAATGAAAAAAAAAAAAACAAATCTTTAAAACATACCAGTGGTTACACGCTTCTTCTGTCCACCAGAGATACCCCTCCTCATCTCATCACCAACAGTGATGTCTGCACAAATCTCTAATCCTAGAATCTGCAATAAATTTCGAGTGATAAGTCTCCTCCAAGAACTTGGGATCAAGAAAAATATATAAATAAATAAACCTTGATAATGTAATCCGTGACCAAACTGGTCTTTTGGCCAGCCACGGATATGGACTTCAAGAAAGCATCAAGTTCTGGATCTGGTTTGATTCCCGCTTCTCTCTCACGCCTTGAGAGTTCAGCCAGCAGCTCATATCTTGTTCCAACACCCAAACAGCGGCCCGAGAAATCCAATGTTTCCCTCACTGTCAGCTCTCCATGGTGAAGATCATGTTGACTAATATAGGCACATGTCCTTTGAGGGACAAATTCATGAAATTCATGGCCACAGTATGTGATTTTTCCTGTTTTCTATTCAATTTCCCAATCAGTCAGCAAATAAACAATACTGTCTAAAAGTTGCAATCTTTAATAATAAATAAACAGAAAAGAATCACCTTTAAATCATTATCAAGCTTTCCTGCAAGGGCCCTCAGCAACGTTGTTTTCCCTGCACCAGGGGGACCTAAAAGCAGTGTCATCCTGAAAACAACCAGATTTAAGCCCCAATGCAAAAGTACAATAACAGTATATAATTCCTGAACAAAGGGATTCTTTCTGGGAAATTAAGGAATATAATAAGATGTTTGGAACATGGAAACATAAAATGAAGAATACCTTGATGGCTTGATAATGCCACTGACATCTTTGAGTATTTGAATGCTTCTTCTATTAGAAGGGGCAAGGTGAACCATCCTCAGAACATTCTATTGTTCATTGCAGGCCAAAGGAAACAAGAAAAGCATCATTAACCAGTAAAGTACTTATTAGTAGTACCTAAGTTTGAGGTATTAATATTTGCTAATTCTGTTTAATAAACTAGAAAAGGATCAAACTTGACCAACACAACACAAATACACTCCAAAAAAAATTTGATAACTTTGATCTATAATCCAATTTTGCAAACTCAAAACCGAAATAATATATAAACCTAAGCTCAAATCACATTTAATGCCAGCCTCTTTTGAATAGGAAAGAATGGTTTCATGGCAAATTAACAAAGCTAATTATTCTAATAGCAATGAAAAATGGCATACAATCAATATAAATAATTGAAAGTTTAAGTTGTGTGAAAGTCGCCAATATAAGTTCAGAAGATCAATCGTACTTTAAGTCAAAGAGTTTCGAATCAAATCGAGTCAAATCTAATGACTCCTTTGATGCAACTCGAGTTAAATCCAAATTAGTGTCATGATATGCAAAAGAAAGAAAAACAAAGTGGCAAAGCATAACCAATTACCTCAAGAACATTCATGGTGGTATTAGCCAAAGTGGGCAATGCTCTACTACCAATATATGTCTCTCCCACCACTGATAAGTGCTCATACCTTACTTCAATCTTTGGTATATCAACCCCCACCCTGCATCCATCCAAAAAAAAAAAAAAAAAAAAAAAAAAAAAAAAAAATTGAAACAATCGAGTGTTTGATTAATTAGCTTTTTGTAACAACTTATTGCTCCAAAATGTTAAAATTCAAAAAGCTGTTCAAAGCAACTTTTTGGATCAGTTTTTTGAGAAAATCATTTTGCTTGTAATCAGCTATCCTCTAACAATTAAATTACCAAACATTTTTCTACAATCAGCTAATGCTATCAACTAGTCAAACCTACTAATCCAATCAGCTAATAGCTATTTAGCAAACACTCCGAAATCCCATTAATGAATGCCCTAAAATCTCAGAGAACTAATATGAATGAAAACATACTTACCTATCAATCCTTTCTCTAAACCTTTGAAGAAACCTGTCATTATCTTCCTCAACAGCTCTTAGTATACTCTCCATTAACACTTCCTTTTCTTGCTTCCCAAGCCTGGTAATGTCGATTTCCTCTGCAACAAGCCTGCCGTCGCCGCCCACCGCATGCTTCTTCAACACGCCTTTCCTCATCCTGTCAAACGTCGGCAGCCGCTGGATGGCGGCCCACAGCAGCTCGTCCTCCTCATCCTCCCGCCGCGCGCTCCGCCCGAACGCCTCCGGCGTGGCCACCCACGCCACCTCCCGGAGGCTGGCGGACTGCCAACTCCGCCTGCTACTCGACGCCAAACTCCTCCTACTACTACGTGAGATTGCCGGGTCATCCCCCTCCAACATTTTTTAATTTTGCTCCAAAGATTCTTCCTTTCTTGATTGCACCACAGAATTCCTCAGTCTTGACGTGAAAAATCCAAGCTTTATAGCTGTTTCCTTTGTTACTTATCAGTATTACACGTTATACGCCGTGTCTTACGACTTCCGGGCAGAACGGTCCCCGGAGAATCTCCATTTTTGGCACGGAAAGCATGCCGGAGGCCGGGAAATTAAAACTCCGGTGGAATGAGACGACGGAGGAAAAATGGTGAGTTCTGGGGAGTTTATAAAGAGAGTAGTTGAAAGAAATTACAACGGTAGTTGAAAGAAATCAGAACCGCGAACAGACAGCATGACACATCGACCATATCTTTCATTAATTCCATATAATCATCAACATAAATACTACGTATGTCAAACTAAGCCGCCGACAGTAAATGCTCTTTTTTTAAAAAAATTAAAAAATAAAAGAGCTAATTCATTAATAGTGGTCAAATAAATTAAAATTGATTGATATGCTAATTATTTTACCAAATAGAATCTTAATGTGATTGGTTTTAATCAAAAAGGAGTTTGGCAATTTCAATTATTATGTAGTTTGATGACAATTTATATTATGGACCACGATCCACATGGAATCTACCTAATTCGTACTTGTAAAATACATAATTTCATAACACAAAACATAAAAAAATCACACCACAAAACACATAGCATAGCATTGTGGACCTAGCTGAATTGAAAAGACGAGAGGTACTCGTAAGGTATAAAATTTTATAACACAAAACACAAAAAATCACAACACAAGACACATAGCATAGTATTATGGACCAAACTAGATTGCAAAGATGATGTACAAATTTTATACTCGTAAGGTACATAATTTTATAATTCAAAACACAAAAAATTATAACACAAGACACATATACATGTTATATATTTACTTATTTTTCAAATTTGATTTATGTACATATAATTTGTGTTTATAGTCAGGGGAATTTTTTTTTTTAGTACTATTGACTCTATTACGAGCTAGGATCTGTTCTATACTTTCTCTATCTAGTACAGTCCAAAGAGTCAATTCTCTACCACCGATATTCGATCTTGTGACCTTCCCTCAAGGGGAGCCACAAATGTATCATATGAGCACAAGGTGCTTGGCACAAAATTTCTTAATACACGACACAAAAATTTATAATATAAAATACAATTATATTATTAATTTGTTTCAAATACAAAATTTTATAATACAAAATACGAAAAACCATAATATAAAACACATATATAAACTAGGATCCATAATACAGTATAACTGTGATCTATGATGTAAGAATTGATAGTTTGATGACATCTCTATTTCCAAGTTATCACAAGATCAAACGGTGGAAACATTGATTCTATAAAGAATCATGAGGGGTGATCGAAATTTTTTAAAAAGGTTACGTGTAATTTTCGGAAACATCCAAAAAAATCGGATCAGTTTCAAGCTCCTAGTTGTAAGCAGCTATCTACATTTATTAGTATTTATTATTAGGATAGCGATTCTAATTAGAATATAATAACTTAGGAGTCCATGATTGACTTTTCTTATTAGTCATTTTATTCATTGACTTTTTATGTTGCAATATATATCCACTAACTTTTTTAAAAAATCGTCTTTAAAGTTACAAAATCATTAAATCATTACTTAGTATGTGTTTATTTTAGTAACTTTTTTTTTTTCTTCTTCAACTTTGGTGCTACTTTAAGAATTAAAATTGTAACTTTTTGAAGAAATTAAGAGTATTTTGTAATAATAACAAAAAATTTAAAATTAAAATCAGAATAATTTAAATAGTGATCGTCAAATCAACGTTAGTCTTACTTCTAACGATAAGATAAGATTATGTACTCAAAACCTATAAAAACGACTTTTATGTAATGAGCTCAACAGCTTCAAGTAGGAAAATATATTATACTCCATTCACAAATTAAATGCAATTTTCCCTTTATGCTATGATGGAGTGGCGTGTGTGACAAAACATACAGACACAAAAGATCAGTTCATGCATGGTATAGACGTATAGTTAATAGCTAGGAAGTTGATATGTTATCGGTTTTTTAAATATTCAGCCTAGATATATAGACATTATTATATTACTATTATAATATGATGATGATGAGGTGTATATATATAGAGAGAGTGTGTGTGTTAATTCTATTTATGTCTCTAGGTAACCATTTATTTTTAGTATTTTTTTTTCAAAACAATGTAACCTCATTTGATCCTAGTATTATTGTGGCATGATCATTTTTTATCTTTCATCACCAAAATGTTTAAATTTCGTAAAATATAAGGACATTTAAATCTTCAATTATAATTTTTTTTCAAAAAATAAAAATATAACGGGTCAACTCACTTTGTATATAAAAAAAAAAAATGACCAACATATTCTTGTATTTAATGACATTTCAATGATTTTATTGACGGATGATCAGCAATCTTGTAAAAGAATTTTATTATATATACTTTCAATTTTTACTCCATTTTTATTTTCTAGATATCATTATTTGAATGAAATAATAAAAATTAAGAATTTAAGTACGGGTAGTATTTTTCTTATGAAAAGTCCGAGAAGGAACAGTTAGACAGTTAGCTGATGGATAATATATTAAAAGTTTATAATGACAGGTTTCTTCTAAGATTTGAAATAAGTATATTCTATGGATTTGTTTGGTTCGTACATGAGAATAAAAATTAAATACGTGATAATAATAATAAATTTTGATAATAGTATTTTGCATATTTGATAATGTGGTAGAATTAGGATGATTGTTAATATTAATGTCTCACAAATTAAATACGCTAATTATCAATGTCACTCTTGAATTATTAGTGTTATAAATATTGCTCTTCACATTTTAAAAATTAAGGGGCAACATTTACACCTTTAATAATTTAAGTGTAATATTAATAATTAACATATATATAAAAGTTTACTATTTTCCGAATGAAATGCAATCCTTAAAGTCATTAGTTCACGGACTATAGGTTAGGAACATAGTGAGGACACCCGTGCATCAGACTGGTCACAACTCACAATCCTAGTTAGACAAAAAGTTATTTTTTTTTTTTTTTTAAGTCATACTTATTGTTTTATTTATAAAATATTTAAGTTTAATTCTTTATCTGCCTTCAAAAAAAAAAAGTTTAATTCTTTATCTAATAAAAATAGAACTCCTTCCACTTTGATAGAATATATTCAATATAAGTTCAGAATAAATTGGGCATGGAGTTGTTAGCCAATTGAGCTAGGCCATTAGGTCAATTGGACTGTTTGTATTGAAAGTTACCTAACAACGAATAGGGGATGAATATGAGACAACTATTACATGACGTTTCATTTTGTAGTTACACATCTCCATACTCAGATCAAATTCTCTTTAATGGAGAAAGAGTTGAAAGGATCGGATATGCTCCTAAATGTCGTTGGTTAGAGTTTTGTAAGGTCAAATCAAGCATTTGTCGTCAATGTACATTCGAAATATAATGTTGACTGCTACACAAATATAAAGAAATAAATTTACACATTCCACTATCAATAATAATAAACGTTTGATAATGACAACCGGCTCCAACACAAGATTCAAACAAAGCAAACATCATGTGAGCTTATTTTCTTAGGGGTGTGCTTATAGCTAGACATTTCATTATCTTATCTTTTACATATATATATTCTTGTCCACTCACTCCAATCTCCCCAACTATATATTTAGCATTTGTCAATGTCTTGCAATGTTAGATCATTTACAGTCCTAATAAACTTGTGATAGAAAATCACCTAATTAGAATATCTACGCAACATCATTGGGTAACCCCATTCAATCATATCAATCCTTATTAGTAGAATGTTATGCTGACAATGACACAATTGACGACTTACAAACAATGATAGACAAAAAGTTTTATGTTTCGAGTTGTTTAGTATCATCTTAAGATGTAAGATCAATTCCTCATAACAGTACAGCATTGAAGAAACAACACTCTAGTGTGTTTTTAGTGAACACTAGGTTTGATCTTTCCATTTAAATGACCGTTAAGTCACTATGATTTATGCATTCACTATCTTAGTTTGTCGAGTCAGGGTGTGAGAACTCTGTGAAAAAAATATCGCCTTTTGCCCTTAAGATCACCATGACGGATTGTCGACACTTTGATCACTTTCTCAAAAGATGTGACTTAACTGAACCTATATAGGCGGAAAAATTCTACTACATGGACTCCCAAATCTTACTCCTTAAATTTTACTCCCTGTGGCGGGCATTGATAAGTTACTTTTTTTAAAAAAAAAAAATTATGTAGATCTTAATACAAGTGTTTACATCAAGATTTTGTAAGTGAAAGTAAAAATTAGAAGCAAAAAATGAGGGTAGATATAATATTTACCGATACAGACCCAACCCCATGGGGACAACTGATTTAATAATCCTAGGTGAAGTATGAAGACAGCTAATTTAATGCATGTTGTGTGTGACTGTTCATTCTGCGAAATAATTGGCAATCACTATAGGCCATTGAAGTTTCTTTTAACTCACATGTTTAGAGAATTAGGGATTTTGTGGGATTGTTTTAATCTTAACTAAGATGTTGTGAAATAATGTTACAATGCATTATTTATATATCCGGGATTAAACTATATATATCTGTACGGACAGTTCAATTGGTTCTCAAGTAATAGATTGTGAGCAATAATACAGAATCGAAACCTATCAGTCACAGTATAGGAGTTACACCTAATGTAGTGGACACCAGACACTAGTTTTCTTATCTAATAACATATAAAATATACACAACAAATCATATAATTTCAAAAAAAAAAAAAATACAAATTTTGCTAGTAGACTATAGATTAATTCTTCACCTCACATAAAGAGGTCTCAGAATGGGCTAAGGTGATAACTGATAACCATCCCTGACAGAAACCCAAAACTAATTAAATGCCAATTCAATTATGTAAAGAAGGACAGCAGCCAATTTTCCAATTATTCAAACTAGTTGCAACTCCCCCCCCCCCCCCCCCCCCCCCCCTCTACCTAAGATAAGATCAAATGAATCAAACAATATATTGTCAAAAACAAAAAATAATAATAATAATAATCTTTTTTGTGACGAAGGAAACTCAAACTCACTATTGATCAAATATGGACAACCTAAACTGATTTCTCTTTTACCAGCTTTGGTCAATGGGTCACATGGTAAAATTTACCTATTTGATTTCTCTTTTACCAGCTTTGGTCAATGGGTCACATGGTAAAATTTACCTAGTACACACTCTTGAGTAGTGACTGTGGGTTTAAAAAATAACTAATTAAGCTTAACTCATTTGAACAAATCCTAGCAATATGTAAATGTAGAACAGAAACATAATAACTACAATTTTTTCTCAAGGATCAAATGATTTCCTGGTATCCGAAGGGTGAAAATTCCGGCTTGTTCTCAACATTTACATTATAATAAACATGAAGGCCACTTCCTAACCAGACAGTAAGAGAGCATTATTGGCTTATTGCTAGAACAAGTCAAATTCTATATGCTCTCCTGTGCCACTGCATTCAAGGAACTTCTTGTTTTTCACGTTAAACGCCATATTTGGGACCTCGAGATCACATAGATCAGGTACCTGAGGGGGAATGGCACAGCGTATCAATGCCCAGTTCAGCCCTTCGAAGAATGGGTGTCGTTTAATCTCAGCAGCTCCTGTTTCTGATCCTAACCGGTTCTCGGGCTCCTTCACCAAGAGCCCTCTGATTAAGTCCCTTGCCTGGAAACTAACCATGGGGCCATCGGGGAATCTGAGGCTCTGCAAGACCACATTGGCCAAAGTTTCTTCGTTTCCAGCGCCTTTGAATGGCGTCCTGCCATAGAGAAGCTCGTAAAGAAACACCCCGAGTGTCCACCAATCAACTGCACTCCCGTGGCCCTCCCCTTTGATGATCTCTGGAGCCAAGTACTCGTGTGTGCCAACAAAAGAGTTCGATCGAGCCTCCACTGGCTCAACCACGAGCTGTGGCAATGATCTGTTGAACGCTGCAGCTTCAGCTTTTAGTTTTCTTGCTCTCGTGGTGGCGGGTAAGATCCTAGGACTAAAGCACGAAACTTTGCACGATGGTCCAGCACAAAAAGGATCAATGCAGTTGGAGCCAGCGCATGGCCCAGAAATCCTAGCAGGCTCCAATGCAAAAGAGGACGATTTCAGAAGAGTTGGGTTAACTGAACATCTCAGCGACAGGTCAAAATCTGTGAGCATTATGTGACCATCTTCGCGTACCATAATGTTTTCTGGTTTCAAATCACGGTAAACCACACCCATCATATGCAAATATTCTAAAGCAAGGAGGACTTCAGCAACATAAAACCTGCAAACAGTGAAACATTGTAGTTTTCATTGCAATTTAAGAACAATGATGTTCTTAAGAATGATGTAATGGTGGAGCATATGATAATACCTTGCTGCTGGTTCAGGAAAAGATCTGTTTAGCTGCTTTTGCCGGAGGACATGGAGATCCCCACCGGGACAAAACTCCATAACTAAGCATGATAAATTATCAGATGTAAACTGTGCATACAATGTTGGGAGAAAAGGATGGTCCAATATTCTTAAGATCTCTCTTTCAGTTTGTGCCCTTGGTGTCTTCTTCCTTCTGGCCAAAAACTCATTATCCATAACCTTTATCGCAAACAAGCAATTCGTTCCTATCAGCTCAGCAAGATAGACTGTACCAATATCTCCACAACCCAACTTCTTCAGTAGATTGAAATGACCCAAACCGAGGAATCCATGCTGCTTTTTCACCTGGTTTATAGCCTCCCATCTTGCATCCTTAGACATGTGTGGTCTGATTCCAGAACAAGGCGCACTTAGATTGCTCTCTTCGCTTAAAGTAGTGCTACTGCTATAGTCACCAATACTACTCTTTGAGCTATGGGAGAAGTCCACTTCCCTGTATTTTGACGTTTTGTTCAATTTTGAAACAGGAGTACTACTATTGTCACAGTTATACCCAATTTGGTCGGGTTTACTGGGACCACAGTTTGCAGTCCCCAAGCTGACTTCAGAAGGCACATATGCAGAAATAGCAGTTGTCGGGTGATTGGTAGAATCGCCTTTCACGTCCTTTAATGCACAGTGACACCTCTGACAGATAGCTTTGTCACTGGAAACTGTATCTTTGCCATTTTCATCTGAGAGATGAGAAACGTCTAATGATTGCAAAGTTTCCTGCTTTGGTTTCTTCTTAATGTTATTTTTGTTCCGAATAGCTGGTTTTATGGCACGAGATGTGCTTCTTGCTGACTTGAGATCCTTGCTGCTCTTTGCTGCATTGGACAAAGGCACACTTTGCAATCTGCCTTTCCGTTTTAGTTTTGGAGCAGCTCTATGGACTCCTTTAACCGAGGTACCACCACTTCTAGATGGATTTCTTGTCACCTTTATTGGAGCAGTGTTCCCCTTTTCTGGCTCTAATTCCCCATAAAGGGGAACTGGAGTGTGGGTTTCTTCATCGTTCACTACCGTTTCTAATGACTGAATGTCAAGAGGGGCACATGAAGGTTCAGTTTCACATTGCACTCTATTGGAGTCTCTAGATTTCGTAACTTGTTTATCAACCAATTGAGGAGAGGAAATATTTTTCTTTGGAGACTTCATCTTGGTCTCATCAAAGGGGCTTGAAATGGTTCTCTCCTTTTGTTGGACGATAGATCCTGTAATCTTAGAAGTCGGTTCACCAACCAATCTAGGGGAAGAAAGGGCACTTTGGTTTGGTGACTTTAACGTGGAATCTTGACAGTATCGAGGCACCTTCTCCGAAGAACTTGAAGTGCTTTCTCCAGGAACTATTCTAGCATTTCGGTATACAGAAGACTCTGCAGTCTTGATGGTTGGGTTCATGAAATGTCGTGGAGAAGAATGTGCGCTTTGGACTGCTCTCAAGTTGGATTCTTGAAGGAAACGAGGCACCCTACACGAAAAACTCGAAGAGCCTTCTTCAGACACGGGAGATATTTCCCCTCTTCCATCATCAATAGACCTGTAAGAGTGTGTAAACCTTCCAGCTTCTGAAACACTAGGAGAACCGGGCGCCTTTGATAATCTTTTCATAGCAGCCATTTCCGATGCCTGAGAAATGCATAATCCTCGCAATGCCTGTTTTAGAGAGACTGGTTCAGAGAACCCTATTCCTGGGGAATGATTCCCGCCACCACCACCCCTCATCGGTCTTTTCGAGGCATCTCTTCTAGGTCGATCCGACAAATCCAGACTCTTTGACGTTCGCAGGTCAATTGCCTCGAAAAGCCGATTAATATCATCCTCCAAATACTTATTCTGTGACTTTTTTGACACAGGAGGCTTCCAGTCTCTTTCAGCTGTTCTTGCCTGGCGGATTTTTCCAGATGGATGAATCAATTTCAGCTCCTCCTTAGATTCAACAATTTCAGAAACACGCGTAAATGAACCCATTACTTGGCAGCAAACACAGCACAGAAAGAAATCAAAGACGACTTGGCCTAAATAGGACACTGTTCATAAGGCTTGTAAGCAGAACACAATACTGGGAATCTGGGATAAAGAACCGATGGCCATATCCAAACCTTCATTTATAAGGGAAAGTGAAAGTTTCTTATCCACTCTCAGTTCTTCATTAATAATGTCACCTGGGTATATGTCAAGACCATCAAGTCATCAACCTGCAATTACAACCAAGATTTTCACTCACATTAATTACATATACAAACAGTTAGATATCTCATTTTACAAGTATGGAGTGTTTACATACAGAAGAACATATATCCGTAAAACAGTGAAAAAAAACCGTATTGAATCCACAACACCATAAATATGCCCAACTCGATGCAAGCAATGAAATTTTAAGGGGATTCCAGTTGCATTTATATGAAGTTGAATGCAAATTTCTACAAACGATTTTTATATCAGGATCAAGCTGAAATTTTCGAGCTGAAGATCCCACACCAATCAAGAATGGAAACCTAGATAACCATAATTTCTAGTAGGCAAATTAAATTTCAATCTGCAGCATCTTCCTTTAAAACAGAACATACACCCATTGTGAACAAACTACTGACAAAACCAAGATCTGTAGTTCTAATACAATCTGTTCATTTCCAAAACTGTCAATGAGATTTTTCATTTTTGGGGAATGGATGAATGCAGTTCCATCAAGTTCACCTTCATATTCATAAACAGAACCCCCCCCCCCCCCCCCCTCCCCCCTCCCCCTCCCATTGGCTTCAAAAGAAAACACCATTAATCCCTCATTCCCCACCACTAACAGCAAAGATTGAAACTTTCAATCCCAGAGAACTAACCCAAACCAAACCAAACCAAAATAAAAGAAGAAAGCCCTTACATTATTCCAGCTTCAGCTTGAAGTAAGAAGACCATATTTCAAATTCCCAAAAAAAAAAAAAAAAAAAAAGCAAAATACACAAACCAAAGATTCAACAGTTGGGGTGAGCTCATCAACGACCAAAAATACTTCAAAGTAAAACAATATAGCAGATCGAAGATGCAATTAGCTAACGAAGCAAACTTACATCAGAGAAGTACGATTTGCAGAGATCTAATGCACTTCAGATTCAGAAAACAATAAATTAAAGAAAATGTGGAGTTTGAAAAACCCTAAATAAGTGAGAGAATGGGTCTCTTTTAAAAAAACTGTTTTCTGATGCTCAAGGAAGATAAGTGCAGGATGGCAAAGCTGGGGAAGAGAGAGATAGAGAGAGCTCTCATTTCTAAGCTTCATTCACTGCTTTCTCTCTCTTTCTGTGTAATTTTTTTGTTGTATTTTAGGACATGGGACCCATCCCACTGTGGAGTAGTGGGCCCACATTTTCTTTGGATTCGAATTTTGCATTATTTTAAATTGGTTCCTTTTCTGAAAAAAAAAATAAAAAACTATAATTTAGTTTTTTAATAACCTATCAACATAGTATCATAATCTAAAAATAATAAAAAGATTAAAAGAACCTACGATCTACATCCCATGGAGAAGAGAGGTCTAGGGATTATAGTGGTGAAAATGATTAAAATTATTAGGTAAAGCACGAAAACTAGAAACGAGACATCGAAAAATGGTAATTTTAAAAATAATTCTTATTAAAATAATAATTTGTTGATAATTCAAATTTTGAAACACATTTCAATTAATAGCCGTGAAGTTATGAGAATTTCATTATCTTCTTTTTACCTATTTACGTACTAAGAAAGATACTTTTATTTTTAGTTTTAATAGTATAATATGATATGGTATGATATTGTCAAATTTTTGAATAATTATAGGTTGCTATTTAATTAATTTTGGGATACCTAGGAGATGAGAGGGGCATGTCATAAGAATAAAAATGAGAAAAAAATACACTAACTAATCTTATTACATATTTGGTATGATTTGGTCATTGCAACAGATCCCTTGACCTTCTACACCCACTTCCTTCATTGGGTGCTAAAATCGGTGTGATTTCGACGTATTGCATAGAAGTGAGATTTATTTAGTATGCACATTTTGATAATAATTACTACGGAGTAATTTTTGTTAAAAAAAAATAAAAAATATTTTCATTTTTCAAAAAGAATCTAAATTTTATGACAAATCCGGTCCGATGGCTGTTCTCTATGCGTTTTTCTTCTTTTTCCTTTGAAAATTGAGAAACTCTCATTAATTATTACTTTGAAACTTGTTTGATTTTTTGTATGTATTTACAAGTTAATGAAAAATGGTTTCATCTGAAAAAAATTAAATAAATTCAATGTATTATGGTGAATGGTGATTATTGTTAAATAATTTAATTAAGTTCACACAATATTCCACTTGATTATATAATAATAATAATAATAATAATAATAATAATAATAATAAAAGTTAGTAAAGACATATTTCAATCTTGATGACGATTAAAAATGTAAAACTATATAAAAATAATCATGAATTTTTGTTAGAGATAACCGCAAACATATTCAAAACTAATAAGTAGTTCTGAATTGGTTGGAGACATAAAATGTTTAGAAGTGAGATCTTTCAAACTTGGGCCTACCTTGTAGATGGTAGAGCTGAGGGTTGGTCCCACCTATCTATATGGAAGCTTGGAGCCTAGGTTCGAGCAAAGTCGATCCCCTCACTATTGTTAATAGATACATTAAACAGAAACTTGTATTTATATAATTATATACGTGAATAGTCACAATAACTTAGGATTAGATCAAATCTCAATCTCATTATTATCGAGTCTCATAGTACAATTACTACTAAAATTTTGTAAAATATTATTTCATGATAGAGCAACATATACATAAGATTGAGAGTTAACCTTTAAAATCAACCAAAAAATTAATGATTTTTAATCTATCTTAACATAAACTTATAATATAGATGCACACTTCTTAGAACATCCCCATTGGTGGGATTTTGGTGAGTTTTTAATAGGTGGAGAATTTTTTATTTTTATTTTTTTTGAAAAATAGGTGGAGAAGTTAATTAAGAAGCATATGCATGATTTGACCAACTTAGGAGCACATCACTTTCTGGGTTGAAAAACAAATTAAGGCATCAGTGTCTCAAGGGATGACAAAACAATGAAAATTCTTAGGATGGATCAAAGAATTGGAGACACATATTTGTATTATATATAATAATATATGATATGATTATATTAATCTATGACTCCATGTGTAAGTTTGGTGCATCTATCCAACAATTTATCAACAAACGTGTTCTTCCACGTAGGAGTTTTTAACTTCTTATATTTGATCATTCCTTACAAAATATTAGATTTATTATAATTATAATAATTATTATTTTAATTAATCTCAAGTCCTTGTTGATCAAGCGGCGAGAATTTTGAATTCTTGTATAAAATTAGTTGTTGAGTGAAAGCTTTAAAGTTCAAATTTAGTATGCTGCTATGTAAATTAAATACAGAAAAGAGTCAAATATGTCCTTAAGCTTTACACTAAAAGTAAATTAGGTACATAAATTTTAAATAAGTTTAATTAAACCTCAAATATATTATTTTTGGTTAAATAAGTCAAATTTACTGATAATTGGTTACCGATAAAATTACACAATTGATTATATTTTTGCCTTTGAATTGATCAGAGAAACTTTACCGAAAAATATCACTATTGACTAAAATAATGGTAGCCTTCTCCGGCGAAGACTATATTTCAGAGAAGCTTTATTAGTATATTATCATCTCAAAATCTCTACTTTCATATCGTGACTCTATTTTCATATCCCATGCTAATTTACACTATCAAGAACAAAACACAATATTGTAAAACATTTTCAAAATTTTCAAAGGGTTAATTATTGCTTCAAAGAAAAGATAGATATAGATGTTTATATATTGCACGGAGTAACACATATGATTACGGATGGACATGACGTACTCATCATTCATTAATTTATGATTTACGTGTTTTTGGACATCATTAAAGAGTTTAGGTTAGGTCATTTCAAGATTTTGATTCTTCTCCACTTTCCGTCAATTCCCGTTGAAAAAAAAAACTTATAATGATGTAGAATAATATAATATCATAATTTAAAATAAAAAGTTGGTCAATAATCTTAAAAGGAGTGATTGAATGAACAAAACATAACTTTTGTATTAGAAACTCACTGGTTCAATTTTTATTAACATCTTTTCAATCAAGTCTATCCATATATATATATATTATACATGACTGAAATTTATCAGCACCATCAAATAATACATATAAATTTTTTTTGTTAGTAAAAAGTCTCAATATCTTTTTTTTTTTTAATTTATTATCTCTCCTTTATTTAATATCTTACCTAACTTTAGTTTATGAACATTCTATATATGTTACGGAGTATTTTTAGACTATAATCATTAATGGCAAGTCATATCACATTATACAAAAAAAAATTTCCCTATGTAGTACTCCGTATTAATTAATAAATGGGACTCAACTAACTTGTACGTAAATCATAATTGATAATTAATTTGATATGTAGTAATAGCTAGCCAATAGCCATAGGCTATAGCCATCACATGTGACTTTAACATGTATGTTTAATTGTTTATGTGATATTTTGAAGTAAATAGTTCTAGAATAAATACCCAAATAGCACGGAAATAGAAAATTGAAAAAAATGCAGAATGGGAGTGAAACACATAAATAGAAGATATATAAAGGAAAAAGTGTGGAATAGGTCACTATTGAATATTTACATATTGTGTAATTGAATTATCAAATAAAAAAGTGTGCAACTGGACAATTAAAAATTCAAATATTGTGCAAATAATATTTTGTACATGTTACTTTCAAGTTTATCTTAAATATGTTGCCATAATGTCATATTATATATAAAAATTATTTTAATTATTATTTTTAAAAATTAAAGAAAAACAATCTTTCTTTTTTTTTTAAAAAAAAATTTTCAAAAGAAGGTGGAGGTAGCAATTTGTGCAATGTTCAACCCCACATGTACACTCTGTGCACAATGAATCTTCATTACTAGTTTCTTTCTAAGAAATACATTTTGAGTTTTTTAACTTATTATCGAAAACAACCCTAAAATGCTTTATGGAGGTCCCATAAATTTATAAGAAGAAATATCTTCAAAACTCAAAAATGCTTGCCGACCCTTGAGGGTTTTGGTACATCATAGATGAACTCCCAATTTTTCTAAAATCATCAAGGAAAGCTATGCAAGTTTTTCCCTTGCATCTCGGCCATTTTTACTTTATCATTATTTCGTAATCTCCAGGAATAATACCTTATAACTTCACAGTTACATGGATACTTTATAACTTCACAGTTACATGCAATTCATTTTCTCATTATTTTGGGTTCTTCATGTGATGTATATATGGTTAGCATATTATGTAGTCTTGCACATTGCAAGATGAATTGAAGAGTAAAATTCATAGTACAATTTGATGTGAAAAGTAAAGAGGGAGGGCAGGGAGACAAGCAAGGAGTTGCAGATGATGGAGTTGCCAACTGGTTATGAGGAAACAGTTGCCACTTGGCTATGGCTGGGTTGTATATGGGTGTCCCAATTGCAAGAATTGGACAAAAAAGTTAGGCTCAGCTCCAATCTATTATTATTATTATTTCCTCAACTGCATCCTACACTCCAAGGATATGATTGATGCCTGCCAATAATTGATGAAACAAAAATGAAACATTCGATATATTAAGCCATCCATTGCCATGTGTTTGAAGAGACTAATGAGTGTTTGCCGTTTGGTAAATAGTTGTTAATTGATTCGATTAGTAGATTTGACTAGTTGATCGATAACATTAGCTGATTGTAGAAAGATGTTTGGTAAATTAGTTGTTAGCTATAGTTGATTACATACAAAATGAATTTCTCAAAAAGTTCGATAAAAAAAAAAAAAAAAAAAAACTGCTTTGAACAACTTTTTGAATTTTAACATTTTGGAGCAATAAGCTTTTATAAAAATTAAAAAATTAAAAAAAATTAATCAAACATTTATATTGACTGTTTAACCGAGTTAAACAGTTAATAGTGATCAAATAAGTCTAACTGATAAATTAACTATGTTATCAACCATGGTCCATGGCCAAAAATGCGAAACATAAACACAATATCATATCGTGAAGGAACTATTTTTAGTATCACTACCGGAATAGATTTTGCAAATTAAATGTAGTATTATATTATATTGGTCCCTAAGGTTTAAGTAGCAGTCATTGTTTTCATGCACCCTGGAATGAACTAAGATTGAAACCCACACAAGATAAAAGAAATTAGGTATGTGTCTTTGTATTGTATATCTCACATTTGTCTGAATATTTACTGTAACTTATATAGATTATGGAACGTGTTTAGCTCACTGGTTCAGCAAATAGTATTTTGAGGCAAGAAACCAAAATTCAAAAAATTTTTGTGAGGCTATCTTATCTACACCTGACTCAAGCCGAGAATAATTATAAGTAAAATCAAACTTAAAATCTTATAATTATCAAGTTAACTATCAGACCAACTCAACTGATTATTCATGGTTTGTTGCTAATAATACTTGAAATAGCATGTGGATGAGAATAAAGCAAGAAATTGGAGTAAATTGTTTTGGGGAGGAAAGGATGTCAGATGTAGCAAGAGGTGGGTGGTGCAGTATGGCAGATTTCACATACAAAAAGATTTGGAGGGTTGTGCATTTTGGACTTTTCATTCAATTCTCCATTGATATTTGATAGTGACCACCAAATTACCACCACATCTCACCTTAGCTTGCACTTTAATTACATCATATACTATACAATTCAATCCTATATAATTCTCAAATTAATGGACCGATGACTCATAATAACTTAATTGCAACTTATGTACAAGTAATTTTTCGTCGAACTGAAGCCGGTCGTAATTACTCATAACTTAGTTACTCAAATTATAATAGATTTGTATATAAATTGGTAACTTTATATTCTGTTTGTGTAAATATGTAATTTTAAATTGAAAATCTCACCGTCTTATATATAAATAATTAGAGAAAAGAAAAGAAAGAATAGATTGCAGCATGTTTGATGAGGGAAGTGAGACCTACCATATGACCAACATGATTAGTAAATAAAGAATGTATTAAAAAGAAGTGCATAGAAAAATAATTGTAAGAAAACAAAATAAAAAAGAGAGGAAGATAACTAGGAAAATGTTGAGTGGTCCTCAATAATGTGTCAATTGTCAAAAAGTAGAACAACAATCACTTTCTTTAGGAATTAAGGTTAGAAAGGGATGGTTTGATGTTTGTTCATTTTCCACAGCCATTTTCTTTTTATCTGGCCCCCCATATTAAATATAAGTAAATTTTTTTAAAAAAATAAATAAAAGAAATAAGGTTGTTGGTGTGGTGATAGACACATTTAGTTTGAATATATTAAAGTAAAAACAAGTAATGAGGAAAGAATATGATTCGCGAATGTGATGTTGTACCTGTTGGACTCCGAAGTGATTCCAGATTCCGTTTTATTTATTTTATGTTTTCCATTTTCAACTGGATTGTTAAGATACCATGAAAGAAAAATGATATTTTTTCTATTTTTAAATGGTGAAATTCTCATTAAAAGACGTTGGTTTAAGTGTGAAGGGTTTAAATCAAATCGTTTTAATTTTAAATTTGAGTTCGAGAGTTTGAACTGATGTATACATAATAATGTCAACAAAAAAGTGTGCATATATATGTATGACAAATTATATTGTGGGCCATGAATTAATGTTCATTTTTAATATACTGAATGTATATTATTTTTTAACTGAAGGTTCATTAGTTTGTAGTATACCAAATAATAAACATTCAGTAGTCAAATAGTGTACCTTCAAAAACTAAACCTCAATCAAAATGACAAGAAATTCATACTTATAACCACAATGTCACGAGTTTGAATCCTTACCCCATTGGTTTGAGCTGGTAAGCTATGACTCTATGAGTAATCTAGGCTGATTTACTTCTTTGTGGTCTTTTACCTAAGGTTACAATGTGTGGTTTACTCACACCCTATTAAAAATATATCTTAATATATTAAAAATGTACATTATATCAGTGTTCTGTATGATTGTCTATGTGAACCCGGATCCAATGTATAATGACTACATATGGATAAATATCTAGATGTTGGTTATGATTTCTTTAGGCCCAAATATAAATATAATTTGAGGCCAGGCCCATATACATTATCCAGTCCATTAATTATCTTTTGACATCTTTAAACAGTTTTTTTTTTTTTTTTTTTTTTTTTTTTTTTTTTTTTTTTTAATTTTTTAAAGGTGAAAGTTATGTTTCTCTAATACTGAACTTTTCTACTTCTTTTCATACTAAATCACCAATTTAACATTGTTATTTCTCAACAATGTTAAAATTTAAAATTTATTTACTTTTTTTGTTCGTGACGAGAGAAACTAATAACTACTATCCGAAAGTGTATATATATATATATATATATATATATATATATATATATATATGTATATGAGTAAACTGTATTAAGAAAATTTTGTGCGATGAACTCAACCAAAAGAATGTTAGCAGTAAGCGAACTTGTGATCTTATTTAACAATTTAAGGACTCATTTTTAGTTATTAAAAATAAGTGAATAGGAGCATGCTATATGTTAGCATTTGGTAAATATCCCAAGTGAAAAAAAAAAAAATACTATAACCCGAATTTTATCCGTCCTCGTGAACCTTAATAAAATGAGTTTAGATTTAAGACAAGTTGATATATTAAACCTGAATAAGGTGTGGGTTTGGATTATATTCCTGAACTAAACATGTACTCTATTAAATTTTGTTTTGTTTATATGTGTCTACCATTACTATTATTATTAGTGTATAATTATTACGGAGTATAAGTTATAACATTATGCTAAATGAGGTGAATGGTAAAATTATACTTGTTCAGCCATGCACATTGAACTTACACACAATGAACATCTTCAGCACTTTTATTGGTGGTTGATCTTTCTGATCTATCATGTATTTCAATAGGTGGTTAATAATAACAACAATTCAATTATATTTGTGAATTCTCAATGCGGTTAAAAACCTTATAATTTTCAACTGCAAAGCTTAGGGGTTGGAATACTTTCTTGTAATATGCAAAATCCTAAATGTCTACTTAATTAATACTTCTAACAATGAACAGATTAATGTGGGATTATAGTTAAGGTTAAGAATGTTTCACAAGGGTAATTATATTAATTAGTTGTCAGATCCTCATTGATTGCCACTACACACTCAGTGTCACAAATTTCATTCTCAAACCTTTATAAAAACCCTCACTCCCTCACTCCTCTCTTCATTCACATCTCCCATGCTTAAAACACCCAAAAAAACACAAATAAATACATACACACATATACATATATAACAAAGAAAAAACACCCATGAAGACCCTCTTCATCTTCTCCCTCTTCATCTTCTTCTTCTCAGTTAGGGCGACCCTCTGGCCCCATGACACCCAGCGAAAGGTAGGTATCCTTCTCAAACCGCTAATGATTCTTCTGATCTGATCTGGTGCCTTAATTTAAACATGATTGCTTACTTTTGTACGATGTGTTTGTGTAGCCTTACATTGTATACATGGGAGAATTGCCGGATGATCCAACGATATCTGCCGTGGATGAACACCATAATATACTTACAGAGGCCCTTGGAGAGTAAGATGTCCACATTTTTATTTTTTTTTGGATTAAGATAAAACCTGTCTTGTGATTCTAGTTAGTAAAAGACAACAACGGATAAACCAGTTTAAGTTATTCATAGTTGATCAGACTCAAATCAAGAACGCAGTCTGACTAATTTGGCTGGTTGGGATTGTCCAATATTTTTAATATTTGCCAGAAGAAAAGTTGATTTTTTTAAAAGATAATATATATATATATTGTTTAATTTGCAGTGAAGAACTGGCTAGAGAGTATAGGATCCATAGCTACAGGAGAAGCTTTAGTGGGTTCGTGGCAAGATTGTTGCCCCGCGAAGCACGCAGGTTATCTGGTACGTGAATGATCCTAGGAAACTGAAAACAGGTAACGGTTTTCTTTTATTCCGTCGGAAAATAATTAGAAACAATGCATGTTTTGTTGTTGCAGAAAAGGATAAGGTTGTTTCAGTGTTTCGCAACACTGAGATGAAGCTCCTGACGACAAGATCATGGGATTTCTTAGGAATGTCCACTAAGGCCAACAGAAATCCGAAAGCTGAAAGTGATTTGATTGTGGGTCTTCTTGATACAGGTTGATTACAAAACTCTTTTCTTTTAAATGACAAAAGAAACATGTTTTGAATTTCGTTTTGTGACCCTAGCAATCAAATCAGTTCAGTTTAAGTTGCCTAACCTAACTTACTAACTGGTTTAAATCAAGAAAATTAATAACTTAATTAATTTACAGTTGATCGGTTCAAACCAAGAAAATTAATACATCTATTCAAAGGTTTCAGATGAAAACATTTTGATTTATAGGGGTTTGGGTTGAATCTCCGAGTTTCAAGGATGATGGGTATGGGCCGCCGCCGGCGAAATGGAAGGGGAAATGCCAAAAAGGGCTTAACTTCACCGGATGCAACCGGTAACTACTGTTTCTTTCAAAATTATGATTTTTTGGTGTTTTAATTTCAATGGAGGTTTGTTTATCATCGTGGGGAGATATGTACATGCATGCAGGAAGGTGATCGGAGCGCAGTATTTCAACGTGGAAGGCTTTGCTCCGGAGGACCAAGAGAGTCCGGCGGATTTCGACGGCCACGGCTCTCACATAGCCTCCATCGCCGCCGGACGGATGGTGGAGGGAGCCAGCCTGTACGGCATAGCCGAAGGCACCGCGCGCGGCGGAGTCCCGTCGGCGCGTATCGCCAGCTACAAGGTATGTTGGGGACAAGGGTGCCAAGACATGGACGTGTTGGCCGGGTTCGACGCCGCCATCGCCGACGGGGTCGACGTCATCTCCATCTCCGTCGGCGGCCACCCCCGGTCGTTCTTCCAGGACCCAATAGCCATCGGCAGCTACCACGCCATGAAGAAAAAGATCGTAACAACCGCCGCCGCCGGCAACGAAGGGCCCTACTTTGGGACCATCCAAAACGTGTCGCCGTGGCTCATGACGGTGGCCGCCACCAGCATTGACCGGCGGTTCGAGTCCGATGTTAAGCTCGGAAACGGAGAATTGATTTCTGGGTTTTCTATCAACACGTTTGAGCTGGGGAAAATGTATCCATTAATCAGTGGAACTCTCGCACAAGACAAGAACGCAACATACCCAGGAAATTACAGGTAAAATCTTCAAGATTTCATCAAACACAGTAAAAAAAAAAACCATTTTTTTCCAGAATTATATTCTTGTTCATTTGATATGGTGTTTATGCATTACAGTGCGTGTGATTATTTGAGTATAAGTGAGAAACTGGTGAGAGGGAAGATAGTATACTGTCTTAGCAGTGCCTCTCAAGATTACACCATCAAATGGATTCATGGAGTGGGAGTGATTGCATCAGACAAACTTCCAGACACTGTTCTTCCCACTATGATACCTGCAACCATTGTTGATATTGAAGATGGTAAAAAGATTGATAAGTATATCAACACCACCAAGTATGTATCCTCTTCTTTAATTAGGTTTTTCCTTCGGGTTTTTAACTGGACATGACTATGATATCGTAATGTCCAAAGAGAGTGTTATAAGCAACTTAAGCTGATTTACCTTCCTATGGTCTTTTGTGACCAAGGCTGACAAGACAGGTTTACCCTGTGCACACCCACTCTCGAGTAGTGACTGTGGATTTTCCGGTCACTCAATATGGTCTTTTGTCGTCAAGGCTGACAAGACAGGTTTACCCTGTGCACACCCACTCTCAAGTAGTGACTGTGGATTTTCCAGTCACTCAATATGGTCTTTTGTCGTCAAGGCTGACAAGATAGATTTACCTGTGCACACACACTCGAATAGTGACTGTGGGTTTTCCAGTCACTCAAATTCATGCATGAAATGATGATGGTTAGTTTGCCATGATTTTTTCTTGTCTTCTAACTATTATGTATGATTTGAAGGGCTCCCACTGCTGAAATATTCAGATCAAGAGCAGTGAAGACCACTGCACCATTTGTGCCCAGCTTCTCAGCCAGGGGACCCCAAACCATCAGCCTCAACATCCTCAAGGTGAGACTGCAGGCCAGGCCAGTCGTTTACTTCATTTCTCTGTTTCTTTCTGGCCCGGATTGACATATATATATCCCAAATGAACAGCCTGACCTCGCGGCACCTGGATTGAGCATTCTTGCTGCATATACCGCGCTAGCAACCATGACGGGACAGGTAGACGACACCCGGGTTGTAAAGTACAATGTAGAATCAGGCACATCCATGGCCACCCCTCATGCAGCTGGGGCTGCAGCTTATGTCAAGACCTTCCACCCTGACTGGTCCCCAGCTGCAATCAAGTCGGCTCTGATGACCACCGCGAAGGCGATGAAGATTAAGCCGATAGGTGCATATCTAGCCTCCGGGGCAGGCCTAATCAGGCCAACAAAGGCAGTAGCTCCAGGCCTGATTTTCGACATCAATAAAAGCGAGTACATGAGTTACCTCTGCAAGGAATTTAATAATGCAAGTTTAGGGTCACTCACAGGGAGTAAAGATAACAAGTGCAAAAACATTCCAGCAGCCCAGGGAGCAGATGGGCTGAACTATCCATCAATGCATCTCCAGCTCACAAACCCGAACGCCACCACCTTCTCAGCTGCGTTTTATCGCACTGTAACGTATGTAGGGACGGGCTCAACCGTGTTCAAGGCCAAGATCAAGGCCCCCACGGGGCTAACTGTCAGCGTGGTTCCTAACATCCTGTCGTTCCCCCAGACAAACCAGAAGAGGTCGTACAAGGTTGTCGTGAGCGGGAAATTCCAGAAGGCGATATCGTGGTACATGTCGGGATCCCTGGTGTGGAAGGACAACACACATAGTGTTAGGAGCCCCATCCTTGTCTACAGGTCATTGCAAACTGACTGATGATGATATTACTTTAATTTGCTTTAGTGTTGAGTGCTAGCTGTTTGTTTACTTTTTGGCTGTGAACTCATTTGCAAGATCACTTAATAACATCAGTTCTGTTGTCTCTGCAAAATGTTGACTGCAATACATATATACAAAAGGTTAAGACTTAAGACATTGAACTTCTCATCAGTTTACTACAATAAAAGGAAGCAGCGTGAGATGTCAGTAAAAAAAAAAAAAAAAAAAAAAAAAAAAAAAAAAACCGAAATTCTTATCATAACTGAAAAGTTCCCACTTCTCAAGATATCACAGTAGACTTATTGTTTCTCAAAAAAATGAGGAACTAGATGATGGATGGTCGGCGCCATTACTGGTAAAGGAGGCACATTTTTTGGTGTGTTAATTATCAATTGAAATTATAATGTATTTAAACTGACACTACAGGGTATCTAAACCGACACTGTCTCACATATTTGACACTACAGTTGTGTTGAACTGAAACACCTTTCTTTCTGCTTATCTTTTGCTTAGTTTTCTATGCTTTTCATCTGTTAGTTCTGACAGGTTCTACTGCTTCATCAATGCTGCTACCCCTCCTATAAATATGATATTTAAGTTTATGAGTGCTTTTAGATTTTTGTTCATATTACCAAGACTATGTGGTCTAATGGTACCCGGGTTGGACTTCCATTTGGAAGGTTATGAGTTCGAGCCTCAGTGGACAGATACTACAATGTAATAAAGCCAGTAACATTCAATATATTACAAAAAAATAATAATAATAATAATAAAAAATGAGCACAACTCAGACAAATTAGTCTTATAGAACTTTCAAGTGGATTATATGACAATGTAAATCCATGGCAAACAGACAGCATAAATTTGTGTAGTTTTGGCACCTGAACTTCAATAACTTGTAATTCATTGAAATCCAATCATTAAAAAGCAGATATCTTGAAACCATCAAGTTTATTTATATGTATTCTATCAATTCAAGCAACATAGGGAAAACAATGGGTAGAAAGAAACAGAAGGCTTCAGATCTTAGAGGCAAAGGAGAGACCCTGGTTTGCCATTTCGTCCAAGCTAAGAGCAGGAGGCTGAGCTCTAGCAACTTTTGCAATAGCCTTGTTCTCTTCCGGAGTCCCGCTCTCCAAGAATGCACCCACAACCTTGCCATTTTGGATCCAATATTGTCCAAACTTGTGATTTGGAGATTTTGGGTCATTATCTCCAAATAACACTGTTTCACCTACGTTGTCGCCATAGAACTGCCAAGACAAATCAAAGGCACGAGAATAGAAGTATGGAAGGTAGTCATACTCATCAATGGATGCCCCCTTTTCACTTGCAAAAATGGCCTGCAATAGAAATACAATAGGCCTTTAATCTCACTTAAGAATCAGGTGATAAACTTTAACCCAGTTCTATAACTGAAGAGATGATATAGAATAAGACTTTTGAGAACTCAAGACTGATAATATTTGCAGAGAATAGACCAATAAATTGAGCAGGCAGCCAATCATATAAGATCACAGCATAAAAATAACACACCTTTACAGCCTGTTCAGCAGATTTGCGAGCATGATCAACATGTTCAACTCGTCTCTGCTCATTGTATAGCTTCAAAGGGAAAGTGACTACATCACCAACAGCATATACATCAGGAACACTGGTCTTAAAGAAAGCATCAGTCTGCAACAGAACTTCTCCATATAAGAAAACACATCCGGAAATTCAAGGCAAGACACAACATGAAGTGTTAACATTATATGAAACAATGAATAAATAAATAACCATTCAATAATATTAGCTGAATTTAGAAAGTTGGACCTTGCAGATGTCAGATTGATTCTATTGTACAAATATTATAATAGACTTTTCTTCCCCAGTTTTGTTCTAGTCTTTGCAATTTTTTCCCCGATGAAGTATATTTCAAGTTGGATGGGATCAATGGTTGTAACCATATTATCCGGCATAAATTTTTAAAGCTACAAAAAAAAAAAAAAAAAAAAAAAAAAAAAAAAAAAAAAAAAAAAAAAATCTTTTGCGAAAAACAACAATAAAACCAAAAAAAAATCCCAAAAAAGAGAGCTTTATCTAACATAGTTCAAATTGTATAACAAAGTTATACACTTCTGCAGACCACGATTAAAAGATTCAGAATAATTAACATACAGGAAAAAGAGTTGAGAAGTACAATGTTCCTAAGTGGGATTTAGAAATTTAGTTGGCACCAACATTACCCTTGTAATTGTATAATTTCTGGTGTAGTTTAATATTTTTAGATAGATTCTTGAAGAAGGATCAAAAAGTACCTTAATTCCCCCTTTCTCCTCCTCAACTTGCCCTTTAAATAATATTGTAAGAGGCTTTGCACCAACACCTACAACTACAATGTCAGCTTCCAATGACCTACCATCCTTCAGTTTAACTTCCTTTACCTGACATATCCAAACAAACACCGTATAAAGTTTATAGGAAGATTTTCCGAATATTGAAAGTACTCATAATAACTAAAATGCAAGTGAGACATACCTCCCCATTAGGATGGGTGTCAAACCCAACTGCTACAGTACCTTTGATGATTTTGACTCCCTTGTTTTCATAGTATCCTTCATAGAAAGCTGCTATGCTAGCTGTGAAAAGCCTAGGCACTGTATTTCATAAGTTAGACAATAACATCCAAGGAAAATACGCAAAAATGTCATAAACCAAAAAAAACGTAGCTGTTTACTTACTGCACCATGGTTCTGGGAATACCATAGTAACATCAATGTTGTTCATCCTGAGCACAGCACTGAGTTCAAGTCCAATGTACCCTCCCCCAACAACAACAGCTTTTCCATTTTTCTTTGCCTTTATTGCTTCAACAAGCTTATCTGCTTCATCAATTTCTCTCAAGTAGAAGATGTTTTTGGAGTCAGCACCTTGTACACCAAAGTCCGACAACCTTAGAACCTGAGAATTGGAAGAAAAAAAAAATGACAGTTATGGATATGGAAGAAAAAAGAAGACGACAAATCCTCTTAATGTCTACAATACTCACTGTGGAACCAGTTGCAATAATCAACACTTCATATTTAAATGATTCTCCAGCAGCACTAGTAAGTGTCTTTGAAGCAAGATCTGCTTTCACAATTTCTGTACCAAGGATCAATGAAATCCCTGAAAACATATAAACAAGATCACTAGAAATCCTCCCAAAAGAACATGGTGAAAGTGGAAGCCCAAGATCCATAAGTTCTACTTCCTGCTAAACATGCCATGTTATAATGTCGAACATAAATCTGGTAGGGTAAATAAAAACCTTTCTCTGTGTACCACTCAGGGAGTAGTCTCTCCCCTCCACTCCCAACACATACATGAAAGCCTGGGAGTCTTGCAGCACCTGGAGAACATAAAATCAAATGAATAAAATAAAATAAATATTTGGCAGGAAAACCCTGCTGAGTTAAAGGTTAATTACATATTTGGCAAAGTTTAGATCCAAGACTAATCATTCATCTAATTTACTAAAAGGCATACCTTCAGGAAAGAGATACCCTTTGCTAAGAGCTGGGCGTTCGTATGGAGCCACCTGAAATAATAACAAGAACAATAATGCATTGTGAAATACATGCACTGCATCAATTTTAACCCAAGTATAAAAAGAAATTTAAAAAAAAAATGAACAGAATGGTTTTGGAGATGAATGAATTAAGATAACGAAGCAAGTTAAGTGTTATAACTTATAAGTAGACAGATATTAACCAGAGTGGGAGGTGGGGGATGGGGATGGAAACAAGTACACCATGTTCAGAAGTATAGCTCACTCAATCACTTTACGAAAGTGCATCTAAGGATCTATAGATTAATGCTTTTAGTTTAGATCAATCCAGAAACAGATGTCCTATTAAAGCAAATGAAGTGGTAAAGAGCAGAATATTCCAAAGTACATACTGCCTCTTTGGAAATAAGTGCTAGTTCACCAGGCTTAACTCCCTGTTTGGAAAATTCCCTAGCAGCATAACCCTGCAAAGTCAACCAAATCAAATCATCAAATCCCCAATCTAAAAAAATATGCATAGGTAATACACTGATGAGGTAGTGACAGTAAACTAAAAGTAGAAATTTTCTTTTTAAGTATCAAAGCTAAAATTTGATATTACAACAATAAAACTATTATGAACTCAGCTCCTCGTCTGCTCGAAACTATGCAAAATGAAAGAGAAGAAAACTGGAATCATTGTTCTCATAGAAATTTCTCCCGGAAAATTGTATGAAAAATCCTACATAAGTCTGGAAATCAAATTTGAAACAAACACCTAAATGACAACACGTTAAGCGCGCAGAGAAGAGTCATATGCAATTCACTAATGCAAAACCGCAGCGGAAAAATCAACAAAACGAAGAATATAGTAGATAAATAGCTTTAAGCACAGTCATGCTCGGATCTACATGGAGCCTAATTGAGAAACAATCTGATCCCCAAAATTCAACCAAAGCCATAATTAAATTCACAAATTACAAAACTTCAAAGAAGTCAAAGATCAAGCAAAACGAAGTGAAATATTAGGAATAGATCGACGATCGATGGGCGAGAAGGGAGAGATACTTACGGCAGCAACGCCGCCACCGAGAATCACATACTTGAATGATTTCTCCGCCATAGCTCCGATTCAACGAACAGATATTGGTCGCTCCTTAGCTCGATTATAGTAGAAATGGGAATCCGTACGGACAAACTTGAGACAATAGTAGACTGTAGAGGTTAGACTGTTATTTATAGTGTAGGACCGTTGCTCGGGGCACGGTGATTGGCTGGTCGGACCGATCTGAACACGCGGAGAGTCGTCTGCCGTTCAACCTGATGACTGTACAGCTGCCACGAAAGCACGCCTTTATCTTCTTGCTGAAAGAAAAATCTACACCGTGCATTTCAATATGGGTGTTGCTGAGTGTAAATAATTTTGAAAGGGTGTTGCTATTTGCACCACCCTTTGGTCAAAAGTAGGTATAAAGTATCTTGAAATTGTAAAAAGGTGAAAATTTTCAATAATTACATAGGTGGTGTAAATAGCCAAATGGGAATTCATTTTGCTATTTACACTACCTTGGTCAAACCTCATTTATAAGGTGTAATTAATAATTTTTTAATTCAAAATTTAATTAAGAGAAAATGATATTTTTTTCCCCTAAGTTATATACTTATAGTACTGTTTACCCCTGAATTATTCATGTTAGCATATTAGCCCCTCAACTATTCTAAAAGTGACGATTCCCTTCCCCACCCCCCCCCCCCCTCCTTCGATATATTAAATTGACATTTTTACCCTTAAAGTAAATATTTTATTTATTTTTCTTCTCTAACAAATTATTGCGTATACGTAGGGATGACCACTGTTCGGTTCTAACTGAACCGAACACTATAGCAATCGAATTAAAAGTTTCCGGTTAAGGGAAAATTGTACATTTTTTCCCTCTGAGTTATATGATTATATCACTTTTTTTTCTCTCTGTTATTTGTTCATCCACATTTGCTCCCTTAATTATATTAAAAGTGGCAGATTTTCTACATTTTATGTTAGGTGAACATTTTTACCCTTAAAACTAAATATTTCATTTATTTTTTCTTCTCCAACAAATTATTGTTAATATGTACGGATGATTATGGTTCGAAACAATTTTTTATTTTATTGCCAATTCAAAATTTATTTATTTATTTATTTATTATAAATTCTATTTCTTATTTTTAAAATAATATAAATTCAATAGTTATTTTATTTTATTTTATTTCATTTTTTCGGTTCTGAATCGTAAGTATAAGAAAATAAAGTTGTGTTGTGCCTTCACAATTAGTTAGATTTGTTCTATATTTTCTTAAACATTTTTAACCCTAAGAATCTAAACTCCACTCCCAAGGTTCGGACCTATGACCATTTATTTGAAATGGTAATTGAAATGTCATCATATTACATGATAGTTGGCTTAATCATATTATATATAATTAGTATTGTCCCGTGCGATGCACGAACTAAATATTAAAAATTTGTTTGTAATGTTAGAATAGGTAAAAAAATATTTTTAATAATGGTATTTGAAGTACAGAATAAGAAAACATGAACCACAATTTAATTGTTTAAAATTACATTTTTATTAAGTATATGACAAAATAATTATGATATTGTATTTATAATATTTAATTTAATAATTGAAAAATAATTATTAAAATACAAAAAAATAATTATTAATTTTTTTAAATAAGAAATAAAATTTATAATCAATAAATAAATTTTAAACTGACAATAATAAATTAAAAAAATTGTTTGAACTGAACCGTGACCATTCGTACATATAAACAATAATTTGTTGGAGAAGAAAAAATAAATGAAATATTTAGTTTTAATGGTAAAAATGTCTATCAAACATAAAAGGAAGAAAACATGCCACTTTTAATATAACTAGGAGGCAAATGTGGATACATGAATAACTAAGAGGGAAAAAGTATTAAAAGCATATACCTAAGGGGAAAAAGTGTCATTTATAATAAATATTTGTTAAAAAAATAATGTTTGACTAAAATTAATGAAGGTGGTGCAAATAGTAATTTTTCATTTACACCGCCTAAAAGTTATCACACCTATTAAATAGGTGGTGCAAATAGCAATTAGGGTGGTGCAAATAGAATTCCCCTTTTGAAATTTAAATAAGGTAAAAAATTTTAACAATTTTATAGATAGTGTAAATATCAGTAAATATAATTATTTATACCACTCTGATAAAATGTATTTTAATTGCACAAAAAATTAGGTATTAAAATTAGAGCTTCAAAAAAAAGTATTGAAATTAGAAAGATTATTTTAATAAATTTAAATATTAAAATATTAAAAAAAAAAACTAACAACAACAACAACAATCCTTCGGTAGCAAGGTTTTTTTTTTTTTTTTTTAATGTTTTGATTTTTAAATTTTTAAATAATTATTTAATTTAAATTTATTAAAATAATAATATATATAAATTCAATACATTTAAAAAAATTCTAATTCCAATACCTAACTTTTGTGTAATTAAATTTCTTAGTCAATATTAATATTTGTGGAATGAAACTATTGGTAATTTGAGCACTAGAATGTTTGGTTAACGGAATCTTGGATTACCTTCAAAAAGTAATGTGAGATTTTGAGAATGTAAGATTTCCTTATGTTTGATTTAGATTGTGTAATATAATATTACCTTGTTTGGTTAAGAGTTATATTTTAATATAGATCAATTTACAATAATGTCCTCAATAATATATACATATATTATGTGTGTGTGTATTTATTTATTTATTTATATGTATGAATGCATATCAATGCTTAAATATTAAAAAAAAAACTAAATATATAAATATACACACATGTATAATTGATTATATAAACATGTATTTATTATTATTATTATTATTATTATTATTATTATTATTATTATATAAGGATTAGTTAATAACAGTAAAATTGAAATAATTCAAGGTAATTACCTAAGAAAATGAAAGTAATCACATTACTTTGAAGTATTACCGATATATGAACTTTCAAGTAATATAATATTACCAGATTCAGATTACCCTGGTAATCTAAGATACCTAAATCAAACGCCCCCTAACAGTGTTGCTATTGGTACCACCCCTGGGTGTAAATAATTTGGAATCTAAAAAAGGTAAAAAATTTCAATAATTTGATAGGTGGAGTAAGGTGTAAATATAGGCAAATTATTCTGTGAATCTGGGTCCACCTTGCAAGGTGGACTCGGGTTCAAAAATACACAATTTATATACAATATATTCATAATTTATAAACTGAATGTTTACAATTTTTATATACTGAATGTTCACAATTTACATATTAAATGTTCACAATTTTATATACTAAATGTTCACAATTTACATAGTGAATGTTCAGAATTTGAATTGCGAACATTCAGTAGGTAAATTGTGAACATGCAGTATATAAATTATGTATTTTGACTCGGGCCCACCTTGCAATTTCACAAACCAGCCCGCTGGAGGTGTTTATTACTTGCAATTAGAAATGAAAGCATTACATTCTCAGCCCTATTTTAATTTAATCATTTAACTTAGTATCAATTAGCAAATTTATTAAACACCCTAGTAGTATTGAGAATCTGAAATAAACAAGGGCATGTCTAGTGTGCAAATCAATAAAACATCAAAAGTCACCATGTTTCTCATTGGAGACTAACCAAACAATAACCATTGGAAATGGACATGATACGAGATTTCATGCCACATACCTGACATAACCAAAGCAGTCTTCCTCCAACGACTTGAAAATTAATGACGTTTCCAAGGCTCACTGCAATCGTCCAGTGATCGATCTTAATGAGAAGTAAATGAAATTGAAAACTAATGAAGTTCCATAAAAAGAATATCAACTTACTTAGCCCAGCATGCATCAATAATTTTTGCCACTTGAGGATTCAAATCAGGTGGTATTTCGACCCTCTTGCACTTAATGCCAACAGCTGCTACAACCTATATAACTAGTATTATACCCGTGCGATGCACGGATGTTAATTATACAGTAATAAAAATAATGTACATTCAGTACAAAAATAATATACATTGTATTCAGGGGATGTACATTATTTTTGTTCTGAGTGTACATTATATTGTATAATGTACATTCAGTACAAAAATAATGTACATTTAGTATATTAAAAATGTACGTTTTGTTATGGTCCACATAACATTGTATGGACCATGGTCCACATAATAATTTGCCAATGTGTAGATGTTGGGCTGCGTGGTGTGGGCTTAAGCATATGCGATTAAATGTACATTATTTTACGGTATATAAAATATAATTCACACAATTTGTGTGGACCATGGTTCACACAAGATTTTAATCATTCACCCTTAGAACAGGGAAGGCATTTAGGAGTACTGTCAAACCCAGCTATTCTTGCAGCCACCCAAAAATCTCCAAACTGATTTGTATAGATAAAGAATTGTTAGTTTTTTTTTTCACAGATAACTCTTGCCTGTCATATAACTCACTGAAATAGTCACAACCTCCATCGTTTGACTTGTGGAGTCATCATAGGCATTGCTATAGCTCAGACAGAACATAGAGTTAAAACTTCTCATGGGGGTTTGCTGGTCCATCTCAGCCAGACTACAATTGAAGAAATTATTTTATATTAAACAGTAAAACAGTATAGGATCTTAAAAGTAAACATGAGACCAAAGGTGTTAAAACAAAATGATTTTGGTATTCTGAAAAATGAGACTAAAGCTTCATTGATCCTGTTAAATTATAAATGTAAATTGACTAAATTTGTTTGCACCTATCAAAATGATTTTGATATTTTTACTCAATACATATCTCTATGGTCTAATACATAGAGCATAGAGATTTTTCAAAGCCATACATTTTTTTATTACATTCGCACAGAACTATTGTAAAAAATCTTACACACCAATTAAACTATTACATTTGGTCTTCAATAATGTAGGTAGTTTAAAAATTCTTTTTTGGGCACTGTAGTCTGATTCTGTCATCCTTCGCTGTGTAAACATTACTTGTTTTTTTATTTTTAAAGATAAGAATCTTTTTCAAGTGTGACTGCTACTTTTGATTCTTATTTTGGTCATTTTCCTGCAAAAGGAAAAAGAAAACAATACATAACAGTGAGTATAAACCTACTACTTTGTCAGTCAATGTCAAAGTGGCACCAGACTATTTAATCCCCAAAGACCTGGCATGGAACTGCAAACATGAAGTAAATTTGGTTCCTGCAAAAAGTATTCAAAATGTCCTTGGATTGCCATTAGGCAAAATTGTTCATCAAACAAAACACCATTTGAAACACTGTTGTCCAGAAACACAGTTTACAAAACATCATCCAAATCTTTTTTTTTTCCACAATACTTTCTTTCAACTTTAACTATAACAGTGCCCTACAATGAAACCATGCTTTTAGGAATTTAGTTTTTGCATACTGAAATACAATATGTGTTAAATTCATATACCTCTGTTGTACTCTTGATTTCCAATGACCATTTTCTTTCCATCACTACAACTCTAACCTTTATTGCGCTTCTTGTTTTGAAGGTCGACAAATCATGCCCAAGAATGAATAGACCCATGATGGGAGAGAAGACCGAAGAGTACAATAAGCTACTGGTAGTTGTAGTTCTAGTGTTTGTATTCCAAGCTAACGATGTATATATAGACTGTATTAGATACAACTGTAGAGTTGCGTCTCGATACGATAGCCTTAAGCTTTTAATGGCCGCTTTTGGCTATCGTTTCGAGTGACTAAACTGCAGAGATGCATCGCCTATATATTGTTTCCTTTCACATTTTACCGTAAAATAACTTAGATCTTAGGGATTCAACTAAAGTTGGACGGTGGAATTAATATTTGATAAACCCAATAATCTTTAAAATCGACTAATAACATTTCATATGCCAACGGCACCGTTTCCTGTAGGGCGGGAAGTTCTGGCAATTAAGCATTTACTACTTCTTATTGCTATTTTATATTAGAGGATTGTGTATATTGAAAAATCCCAATATTGAAACACCTTCCATCAACTAACAATTATGATAAAATTATAAAATAAAAACCTGGGCAGGATTCAAATTACTCCATGGTTGCTGCAGCGTTGCCAGCTCCCACAGTATCACACCAAAACTGTATACATCTGATTTTTCATTAGATGGTTCATCACTTTGAACCTCTGGTGCCATCCACCCAGGCTGTCAAAAGAAAGGACATTAGAATTTCCTTATATGAATTCATAGCACCAAATTACAATGTATAAATAAAAGGGAAAATGGCGAGTTTGGTCCCTGAGCTATAATGGTAGTGGCGACTCAATCCCTGAGTTATGACCGTCTCCATTTTTAGTCCTTCAGTTATAAGCGAAGTGGCGCATTTAGTCCCCGACTGTTAAAAATAACGGAAAAATTTAAAAACATTTAAAATTTTAGGGGTAAAGTAGAAAATTCACATTTTATTCACTTTCTTATATTGAAACCACTTTTGCAACATTATTTTCAACTTCCTAGCATTCTATTTCAAGGTTCTTCAATTCCAAAAGCAATTCAATAATATTCGTATGACTTGTTAGTAACCTGAGTCTCGTATAAGGAACCTGTGAGTCAGTACAAACAAGATAACACTTGATCGTTGTCTTCAATTCAAGCATGTAAAACACACCATCCTAAAAGTTTCCGATTTCCCTTACTAAACATAATGGTAATCAAACCATAACTTTTGAAATACAAGAAGATATCAAATTTCTCAAGTTATTTTTATACAAATTCACTAAGAAAGTAACTTCAGATTTTTAGTATGTAAAATTCTTTCGTAAGCTCTGCAGTAGCTTAACCAAGAATCGTATATCCTGACAATATATGAAAATTATATTTGATATATATTCATCACCTCATCCGTGTTCTTAAAATTAGAGTAATATGAATGAGAAACCTAACACTCAATTATGAAAATTCTAAAAACTACTGCATATGAAAAAATTTTACATACTAAAAATCTCTAATTTATTCCGTTGGTGAATTTCTCATAAAAGCTCTTGAGCATGTAGCCATTAATGTGCAATCCAACTATCAGCTTAGGCTTTTAGTTGAGATGGAGCACATGTTTTAATTTGGTATCAGAGCCAGACCAAATGTCATGGGTTCGAATCTCTACGTCACTTGTTGCTTGGAACCCACCGCACACGTGAGGGGGCGTGTAATCCAATTATCAACTTAGGCTTCTAGTTGAGATGGAGCACATGCTGCTTCAATTTGGTATCAGAGCCAGCCGAAGTGGTTTTGATATAAGAAGGATAATAAAATGTGAATTTTCTACTTTACCCCTCAAATTTTAAATATTTTTATATTTTTTCGTCAGTTTTAACGGTCGGGGACCAAATGCGCTACGAGTATACATGCAACAATCATGCATCAATTATACGTTCTATTGAAGGTACTCTGATATTGACTTGGATCTTTGTTTACTGTAATTCTTGCTTTTGTGAATATTGATTGTGTCGGTAATCTTTGTTCACTGTAAATGTTGTTTTTGTGAATAATGTGGTTAGAATTTCTGCAAAGAAACTTCTCAAAGGCTCACTATAATCGATCAGAGACAGTACGAGTATAAAAGCAACAATCACGTATCCATTATGCAATCTATTGAAGGTACTCTGATGTTTCCTTGGATTTTTGGTAAATATTGTTTATGTGAATATTGTTGTTAGATTTACATCCATTGACTTTTGAGTGGAGTGAATCATTTTATTTTATTTTCTCTCTAGCTCTCTCTAGGGTTTCTTTTTCCTCCCTAGAGTTCTTGGTCCCTTCCTCCCGTCTCGTTTTTTGCATGGTTTCTATACTATCACTTTTCGTCACCTTCCTGAAAGTTCTTCTCATCACAGTGCCCAGTGATCGAAGCTCTACAAATTTCAGTGTCTAGTTACAGCTATGAATCGATAATTTATGTATTATCTCCTTCTGTCACCTTCCTGAAAGTTCTTCTCGTTACCCTCCTGAAATTTCACCATATATGGAATTTGTCTCTAGGCTTTGGCTTGATCCACATAACCCGCTTATAATAGCTCTAGCTTCAATTTGGTATCAGAGCCAGCCAGACCTTCAACTGAGATGGAGCACCAACTGAGATGGAGCACATGCTTCAATTTGGTATCAGAGCAAGACGAAAGTTCAATTTGAGATGGAGCACATGCTTCAATTTGGTATCAGAGCAAGACGAAAGTTCAATTTGGTATCAGAGCCAGACCAAAGGTTATGGGTTCGAATCTCTACGTGTTTCTTGGAACCCACCGCACACGTGAGGGGGCGTGCTTAAGCTTTTAGTTGAGATTGAGCATATGCTTCAATTAATATAACGCATAGTGGATGCGTGATTGTTGCAGGTATACTTGTGCTGCCTCTGATCGATTATGTTGAGATTATGCTGCCTCTTATCATAATCAGGTGTATGTTGCAAGTATGCGCGAGCCAGGAAGATGAACAAATCCCGTCGATTCCCACTGTCACTATGGATCTATTTAAGCTCGAAAACCAAATTACCTTTTTTTCAGTCTTAAAGCCGTGTATGAATTGATGAAACCCGTGAATAGTGATTCCTTAGAACTAGTTGCATTGAAGTTCTTTAATTGGGTACTGCCAAGGAGGGATGAAGAAATCCTCATTCATTTTTCACTAAGTGCACTAGAACCCAAACATCTTCTCGATTTGGTTTACACTAGCTATCTGCCATCTAGTGTAAACCAACTGTCAGTGACAAACCTACTACCATATTCGGATAATGCAATTCAATGCGTAAAGCTACTACGAAAATCTGGAATCAAGATCAAGCCGGTGAATGCAAAGAGCCTTTCGAAAATAAACTTCAAGAAAACCACACTTCATATCCCACCCATTACCATTAATGATTACACCACCACATTCTTCATCAATTGCATTGCACTGGAACAGTGCACCCAACACACTCGGACATACTTCACAGCTTATATTGCATTCCTGAGTTGCCTGATTACTTCCCCCAAAGATGTCACTTTTCTTAGTCGAGATGAAATTATCACTAGGTTTTCCAACAATGATCGACACATAGCTGCCTTGTTTAACATATTGGGAGAGAACACAACAATCAACATCAAAAATTGCTATTTGTCAAGACAAGTTACAGAGATAGATTCCTACTACAGCACCCACTGGGCCATCCTCATGCGCACTTGTTTTAGTACGCCTTGGTCGTTCATCTCAGCTTTTCCAGTTTTCCTTGTATTAGTTTTTGCGTTTATACAAACTGTAATGGCCATTTTGAGCTACACGGCATCACTTTGAGCTATAATTTTCTCAGCTTTCATTCTATTACTTTGCATTCAGTCTGTAATAATCATTTTGAACTACATGGCGTACCATTTTGAGCTACAGTTTTCTATACTTTAATTTCTCAGCTTTCATTCTATTACTTTGTATTCAAACTGTAATAATCATTTTGAACTACATGGCGTACCATTTTGAGCTATAGTTTTCTATACTTTAGTTTCTCAGCTTTTATTATTACTTTGTATTCAATCGCTGTTCTTTCCCATAATTTGTAGTTGCAAATCAAAACGACAAATTTGTTATATAGCTGCACAAATAAACATGCTCTAAATATATATATATATATATATATATATATATATATATATATATATATATATTAGTATTTGCACCTGTGCGATGCACGTAATTAATTTTAAGAATATAAGCAAGTTAAGCAAATTTTCTAATCTAGAAACTAGGATACTTGTCAATTACACAGTGTTTATCACTCTATTAAAATTAATTACGTGCAACACGAGTTATCACCATAATCGATCAGAGGCAGCACGAGTATACCTGCAACAGTCGTGCATCCACTATGCGTTATATTAATTGAAGCATATGCTCCATCTCAACTAAAAGCTTAAGCACGTCCTCTCACGTTTGCGGTGGGTTCCAAGCAACATGTAGAAATTCGAACCCATGACCTTTGGTCTGGCTCTGATACCAAATTGAACTTTCGTCTTGCTCTGATACCAAATTGAAGCATGTGCTCCATCTCAAATTGAACTTTCGTCTTGCTCTGATACCAAATTGAAACATGTGCTCCATCTCAACTAAAAGCTTAAGTTGATCGTTGGATTTTACATTAATGGTTATATGCTCAACACGCCCCTCACATGTGCGGAGGGTTTCAAGCAACACGTGGACCGTAGTCGCTTATCAGGTGACGTAGAGATTCAAACCCATGACCTTTGATCTGACTCTGATACCAAATTAAAGCATGTGCTCCATCTCAACTAAAAGCTTAAGCTGATAGTTGGATTGCACATTAATGGTTATATGCTCAACACGGTACTCTGATGTTGACTTGGATTTTTGTTTACTGTAATTCTTGCTTTTGTGAATATTGATCGTGTCTATGATCTTCGTTTACTGTAATTCTTGTTTTTGTGAATATTGATCGTGTCTGTGATCTTCGTTTACTGTAATTCTTGCTTTTGTGAATATTGATTGTGTTTGTGATCTTCGGACATACTTCACGGCTTATATCGCATTCCTGAGTTGCCTGATTACTTTCCCAAAGATGTCACTTTTCTTAGTCGAGATGGAATTATCACTAGGTTTTCCAAGAATGATCGACACATAGCTGCCTTGTTTAACATATTGGGAGAGAACACAACAATCGACATCAACAATTGCTATTTGTCAAGACAAGTTACAGAGATAGATTCCTACTACAGCAGCCACTGGGCCATCCTCATGCGCACTTGTTTTAGTACGCCTTGGTCGTTCATCTCAGCTTTTTCAGCTTTCCTTGTATTAGTTTTTGCGTTTATACAAACTGTAATGACCATTTTGAGCTACACGGCATCACTTTGAGCTATAGTTTTCTCATCTTTCATTCTATTACTTTGCATTCAGTCTGTAATAATCATTTTGAACTACACGGCGTACCATTTTGAGCTACATTTTTCTATACTTTAATTTCTCAGCTTTCATTCTATTACTTTGTATTCAAACTGTAATAATCATTTTGAACTACATGGCGTACCATTTTGAGCTACAGTTTTCTATACTTTAGTTTCTCAGCTTTCATTCTATTACTTTGTATTCAATAGCTGTTCTTTCCCATAATTTGTAGTTGCAAATCAAAACGACAAATTTGTTATATAGCTGCACAAATAAACATGCTCTAAATATATATATATATATATTAGTATTTGCACCCGTGCGATGCACGTAATTAATTTTAACAATATAAGCAAGTTAAGCAAATTTTCTAATCTAGAAACCAGGATACTTGTCAATTACATAGTGTTTATCACTCTATTACAAGAATTTCTGTTACCTTTATTTTTGTTTGCCCAAAGAAAAATATCCTAAAACTGAGTCTCTTTGTCCTAAGTCCTCATCAGAGATAACTAAATCAAAGTTAAGCTTTAAAAACAGAACAAAACTTGAGCTCTGCAACCCAGAACTACTGTCTGCTTCCAATCCACAATAACGCTAAACAAACCTGCTAACCTACTACCAGTGGAGAAATTAAAGCTGCACTTCACAATTCAAATTTAACCTGTTGCCACCAAATCAGTACTTACTGTACTAATTAAGCTGCAATTTGTTTTCTTGTAAATAGATTTCAAACTTGTATTCCTGAAAGTGGGATTTTTTTTTTTTTTTTTTTTAAAAACACATTTAGGTTAGTCACTTAGCTGTGCTAATATAAGTAAACAAAATCATAAGCATAAAGAGGTCCTGAATATTCAGCTTCTCTGGCACTTTGTGTAGCCTAACAAGGGAATTTCGCATATATATATTGAGAAGATAATATATTTCTTTTTTAGTTTTGTAATTTCCAGAAATGAAAATTCAATGTAAAAATTTGTATTCCATTTAGTTTTGAGTTTGACCCAAGTACTAGACAGTTGGTTTATTTTCAAAAAACATGGGTAAAGTAAGATCAGACCCATGGAACAAATGCATAAGTTTATCTTTCACACAATTTCATCAATTTCCGAATACCTACACCTTAAATGCATAAGTTTTTCATTTCTCAAAGTGTTGTATTTGTATAAAAGATGCATTGAAAGGTATTGATTGCAAACTTTTTGATCAATAACAAATTAATTTTGATTTTTGAAATTGGACAAGTAAGATCAGACCCATGGAACAAATTTTTATCCTGCAATGGCATTTTTAACTTCTGAAAGCTAAGCCATTTACTTTCGAATTTTGGAATTCTCCACTTAATATTACAATATTTTTTAAATAAAAAAAATGTTTGAGTTGGACAAACATCGGAGGATTACATTATCTTCTTGTGCTTGGACTTTCTCTAACCCCACTTCCAATGAAACACAGACCAGACAAAATGCCCATTTTCCAATCCTTGACAAATAAATATTTTTTATATTTTTGATAATAAAAAAAATTTGTCAAACAATGACATCCAAGTCATTAATTAATTACTTAATAACGATTGGATTAACTCTATCAAACATATTATGTGAACCTGGGTCCACCTTGCAAGGTGGACCTGGTCCAAGAATACACAATTTATATACAGTATATTCATAATTTATATATTGAATGTTCACAATTTTTATATACTAAATGTCCACAATTTATATACTGAATGTTTACAATTTACATATTGAATGTTCACAATTTGAATTGTGATCATGTAGTATATAAATGATGTATTTTGATTCGGGTCCACCTTGCAAGGTGGATCAAGTCCATTGCATAACTATTGATAAATATAACTATTTACACCCCTCTGGTCAAATTTAATTTAATTACACAAAAAAATTAGGTATTTGAATTAGAGTTTTCAAATTATAAATATTATTTTACTAAATTTAAATTAAATAATTAAATTTAAAAACTAAAACATTAAACAACAACAACAACCCCTCGCCTGCGAGGGGTTGTATTTTTAAAATTTTAAATAATTATTTAATTTAAATTTACTAAAATTCGTGAGAGGATCAATACACGTCATCTAGTGTCCACTCATTGCATTAAGTGTAAGTATGAATTTTACATTATTGTTAACATTTTATTACACAAGTGCCAATTGAACTAAAAAAGAAAAAAAAGTGTGTTTTGAGACCACAATGAGAGAAGGAAGAAGAGAATTCATTATCAAATAGTCCAACTGACTGAAAAGATACAACTCAAGGAAAGGAAGAAAACAAAAAAAACAACTCAACAAAGATTGACTAGCTAAGCTGAGAGCTAAAGTAATTAAGGTGAATAAGGTAAGTCGGAGTGCCTTTTTTTGAGTCCTTTCAATGAAATGTCACTGTGTCCTTGTACACAAAGGGCAAAGTAGATACCCTGCTTTGCCATTTCGTCCATGCTAAGAGCATCAGGCTGAACTCTAGCGACTAATCCAATAGCATCACACTCTTCCGCAGTCCCGCTCTCCAAGAACACACCCACAACTTTACCATTGTCGATCCAGTACTGTCCAAACTTGTGACTTTCAGATTTCGGGTCAGTATCTCCAAATAACACCGTGTCACCCACGTTGTCGCCATAGAATTGCCATGACAAATCAAAGGTCTTGGAGTAGAAGAATGGAAGGTAGTCATACTCTTCGATGGTCATTCCCTGTTCACTTGCATAAATTGCCTGCAACAACAATACAAATTTCTTGAACCTCTTAAGAACTCAACTCTGTTACAAGATACTATTAGACCTTAATCATATAATAGCATACAAATATCACACCTTTACAGCCTGTTCAGCAGATCTACGAGCATGATCAACATGTTCAACTCGTCTAACGTCATTGTATATCTTAGAATAGAAAGAGGCTACATCACCAATAGCATATACATCAGGAACATTGGTCCTCATGAGACCATCAATCTGCAACAAAGCCCCTCCATATAAGAAAACACATCTAGAAACTCAATAATGCAGGAGGGCACAACATAAAGTGTAGACAGATTCTTGAAGGAGCTAGGATCAATATGCACCTTAATTCCCCCCACCTCCTCATTAAGCTGCCAATAAAATAATGTTGTAGCAGGCATTGCACCAACACCTACAGCTACAATATCAGCTGGCAGTGCCCTACCATCAGCTAGTAAAACATTCTTTACCTGACGAATGCAAACAAATACCCTATAAAGTTTATAGCAAGATTTTCCTAATACAGAAAGTACACATATTAACTAAAATGTGCGAGGTATACCTCACCATTAGGATGGGCGTCAAACCCAATTGCTACAGTACCTTTGATGATTTTGATTCCCTTGTTCGCATAGTATCCTTCATAGAAGGCTGCTATGCCAGGAGTGAAAAGCCTAGGCACTGAATGTGATAAGTTAGACAATAAGGTCCCAGGAGAAATGTCATAAACTAACCAAAAACATATTGTGGCTGTTTACTTACTGCACCATGGTTCTGGGAATATCATAGTAACATCTATGTTGTTCATTCTGAGCGAAGCACTGATCTCAAGTGCAATGTACCCTCCACCAACAACAACAGCTTTTGCAGTTTTCTTTGCATCTAGTGCTTGCGAAATCTGTTCTGCTTCATCAATATCTCTCAAGTAGAAGATGTTTTTGGAATTTGCACCTTGTAAACCACAATCCGACAACCTCAGAACCTGAGAATCAAAAAATAAAATAAAACTGATGGCAATAGATATGGGACAAAAAAACAAAACTGAAAAATCCCCTTAATGTCAATGATAATCACTGTGGAACCAGTTGCAATAATCAGCACTTGATATTTGAATGCTTCTCCAGCAGCACTAATAAGTGTCTTTGAATCAAGATCTGCTTCCACAATTTCTGTATCCATGATCAACGAAATCCCTGAAAACATATTAGACAAGATCACTAAATTAAAAGAAAATGGTGAAAGTGGAAGCCCAAGATACATAATTTTGAACTCCTGTTAAACAAGCCATGTTATAATGTCTAACATAAATTTGGGAGGGTAAATAAAAACCTTTCTCCTCATACCACTCAGGGAGTAATATCTCCCATCCAGCTCCAGCACATATATGAAAACTTGGGAGTCTTTGTCTTGAAGCTCCTGGAGAACACCAAATCAAATGAATAAATTTGAAGAAATACTTGGCAGGAAAAACATAACCTGCAGCTCAGTAATCCAGAACAAATATCACTGCTTCACTAAAGGATGAAGAAGTAGAGCTACAATTACATATTTGCCCCCCATTCGTCTAATTTACTAAAGGGCATACCTTCAGGAAAGAGATATCCTTTGCTAAGAGCAGCTCGTTCATATGGAGCCACCTGAAATAACAACAGAAAGTATAGCTGCACTCAATAATAATGCATTGTGAAATAATTTCTCAGAAAGTATAGCTGCACTCAACCAATATACAGAAGTGCAACTGAGGATTATCAATAACAACTCAAAGATTTGTTTAATTTAGATCAATCCTGAAACAGAGGTTCCATTAAAACAGATCATGTCATAAAGAGTAGAATATTTCAATTTTCAAAGTACATACTGTCTCTCTGGAAATAATTGCTAGTTCACCAGGCTTAACTCCCTGGTTGGCAAATTCCCTAGCAGCATAACCCTGCAAAGACACAACCAATTCAAGTCATCAAATCATCAAATCCCCAAAACTAGGAGAATATTACAGCTTTAAGCACGCATAATTTCCGGATCTACACGGAGCCTAATTGAACCACAATCTGATCCTCACAATTCAACCAAATCCATAACTAAATTCACAAATTGAAAAACCTAAAACTCAAGAGCCTAAGATTAATTAACGACGATCGATCGGCGAGAAGCGAGAGATACTTACGGCAGAAACGCCGCCGCCGAGAATCATATACTTGAACGACTTCTCCGCCATAGCTCCGATTCAACGAACAGCACTTTGTTACAGCCTTGCCAAGTCGGAATACCGTAGCCATGCATGCATAAGGAGAGCGTAGACTTGGTAATAAAAGACCCAGAAGAAAGCGCAGCGTAAATGCCGACTCACCTTGCAGATTGTGCGATGAATTAACAGCATGAGTTCGTTATAGCTCCTATGTTTCAGCTTTTCTCGTTATTTTTTCCTATTTAAAGCATGTAATAAAGATGACAATGAAACTCGCAACCACTAATAAATGATATCGGGTAATAAAGGTTCTTACACCTCAGTCTGACTTAATAGACAAGGTCAAATGCTGGTACACATCTGTCACTTTAGACATAATTCTCACCTAAGGTTTAGAGTTGTCAAAGTTTGAACCTGAATTTTTTCTCTCAAATACTGCTTACTGAATCAGTGAGATAAGCCGGTGCGGGTTAAATTAAAACCTCTAATTAAACTGAACGAGACCCACTTTAATTATCTCATTTACAAAGCTTATTAAGAATTGTATAATAAACTTCTTTATTTATTACGTTAAGAATCCAACATTACTATATAAAATAAAATTAATGAAACTAAGAATCATTGTCCCGTACTCCCTGCAGGCCTTGATACAAGTACGGGGATTCTCACGTTGTGTATAGAATCACTCCAAATTATAGACCCAGACAAGTGCATTGTCTCTTCATCTGGGTAGTTTCCTGTCAAAGAAACCTGAAAAGATTTCTTCTGGTTCTTACTGTCGAATGACAAAACACTGGGAGAAACCTCAATAGAGAGACCCTTTGGTGCTTCGATTGTCGCCTTGTAAACTACCGACGTCACTTCCCCAACGTTGGTGACAGTACGATGAAACACTCCATCAATCTTGGGATTGTTAGAAACGGTATTCAAGTTTAAATTGATAGTGGGATAGTTGAGTCCGTCTTCTCCAACTGCTCCAGAAATTCTCGAGCAGTCTTTGGTTGTGTTACCCGTGATTTGTCGTAAGTTGGAACTATTGTATCCAATTTTGCAGAGGAAGTTTATGTAGGCAGCTTCATCAATGTCGAAAACCAGGCCGGGATTTGTGGCTGCTATCGGGTCAATCATCCCCGCTCCATATGCTAGCTCCACATCTACGTCCTTCACCCCTAGCGGTTTTGCTGAAATCGATACAATGTAAAATGTTGTTATAACGTCGACCTGAAAATGCTATTCTTAAAAAGTCAGGAATAGTTAATGATAGCTATCTAGACCTTTCAGGATGATATCAAAGCTAATTCGTATAACCCGTCAACTGGTGCGGGTAAAAAATTGTAAGCCCTAACTCACATTACAGCAAGGCAGTTTAGTTTAGTACTGGTCTGCAAGTTTTGACCTACTTTGACACTCTTACCTGTAGTCATCAAGGCTGACTTGATTGCGGCAGGTGACCAATCAGAATGGAAAGACGTAACATAGGCAGCTGAAGCTGAAACATGCGGACAAGCCATGGATGTTCCTGACAAAATGTTGTAGACCGAGGTTCTTGTATCATCTATCTCACCACTTATAGAAATCAAAGGTGAAAATCCAGCCAATATGTTCAACCCTGGCGCTGTGATATCAGGCTATACAACACACACGTACATGACATAAAAGATCAAAATAAAATAAGAAATTTTGAACTCAAAACGAATCTATTTTGCTTATGTCAAAGTTCTGACCTTTAGGAGATTGGGGGCTATAAATTGGGGTCCTCTTGATGAAAAGGAAGCCATGAATGACCCATTGACCTTGACACTTTTTGTTGGGTGAATCACTGCCGTTGGTTGTCTGTAATTTATTTGATTGATATATCATTTCTGAGTAGAATTACAAGCGGTAAAAAAATGTCATGAAACTTACCTAGTAGAGTTGATATATGCTTCAATTTTATCACCAATTTCTGGGAATTTGACAATACTAGCTGGTATTATAAAGGGAAATGCAAATTGCCGAGGACTTTGATCAGAAATGATAATTCCTTTTCCACCCATCTTCTCTATAATATAATCTTGTCGGTTTTGAGTTAAGCAATACAAAATTTTTCCTTTCACCTTACTTTCGTCAAGTGTACCCTCTCCACAATATCTGTAACAATATAATGTTTCCCCATGCATTAATTTGGTCAAAAAGAATAAAACTAACATTTACGGAGTATATAATATTAACAAAATATTATCGTGTATGAAATAAATTGAGATTTAGAATTTCATACCGGCCTGAACCGTTATGTAATAAGCTTGCTAGTGTTCCACTTGTGAGTGGAAATGAACTGCTGTTAAATATGTTGACAGAAATTCCCTTAAAAAATAAAAAAACTATTGTTAATACTAAAATTATGCTTCACTCACTTGATCACATTCCTGACTGATTTCGATCATCTTCTATCCACAATAAGGAGTGTTGCAAAAATCCCGCCTAGGTACTAATCGGCGGCCGCCTAGCGTAGTATCACCATAATCGCTGGTCTTGGCGGCCGACTAGGCCGCATAGGGACTGACCTTCTAGACTTCCTAGGCCCCGACTAGGCCTTCTAGGCACCGATTCGGCCTAGTGAGGAGATTAGCTATTGTTCTCTTCTTTTTTAAATAGATTATTTCATGTTGTTTTGAGCAAAATAACTCTAAATTGTTTAATTTTTTAGGTTAATATTTAATATTTTAATATCAAATAGTTTAGTCTTAAAAAAATAACAAAAAGTTAAATAAATTTTTAAAAACTAAAAAATACATGGGAGCTTAGGCACTAATTAATCGTCGCCTAGGCGCTACCGAGCATCCTAGGAGGGCTTAACTATTTTTTCAACTATGACAAGAGCAAAAAATTTTGTCCTGAAACCACACTACCTCAATCGCACAAAATTGTGGAGAGGTAAATGACTGCGACTCAACAATCTATTAGGTTACTAGGCTAGCAACTAGCTCAAAATAGTTTATGTGTTGAGGGACTTACAGAGAATTTTCGTCCATCACCCAATTCAACTTCAGTCACCAAGTGTCGATCAGTTGAAGCGGCGGCCACCGTGAAGATCCATGGCGCGACATTTGTTACCGTCGGTCCAACCCCTCGATCTCCCCCGTTTCCGGCCGAGCAAGAAGTCAATATGCCCTTCTGCATGGCATGGAAGGAGCCGATTGCGATCGGATCCTCGTTGTAGGACGCCGGGGAGCCGCCTATGGAGACCGACAATATGTCCACGCCGTCGGCAATGGCGGCGTCGAACGCCGCGAGGATGTCCACGTCCGCACACCCGCCCTCGTTGCATGCCCTGTACATAGCTATCCGCGCTGCCGGTACTCCGCCGCGGGCTGTACCGTTGAGCAGCCCGTAAAGGCTTGCGCCTCCGTGCAGTGAGCCGGCGACGGTGGAAGCAGTGTGCGTGCCGTGGCCTTCGAAGTCCGCCGGAGAACTCGACTGGTTATTGTTGTCGAGTAAGTTGAAGGCTTGGGCACCAATAACTTTACTGCCACCACATAGAAATTCATCAGATCCTAAATTAAATATGTAATTTTACTATTAATTTAAATTTTTAGTTAAAACGAAACACATACTTATTACACCCAGTAAAATTTAACCCGGTTTGACATCTACCCTTCCATTTTGTAGGAGGAGGACCAATTCCCTTATCATTGAAGCTTGGTATGTCAACATATATTCCTACAGACCAACATAAAATAAAAGCAAACAATTTCAACATCAAGTGATCAGAATTTCAGAAAGTTCATTTTTAACCAAAAACTTAGTTTTTGACCATTGTTTGATGGTCAAAAATCATGAGTTTTAATTTCCAATCGAGCTTTATACTATTTCACAATTTTAATTTGTTTCTTACCAGTATCGATGACGCCTACAATGATATCTCTTTCTATTTGGAAATTTCTTTTCACAGCTGTTGGCATTCCTAAGAAATCCCATGAATGTGTGGTATGAAGTTTTCGTTTAATGCTCAGAAACACTGATACAACTCCCCTTCTTTCTGCAATATTTAGTGAGAGGTGATGATTGATATGATAAACCAAAATGAAACAAAAAATTTGTTGTAATCTCATATATATATATATATATATATATATATATATATATATATATATATATATATATATATATATCCTAGTAGTACCGGATAATGTTTTGGCTTCATGGGGCAGCAGCCATGCTGCGAAAGCATTAAAGCTTCTTCCATAGCTATGAATCTTGGACTGTACTGCTATTCTCTCACTGGAATACAATTCAAAACCAAAGAAGAATTAATAAGATTATAGTTTTAATATATATATATATAATAGAAATGGATAATTGTAGTATAGATTGGGAATATGATACTCCCTCTGTCCCATTTTGTTTGTCTTACTTTCCTTTTTAGTTTGTCCCAAAATGTTGTCTACTTTCCAAAATTGAACATCACCATCATTCTACTTTTTCCCAAATTACCCTTATGACTTTTGCTTTTATTTCCAAAAGTGAAAAAGTGAAGGGCATAATTGAAAAATACATAACATTTACTTTAATTCCTTAAAAAGCGTGCAAAAAGTAAATGAGACAACCAATTCGGGACGGAGGGAGTATTACGTACTCTCCAATTGCCTGGGACAGAATGTTGTGGTGCACAGCCGACAAAGAAACCTTGGATCCTCCCGCCGGCAATGCTCCCATATACACAACGTATGGCTAACACGTCAAAAATCAAAGCTAAATCATTAATTAACCAATTCTATATAAATGTATATATAGTGAAAGAATGATATATATGTAATACCTTTCTCTCATTGTGGCTTGAGGCATTGTGCAGTGCAAAAACTAGGCACAAATTGAAGGAGAAGAATAAGAAGACGGAGTTATTCCGGTTAAACATTTTTGGCATACTGAATCTGTTATGTCGGGATTGTCGTCTCTCAATAAATAGAGGGAATAGCATTAAATTCCATATATTTGGATGAATTTTATTGATTTGGCAGATAATCTCTTACAATGTGTATATGGCGAAGAATTAATTAATATCCTATATATGAATAAATATTTGATGTACCGTCCGTGTATAGATGCTATACACTGACCGGTGAATGAAAAAATATCACCTCATTTAAAAATATAATCAACATTAATCAAGTCCTTGTTTGTAAAATTTATATTTTTTTCTAAATTATTGTATTTTTAATAAGAAAACTCTTTATTTTTTGTTACGAAAATAAAAATACTTAATTTGAGGTCCAGCATTCATGATTCTGGTTTCAATTCACCTCTCAATATATATATACTTAACTAGTATGATAGCGGTTTATAAATTTGTAGTAGTAAATGTTTTTTTTTTTTTTTTTTTTTACATTGTTAAAGTATATTATGTATATGGTAAATAATGGAATTGATTACATTGTTAAAGTATATTATGCATATTGTAAATAATAAAATTGACAGTTACATATGTTCATATGGAAATAATTATTATATAAATAAATATCCTGCCTTTTAATAGATTATTTTTATATATAGTAATTAATTTCATAATTATAAATAAAAATTCTTAATTGCAGGGAGACTTTTGCGATATTTCAATCTGTCAAATAATTTTAAAATAATTTATTACATCATTTCAAACCTTTTAATAGGTTTACGTTACTTTTATTATATATTTATTAGTGTTGTAACATATGTAACGTACATATATATATTATTAGGGCGGGCGTAATAATATATTTAATTTAATATTTATAATATAATAATAATAATGATATAATAGAAGTAAAATTATATTAAGAAGTAATCATTTAATATAAAACTTTACCAATAAATGTGAACACAGTAAATAGATTCATATTGCTAGTTTCATTTGACCAATAATAATAATAATTATTATTATTTATTATTTATTATTTATTATTATTATATTATTATTAAATAATAAATAATTATTAGACAAAGTTTAAGAATTCTCATAATTATGGAGAAGGTTTAATAAGAATAATAAGTATTATTAAGATAAGTACTTATTTTGTTTATTATTATTATTATTGGTATATATAATAATAGAAATGGATAATTATATTGTAGATTCTGAATAGGATATTACTCTCCAATTGCCTGGGACAAAAAGTTGTCGTGCACAGCCGACAAAGAAACCTTGGATCCTCCCGCCCGCAATGCTCCCATATACACAACGTATGGCTAACACAGACAGTCAAAAATCCAAACTAAATGGTTAATTAGCCAATTCTATATAAATGTATATAGTGAAAGAATGATATTGATTAAGTGTGACTAAAAAAATAATATATATATATATATATATATATATATATATATATATATATATATATATATATATATATATGTAATACCTTTCTCTCATTGTCGCTTGAGGCATTGTGAAGTGCAAAAACTAGGCACAAATTGAAGAAGAAGAAGAAGACGGAGTTATTCTGGTTAATCATTTTTGTCATACTTATGTCGGGATCGGATTGTCTCTCAATAAATAGTAGGAATAGCATTAAATTCCATATATTTGGATGAATTTGATTGATTTGGCATAATTATAAAACATTATCTTTGATTTATAAAAATGTGATACAAAAATGATTTGTTAGTATTACGCATTATCTCTGACTACATGTACAGAAATCATGCACTTTAAGTTTCAACTACAGACGCACCTTAAACACACAAATTACGCACCTTAAGAAGAAAAACCATGAACCTTAAGATCGAAGTAAAGCCACGCACCTAAAGCTTTAAACCGACGCACCTTAAGTTCTCAACTGAAGAACTAACACACCTTAAACACAGAAATCACGCACTTTAAGAAGGAAAACCACGTACCTTAAGAAGGACAACCACACACCATAAGTTTGATCGAACTAAATACAAAAAAACCAAATTGCCACTACATTATTTTTGCATATATGTGTTCAATATGGACGGTCCTTTTTAGCTAGATCAACGACTATCATTCAACTCCATCTTTCACCTGGGCACAGTATCCACATGCGATTTCTTGTATATATATTGGGATTACTTAAGAAAATGACCCAAATTAAGATATTGAAAGGATGCCTATTTTGATTGGAACTGCAAGTTCCATATTTAAGTCATGGATAATGACATTTTTATTTTTTTTTCTTCCTCATTTTTTATTCCATTATTCGACAGTAAGGGATGAAAATGGTAATATATTTTATAAGGGTCGCGTTCAGGTGCGAATAGGTGTCCAGGAGAGAAATGTGAACCAATCAGTGCGGGTCACGTGTCAGCATTCATTGATCGGGTGTAACTACTTTTACCTACAAAGGCTACAAGTGCACCTACTTTTGCCTACAAGTGCATGTAGTTTTTGTCTGCATTCATTGATCGGGTGCACCTATTTTCACCTACAAGTGCACCTACTTTCGCCTGCAAGTGCATATAATTTTGCCTTGTTAACATTCATTGATTTGAATTCGAGTTCAGCGGGTAGTAGTACCCGTGAAAACCACCCGTAAACATTCATGCACCTAGGTGCAACTACTTATAACTATAAGTGCACTTAGTATTGATGCTCAGTGCAAATTTTACTTGCACCTATAATACATTTTACATGCACTTGTAATACATTTTACTTGTACGTCGATGTTCAATTATTTACGAAAATGCGACAGCATTTTTTAAAAAATCAGTGTTTCTCATCCATTAGATCTGAACACGTGGACGGATATCAGACATTCGCATATTCGCACCTGAACGCTCCATTCACACCAGAGTACAATTCTGTTTTATAATTACTTAAGTATTTAAATTCAATGGTAAATAAAATAATAAAAGTTGACAAATAAACATGATAATGAGTATCAAATCGCATAGTAGGATACAAAAGTCACAATTAAACACAAGTTGAATTCATACAACATAAGGGGCCAATATAGACTAAACGGAAGTCTAGCCGTCTTAGGGGTTCAAGTGAAAATACGAGGAGTTCATGAAAACCATACAGAAAGCTACTAGAACATTCTGCTTATTCACACCATTCGGAAAGTGGATCAACACTCGTCATGTCACGAAATATTATCCTATCAATATCTTTATCATATATTCATCTTTAGTTCCACTTACAAAATTACACAGACCAATCGACAGACAACTTATATAATAGTGATTTGACCATAAAAGATAAGAGTAAAGTTCTACTATATTTATTCTCAAACCTTATTCTTTTAATTTTACATCTTGATATAAAATGTTCTGATAAATTACTTTTTTTTTTTTATGTAAATCCTAATACAAATGTTTATATCGAAATTTTGTGTATAGAAATAAAAATTAGGAATAAAAACCAAAGTACACATGATATTTTTCATAACTAAATAATGCAAGTTTTACAGCCACATATTAAATAAAACATACTTGTTACGTCATTTTAAAATATTGCACATAACTCAATTTCTACTCTATTTTTCATTTTTTGTTTACGATACATATTCTGATATGATTGATAAAAAAAAAATAACGAATAACAATTTTTATTACTATATTTTCTATCAATAAAAGCATAAAACGTGACAAGAGATCAATCATTATTCCATAAAGTGCTTGGGACAAATAAAAATTGTTACATGTCATCTGATACGGAAACCGCGCAGCTCAATCCGGCGCATCGAGAGTGGGTCTGGCAGGACCAAGCCTTATTGTCCATGTTGATGTCGTCCTTCTCCGATGAGGTCACGCCTCTCTTCATCGGCCACTGCACCAGCTGGGCTGTCTAGACTGCTATGGTTGGTGTAATCGCGTCGTCTTCCCGCTCCCGGAGGCTCAATTAACTCGGACAATTGCAGACACTTGATCAAGGAGAAATGTCCACGGCTGACTACATCAGCAAGGCTAGGGTTTTGGTGTAGGAGCTCGCTCTCGCCGGCCGACTAATGACACTCGAAGAACAAAATCTTTACGTTCTTCGGGGGTTACGACCAGAGTTCAGGGGTCTCGTATCGTCTCTCAACGTGTGCGACCAGCCTATTACTCTCCAAGAACGTGCGGATCTCTTAGGCACGGAGGAATTTATGACGTGCGGTGGTCCCGGAGGTGGATCGCCGGCTGCTTTCACGGCGAAAAAGGGCGGCCAGAAGGGCCGCGGTAACGGTGGTCGTGGTTCCGGCCAGCCGCGTGGTGGTGTCTGCGGGCACAGGCGCGGTGGGGTATGCAACGGCAACTGACAACCCAAGTGTCAACTTTGCCATGTGTTAGGTTTCCGCATGCCATCTTTGGTGTGCCAAGGATCCTCAGGCTAATGTCATATATCAAGAAACTCCTTCGAATCCTCAAGGTTCGCACACTTGGCTTCCAAATATAGGTGCCACCAATCATGCCACTCCGGACATCGTTGCACTCTCCTTATCGGAAGACTACATTGGTAATGACACATTACGTGCCGGTGATGGTATGGGATTATTTATTAGTCGTATTGGTCATGCATGCTACCTTTAATTCCCCCTCTAGATCTTTTCAATTGTCTAATATCCTTCATGTTCATAGTTTGTCTGCATCTCTGTTGTCTGTTCAAAAATTTGCATCAAATAATAAGGTGTTATTTGAATTTCACCCATCTTTTTTTTTTTTTTTTTTTTTTTTTTTTTTTTTTTTTTTTTTTTGTAAAGGATATAAACACCATGAAAATTCATCTACGGGGTAATAGTTCTGGGGGGCTTTAAAAGCTTCCCATTCCGAGTTCGTCACCAACTGCGTTTCTTTCGGCTTGAACCTCAGCATCTGTGTGGCATGATCGTCTTGGTCATCCTCATCAACGAGTTCTCAATCAAATTCTTTCGTCTTGTTTGGTTAGTGGGTCTAGCAGTAATATTCGTTATTCTTCCAGTCTATGTAATGCATGTCAGTTAGGGAAATCTGCAAGGTTTCCCTTACCACGTGTTGAGTCCTCTAGTTCGTGTGTCCTTGATTTAATTTATACAGACATTTGGGGACCTGCTCCCATTATTTCTACTAATGGATATCGTTATTTCGTTATCTTTGTTGATGACTACTCTCGTTACACTTGGTACTTTCCTATGTCACAAAAGTCTGATCTATATGCTATCTTTGACAAGTTTCGGGCTATGGTTGAACGTTCGTTCAATCGCAAAATTAAATTCATTCAGTCTGATCTAGGAGCTGAATATAAAAAGTTACACACGACCTTGGCTTATGATGCGTAGTATATTTGCAAACAAATAATTCTCGGAGTACGAGTTATCGACCCACAGGGAAGTGGTTGTATCAAACACTAGTTACTAACTTATTCATTAGAGCTAATCCTAACAATTACTTAGATGATTGATTGGAATAAAATAAATAAAATAAAACAGAGGTTCAGGATTTTGAAAACAATTAGAGAGAAGTTGAGATTCATGGGATTCAAGTATTTAATCACCTAGTGCCAATTATCGTTTGCAATATTTAGTTTGGAATTAAGATTTGTGTGAGAATGCAAAGTGGAATCGAATTACTCCCGTAATCTCTATTCCTAGTGAATTTCCACTCCCATGACTTAAACACCCAATAAGATCAAAGATCAGCATTCAATTATTCCTAATTACTACCATCTCCCGATTGGCAACAATCTAGAATAAACTTCCCCTAATAAGTTCCCCTTTCCCAAGGACCAACCATTAGGTGCAATCGTGTGTGCTCTAATTTATGCCCCAACTCCCATTGGTGACACAAACATGGCTATGAAGCTAGTAACTATGGCCATTAATTACAAGCATCAAACAATATTATCACGATTGCAACACAAGTATTAAACCCAAATAATAATATATTAAAGAAACTGAGAGCTCAGGCAAATAGGTTCATAAACACTTTTACCCAAGAATCTCTAAAGAATTTAGCCAAGCATGACTAAATTATACATAGCAAATATAAATAAAGAATTACAAATCATCAAAAGAGTACAAGAATTAACCAGACGATTTTCTCAAATCTCCCTAGTCTTCTTCTTGCTTTCCAAGACAACTTGTGGCTCTTGATTTCTCTCCTTCTTGTCTCCAAGAATCTCTGAATTCTCTCGGTCCCCCTCTCACATTAGGGTTGAGGAAGGAGGGATTTTATAGTGGGTACAAAGTTGAATGAAATAGGAATCTTGTACAAAATTGGACTCAAATTATAATTCCTAAAATAAAGAAATTGTCGTAATAAAATTGAAGTTGGAATTTGGACTTTGGAATTGAAGTTGATTGGGATTTGGAATTGAAGTGTGAATTTGGAATTTTGAATCTGGAACGCTGCTGCAATTTCGGAAATTAACGTCGCTCGACGCGTCGAGACCTGTTATCTCGACCGGAATGTGTACTGGAAATTTTTGACGTGTCGAGCCTTTGGCTCGACGCGTCGAATCCTCTGGGTCCCGAACTTATCTAAAATTGCTCCGAACTCATCCTTGAACTCCCCTTGCTCATATCTTTGACCTAAAATGGTTCAAAAACACTAACAAACACCGTAAAACATTTAAAACAAGTGTGAACCATAATTAAATGATAATAGCAAAGAAAATATGTATTAAATAAGCAAAATTAAAGAACTTAAATACTGAGATGATTCAAAATAACTATAAAAACAAGCACAGATGTGATAACATCAGCTTAGATAGGCATTCTTCATAGACAATCATGTGCGTATACTCATGAACAGAATGATCGTGTCGAAAGAAAGCATAGACACATTGTTGAAATTGATCTAGCTCTCTTAAGTCGTGACTCCATTCTTTATAGTTTTGGGATTATATGCCCAAGATACATAATTTTGAACTCCTGTTAAACAAGCCATGTTTAACGTCTAACATAAATTTGGGAGGGTAAATAAAAGCCTTTCTCCTCATACCACTCAGGGAGACTAGCAACCACTAATAAATGATACGGGGTAAATTAGGTAAACGCACGGGTTTGAGTTTTTGACCATAATTAAATTCAGTGGCTTTTTTTTTTTTTTGGGAAAGAGGGGAACACCCGTGGGTCGTTAGGCGACCCTCACAATATTTCTCTCGCCAAGAAGGCCAAGCTCGTCTTCCCAGAGAAATCTCTGAATGGTTCTGGGTGGCCTTTCAAACCATTTGAAGTCAACGTCTTGATAGAACGCTTGATATTTAGTGGCTTTTTAAAGTACGAGAATTATACTTTGATCACTATTAGTTTTTTTTGAATGCTACTAGCTCTATTACAATGTAGTATTTATTCATATACTTTGATCACTATTAGTTGTTTGACTGGATTGTTAATTAGTTTTTCGTAACTTATTGTTTCAAAATGCTAAAATTCAAAAAGTTGATCAAATAAGATTTTTCGATCAATTTTTTGAAAAGGTCATTTTGTATGTAATCAGTTAACAACTAATTTATCAAACATTTTTCTACAATTAGCTAATGTTATCAACTAGTCAGATCTATTACTAACCCAATCCAGTCATTTACCAAACACCCCGCACATACTCGACACTCACCTGAAGTGGTGATTCTCATACCTAAACCACATAAGAATACAATTTCAATGTAAAATTCTAGGTTTCATCAATTAACTTATTAAAGACTTGAAACCAAAACCTTTAATTAAACAGAAAGAGACCCACTTTAATTATCTCATTTACAAAGCTTATTAAGAAGTTTATAATAACCTTTCAAAAAAAAAGAATTGTATAATAAACTTTTTTAGTGATTAGATTAAGAATCCAACATTACTATATAAAATTAATGAAACTAACAATCATTGTCCCGTATTCCCGCAGGCCTTGATACAAGTACTGGAATTCTCACGTTGTGTATAGAGTCACTCCAAATTATAGACCCAGACAAGTACATTGTCTCTTCATTTGGGTAGTTTCCTGTCAAAGAAACCTGAAAAGATTTCTTCTCCTTCTTACTGTCGAATGACAAAACACTGGGAGAAACCTCAATGGAGAGACCCTTTGGTGCTTCAATTGTCGCCTTGTAAACCGCCGACGCTTCCCCAACGTTGGTGACAGTACGATGAAACACTCCATCAATCTTGGGATTGTTAGAAACGGTATTCAAGTTTAAATTAATAGTGGGATAGTTGAGTCCGTCTTCTCCATTTGTGTGTACAATTCTCGAGCAGTCTTTGGTTGCGTTACTAGTGATTTGTCGTAAGTTGGAACTATTGTATCCAATTTTGCAGAGAAAGTTTATGTAGGCAGCTTCATCAATGTCGAAAACCAGGCCGGGATTCGTGGCTGCTGTCGGGTCAATCATCCCCGCTCCATATGCTAGCTCCACATCTACGTCCTTTACCCCTAGCGGTTTTGCTGAAATCGATACAATGTAAAATGTTGTTATAACGGCAACCTGAAAATGTTATTCTTAAAAAGTCTGAAATAGTTAATGATAGCTAGCTAGACCTTTTAGGATGATATCAAAGCTAATTCGTATAACCCGTCAACTCGTACGGGTCAAAAATTGTAGGCCCTAACTCACATTACAGCAAGGCAGTTTAGTACTGGTCTGTAAGTTTTGACATACTTTGACACTCTTACCTGTAGTCATCAAGGCTGACTTGATTGCGGCAGGTGACCAATCAGAATGGAAAGACTTAACATAGGCAGCTGCAGCTGAAACATGCGGACTAGCCATGGATGTTCCCGACAAAACGTTGTAGACCGAGGTTCTTGTATCATCTATGTTTCTACTTATAGAAATCAAAAGTGAAAATCCAGCCAATATGTTTAACCCCGGCGCTGAGATATCAGGCTATACATACACACATGTACATGACATAAAAAATCAAAACAAAATAAGAAATTTAGAACTCAAACTATGCTAATATTTTGCTTATGTCAAAATTTGTCGTGTTTAAAGTTCTGACCTTTAAGGAGATTGGGGGCTATAAATTGGGGTCCTCTTGATGAAAAAGAAGCAATGAATGACCCATTGATGTCCACACTTTTTGTTGGGTGAATCACTGCCGTTGGTTGTCTGTAATTTATTTGATATATCATTTCTGAGTAGAATTACAAGAAGTAAAAAAGTGTCATGAAACTTACCTAGTAGAGTTGATATATGCTTCAATTTTATCACCAATTTCTGGGAACTTGACAATACTAGCTGGTATTCTAAAGGTAAATGCGTTTTGCTGAGGAACTTGATCAGAAATGATAATTCCTTTTCCATCCATCTCCTCTATAATATAATCTTGTTGGTTTTGAGTTACGCAATACAAAACTTTTTCTTTCACCTTTCTTTCGTCAAGTGTACCCTTGTAACAATTTCTGTAACAATATAATGTTTCTCCATGCATTAATTTGGTCAGAAAGAAAAAACTAACATTTACGGAGTATATAATATTAACAAAATATTATTGTGTATGAAATAAATTGAGATTTAGAATTTCATACCGGCCTGAACCGTCATGTAGTAAGCTTGCTAGTGTTCCACTTGTGAGTGGAAATGAACTGCTGTTAAATAAGTTGAGAGAAATTCCCTTAAAAAATAAAAGAACTATTGTTAATTAATACTAAAATTATGCTTCACTTACTTGATCACATGTCCACTTTCTTGACTGGTTTCATTTTTTATTCACAACAAGCAGTGTTGCAAAAATTCCGTCTAGGCACTAACCGGTGCCTAGTGTATCACTATAATCGGTGGTCTAGGCGGTAGTAGGCCCGCCTAGGTGCTGACCTTATAGATTTCCTAGGGGCCGACTAGGCACCGATTCGGTCTAGTGAGCAGATTAGCTATTGTTCTCTTCTTTCTGAAATGATTATTTCATGTTGTTTTGAGCAAAATAACTCTAAATTGTTCAGTTTTGTTAGGTTAATATTTAAGTATTAAATAGTTTAGTCTTAAAAAAAATAACAAAAAGTTAAATAAATTTTAAAAAATAAAAAATACATGAGAGCTTAGGTACTGATTAATCGTCGCCTAGGCGATCCCGAGCACACAAGGAGGGCTTAATTATTTTTTCAACTATGACAATATCAAAAAATTTGTCCTAAGCCACACTACCTCAACTCTGACAGAATTGTGGAGAGGTAAATGAGTGGTACTCAACAATCTATTAGGTTACTAGGCTAGCAACTAGCTCAAAATAGTTTATGTGTTGAGGGACTTACAGGGAATTTTCGTCCATCACCCAATTCAACTTCAGTCACCAAGTGTCGATCGGTGGAAGCGGCAGCCACCGTGAAGATCCACGGCGCGACATTTGTTACCGTCCCTCGATCTCCCTCGTTTCCGGCCGAGCAAGAAGTCAATATGCCCTTCTGCATAGCATGGAAGGAGCCGATTGCGACCGAATCCTCGTTGTACGACGCCGGGGAGCCGCCTATGGAGACCGACAATATGTCCACGCCGTCGGCAATGGCGGCGTCGAACGCCGCGAGGATGTCCACGTCCGCACACCCGACCTTGTTGCATGCCTTGTACATAGCTATCCGCGCCGCCGGCACTCCGCCGCGGGCTGTACCGTTGAGCAGCCCGTAAAGGCTTGCGCCTTGGTGCAATGAGCCGGCAACGGTGGAAGCGGTGTGCGTGCCGTGGCCTACGAAGTCCGCCGGAGAACTTGACTGGTTACTGTTATCAAGTAGGTTGAAGGCTTGGGCACCAATAACTTTACTGCCACGACATAGAAATTCATCAGATCCTAAATTAAATATGTAATTTTACTATTAATTTAAATTTTTAGTTAAAACGAAACACATACTTATTACACCCGGTAAAATTTAGCCCGATTTGACATCTACCCTTCCATTTTGTTGGAGGAGGACCAATTCCCTTATCATTGAAGCTTGGTATGTCAACATATATTCCTACATACCAACATAAAATAAAAGCAATCAATTTCAACATCAAGTGATCAAAAAGTTCATTTTTAACCAAAAACTTAGGTTTTGACCAATGATTGATGGTCAGAAATCATGAGTTTTAATTTTGAACCGAGCTTATACTATTTCAAGATTTTAATTTGTTTGTTAATATGTAGGAGTTTTCTTACCAGAATCGATGAGACCTACAATGATATCGCTTTCTACTTGGAGATTTCTCTTCACAGTTGTTGGCATTCCTAAGAAATCTCATAAATGTGTGGTATGAAGCTTTCGTTTAATGCTCGGAAACACCGACACAACTCCCCTTCTTTCTGCAATATTATATTTAGTGAGAGGTGATGATTGATATGATCAGATCAACCAAAATGAAACAAAAAATTGTTGTAATCTCATAAAAATGTTTGCTTTTGATCGAGGACCTATATATCCTCGTACCGGATAATGTTTTGGCTTCATGGGGCAGCAGCCATGCTGCCAAAGCATTAAAGCTTCTTCCATAGCTATGAATCTTGGACTGTGCTGCTATTCTCTCACTGGAATACAATTCAAAACCAAAGAAGAATTAATAAAATTATAGTTTAAATTTCTTTATATATAATAATAATAATAGAAATGGATAATTGCATGTAGTATAGATTCGGAATATGATATTACGTACTCTCCAATTGCCTGGGACAGAATGTTGTGGTGCACAGCCGGCAAAGAAACCTTGGATCCTCCTGCCGGCAATGCTCCCATATACACAACGTATGGCTAACACAGACAGTCAAAAATCAAAGCTAAATCATTAATTAACCAATTCTATATAAATGTATATAGTATAAGATATATATATATATATATATATATATATATATATATATATATATATATATATATATATATATGTAATACCTTTCTCTCATTGTCGCTTGAGGCATTATGCAGTGCAAAAACTAGGCACAAATTGATGAAGAAGAAGAAGACCGAGTTATTCCGGTTAAGCATTTTTGTCATACTAACTCTATAAAAGTGATGGAATTATATATATATATATATATATATATATATATATATATATATATATATATATATATATATATGTCGGGATTGTCTCTCAATATATATGTAGGGATTGTCTCTCATATCTTTGATTTATAAAAATGTGATACGAAAATGATTTGTTATTATTACCCATATTAATCTCTTACAATGTGTATATGTTGAAGAATTAATTAATATCCTATATATGGATAAATATTTGATTCACCTTATCTATACACCGACCATAAATGAAAAAATGTCACCTCATTTAAAAATATAATCAACATTAATCAAGTCCTTGTTTGTAAAATTTATATTTCGTTCTAAATTATTGTATTTTTAATAAGGAAACTCTTTATTTTTTAATAACAATATAAAAATACTTAATTTGAGGTCTAGCATTCATGATTCTGGTTTCAATTCACCAATCAACATTAATCAAATCCTTGTTTGTAAAATTTATATTTTTTTCTAAATTATTGTATTTTTAATAAGGAAAAACTCTTTATTTTTTATTAACAAAATAAAAATACTTAATTTGATGTCCCGCATTCATGATTCTGGTTTCAATTCACCGATCAACATTAATCAAGTCCTTGTTTGTACAATTTATATACGGAAACTCTTTATTTTTTATTAACAAAATAAAAATACTTAATTTGAGGTCCAGCATTCATGATTCTGGTTTCAATTCACCTCTCCATATGTATGATAGATGTGCGATGCACGACCTATAAATTTGTAGTAGTAAATGTTAATTTTTTTTTTTTTTTTTACATTGTTAAAGTATATTATGTATATTGTGAATTGTAAATAATGGAATTGATTACATTGTTAAAATATATTATGTATATTGTAAATAATGGAATTGACAATTACATATGTTCATATGAGAATAATTATTATATAAATAAATATCATGCCTTTAAATAGACTATTTTTATATATGGTAATTAATTTCATACACTATTTTTATATATGATAATTAATTTCATAATTACAAATAAAAATTCTTAATTGCAAGGAAACTTTTGCGACATTCCAATCTGCCAAATAATTTATTACATCATTTCAAACCTTTTAATAGGTTTACATTACTTTTATTATATATTTATTGGTACATACATATACATACATATATATATATATATATATATATATATATATTAGGGTGTAATAATATATTTAATTTAATATTTATAATATAATAATAATGATGTAATAGAATTAAAATTATATTAGGAAGTAATGATTTAATATAAAACTTTATCAATAAATGTGAACACAATAAATGGATTTATATTGCTAGTCTCATTTGACCAATTATTATTATTATTATTATTATATTATTATTATTATTATTATTATTATTATTATTATTATTAAATAATAAATAATTATTAGACAAAGTTTAGGATTATCAGAATTATGGAGAAGGTTTAATAAGAATAATAACTATTATTAAGGTAAGTACTTATTTTGTTTATTATTATTGTTATTGGTATATAATAATAGAAATGGATAATTATATTGTAGATTCGAAATATAATATTACTCTCCAATTGCCTCGGACAGAATGTTGTCGTGCATAGCCGACAAAGAAACCTTGATTGGATCCTCCCGCCGGCAATGATCCCATATACACAACGTATGGCTAACACAGACACTCAAAATCAAAACTAAATGGTTAATAACCAATTTTATATAAATGTATATAGTGAAAGAATGATATTTGATTAAGTGGGACTAAAAAAAAAGAATATATATGTGTAATACCTTTCTCTCATTGTCGCTTGAGGCATTGTGAAGTGCAAAAGCTAGGCACAAATTGGAGAAGAAGAAGAAGACGGAGTTATTCCGATTAATCATTTTTGTCATACTTGTCGGGATTGTCTCTCAATAAATAGAGGGAAAGCATTAAATTCCATATATTTGGATGAATTTGATTGATTTGGCAGATAATTATAAAACATGCATGACGAAACTCATATATCTTTGATTTATAAAAATTGTGATACGAAAATGATTTGTTATTATTACGCATTATCTATGACTATGTGTATATGTCAAGAATTAGTTTGTGTGTGTATATATATCATGGTTGCAGTAGGCGCTAGGCGTTAGTCGGGCGCCCGGACAGCGCCTAGCGCCTAAGCGGTCTAGGCGGCGCCTAGGCGGGCGCAAAAAAAAAAAAAAAAAAAAAAAAGTGGTAGACTTGCCGTTTGACAATTTTAATGAGGTTGCTTTCAACATTTAATCAAATAACACATCTAAATAAATGAATTAATGATTATTCATAAGTCATAACATCAAAACAATGGTTTTCAAAAAAAAAAAAACATTAAAACAATATTAATAATTAAAAAATACTCAAATATGAAATACTCAAATACTTCAATCATCCAAAGATTCAAAGTATCAAATTAGTCTACGAGTTTATATATGTCATATTATATATATGTATGCGCGCGCGCGCGCGCGCACACACACACACACACACATCTATATATATATAAAAGTAAAATCCTCCTAGCCAAGTTTTCCCCCCAAAACTTAGGGGCATTTTTGTAATATCAAATATTTTGACAAATATGGCATTTCAATAATATTAAAGATTTTACCTTTCTTGAGATCTCTTACCATTTTATAATTTCAATACTAAACCCTTTTGATATCATCCATTGTGTATAAATACACCTTATATGACCATACACAACCCCAACTAAGGTTAATTATTTCATTGATTTTTGCTAATCATCCTGTTATCTTCCACAGTTGAGGTTGATACGTGATTTGCACGGGTGAGGTTTTCATTATCTTAGTTTCTTTTATTTTTTCTTCTTTTTGGGTTTTGTTTTGTTTTTATTTTTTTTGTATTTTCTGATTTTTAAACAACAAAAGTGGTTCGTAAGAAAAAATGTTGATATATTCTTTTTTTTTTGGGTCTATTTTTGTGGAGAAGCTACGGATCTAGAAAGATTGATCGGGAAGCAATAGACTTCTAATCATCCTGTGATCTTCCACAGTTGAGGTTGATACGTGATTTGCATTGGTGAGGTTTTCATCATCTTAGTTTCTTTTATTTTTTCTTCTTTTTGGGTTTTGTTTTGTTTTGTTTTTATTTTTTTGTATTTTATGGTTTTTAAACAACAAAGTGGTTCATAAGAAAAAATATTGATATATATATATTTGTTTTTGTCTATTTTTGTGGAGAAGATACAGATTTAGAAAGATTGATCGGGAAGCAATAGAGTTCCTTGCTCATCAAGATGATAAAGTTTTGTGATCGAGGGACGAATTATGTGTATATGTAAATAGATATAGACTTACAGAGGGAAGCATACTAAGAATACAATAAAAACCAAAATAAAATTAAAAGCATTTTTTAGTTGTTAATATATCAAAGCATTGGACTTTGTTTCGATTCAATTTCTCCGTCTTTAAAGTGTACATATTTTGTAATAAGAGAGTAGTTTGTCTCTCCCTTCAAGACGTTTTTCTTGCCATTTAAATTTTTTTTAGGAAAAAAATGATTAATTACTGTGGCTTTTTTTCAATAGAGTATTATTTTGATTTTATTCTTCATCTGACATTCCTTGATATAAATCACTTTACTAACGTAAAATAATGTTATTGACTTACCATGTTAGTTTCGATATGCTAAGTCATTTAAAATTTAATACGGAGTAAAATTTATAATTGTAATACTTCCGTAATAATATTGAATAAATATTAATCATATGTTTAGATTTAATAATATATTATATTAAAAAATTATATATTAATTTAATATAGTGATGGTTAATACGGGTAAACCATATATAAGCAATATTGTACCTTAAGAATATTATACCTTAATTATAAAAATTCTACCTAATAATTTTAGTATTAAATGTCATACAATAATTACCATAAACAATGTTTAATAATTGCCAAATTCTATTATGCAATAAAAATTACTATTATAAAATCTTTTGTAATATGGACACATTATTTTTAATTATTTCGATTTAATAATATTATATCTTATGTATAAAAATTCAAATAATACTTTTAGTACTATTGAATATTGATTGACTAACAATTATTTTAATTATTAAGGCAATTAATAGATATTTCGATTTAAAAAGTTTTCAAATATATGAATTATACATAGTAGCATGGAATCAATTAGTAAGACAATTATATTAGGTAATCTAATAAATAATTTTACTTTTTAAATTATATTCCCTCTTTAATAAATTATACTTACCATAATAATTAATTATTAATATTATTACCTAATAATTATATATTGTTACCTTTTTTGGTGTAATTATCATGGTAATTTATATACATATATATTTTTATACTTAATGTATAATATTATTGGCATGAAATAAATTATACTTACCTTAATATATAATTAATTTTTAATATAATTTCCTTATTTTTATTAAAGGTAATTATTCTAATAATTTTTCTTTCATTATTTTGTGTGATTATTATGGTAATGTATTTAAATTTTGGAAGAGATTATTACAAATATTATAATTAATATAAATAATATAATTAATAAAATTATTATGGTAATTGCCACAATATTTGGTAATTATAATTAATCTATATATATATAAAAGTAAAATCCTCCTAGCCAAGTTTTCCCCCCAAAACTTAGGGGCATTTTTGTAATATCAAATATTTTGACAAATATGGCATTTCAATAATATTAAAGATTTTACCTTTCTTGAGATCTCTTACCATTTTATAATTTCAATACTAAACCCTTTTGATATCATCCATTGTGTATAAATACACCTTATATGACCATACACAACCCCAACTAAGGTTAATTATTTCATTGATTTTTGCTAATCATCCTGTTATCTTCCACAGTTGAGGTTGATACGTGATTTGCACGGGTGAGGTTTTCATTATCTTAGTTTCTTTTATTTTTTCTTCTTTTTGGGTTTTGTTTTGTTTTTATTTTTTTTGTATTTTCTGATTTTTAAACAACAAAAGTGGTTCGTAAGAAAAAATGTTGATATATTCTTTTTTTTTTTGGGTCTATTTTTGTGGAGAAGCTACGGATCTAGAAAGATTGATCGGGAAGCAATAGACTTCTAATCATCCTGTGATCTTCCACAGTTGAGGTTGATACGTGATTTGCATTGGTGAGGTTTTCATCATCTTAGTTTCTTTTATTTTTTCTTCTTTTTGGGTTTTGTTTTGTTTTGTTTTTATTTTTTTGTATTTTATGGTTTTTAAACAACAAAGTGGTTCATAAGAAAAAATATTGATATATATATATTTGTTTTTGTCTATTTTTGTGGAGAAGATACAGATTTAGAAAGATTGATCGGGAAGCAATAGAGTTCCTTGCTCATCAAGATGATAAAGTTTTGTGATCGAGGGACGAATTATGTGTATATGTAAATAGATATAGACTTACAGAGGGAAGCATACTAAGAATACAATAAAAACCAAAATAAAATTAAAAGCATTTTTTAGTTGTTAATATATCAAAGCATTGGACTTTGTTTCGATTCAATTTCTCCGTCTTTAAAGTGTACATATTTTGTAATAAGAGAGTAGTTTGTCTCTCCCTTCAAGACGTTTTTCTTGCCATTTAAATTTTTTTTAGGAAAAAAATGATTAATTACTGTGGCTTTTTTTCAATAGAGTATTATTTTGATTTTATTCTTCATCTGACATTCCTTGATATAAATCACTTTACTAACGTAAAATAATGTTATTGACTTACCATGTTAGTTTCGATATGCTAAGTCATTTAAAATTTAATACGGAGTAAAATTTATAATTGTAATACTTCCGTAATAATATTGAATAAATATTAATCATATGTTTAGATTTAATAATATATTATATTAAAAAATTATATATTAATTTAATATAGTGATGGTTAATACGGGTAAACCATATATAAGCAATATTGTACCTTAAGAATATTATACCTTAATTATAAAAATTCTACCTAATAATTTTAGTATTAAATGTCATACAATAATTACCATAAACAATGTTTAATAATTGCCAAATTCTATTATGCAATAAAAATTACTATTATAAAATCTTTTGTAATATGGACACATTATTTTTAATTATTTCGATTTAATAATATTATATCTTATGTATAAAAATTCAAATAATACTTTTAGTACTATTGAATATTGATTGACTAACAATTATTTTAATTATTAAGGCAATTAATAGATATTTCGATTTAAAAAGTTTTCAAATATATGAATTATACATAGTAGCATGGAATCAATTAGTAAGACAATTATATTAGGTAATCTAATAAATAATTTTACTTTTTAAATTATATTCCCTCTTTAATAAATTATACTTACCATAATAATTAATTATTAATATTATTACCTAATAATTATATATTGTTACCTTTTTTGGTGTAATTATCATGGTAATTTATATACATATATATTTTTATACTTAATGTATAATATTATTGGCATGAAATAAATTATACTTACCTTAATATATAATTAATTTTTAATATAATTTCCTTATTTTTATTAAAGGTAATTATTCTAATAATTTTTCTTTCATTATTTTGTGTGATTATTATGGTAATGTATTTAAATTTTGGAAGAGATTATTACAAATATTATAATTAATATAAATAATATAATTAATAAAATTATTATGGTAATTGCCACAATATTTGGTAATTATAATTAATCTATATATATATAAAAGTAAAATCCTCCTAGCCAAGTTTTCCCCCCAAAACTTAGGGGCATTTTTGTAATATCAAATATTTTGACAAATATGGCATTTCAATAATATTAAAGATTTTACCTTTCTTGAGATCTCTTACCATTTTATAATTTCAATACTAAACCCTTTTGATATCATCCATTGTGTATAAATACACCTTATATGACCATACACAACCCCAACTAAGGTTAATTATTTCATTGATTTTTGCTAATCATCCTGTTATCTTCCACAGTTGAGGTTGATACGTGATTTGCACGGGTGAGGTTTTCATTATCTTAGTTTCTTTTATTTTTTCTTCTTTTTGGGTTTTGTTTTGTTTTTATTTTTTTTGTATTTTCTGATTTTTAAACAACAAAAGTGGTTCGTAAGAAAAAATGTTGATATATTCTTTTTTTTTTGGGTCTATTTTTGTGGAGAAGCTACGGATCTAGAAAGATTGATCGGGAAGCAATAGACTTCTAATCATCCTGTGATCTTCCACAGTTGAGGTTGATACGTGATTTGCATTGGTGAGGTTTTCATCATCTTAGTTTCTTTTATTTTTTCTTCTTTTTGGGTTTTGTTTTGTTTTGTTTTTATTTTTTTGTATTTTATGGTTTTTAAACAACAAAGTGGTTCATAAGAAAAAATATTGATATATATATATTTGTTTTTGTCTATTTTTGTGGAGAAGATACAGATTTAGAAAGATTGATCGGGAAGCAATAGAGTTCCTTGCTCATCAAGATGATAAAGTTTTGTGATCGAGGGACGAATTATGTGTATATGTAAATAGATATAGACTTACAGAGGGAAGCATACTAAGAATACAATAAAAACCAAAATAAAATTAAAAGCATTTTTTAGTTGTTAATATATCAAAGCATTGGACTTTGTTTCGATTCAATTTCTCCGTCTTTAAAGTGTACATATTTTGTAATAAGAGAGTAGTTTGTCTCTCCCTTCAAGACGTTTTTCTTGCCATTTAAATTTTTTTTAGGAAAAAAATGATTAATTACTGTGGCTTTTTTTCAATGGAGTATTATTTTGATTTTATTCTTCATCTGACATTCCTTGATATAAATCACTTTACTAACGTAAAATAATGTTATTGACTTACCATGTTAGTTTCGATATGCTAAGTCATTTAAAATTTAATACGGAGTAAAATTTATAATTGTAATACTTCCGTAATAATATTGAATAAATATTAATCATATGTTTAGATTTAATAATATATTATATTAAAAAATTATATATTAATTTAATATAGTGATGGTTAATACGGGTAAACCATATATAAGCAATATTGTACCTTAAGAATATTATACCTTAATTATAAAAATTCTACCTAATAATTTTAGTATTAAATGTCATACAATAATTACCATAAACAATGTTTAATAATTGCCAAATTCTATTATGCAATAAAAATTACTATTATAAAATCTTTTGTAATATGGACACATTATTTTTAATTATTTCGATTTAATAATATTATATCTTATGTATAAAAATTCAAATAATACTTTTAGTACTATTGAATATTGATTGACTAACAATTATTTTAATTATTAAGGCAATTAATAGATATTTCGATTTAAAAAGTTTTCAAATATATGAATTATACATAGTAGCATGGAATCAATTAGTAAGACAATTATATTAGGTAATCTAATAAATAATTTTACTTTTTAAATTATATTCCCTCTTTAATAAATTATACTTACCATAATAATTAATTATTAATATTATTACCTAATAATTATATATTGTTACCTTTTTTGGTGTAATTATCATGGTAATTTATATACATATATATTTTTATACTTAATGTATAATATTATTGGCATGAAATAAATTATACTTACCTTAATATATAATTAATTTTTAATATAATTTCCTTATTTTTATTAAAGGTAATTATTCTAATAATTTTTCTTTCATTATTTTGTGTGATTATTATGGTAATGTATTTAAATTTTGGAAGAGATTATTACAAATATTATAATTAATATAAATAATATAATTAATAAAATTATTATGGTAATTGCCACAATATTTGGTAATTATAATTAATCTATATATATATAAAAGTAAAATCCTCCTAGCCAAGTTTTCCCCCCAAAACTTAGGGGCATTTTTGTAATATCAAATATTTTGACAAATATGGCATTTCAATAATATTAAAGATTTTACCTTTCTTGAGATCTCTTACCATTTTATAATTTCAATACTAAACCCTTTTGATATCATCCATTGTGTATAAATACACCTTATATGACCATACACAACCCCAACTAAGGTTAATTATTTCATTGATTTTTGCTAATCATCCTGTTATCTTCCACAGTTGAGGTTGATACGTGATTTGCACGGGTGAGGTTTTCATTATCTTAGTTTCTTTTATTTTTTCTTCTTTTTGGGTTTTGTTTTGTTTTTATTTTTTTTGTATTTTCTGATTTTTAAACAACAAAAGTGGTTCGTAAGAAAAAATGTTGATATATTCTTTTTTTTTTTGGGTCTATTTTTGTGGAGAAGCTACGGATCTAGAAAGATTGATCGGGAAGCAATAGACTTCTAATCATCCTGTGATCTTCCACAGTTGAGGTTGATACGTGATTTGCATTGGTGAGGTTTTCATCATCTTAGTTTCTTTTATTTTTTCTTCTTTTTGGGTTTTGTTTTGTTTTGTTTTTATTTTTTTGTATTTTATGGTTTTTAAACAACAAAGTGGTTCATAAGAAAAAATATTGATATATATATATTTGTTTTTGTCTATTTTTGTGGAGAAGATACAGATTTAGAAAGATTGATCGGGAAGCAATAGAGTTCCTTGCTCATCAAGATGATAAAGTTTTGTGATCGAGGGACGAATTATGTGTATATGTAAATAGATATAGACTTACAGAGGGAAGCATACTAAGAATACAATAAAAACCAAAATAAAATTAAAAGCATTTTTTAGTTGTTAATATATCAAAGCATTGGACTTTGTTTCGATTCAATTTCTCCGTCTTTAAAGTGTACATATTTTGTAATAAGAGAGTAGTTTGTCTCTCCCTTCAAGACGTTTTTCTTGCCATTTAATTTTTTTTTAGGAAAAAAATGATTAATTACTGTGGCTTTTTTTCAATAGAGTATTATTTTGATTTTATTCTTCATCTGACATTCCTTGATATAAATCACTTTACTAACGTAAAATAATGTTATTGACTTACCATGTTAGTTTCGATATGCTAAGTCATTTAAAATTTAATACGGAGTAAAATTTATAATTGTAATACTTCCGTAATAATATTGAATAAATATTAATCATATGTTTAGATTTAATAATATATTATATTAAAAAATTATATATTAATTTAATATAGTGATGGTTAATACGGGTAAACCATATATAAGCAATATTGTACCTTAAGAATATTATACCTTAATTATAAAAATTCTACCTAATAATTTTAGTATTAAATGTCATACAATAATTACCATAAACAATGTTTAATAATTGCCAAATTCTATTATGCAATAAAAATTACTATTATAAAATCTTTTGTAATATGGACACATTATTTTTAATTATTTCGATTTAATAATATTATATCTTATGTATAAAAATTCAAATAATACTTTTAGTACTATTGAATATTGATTGACTAACAATTATTTTAATTATTAAGGCAATTAATAGATATTTCGATTTAAAAAGTTTTCAAATATATGAATTATACATAGTAGCATGGAATCAATTAGTAAGACAATTATATTAGGTAATCTAATAAATAATTTTACTTTTTAAATTATATTCCCTCTTTAATAAATTATACTTACCATAATAATTAATTATTAATATTATTACCTAATAATTATATATTGTTACCTTTTTTGGTGTAATTATCATGGTAATTTATATACATATATATTTTTATACTTAATGTATAATATTATTGGCATGAAATAAATTATACTTACCTTAATATATAATTAATTTTTAATATAATTTCCTTATTTTTATTAAAGGTAATTATTCTAATAATTTTTCTTTCATTATTTTGTGTGATTATTATGGTAATGTATTTAAATTTTGGAAGAGATTATTACAAATATTATAATTAATATAAATAATATAATTAATAAAATTATTATGGTAATTGCCACAATATTTGGTAATTATAATTAATCTATATATATATAAAAGTAAAATCCTCCTAGCCAAGTTTTCCCCCCAAAACTTAGGGGCATTTTTGTAATATCAAATATTTTGACAAATATGGCATTTCAATAATATTAAAGATTTTACCTTTCTTGAGATCTCTTACCATTTTATAATTTCAATACTAAACCCTTTTGATATCATCCATTGTGTATAAATACACCTTATATGACCATACACAACCCCAACTAAGGTTAATTATTTCATTGATTTTTGCTAATCATCCTGTTATCTTCCACAGTTGAGGTTGATACGTGATTTGCACGGGTGAGGTTTTCATTATCTTAGTTTCTTTTATTTTTTCTTCTTTTTGGGTTTTGTTTTGTTTTTATTTTTTTTGTATTTTCTGATTTTTAAACAACAAAAGTGGTTCGTAAGAAAAAATGTTGATATATTCTTTTTTTTTTGGGTCTATTTTTGTGGAGAAGCTACGGATCTAGAAAGATTGATCGGGAAGCAATAGACTTCTAATCATCCTGTGATCTTCCACAGTTGAGGTTGATACGTGATTTGCATTGGTGAGGTTTTCATCATCTTAGTTTCTTTTATTTTTTCTTCTTTTTGGGTTTTGTTTTGTTTTGTTTTTATTTTTTTGTATTTTATGGTTTTTAAACAACAAAGTGGTTCATAAGAAAAAATATTGATATATATATATTTGTTTTTGTCTATTTTTGTGGAGAAGATACAGATTTAGAAAGATTGATCGGGAAGCAATAGAGTTCCTTGCTCATCAAGATGATAAAGTTTTGTGATCGAGGGACGAATTATGTGTATATGTAAATAGATATAGACTTACAGAGGGAAGCATACTAAGAATACAATAAAAACCAAAATAAAATTAAAAGCATTTTTTAGTTGTTAATATATCAAAGCATTGGACTTTGTTTCGATTCAATTTCTCCGTCTTTAAAGTGTACATATTTTGTAATAAGAGAGTAGTTTGTCTCTCCCTTCAAGACGTTTTTCTTGCCATTTAAATTTTTTTTAGGAAAAAAATGATTAATTACTGTGGCTTTTTTTCAATGGAGTATTATTTTGATTTTATTCTTCATCTGACATTCCTTGATATAAATCACTTTACTAACGTAAAATAATGTTATTGACTTACCATGTTAGTTTCGATATGCTAAGTCATTTAAAATTTAATACGGAGTAAAATTTATAATTGTAATACTTCCGTAATAATATTGAATAAATATTAATCATATGTTTAGATTTAATAATATATTATATTAAAAAATTATATATTAATTTAATATAGTGATGGTTAATACGGGTAAACCATATATAAGCAATATTGTACCTTAAGAATATTATACCTTAATTATAAAAATTCTACCTAATAATTTTAGTATTAAATGTCATACAATAATTACCATAAACAATGTTTAATAATTGCCAAATTCTATTATGCAATAAAAATTACTATTATAAAATCTTTTGTAATATGGACACATTATTTTTAATTATTTCGATTTAATAATATTATATCTTATGTATAAAAATTCAAATAATACTTTTAGTACTATTGAATATTGATTGACTAACAATTATTTTAATTATTAAGGCAATTAATAGATATTTCGATTTAAAAAGTTTTCAAATATATGAATTATACATAGTAGCATGGAATCAATTAGTAAGACAATTATATTAGGTAATCTAATAAATAATTTTACTTTTTAAATTATATTCCCTCTTTAATAAATTATACTTACCATAATAATTAATTATTAATATTATTACCTAATAATTATATATTGTTACCTTTTTTGGTGTAATTATCATGGTAATTTATATACATATATATTTTTATACTTAATGTATAATATTATTGGCATGAAATAAATTATACTTACCTTAATATATAATTAATTTTTAATATAATTTCCTTATTTTTATTAAAGGTAATTATTCTAATAATTTTTCTTTCATTATTTTGTGTGATTATTATGGTAATGTATTTAAATTTTGGAAGAGATTATTACAAATATTATAATTAATATAAATAATATAATTAATAAAATTATTATGGTAATTGCCACAATATTTGGTAATTATAATTAATATAATTAAAGAAATTGAGAAATATAAGATTTCTTCCCTAGAAATATTTGTGACAATTTCATTAAATTACAATTAATAAAATATGAAATATAATTAAAGAAATGAAATTATTAAATTAACAAAACATGAATATTTCTAATCATACATACACTTATGCACTATAATAATCATGCAAAATTTAAATACAACTTTTTAAAATTTTAAATGTAATTTTTTAATTATAAATCTATCAATATAAATTATAGTTAATAAAATTATATTATAGAACCTTTCTATATACATATTAATAAATATTATGTGTATATATAATGAATTATACAATCATATAAGGAAATGCGTCAGATTAGAGTTTAAATTTATTCATACAAAATTTAGAATTTACATTTTTTTTATAAAATTAATGAAATGTTAATGTTAATAATAATAATAATAATAATAATAATAATAATAATAATAATAATAATAATTTTAAAATCAGAATTATAAATTAAGTATAAGGGTAATAATTAATCTATATATATTATATATTTTAAAATCAGAATTATAAATTAAGTATAAGGGTAATAATTAATCTATATATATTATATATTATATTATATTATATTATTATTATTATTATTATTATTATTATTATTATTATTATTATATAAAAACAAAATCATCCCTTTTCAAAAAAAAAAAAACAAAAAAAAAAAAAAAAACTACAACAACAAAATCATCCTATTTCATTTTCACGCCCAAACTTTTGTAGTAAAGCTTATTTGGTAAGTAAATATCAAATAGAAATTAAATAAAATCTATTAATTGGTAATATTGCATAAGTGGTAACATTATGTATTGTATTATATTCTATAATATAATAATATAATTGATAATATTATTGTTAACATAACAATAACAATAGTAATAATAACAACAACAACAAATGTAATAATCCAAACAAAACTATATACAAAATAAATTTAAAATTAAAAAAAAAATTTGAAAGAAGACAAAGGTGGCTCCCCTTTATAAATGATGTGGGATCATTTTGATTCCACATTGAAAATGTTTGAAAAGATAAGCTCTTAAACTCCTCTATATAAGAGGGGCATTTACAAACATATAATTGCTTGCCCATCAATATGGACAAGTATTGAGAAGTCCAAAGACTTTTTTTTTTTTTTTAGTACTATTAACCTGACAAATTATGTTGTGGATATGTGTCCACCTTGCAATGTAGACACATTTCAAAAATTGTTCATAATTATTAATATATAGTTCAAAAATTATGAACATATAGTTCTATAATTATGAACATAGTGTTGTGAACATAATTATGAACATATAGTTATGTAATTATGAATATAGAGATTCAATAATTGTGAATATAAAGTTAAAAATTATGCATATATATCTTTATAATTATGAACATATAGTTCAGTAACTATGAACATAGAGTTATGTAATTATAAATATAGAGTTAAATACGTACTTATGAATATGAAGTTCAAAAATTATGAATATATAGCTTTATAATAATGAACATATAGTTTAGTAATTATAAACATAGAACTGTGTCCACCTTGCCAGGTGGACACAGTTCCACAACATAACTATTCGATTGACCCTGTAACATGTAAACTTTCTCAACTTATTGAAGCCCTACGTATCAAAAGGCTCTTATTTAAGAAACCATATCTTAATGGCTTCTTATTTTAGTTTTTTTTTTTTAAATTTTTTTTTTAATTTATTAGGGGGTTTGAGAAAGATTAACTCAAAATGTATATGAGTTGTTTTAGTTTTTAGCAGTTTGGAGCAAATTGCTAAGTTATTAGATAATATTTTTTGTGTTTTGATTAAATATAAAATGTTAAACAGATGAATTTGTTAAAATTATGACGAATTTGCCAAATAATCAAATTACAACAACAACAACAACAATAACAACAGCAACAACAACAATAATAATAATAATAATCCAAAAAAAAACTATATACAAAATAAAATTAAAATTAACCAAAAAAAAAAGAAAAAGAAAAAAAAGACAAAGGCGAGCCACCAGCTCCCTTTGTAAATGATGTGGGATCATTTTGATCCCACATTTACAATGTTTGAAAAGAGGGAGCTCCTCTATATAAGATGAGCAATGAGACTCTTATAAACATAATTGGGGTTGCGGAAGATTAACCCAAAATGTATGTGTTGTATTAGTTTTTAGCAGTTTGGAGCAAATTATTGTGTTATTATATAATATATTTTGGTGTTTTGATTAAAGTTAAAATGTTAAAATGACGAATTTATCAATAATCAAATTACAAATAATAATAATA